>NW_027361900.1:2400000-3600000 GCF_039654945.1 Dendrobates tinctorius
GTGCTGGTTGTCATGGTGCTGGATGAGGGGAAGTTTATGTGTGGGGTCAGGAGGGGTTTACAGGGTGGATGTAGCAGAGCTGTGTGTGTACGAGGTGTACGGAGCGGAGCCGTGTGTGTACGAGGTGTACGGAGCGGAGCCGCGTGTGTACAAGGTGTACGGAGCGGAGCCGTGTGTGTACGAGGTGTACGGAGCGGAGCTGTGTGTGTACGAGGTGTACGGAGCGGAGCCGTGTGTGTACGAGGTGTACGGAGCGGAGCCGTGTGTGTACGAGGTGTACGGAGCGGAGCCGCGTGTGTACGAGGTGTACGGAGCGGAGCCGTGTGTGTACGAGGTGTACGGAGCGGAGCCGTGTGTGTACGAGGTGTATGGAGCAGAGTCGTGTGTGTATGAGGTGTACGGAGCGGAGCCGTGTGTGTACGAGGTGTACGGAGCGGAGCCCTGTGTGTACGAGGTGTACGGAGCAGAGTCGTGTGTGTATGAGGTGTACGGAGCGGAGCCGTGTGTGTACGAGGTGTACGGAGCGGAGTCGTGTGTGTATGAGGTGTACGGAGCGGAGCCGTGTGTGTACGAGGTGTACGGAGCGGAGCCCTGTGTGTACGAGGTGTACGGAGCGGAGCCGTGTGTGTACGAGATGTACGGAGCAGAGTCGTGTGTGTATGAGGTGTACGGAGCGGAGCCGTGTGTGTACGAGGTGTACGGAGCGGAGTCGTGTGTGTATGAGGTGTACGGAGCGGAGCCGTGTGTGTACGAGGTGTACGGAGCGGAGCCCTGTGTGTACGAGGTGTACGGAGCGGAGCCGTGTGTGTACGAGGTGTACGGAGCGGAGCCGTGTGTGTACGAGGTGTACGGAGCGGAGCCCTGTGTGTACAAGGTGTACGGAGCGGAGCCATGTGTGTACGAGGTGTACGGAGCGGAGCCGTGTGTGTACGAGGTGTACGGAGAGGAGCCGCGTGTGTACGAGGTGTACGGAGCGGAGCCGCGTGTGTACTAGGTGTACGGAGCGGAGCCGCGTGTGTACGAGGTGTACGGCGCGGAGCCGTGTGTGTACGAGGTGTACGGAGCGGAGCCGTGTGTACGGGGTGTACGGAGCGGAGCCCTGTGTGTACGAGGTGTATGGAGCAGAGCCCTGTGTGTACGAAGTGTACGGAGCGGAGCCGTGTGTGTACGAGGTGTACGGAGCGGAGCCGCGTGTGTACGAGGTGTACGGAGCGGAGCCGCGTGTGTACGAGGTGTACGGAGCGGAGCCGTGTGTGTACGAGGTGTACGGAGCGGAGCCGTGTGTGTACGAGGTGTACGGAGCGGAGCCCTGTGTGTACGAGGTGTACGGAGCGGAGCCGTGTGTGTACGAGGTGTACGGAGCGGAGCCGTGTGTGTACGAGGTGTACGGAGCGGAGCCGTGTGTGTACGAGGTGTACGGAGCGGAGCCATGTGTGTACGAGGTGTACGGAGCGGAGCCCTGTGTGTATGAGGTGTACGGAGCGGAGCCGTGTGTGTACGAGGTGTATGGAGCGGAGCCGTGTGTGTACGAGGTGTACGGAGCGGAGCCGTGTGTGTACGAGGTGTACGGAGCGGAGCCCTGTGTGTACGAGGTGTACAGAGCGGAGCACTGTGTGTACGAGGTGTACGGAGCGGAGCCGTGTGTGTACGAGGTGTACGGAGCGGAGCCGTGTGTGTACGGAACGGAGCCGCGTGTGTACGGGGTGTGCGGAGCGAAGCCGCGTGTGCACAAGGTGTACGGAGTGGAGCCGCGTGTGCACAAGGTGTACGGAGTGGAGCCGCGTGTGTATGAGGTGTACGGAGCGGAGCCGTGTGTGTGCGAGGTGTACGGAGCGGAGCCGTGTGTGTACGAGGTGTACGGAGCGGAGCCGCGTGTGTATGAGGTGTACGGAGCGGAGCCGTGTGTGTATGAGGTGTACGGAGCGGAGCCGTGTGTGTACGAGGTGTACAGAGCGGAGCCGTGTGTGTACGAGGTGTACGGAGCGGAGCCCTGTGTGTACGAGGTGTACGGAGCAGAGCCGTGTGTGTATGAGGTGTAAGGAGCGGAGCCGTGTGTGTATGAGGTGTACGGAGCGGAGCCGTGTGTGTACGAGGTGTACGGAGCAGAGCCGTGTGTGTAAGAGGTGTAAGGAGCGGAGCCGTGTGTGTACGAGGTGTACGGAGCGGAGCCGTGTGTGTACGAGGTGTACGGAGCGGAGCCGTGTGTGTACGAGGTGTACGGAGCGGAGCCGGGTGTATACGAGGTGTACGGAGCGGAGCCGCGTGTGCACGAGGTGTACGGAGCGGAGCCGCGTGTGTACGAGGTGTACGGAGCGGAGCCGCGTGTGTACGATGTGTACGGAGCGGAGCCGTGTGTGTATGAGGTGTAAGGAGCAGAGCCGTGTGTGTACGAGGTGTACGGAGCGGAGCCGTGTGTGTACGACGTGTACGGAGCGGAGCCGTGTGTGTATGAGGTGTACGGAGTGGAGCCGTGTGTGTACGAGGTGTACGGAGCGGAGCCGTGTGTGTACGAGGTGTACGGAGCGGAGCCGTGTGTGTACGGAACGGAGCCGCGTGTGTACGGGGTGTGCGGAGCGAAGCCGCGTGTGCACAAGGTGTACGGAGTGGAGCCGCGTGTGCACAAGGTGTACGGAGTGGAGCCGCGTATGTATGAGGTGTACGGAGCGGAGCCGTGTGTGTGCAAGGTGTACGGAGCGGAGCCGTGTGTGTACGAGGTGTACGGAGCTGAGCCGCGTGTGTATGAGGTGTACGGAGCGGAGCCGTGTGTGTATGAGGTGTACGGAGCGGAGCCGTGTGTGTACGAGGTGTACAGAGCGGAGCCGTGTGTGTACGAGGTGTACGGAGTGGAGCCGTGTGTGTACGAGATGTACCGAGCAGAGCTGTGTGTGTACGAGGTGTACTCCCAGCTTCGGTCGCAGACGCCTCTGTGTATGCTGTATACACCCGTATACCCCAGCTTCGGTCTCAGACCCGTGTGTACACTGTATACACCCATATACCCCCAGCTTCGGTTACAGACCCCTCTGTATGCTGTATACACCCGTATAACCCCAACTTCAGTTGCAGACCCCTCTGTATGCTGTATACACCTGTATTCCCCAGCTTCGGTCGCAGACCCCTAAGTGTGCTCTTTATACACCCGTATACCTCTAGCTTCGGTCGCAGACGCCTCTGTGCACACTGTATACACCCGTATACCCCCAGCTTCGGTCACAGACCCCATGTCTCTCACACTGTATACACCCGTATACCCCCAGCTTCAGTCTCAGAACCCTGTGTGTATGCTGCATACAACTGTATACCCCCAGCTTCTGTCACAGACCCCTCTGCGAACTCTGTATACACCCGTATGCCACCAACTTCGGTCGCAGACCACTCTGTACGCTGTATACACCTGTATACCCCCAGCTTCGGTCACAGACCCCTGTGTTCACTGTATACACCTGTAAATCCCCAGCTTGGGTCGCAGACTCCTGTGTACGCTGTATACACCTGTATACCCCCAGCTTTGGTCACAGACCCCCCTGTGTGCGCTGTATACACCCGTATACCCCCAGCTTCAGTCGCAGACCCCTCTGTGTACTCTGTATACACCCGTATACCCCCAGCTTTGGTCACAGATCCCCCTATGTACGCTGTATGCACCCGTATAGCCCCAGCTTCGGTCATAGACCCCTCCGTGTATGCTGTATACACCCGTATACCCCCAGCTTCAGTCACAGACCCCCCTGTGTACGCTGTATACACCCGTATATCCCCAGCTTCGGTCGTAGACCCCTGTATACGCTGTATACACCCCTTTACCCCCAGCTTCGGTCACAGACCCTGCATCTCTCACACTGTAGAACAGACGCCGGACACACACGGTAAAACTGCGGTCGTCGGTCTCTCATCTCTCGCACTTATACTGATAACATAAGATGGAGTCAGACGAACCCTCCTACAAAACGTGAGAACAAAGTCATTACTACAGGACTGTGTGAGAAAGGGATTTATTCTACAAGAAACGCTGGGGCCACAAATGAGAATAACATAATGTCGTTCATCTTCTCTTTCACCACAGATATTGACAGTGAGGGCGACTTCCACTTTGCCGCAATATGGATTTTAGTGGCCATACATAAGTAGTTTACTAGCTTCTGAAAGCTTTCTGGAAGCCGGGAAGGCCTGGTTCCCAATAAAAGGGTAAAAGGTTCCAGATCAACCGGTCCACCATACATCTGTGCTATCAGACGCTTCACCTTCTCCCAAAGCCCAGAAACCACCGTACAAGACCACCAAATATGTCTCATGTCACCAGATATTCCACAGCCCCTAAAACAGTCTCCCGAGATTTTAGGAAAAATGCTGTGAATTTTTTCCAGTACATAATAGACTCTGTACAATAGTTTTAAGGAGGTCTCCACAAGGGAAGTCTGGTGACTACCTCATGATAGGGTGTCACAGCTACGATACCATTCATCAATTGTCTATTCAAACCCCAGATCCTCCTCCCACTGTAACATACTGTATACTTCAATTTTTTATCATTTTGTGGAGAATTTATAGCATAGTAGATCAATGAGATCGTTCCCCTGCCCAAAGGGTCATTTAGACATTAATTTTCAAAACTGGTTGCCCTGAGAGTAGTACCGCTCGGGAGGATCTGCTTTGCAAAGTGGAAGATCTGGTTCAAGCGCATTACCTCCCTAACTGGAGGGTCACATTTTTGAACAAATTCCTGTCTATCAAGTAAGATATTAAATGGGGAACACAAATGTTTAAGTATATGAATACCTTTCAGCTTCCACCAAGAAAACATTTGTGGTTCAAGGCCTGGTGGGAACATGGGGTTTTGTAATATAGCTGTCAGGGGAGAAGGGCTTGATTGTAAGTTATATTGAAACCGGACTTTCCTCCAAAGAAGCAACGAGTGGACTGTAAAAGGAGCCACATTCATTAACCCCCGTGGAAGTCGGTCTGTGGTCCACATTAGGCCTGATAAAGAGAATGGTTTGGAGAGAAATGATTCCAGAATAACCCATCTCGGACTATTGGGATATGAACACGCACTTATTAATGGAGCAATCTGTGCTGACTTGTAATAAAGTGTAAAATTAGGGAGGGATAAACCCCCTTCTTTTCTGTGACGGAACATACGTTTTTGCACAATTCTGGGTTGTTTTCCGAGCCAAAGAAACTTAGACATCACAGAGTGTAAATGAGTGATCGTTCTGGCTGGTACCATAATTGGGAGGGACCTAAATAGATATAAGAAGCGAGGCAGTGACAGCATTTTTAATGCCTGTATTCTGCCGAGCCAGGGTAACTTTGAGGAAGCCCATCTATCCAGGTCCCTCTGGAAGTTTTGGATCAGTGGAGTGTAATTCCACCTAAACAGAGGTGACCTGTTGGCTGTTAAGTTGATACCCAGATATGTTAGATAATGTTCTTTGTCTATAAACCCAAAATGGGAGGCTATATTAGATTGCTCTGTCTTAGGAAAATTTACAAATAATGCTTCGGATTTATCAATGTTAATCTTTAACCCTGAAATCTTCTCAAATTTGTGAAGGAGGGAAAACAAGTGAGGGAGTGTAGTGTGGGGACTTATTAATGTTAGCAGGAGATCATCCGCAAAGAGGCTGACTTTATATTGGTCTCCCATATTCTCAGGGCCCAGGATATTCTGATCTCTCCTTATTGCTTCCACAATGGGTTCCATTACAAGTGCAAAAAGATCCGGAGATAGAGGACAGCCCTGCCTGGTACCCTCTGAATATTAATTGGAGGGGGGTGTGGTGACGGGAGTTTTACATAAGCGATAGGGCTATCATATAACAATTGGAGGCACTTTATAAGTTTAGGGGAGAATCCGACTTCCGATAGAACCGTAAAGAGATATGTCCAGGACACCGAATCGAAAGCCCTCTCAGTATCTAATGCAAGCAGGAGAAGTCGCTTTCGCTGTAGGTTAGTTGTATGAATAATATTTAACGCTCTCCTAATATTATCTGGGGCCTGTCGCGCTGGTATAAAACCAACCTGACCCCGATGGATGAGGTGAGGGAGGATTTTATTGATCCTGTCACAATGGATGTAAAGATTTTGAAGTCAATGTATAAGAGGGATATAGGTCTATAATTTGTGGTGAGATGATCTTTCTTAGGATTAGGGATTACGGTTACATGCGCCACGTAGAACTCAGGGGGCAGCTGTGAGCCATTTAGTAGTGAATTACAGAGGTTTTTATATGTGGTGTCAGCACATCGCTGCATTTTTTATAATATATTGCTGTAAGACCATCCGGCCCCGGGGCCTTTCCTCTTTTTAGTTTTTTGGTTGTTGAAACTATTTCCTCCTCAGAGATGTGTAAATGGAGTTGTTGTGCCGCGGACTCAGTCAGGTTAGGTAGATGTAGTGTGTGAAGGAATGACTCCAGTAGTGAGGGGGGTGATTGTGGGGGGAATACAAACTCTGGGAGTATTCATTATAAGTGCTATACATGACATCGGGGTGGGCTGAGGTCTGACCCTTAGGGTCTTTTATAGAGGAGATTATATGCAGTGACTCTCTCATTCTGAGCTTACGAGCGGCATCTTATTAGGCTTATTGGCATGGTGATAAAACGCGGCTTTACTCCAAGTTAGCGCCTCTCCGTTCTGGTGGTGAGAATGGCGTCTAATTGTCATTTCATATCTTGTATTTGTGTAGATAAGTATAGGGGTGAAGAGCGCTGATTGGCCAATTCTCACTCCTGCAGTTTCTCCTCCAGTCTGGGCTGTAATTCAGACCTTTCTTCTTCCTGTCGGCCGATAACTTAATCACAGAACCGGGAATAGATTTTCTGTGCGTGAGTCACATTGCTCCAAGTGAGGCCTCCTCCGCTGTGTGAGTTTAGGGGAAATTTGTTATATCTTCTCTTATAGCGGTTACATTAGAGATTTGGGCATTTTAGCTCCTGGTGTGGAGTCGATAGCACAATCATATGCCGCCATATAGTAGACGGCCGGTAACTGGTGAGAATTCCCTCCTGTGTGGGGTCTATTTCCCTCCAGAGAAATCACACGTTACATTCCACACACAACACTGTGTAGAGAAGGCGGCGCGGGGTAATTGTGCCAGTAGTGAGGGGCGAATAATGGCGGGAATGTCACTGAGGAGAAGGCTCCATAGAGGTCTGCACTCCGGAGATCATGTGACCCCTGACTCCTCCCCTCCTGTGACCTCATCACAGGTCCTGTGCACAGAGTAGCCATATATGTGTGTTTGCGGCTCTGCAGGTTAGTGATGGGCAGTCCGGCTCTTCAGGCTCCTTTCCCCACTTTTCTCCCTCCTGTCCCTTCACTATAAAGCCTGGGCCTCATTATACAGCTGTACAGGGGTCTAGTGAAGGCTTTTTAGCCCCTTTCCTCAGACTGTAGCTCCTGGGAACAGGCCCTCACTCCTGTCCCTTCACTATAAAGCCTGGGCTTTATTATACAGCTGTACAGGGGTCTAGTGAAGGCTTTTTAGCCCTTTCCTCAGTCTGTAGCTCCAGGGAACAGGCCCTCACTCCTGTCCCTTCACTATAAAGCCTGGGCCTCATTATACAGCTGTACAGGGGTCTAGTGAAGGCTTTTTAGCCCTTTCCTCAGACTGTAGCTCCTGGGAACAGACCCTCACTCCTGTCCCTTCACTATAAAGCCTGGGCCTCATTATACAGCTGTACAGGGGTCTAGTGAAGGCTTTTTAGCCCTTTCCTCAGACTGTAGCTCCTGGGAACAGGCCCTCACTCCTGTCCCTTCACTATAAAGCCTGGGCCTCATTATACAGCTGTACAGGGGTCTAGTGAAGGCTTTTTAGCCCTTTCCTCAGACTGTAGCTCCTGGGAACAGGCCCTGACTCCTGTCCCTTCACTATAAAGCCTGGGCCTCATTATACAGCTGTACAGGGGTCTAGTGAAGGCTTTTTAGCCCTTTCCTCAGACTGTAGCTCCTGGGCACAGACCCTCACTCCTGTCCCTTCACTATAAAGCTTGGACCTCATTATACAGCTGTACAGGGGTCTAGTGAAGGCTTTTTAGCCCTTTCCTCAGACTGTAGCTCCTGGGAACAGGCCCTCACTCCTGTCCCTTCACTATAAAGCCTGGGCCTCATTATACAGTTGTACAGGGGTCTAGTGAAGGCTTTTTAGCCCTTTCCTCAGACTGTAGCTCCTGGGAACAGGCCCTCACTCCTGTCCCTTCACTATAAAGCCTGGGCCTCATTATACAGCTGTACAGGGGTCTAGTGAAGGCTTTTTAGCCCTTTCCTCAGACTGTAGCTCCTGGGCACAGACCCTCACTCCTGTCCCTTCACTATAAAGCCTGGACCTCATTATACAACTGTACAGGGGTCTAGTGAAGGCTTTTTAGCCCTTTCCTCAGACTGTAGCTCCTGGGCACAGACCCTCACTCCTGTCCCTTCACTATAAAGCCTGGGCCTCATTATACAGCTGTACAGAGGTCTAGTGAAGGCTTTTCAGCCCTTTCCTCAGACTGTAGCTCCTGGGAACAGGCCCTCACTCTTGTCCCTTCACTATAAAGCCTGGGTCTCATTATACAGCTGTACAGGGGTCTAGTGAAGGCTTTTTAGCCCTTTCCTCAGACTGTAGCTCCTGGGAACAGGCCCTCACTCCTGTCCCTTCACTATAAAGCCTGGGCCTCATTATACAGCTGTACAGGGGTCTAGTGAAGGCTTTTTAGCCCTTTCCTCAGACTGTAGCTCCTGGGAACAGGCCCTCACTCCTGTCCCTTCACTATAAAGCCTGGGCCTCATTATACAGCTGTACAGGGGTCTAGTGAAGGCTTTTTAGCCCTTTCCTCAGACTGTAGCTCCTGGGAACAGGCCCTCACTCCTGTCCCTTCACTATAAAGCCTGGGCCTCATTATACAGCTGTACAGGGGTCTAGTGAAGGCTTTTTAGCCCTTTCCTCAGACTGTAGCTCCTGGGCACAGACCCTCACTCCTGTCCCTTCACTATAAAGCCTGGACCTCATTATACAGCTGTACAGGGGTCTAGTGAAGGCTTTTTAGCCCTTTCCTCAGACTGTAGCTCCTGGGCACAGACCCTCACTCCTGTCCCTTCACTATAAAGCCTGGACCTCATTATACAGCTGTACAGGGGTCTAGTGAAGGCTTTTTAGCCCTTTCCTCAGACTGTAGCTCCTGGGCACAGACCCTCACTCCTGTCCCTTCACTATAAAGCCTGGGCCTCATTATACAGCTGTACAGGGGTCTAGTGAAGGCTTTTCAGCCCTTTTCTCAGACTGTAGCTCCTGGGAACAGGCCCTCACTCTTGTCCCTTCACTATAAAGCCTGGGTCTCATTATACAGCTGTACAGGGGTCTAGTGAAGGCTTTTTAGCCGTTTCCTCAGACTGTAGCTCCTGGGAACAGGCCCTCACTCCTGTCCCTTCACTATAAAGCCTGGGCCTCATTATACAGCTGTACAGGGGTCTAGTGAAGGCTTTTTAGCCCTTTCCTCAGACTGTAGCTCCTGGGAACAGGCCCTCACTCCTGTCCCTTCACTATAAAGCCTGGGCCTCATTATACAGCTGTACAGGGGTCTAGTGAAGGCTTTTTAGCCCTTTCCTCAGACTGTAGCTCCTGGGAACAGGCCCTCACTCCTGTCCCTTCACTGTAAAGCCTGGGCCTCATTATACAGCTGTACAGGGGTCTAGTGAAGGCTTTTTAGCCCTTTCCTCAGACTGTAGCTCCTGGGCACAGACCCTCACTCCTGTCCCTTCACTATAAAGCATGGACCTCATTATACAGCTGTACAGGGGTCTAGTGAAGGCTTTTTAGCCCTTTCCTCAGACTGTAGCTCCTGGGCACAGTCCCTCACTCCTGTCCCTTCACTATAAAGCCTGGACCTCATTATACAGCTGTACAGGGGTCTAGTGAAGGCTTTTTAGCCCTTTCCTCAGACTGTAGCTTCTGGGCACAGACCCTCACTCCTGTCCCTTCACTATAAAGCCTGGGTCTCATTATACAGCTGTACAGGGGTCTAGTGAAGGCTTTTTAGCCCTTTCCTCAGACTGTAGCTCCTGGGAACAGGCCCTCACTCCTGTCCCTTCACTATAAAGCCTGGGCCTCATTATACAGCTGTACAGGGGTCTAGTGAAGGCTTTTTAGCCCTTTCCTCAGACTGTAGCTCCTGGGAACAGGCCCTCACTCCTGTCCCTTCACTATAAAGCCTGGGCCTCATTATACAGCTGTACAGGGGTCTAGTGAAGGCTTTTTAGCCCTTTCCTCAGACTGTAGCTCCTGGGAACAGGCCCTCACTCCTGTCCCTTCACTATAAAGCCTGGGCCTCATTATACAGCTGTACAGGGGTCTAGTGAAGGCTTTTTAGCCCTTTCCTCAGACTGTAGCTCCTGGGCACAGACCCTCACTCCTGTCCCTTCACTATAAAGCCTGGACCTCATTATACAGCTGTACAGGGGTCTAGTGAAGGCTTTTTAGCCCTTTCCTCAGACTGTAGCTCCTGGGCACAGACCCTCACTCCTGTCCCTTCACTATAAAGCCTGGACCTCATTATACAGCTGTACAGGGGTCTAGTGAAGGCTTTTTAGCCCTTTCCTCAGACTGTAGCTCCTGGGCACAGACCCTCACTCCTGTCCCTTCACTATAAAGCCTGGGCCTCATTATACAGCTGTACAGGGGTCTAGTGAAGGCTTTTCAGCCCTTTTCTCAGACTGTAGCTCCTGGGAACAGGCCCTCACTCTTGTCCCTTCACTATAAAGCCTGGGTCTCATTATACAGCTGTACAGGGGTCTAGTGAAGGCTTTTTAGCCGTTTCCTCAGACTGTAGCTCCTGGGAACAGGCCCTCACTCCTGTCCCTTCACTATAAAGCCTGGGCCTCATTATACAGCTGTACAGGGGTCTAGTGAAGGCTTTTTAGCCCTTTCCTCAGACTGTAGCTCCTGGGAACAGGCCCTCACTCCTGTCCCTTCACTATAAAGCCTGGGCCTCATTATACAGCTGTACAGGGGTCTAGTGAAGGCTTTTTAGCCCTTTCCTCAGACTGTAGCTCCTGGGAACAGGCCCTCACTCCTGTCCCTTCACTGTAAAGCCTGGGCCTCATTATACAGCTGTACAGGGGTCTAGTGAAGGCTTTTTAGCCCTTTCCTCAGACTGTAGCTCCTGGGCACAGACCCTCACTCCTGTCCCTTCACTATAAAGCATGGACCTCATATTACAGCTGTACAGGGGTCTAGTGAAGGCTTTTTAGCCCTTTCCTCAGACTGTAGCTCCTGGGCACAGTCCCTCACTCCTGTCCCTTCACTATAAAGCCTGGACCTCATTATACAGCTGTACAGGGGTCTAGTGAAGGCTTTTTAGCCCTTTCCTCAGACTGTAGCTTCTGGGCACAGACCCTCACTCCTGTCCCTTCACTATAAAGCCTGGGCCTCATTATACAGCTGTACAGGGGTCTAGTGAAGGCTTTTCAGCCCTTTCCTCAGACTGTAGCTCCTGGGAACAGGCCCTCACTCTTGTCCCTTCACTATAAAGCCTGGGTCTCATTATACAGCTGTACAGGGGTCTAGTGAAGGCTTTTTAGCCCTTTCCTCAGACTGTAGCACCTGGGAACAGGCCCTCACTCCTGTCCCTTCACTATAAAGCCTGGGCCTCATTATACAGCTGTACAGGGGTCTAGTGAAGGCTTTTTAGCCCTTTCCTCAGACTGTAGCTCTTGGTCACCATGTGATCTCACCATAACCCTAACAAGCTAATTAAGGTGTGAAACCTTGGTCAAAATTATCTCAGTACACAAATCTCCAAGGGTGCCCAAAGTTTTGCATCGCCCTTTTTTCCTTTTTGCAATTATGAAATTGTAAAAAAGTCTATATATATATATATATATATATATATATATATATACTGTATATATTTTATTATTATTTTAGCCTAAAATACAAAGGCCATGTGTTATCTTAGAGGTTCGGCCTTTTAGAGATCATTTCATCTTACTACTGCTCACAATAACGGTCATTTTGACCCGGGGCGCCCACACTTTTACATGCCGCTGTCAATGCTTCATCCCGCTGGTGCTCATTATTTAATAGGGTCTCGCTATTAAACTTAATGAAAAGTTCGGTGAATTCCTTTGATCTGTTATTACTAGAGATGAGCGAATATCGTCGGAGAAGTTGTTATTGGCTAATATCACTTAGGCCTGTTTTCACACATCCGTTTGTGTCCATCAGTCAAAGTCCGCTGTTTTGCAAAAAAAAACGGATCCGCCATTTTTCTTGACAGATCCGTTTTTCTTCCCATTGAGTTGCATTACTGGTGGATCTTGACAGATGGCCATCCGATGGATCCGTCTTTTTGCGGATCCACCAAAATTTTGAAGTCCGCCGACATAGAATCATAGAATCATAGAGTTGGAAGGGACCTCCTGGGCCATCTGGTCCAACCTCCTGCTCAAAGCAGGATTCGCTAAATCATCCCAGTCAGATGTCTGTCCAGCCTCTGTTTGAAGACTTCCATTGAAGGAGAACTCACCACTTCTCGTGGCAGCCTGTTCCACTCATTGATCACTCTAACAGTCAAAAAGTTTTTTCTAATATCTAATCTGTGTCTCCTCCCATTCAGTTTCATCCCATTGCTTCTAGTCTTTCCTTGTGCAAATGAGAATAAAGCCCGAACGGACCATGCAACGTTTTTTCGGGCGGCAGGATCTGCACTTCTCACTGCGCATGCCCGAAAGACTTCACTCAGCCGGAAATTTAACCCTAAACTCTGTTCTGGCGGCTGAAAAATTTCTCTCGCTCTCTCTCTCCTTCCCCCCTTCCCCGTGCAGCGGTTCCTTTAAAATTCTTCCTTTGACGGATCCGTTAAAATAATGGTCCGGTGACAAACGTTGTGGTCAGTACAGGAACGGATCCGCTATCCGCCATTTTAGCGGATTTTGACTGAACAAAAAACTGATGTGTGAAACAGGCCTTACCGAATAGCTGCATCGGGACCCCGGATCCCTGGAGCGCTCCCGATAATCAGCTGCATGTGTCGCCCTCCATGCAGGTGCTGTGACTATCACACAGCGCGACACACGCAGCTGATTATCGGGAGCGCTCCAGCACACTGAGTCCTGCACACACTGAGGGCCCTGATCATGTGACCCCTGACTCCTCCCCTCCTGTGACCTCATCACAGGTCCTGTGCACAGAGCAGTCATATATGTGGCAGACACTCCTGGACCTTCTGCTTTCTGGGCCGGTTCCTCCTGTGAGTCCTATTAACCCTTCCGCTCCCTGTATTCTCCTTTCTGACAGGACAATATCTGAATTCGGACAGTGTGACAGGAATTTTAGCAATGTGGAAGGAAAAAATGACAATTTTACTTTATTCCCTCACAGAAATGTGACTTTAGCCCCAAAATTGGCCGCGTAACAAATCCTTATTTCCCCACTGTAGTTTGTAGACTCCATATACAGATCCCTTAAGTGTGAAAAGAGCTGAATTCCCCACTTAAGTTATTGCATTTTGGAAATTGCCCCCACTGGGAATTTATCTCCAGGTAAAGGCACAATTGTGTCTCCATGGGGTTGTGCTCACAGCCCAACATCGTGTGGCCTCCAAAGAAATGCCACCCCGCACCATTACTGACCACTGCCAAACCGGTCATGCTGAAGGATGTTGCAGGCAGCAGATCGCTCTCCACGGCGTCTCCAGACTCTGTCACGTCTGTCACATGTGCTCAGTGTGAACCTGCTTCCATCTGTGAAGAGCACAGGGCGCCAGTGGTGAATTTGCCAATCCTGGTGTTCTGTGGCAAATGCCAAGCGTCCTGTACGGTGTTGGGCTGTGAGCACAACCCCCATCTGAGGACGTCGGGCCCTCAGACCATCCTCATGGAGTCAGTTTCTAACCGTTTGTGCAGACACATGCACATTTGTGGCCTGCTGAAGATCATTTTGCAGGGCTCTGGCAGTGTTCCTCCTGTTCCTCCTTGCATAAAGGTGGAGGTAGCGGTCCTGCTGCTGGGTTGATGCCTTCATACGACCCCCTCCACATCTCCTGGTGTACTGGCCTGTCTCCTGGTAGTGCCTCCAGCCTCTGGACACTACGCTGACAGACACAGCAAACCTTCTTGCCACAGCTCGCATTGATGTGCCATCCTGGATGAGCTGCACTACCTGAGCCACTTGTGTGGGTTGTAGAGTCCGTGTCATGCTACCACGAGTGTGAAAGCACAACCAACATTCAAAAGTGACCAAAACATCAGCCAGAAAGCATTGGTACTGAGATGTGGTCTGTGGTCCCCACCTGCAGAACCACTCCTTTATTGAGGGTGTCTTGATAATTGCCAATAATTTCCATCTGTTGTCTATTCCATTTGCACAACAGCATGTGAAATTGATTGTCAATCAGTGTTGCTTCCTAAGTGGACAGTTTGATTTCACAGAAGTTTGATTTACTTGGAGTTATATTCTGTTGTTTAAGTGTTCCCTTTATTTTTTTGAACAGTGTATATAGATGGAGAGATTTTTTTTCTTTACGTTGGAGGGTCCAATTCCAGCTATTGCTGTGGGACCTGTGATTTCTATCTACTCCACTGTGTACAGGATAATAGAGTATAATAAAGTAGTTATGGACGTGACGTAACTAACATTGTGCAGTGACTCTGCTTTCCATATAGTGATGGATATTTCTTGTTGCTGAAACTGTGATATTTTTTCCACTTTAAACCTTTTTTAAACCCCTCTGATCAGTGCGATCATACAACATACAAGCCTCTGATGGCTCCGGTGATGCCCTGTACTACTGTAGTGCCGTGTATCATCACTGCCGGTCAGTGTAATACTAACGGCCCCATACACATGAGATCAGAGTTGGCTGAGCGGTCATTTGGCAGACGGCGATCTCTCCCGACTCCCCCATACACACAAATATTCCAGCTTTCCTGTGGTCTGTATGAGAGAGTCGCCTCCAGACTCCTCTAGAGGAGGATTATCTACAGGAAGAACAAACGGATTATCCTCTGAAATTCAGGATGCCAGATCCTTCTCTGCCCTGACATCATCTGTCGGGAGGCCCCCAAATACATTATATGGTCGGCCAAACCCCCCGAAATCAGTGCTTTCATGGAGCTTTAGTCTAATGTGTATGGGGGCGTTATAAGGTAACTTATTGGACGCTGCCTCTGGCCCGGCCTAATAGACTTTCATACATTGCAGCCCAGACCCCATTATTAGGCATGTAAGTATCGGAGTAACTAGGCCGCCCCATACTATCGAGTACTTGGGGGCGGGGGGCATTCAGCCGAACTCTGTCACACCTTCTTAGATGTCATATTTGCTTTTCACAGCAGCAAGTGGTGAAACTGTCAGGGTTTTTGTTGCCGCCTCATCTGTGCCGTCCCTGCGGTGTACATCTATGTTCTGGGGCCCAAAAAGATTAATTTCCTTTTAATAAATGTTTAACATGTTAAAAATTATAAAATGTATCTTCTGCTTTTTACATATTTTTTTCTTCTTACAAGAATTGTTGGAGCCAATTTTCTTTAGAAACATTTTAATATCGGCTTTTTCTGGAGTTTTTCTTGTAATATAGGAAAGCCTAAGGCCAGAAATAAACCCCATAAATCACTGTACATGGAGACTTTGGGATCAGATCATTTCTGTCCGTTGTGTTTGTGGAAGCAAAAAATCTTTTCTAAAAGCCTCAAACTTCTGTGTGTGACTCAGAGCTGAGATCTAACGTGAGAGAAGATTCCAGTGCGGGGAAGACGGGAAACCTTCATATAGACGGCCGGTGGGGATGGAGGCAGTGACCGACTCTGGCCAAATCTGTCTCTAGAGCCGCAGTAGAAGATGAAGATGTCGTCCTCATCATGAAGGAGTTATTTCTCATGTCGCGTGTAATGAATATCTCCTGCAGTATTGCTAATGCCGATTCCAGTGTCGGTAATGAGACGAGAATTAGCGTTATGGAAGATGAGTCTATGAGGAACGTGTTCAGCTGCCGACTCCGAGGTGGAAACTGCTTGTTGTCTGTGGCCTAAATATATAGGTTTTATTAGTAGATGTCAGGGAAGAAAACTAAACCCTGTAAGATTATAAATCTCCTCATATGTTTCCCTTATTATCTCCAGTAATTGTATTATTACACAGGATTCTTATGATGTTACATCGGATCATCTTCTTCTCATTCAGGTCTCTACAATATCGGATCCTCTCAGTGAAGATCTTCTACAGAAGAGAATTTTCCTGATTTACCCATCAAGGATGGATATGGACAGAGACAAGATGGCGGAGAGGATGTTACACCTCACCCTAGAGATCCTCTTCCGTCTCACTGGAGAGGTGAGAGATTCTGATGACGTCACATTCCATCATTCTTATCTATGGGAATAAGAGATGGACAGAACTGGAGAGGTGAGGACTCTTGAAATGTCTGGAGTGAGATTTATTAATGTGTCTCTCCATAACCAGGATTACACAGTGGTGAAGAAGACCTCTAGTGATCGCTATCAGGACCCTGTGTCTGAGGGATGTGGAAGACCCCTGAGCCCAATCACGGGGCCTCCACCTCACCCCCTGATCCATGAGGACATCAATGACCAGAAGATCCTAGAACTCATCTACAAGATGATTGAGCTGCTGACTGTAGAGGTGACACTGCTGGGAATGCTGGGACATTATACAGTAACACTATGAAGGGATCGAGGGGATGACGGTATCATTCTATGTATCAGGTTCCTATAAGGTGTCAGGATGTCGCTGTCTATTTCTCCATGGAGGAGTGGGAGTATTTAGAAGGACACAGAGATCTGTACAAGGACGTCATAATGGAGGTTCCCCAGCCCCTCACATCACCAGGTAATAGGACTAAATACACACGGCCTATAATTATCTGTATGTAAAGAATGAATTCAGTCCCTGTATGTGTTTCCTCCAGATCTGTCCAGTAAGAGGACAACACCAGAGAGATGTCCCCGTCCTCTTCTTCCACAGGACTGTAAACAAGAAGATCCCAGTGCTCCCCAGGATCATCAGGTAGATGGAGAGAAGGTGTCAGGAGATCTCCCCTATGATGTGTAGACGGCTGTGATGGTCTTGTGCTCAGTCTTGTTTTATCCACCAGTATTATATGTTTTATACTTGTATAATGAGAACGGTGGAGATGGCAGGATTAGAGCTGATCATAGATGGGACTTCTCCATCTGTCTGTGACTTTTACAATATTTGTTTCAGGGTGAAGATCTGACCCATATTAATACTACAGAGACATATGTGAGGGGTGATGAGTGGTGTAAAGAGGAGATTCCCACATATGACTACCCAGGTGAGTAGTAACCACTGAATGCAGAGAAGTCACAGATTCCTCTCAGTCACCGGCTGTGGCTGCTTTATCGGTGGTGTAGTCCGGCCGTATTACCATGATCACCATTTTGCCTCTACACCACAACATTCTCCTCCACCCAAAACTGTTCAAATGACTTTGGGCATTGAAAGACCTTTTTTATAGAACTTATAACCTGGAGTATCCACCTACCCCCTGGGATTAATGTGAGGGTGATCCCTTAAAGCAAGATCTATGTGATTGCTTGTACCTGACCTAATATAGGCCGAGTGCGCGCTTAAAGAGTCACACCGAACACAGAGTTAGATGTCTACTCTTTTCTCAGGAAAGGCTTGCACACAACTGAAGTTTATTCTTATGACAGAGAGACAGGAAATGGGTGTCACACAATCTCCTGAGTAGCCAGTGTCAGTCTATGATAGGTCCATTTCATCTTCACTTCCATATATGGTATCCAGTATCTCAGCTTCTGCATTCCAAGGATTCATTCCAGGGTGTTGTCTGAAGACACAGACGCCATCTTGGTACACCATATGTGAACTGACTTATATAAGATTTAATAGTTGATTTCCTTAGCCATTCTCTCCTTCACATTAGGAGACGCTGACCGTTACCTGCCCAGATCTGTAACTATAAAGCCAAATGACAGTGTACGTAGAATGTGCTGACAAGATAGAAAATCACTTGAAGAAAAATCTTATGCTGGGCCTGTAAGAGAAAGCGGAGGGTAATGATGCTGTTGGCTTCCTAGATCCCTGAGATCTTATCGGATGAATCTTCTCTCCCTTCTGTGCTGCTGAATGTCTCATGGTCCCTACAAGACCAGGTCCAGTCTTTCTGGCCAAACTTCCCTTTTATGAGCGACAACAGTAAATGTGCAGTGAGGCCACGTGTGAATTTCTGTCCAATAACAGCAGAGTTTCCCTTTATCCTGACTTTTCAATTTGTATTAAAACCAACTAACTTCCAGGAGGATTGTGATAATCTACAGGACAAACATTCCACCTGTGCCCTGATAGATCTCTAAGCTGTGCGTGGCTGATGGCTGTAATATACATTTATTCCCGCCTGCAGGAGATGTGTTGGCTCCAGCCCTGGTGTCATGGAGTCACTCCACGTCATAAATTACATTGTTTCTGATCCTAAGGAATTCAGATTACTGCACAATCTCTCCTGAAATGGGGAGCAATATTATTTTCTCTAATCTTCTGGTCAGGATTCATAGTAGCTCCAATGGTCCACCATAAATGAGGGCAACTCTGGTTTACTGTTGTGTAATCTGTATTTGTAGCTTTCAGTTAATGAGATTCTCGTGCTCTGGGGCGGGGCTGTGGGTGGGGCTGTGGGCGGGGCTTTATGTGGTGCTCTGATTACATATTCATCTGTATTGGCTTATGACAGGTCGCTGACCCCTCACTGACCTGCCCCCATTATTACATAATGCATATAATAGCATTGATATTATTGGTGATAATGCCTATAATATTGTGGCTATTGTGAGGCTTACAAAAAAATTACATCCAGCAAAATGACACCACCGGCCCCTGTCCAGTAGCCTCTATCTCTTACTTATAGATGCTACTATGCAGGAGCCGCCATGACCGGTGACATTTTGCTGGATGTAGTTTTTTTTCTAAGCCTCACAATAACATATTGTGCCCAGCTTATGTCTCTGGAGACCTCCCCCACCTACCCCCGGAAATTGTTAAGTCAACTCTACTCAAATGTGTCTGTCACTAAATAAACCAAATGCTTGAATGTCAAAACAGTTCAAAAACGTGGTTCTGTGTGGAAGATTGTAAAGCCGTCATGGAGGCATAAGGCTGGCAGTGATGGGCATTGTGGGCAATAATAGCGGGGATCATGCCTCATTCCTCTCTAGGAACATACACGACATCTTCTCTGGGGGTTCTTTCTTGTTTCAGTTACTGGGATGAGTGCAATAAAATGTCGCTCAGTGAGTCTTCTCACATCTTCAGATTCTAAAGGATTGGCGGGGACAAAATTTTCAAAAACAAGATTTTCAGTGACCTTTTCCTGATAATCAAGGAAAGTGTCTGCATTTCCGGCTTTTTTGTATAACACAAAAGAATTATATGTGGCCACCTGAAACAAATACATGACTAACTTTTTATACCAGACATATGATTTTCTTGATACCTGGTATGGCTGTAGAACCTGATCTGCAAGGTCCACACCCCATATATTTGTTGTAGTCAATGACAGACACAGGTTTTGGAGTAGTGGAGTAGTGGATCCCTGTTGGTCTGCAGTGGCCCTTGTGGCATCTGTGTGGATCGAGCTCAGGATAAAAATATCATTTTTATCCTTATACTTAAGGGCAAGCAGCTCTCCATTGTGTAAAGCCCCTGACTGCCCCTTTCAGAACTTTTTGCTGACCAATGATTGTGGAAACCCCTGACGGTTTTTCCAAATGGTCCCACAAGCCCCTATGTTATGTTCAACCAGACTTTTAAATAGGGGTATGCTGGTGTAGTAGTTGTCAACATACAGATTGCAGCCTTTTTGTAAAAAAGGAGTTATCAGCTCCCAAACGATTTTTCTGGATGTCCGCAGATAAGTAGGGTGTGACTTGAACAGGGCGGTTGGACCAATAGGACTGAATGCTCATTTCTTTAACAAGCCACATAGCGAATGTAAGTCCTAAAAATGTTTTAATTTCTAGGATATTAGTTGGTGTCCACAAATTTGACCTAGCATAATAGGATCGTGGATTCTGGTTGATGAATTGGGACACATATAAATCTGTAGGACAATATGCTCTAGTAAGCTATCGGTCAGAAACAAACTAAAAAAATAATTGGTCCCAAATTTTCCACCTCCACATTTATACCAGGAATGGCATTACAATGAGGGATGAATGGAGTAGCCGAATCCGAAGCCTCCCATCTGGGAAATGCTACATCAAGAGGCAAAGCCCCTTGGACATTGGTGTGCGCCAATTCACGAGCACTAGGGACAGCGCTAGTACTGGGCATTGTTCCCTGAGTTGGAGACATTTCTCCAGAAGCGCTATTTGTCCTTCTTGTTGTACTGGTCCTTGTGTGTGAGGATGGACCAGAATCACTGCTCATTTCTGAGCTATCACTGTCGCTGCTACTAAAGCCCTTGAAATCCACATCGCCATCTGACACTGCACTTTCTTCACTGTCAGAACATAAAAGTGCATAAGCCTCCTCTGCACTATAATACTGACGGGCCATTTTATTTGTTTTTATTTCTTTTTCCGGAAATAGAAATCTCTGACATGACTGACGTGACCAAATTATTGGGGAGACAATTGAGAAAAGCCTAATTCTTTAGCCTAACAGTAACTAACTTTAGCATGACCCTAACCCTAACTTTAACCTAAAAGTAACCCTAACTTTACCCCAACACTAACCCTAACTATAGCACTAACTGTAGCCTGCCTTATCTGTTTTTCTATTGACAAATTATGGACCTGAGTGGGGACTTATTTTTTGTGAGATAAGAATTGGTATTATTTTTGCCTACATATCATTGATTGGTTTCTTTTTATTTGATATTTGGGAGGCAGAATGAACAAACAGTTGAACACCGCACACTAGTGGTTCATCCAACAAGGTTTTCTATTAGACTGTGAACAGTTATTGTCTTGGTAAATAATTAAAGTTTTTTACATAGCTTGCCATTTTTATGGACAGTTTAAGTAGAAATGTTTAAAAATATAAAACTCAAGGATGTTTTTTATCTTAGCAGATGACTGTACCAGGAGATCAGAGGGACAGCTGACATCTTCAATTTTTAAATCTGATAATCTTGAGATCCTACAAGATACAACTGAAGTGAATGCCATTACTCCAGATATACCATCATCCATTTACAGCAAAGATCTGTCATCTTATCCTATGAAACAGGTCCCATCTTCTGATTCATTACTGACTACTAAGGAAAATAAAAGTCACAAAAGAGGCAGTAAAAAACAAACTGCTCCTAAAGCAAAAAAGTCATTTTCATGTTCAGAATGTGGGAAATGTTTTAACAAGAAATCTCATTTTGTTACTCACCAGAGAACTCACACAGGAGAGAAGCCTTTTTCATGTTCTCAATGTGGGAAATGTTTTATCGATAAATCAGAATTGGTTGGGCACCAAAGAACTCACACAGGGGAGAAGTCTTTTTCCTGTTCAGAATGTGGGAAATGTTTTAACTGGAAATCACAATTGGTTAATCACCATAGAACTCACACAGGGGAGAAGCCTTTTTCCTGTTCAGAATGTGGGAAATGTTTTATCAATAGATCAGAAGTGGTTAGGCACCAAAAAACTCACACAGGGGAGAAGCCTTTTTCCTGTTCATTATGTGGGAAATGTTTTAACCGGAAATCAGATTTGGTTAATCACCATAGAACTCACACAGGGGAGAAGCCTTTTTCCTGTTTGGAATGTGGGAAATGTTTTAACAAGAAAGAGCATCTTATTAGTCACCATAGAATTCACACAGGGGAAAAGCCTTTTCCATGTTCAGAATGTGGGGAATGTTTTAACCGGAAATCAAATTTGGTTATTCACCATAGAACTCACACAGGGGAGAAGCCTTTTTCCTGTTCGGAATGTGGGAAATGTTTTAACAAGAAAGAGCATCTTATTAGTCACCTTAGAACTCACACAGGGGAGAAGCCTTTTTCCTGTTCAGAATGTGGGAAATGTTTTAACAGTAAATCAGATTGTGTTAAGCACCAGAGAATCCACACAGGAGAGAAGCCTTTTTCCTGTTCAGAATGTGGGAAATGTTTTAACCGGAAATCACAATTGGTTAATCACCAGAGAATTCACACAGGGGAGAAGCCTTTTTCCTGTTCAGAATGTGGGAAATGTTTTGTCAACAAATCAGAATTGGTTAGGCACCAAAGAACTCACAGAGGGGAGAAACCTTTTTCATGTTCAGAATGTAAGAAATGTTTTATCCGGAAATCACAAGTGGTTAATCACCAGAGAATTCACACAGGGGAGAAACCTTTTTCATGTTCAGAATGTAGGAAATGTTTTAACCGGAAATCAAATTTGGCTAATCACCATAGAACTCACACAGGGGAGAAGCCTTTTTCCTGTTCAGATTGTGGGAAATATTTTAACCAGAAAGTGCTTCTTGATCGCCATCAGAGCAGTCACACAGAGGAGAAGCCTTTTTCATTTTCTTAATGTGGGAAATATACTTGGAAATCAAGTGTTAATAAACATCAGAGACGTCACATAGGGGAGAAGCCTTTTTTATGTTCATAATGTTGGAATAGTTTTAACCAAAATTAAATCTTCTTAAATGGGTTGTCTCTTGTCATTCCTCATGTTTGCTGACAAAAGGATAAAACTAAACTTTATTAATTCCAAATCTAAAACTATACCCATAATTTGCCCCTGAAGGTTAGTCAATAGATGACTAATAGAAAAAACATATATCCCACAGTTCAGTATATAGGGTGAGGTGACGTGTACACACTCACTCTCCAAGCCTCTCATTTCTATGGGTTTCATCGTCCTCGCCAAAGGTGACTCATCAGGAGACTATTTAATATTGACCTATATTCAAGCAAGACTATACAAAAAAACTAAAATCATGTATCATGTTATCCAAAACAGTCAGAAAACTAGCCACATATTGGCAGATCCCAGACCTCAAACTATATACTTGGTAAGTTTATAAGCCACTCCAGTGTCAGGAATAGATAGTATGTGAAAATACAGTACAGATGCTTGTGTTTTTTCTCCTATAGGGACTGCCCTAGTTTGGTATTGTAACTGCTGTTACTGTATATACTCGCGTATAAGCCGAGATTTTCATCCCATTTTTTTGGGCTAAAAGTCCCCCTCTCTGCTTATACATGAGTCATAAATGCCAGAAGGTTGGCGGAGGAGAGGGAGCGGGGGGGTGTCAGATCATACTGACCCACCCCTGGCGTGTCTCTGCAGCCCCCCTGCTTGTCCCATGCTCTCAGGCACCTTCCTTCATTGGTCACGTGGTACCGCTCATTAAAGTCATGAATATGTGCATATTCATGACTTTAATGAGCAATACCACGTGACCGCTGAAGGCAGGCGTGAGAACAGGGCTGCAGAGACCGCGCCAGGAGGGGGTAACTATATGCGATATTCACCTGTCCCCGTTCCAACGCTGCTTGCCACTGTTTGCTGGGTCCTCTGTCAGTGACATTCAGGCAGCAGAGGGTGCGATGATGTAGTTAGTGTGCGCCCTCTGCTGCCTGAAGGTCACTGACAGAGGACCCGGCAGATAGCGGCGAGCAGCATTGGAATGGGGACAGATGAATATCTCAGGTGCCGGGTCCTGACCCAGCGTTGACACCAGCATCCGTCCCACATAGATCGCCGGTGTCCCCACCTGCTCAGGACACCGGCACCTGGCCCCCAGCGACGAGAGGTGAGTATGTCATTTTTTTTATTTGCACCAGCATATGGGGCTTATTCTATGGAGCATCTTATGGGGCAGCATATGGGGGCATAATCTATGGAGCATCTTATGGGGCAGCATATGGGGGCATAATCTATGCAGCATCTTATGGGGCAGCATATTGGGGCATAATCTATGGAGCATCTTATGGGGCAGCATGTGGGGCCTATTCTATGGAGCGACTTATGGGGCTGTCACATGTACCTGTCCTGTGTGACACGACCCGCAGGTCGGTAACTAAAACAACAAGACCAACACGTGTAACTGTCCTGTGTGACACGACCCGCAGGCCGGTAACAAACAACAAGACAAAGGGGAAGGGAAAACAGTTACAATGGTGGGCCCTGCAATAGGAAACGGGGACGTGGAGACCTCCCTCACTCCCCTGAGGCAGTGTCCCTGAACACTCCTAGCGTTCCCTATATAGGCTCTTCACCTGTCGCCGAGCAGGATACCTGTGTCCCTAACTCACCCTGCACCTATCCCTTTCTAGGGAACTGGGTGATGCGGACACTGGTCCCCACCGCTGTACTAATACACACCAAGGAAAATATACAAATGGGAAAACACCAAAAACACTTATCTTGCTCTGCTGCAGCACCGGGCAGCAGAGTGCATCACCGGATTAACTTTTCGCAGTGGCTCGACACCTCAGCCAGCTGCCACCTTCACCATCTCACTCTTCTGCAGACACCGGGCAGACAGAGTTCAACACCAGTTTCAGCAGTGGCTCTACACCTCAGAGCCAGCTGCCCACTTCACCAGGTTTCAGCAGTGGCTTAACACCTCAGCCAGCTGCTCCCTTCACCGTGGTTGGAATCCAACTAAGGAAAAGCTGCTATCACCAACACCTGCTGATAGACCAGCTGACCTCATATAGCAAAGGAGGAGCGGTCACATGAGCAGGGACCAAAAACATGCAATAACCCCAGTGACCACCGGGAGCAAAAAGCAACCAATAGAACCTATCAGGCTGTAGTGACACTTGTGGCCACCGGGGGCAGAAACCCATATTAAGCCCCAGAAGCCTGAAAAGGAAAAAAAAGGTTTACGGGAAGGAATGCATAATCTGACACGGATCCAAGAATTGGACCGTGACAGGGGCAGCATATGGGGCATAATCTATGGAGCAGCATATGGGGCATAATCTATGGAACATCTTATGGGGCCATAACCTTTATGGAGCATCTTATAGGGCCATAACCTTTATGGAGCAGCATATGGGGCATAATCAATGGAGCATCTTATGGGGCCATAACTTTTATGGAGCAGCATATGGGGCATATTATTCTATAGAGCATCTTATGGAGCCTTTATTAACCTTTGTGCAGCATTATATGGGGCGTATTTTGTATGGAACATCTTATGGGGCCATCATGAACTGTATGGAGCATTATATGGGGCTCCTGATTCAATATGGATATTCAAAAACATTTAACCTACTGATGTCTCAATTAATTTTACTTTAATTGGTATCTATTTTTATTTTTGAAATTTACCAGTAGCAACTACATTTTCCACCCTAGGCTTATACTCGAGTCAATAAGTTTTCCGAGGTTTTTGTGTCAAAATTAGGCGGGTCAGCTTATACTCAGGTCGGCTTATACACGAGTATAAATTGTAATTAGTATTGCAGACAAATTGTCCTAGACTAAACTCAGTTTTCAGTCGGCCCAATATGTACCACTCAGGGAAAACTTACCTGCTCCAAGGATCATTAGCAGCTTCTACCTAATGGCCATGCTGCGGTCTGTCAGGGAATGAGTGCAATATCGTTATAGAGACTAGGGATATGTGCAGTCATAATGTCTGGGAGATCTGTGCCATTATTTAGTATGAATATGGAAATTATCTCTGACAGTTAAGTGTTCCCTGAGCGGTATATACGGTATTTTCACATACTATCTATTCCTGACACTGGAGTGGCTTATAATCTTACAAAGTATATAGTCTGAGGTCTGGGATCTGCCAATATCTCGCTAGTTTTCTGACTGTTTCGGATAACATGATACATGATTTTAGGTTTTTCTTCGTCTAGTTCCGCTTGAATATAGTTCAATATTAAATAGTCTCCTGATGAATAATTGATGAATCCAATGAATATTCATTTCTCTTGACTAGTGGCACATGTGACTGCCGGCAGCAGCAGGAAGTCGGTGGCTGACACTGCGCGCTACTGAAGAGGAATGAATACTCACTCCTCTCTGTGCGCACAGTCTCGGTGAGTACTCCGGCAGCTGTGCTCTGCTTGTGAGCAACGCATGACGTCCCTGCCATGTGCTGCTTACAAACATAAAGCAGTTGCTGGCACCGGAGCAGGATGCTGTGAAGGAGCACCGGGTAGGTAACTGTAATTTTTTTTTATGCTATTTGATGGGGCCATGCATACCAGAATAGGGATGGGGCCCTGCATACCAGGATGAGATGGGGGCAATAGGGATGGGGATTTTTTCTCAGTGAACTCATTCCTCATGTTTGGCCTCATTAAAATAAAACCACTCATACTCTGCTGGCGTGCCGGCTCCACTTCAGCGGTGTCGAGACTCACTGTCCCGGGGCTTATGTGAGGTTGTCATATCACATGAGCCCTGCACCCAATCAGCGGCAGCTTCACTGTTCCTTCCTTTGGACTGAACATCAACAGGAAGCCAGGGCTGCGGCTACTCTCTGACGGCCTCATGATGCTTGATTTGTCCGAAGGTGGGGACAGTGACGTCAGCGCTGATTGGGCACAGGGCTCACATGACGTAAAAACCTCAAAAGAGACCGAAGAACGCAAGTACCGACACCACTGAAACGGTGCCAGCATGGGAGGTTTGTATAAGTGTTTTTATTTTAACAGGACCAAACATGAGGAATGAGACGGGGTTGTCCAACTAGTTGTCAACCTTTTTATCAAAAATCCCACACAGGGAAAAGTCATTATTATACCGAGAGTGCGAGAAATGAATTACAGGAAAATCGTATTTTGTTGACCTTCAAAAATAACTCAGACGAGGAGAACCTATATATATTATTCACAAATTGTACAAAAACATGATGCACGCGGCGTGCGTTCAAGGATGGAATATTATATGGGAGTTTTATAGAATAAATTCAAGGTGAGAATATTATATGGGAGTTTTATAGGATAAATTCAAGGTGAGAATATTATATGGGAGTTTTATAGGATAAATTCTAGGTGAGAATATTATATGGGAGTTTTATAGGATAAATTCAAGGTGAGAATATTATATGGGAGTTTTATAGGATAAATTCAAGGTGAGAATATTATATGGGAGTTTTATAGGATAAATTCAAGGTGAGAATATTATATGGGAGTTTTATAGGATAAATTCAAGGTGAGAATATTATATGGGAGTTTTATAGGATAAACCAAATACCAACAGAAAATAAACATTTATCAGTAAAAATATCTCATCTTTATTAGGTAAAGTATAAAACAATTGCGCCATTTTCCGATACTTGTTGCATCTCCATTTTTCATGATTTTCGGCTGGGTTTGGGCTTACTTTTTGTGTGCCGAGCTGACGCTTTTAATGAATACCATTTTGGTGCAGATATGATCTTTTGATCGGCTGTAATTGCATTTTAATGTAATGTTGAGGCGAGCAAAAAAACGTAATTCTGGCGTTTTGGCTTTTTCTCATTATACCATTTAGCGATCATTTAATTCTTTTTTTATATTGATAGATCGGCCAATTCTGAAAGCGGCGATACCAAATATGTTTTATTTTCTTTGTATTGTTTTATTTTGAATGGGTGAAAGAGGGGTGATTTGAACTTTTATATATTTTTTCTATATTTTTTAAACTTTTTTCTACTTTTGGCATTGTGAAGACATACAGCATTGTATCTTAATTAACCAGATGACTATTTTTTAGCAAAAGAAGAATAATAGAATGTTATCTGTATGTTGGCTTTCAAATTTAAGTGTTATTTTCTAGTTAGTCAAGAAAACAGACTTTTGTTTGTGTAAGCTGGTAATATTGACTTTTATTGTGTGCTTATACTTGATCACTAGTGATGTTTGCTGATATGCTAATTATACATTGTATTATGGAGCCAGTTTGTTGACTTCTAAAGCAGAGAGGGAAAAACTATGCAAATAGTTTAAATAATCAAGTAATGCTACTTGATCTCATCTCCATTCTTACCCTTCATGTAAATAATGAATGAGGGACACTTGTTAAGTCTAAAAATAGGTTACTTGCCTCTGTATAAAGAGACTGAGAGAGAGAGAAACAGGCAGAGATTCTGCCAAGACATCCATACATCTTAAAAGGACCAGAGACAGGACAGCAGCCATTTTACATCATGACTCCATTACGAGGGACACGGATCTATCATTCTATAGGAAACAACCTAGGGGTTTTCAGCCTCGGTTGGAAGAATACAGATCTGCTCCATTGAACCTTGGATACATTTGGAGAAGCCAGATTGTGATCCTCAAATCAACTGGCCTTGTATGGACTGTCATCTTCCTACGCTTGTCATTACCTACTCTTTGTGTGCGTGCCACAGGTGCGGTAGTGACCTTGGAAGATCTAGAGTCACAGCTGATATCACCCTGGCGGGTCAGTATAAGGGTGACACTCTGCAATGTGCCCCATCTTGGGTATTTTCCTGGGACTGTTCTATGTGTTATCTGCCTGTTTTGTGGCTCAGTAAAGCATTGCCACACTGTTTTACCCTCACCCTATGTTGCCTGAATAGCGTTTTGCCCATGTTATAAGGAGAGCGGGAGTTTGGCAGGACGATCCCTGGTCCATGCATTTTCGGCTAGTCGGTGGCGCTCATAGCAATCCGGCAGTGACAACCATAGACTTCTGCTGGAGGCCAACGCATCGGTGACCCACAATCGTGACGGGGTCACTGATGGGCGGGATTTCCGATGCGCTTGCTGACATGTGCCAGAAAAGATGTGGGATCAGTGCTGGAGCCCTTATCAAAGGGAGGGAGTTCAACATCCACATACATTTACGTCTGATGTCAGAAAGGGGTTAAAGGGGTTTGTTTTTACAGAGACAGAAGTGGTAATCAATCATGTATACGTACAAATGATTACAGAAATACACAGCTTCTAATGTTAAATAGTATAGAGTTAATACAAGAAAATATAATTTTTGTAAATCATGTGTAGATATAAAAATGCAGTCAAATGTAGCTCCATCTAGTGGCTATGTGCAAAAGTGCCATCATAGAGTAAAATGTATCCTAAGAGAGTGTCACTATCAAGGTTGAAATGAGATTAATGGGAAGGTGCCGTGATTTTTGATAATTTATTATAAAAATGAAAATTATGTGAAAAGATGTTTTCACCTAAGCTTGACTGTTATGTTTATTTTTTTTTACTGTTTTAGTGCAGCCACTGGGCGCTGCCAGTTTACCATGCAGGTCTGTAATGGCTGCTGGACGTCACTTTCGGTCCTCAGATACGGAAGTCCATGGGCATAGGAGACAGCGATCGGACGCCGACCATATCTCTAACATTGCAGCCACATGAGCTGTGAACCAGGTACGCCTCTGTGGGCTGCTCAATTTACAGCTGTAGTTGTGGCCAGGCGCCATTTTATTAGAGGCCAGGGCTATTCGCTGAGCTCCATTTACACTATCGCTAGCCCTATTATGTCGGATGCTGTACTGTTCACTTCCGGCATAACAGGTCTCGGATGGTTACACTGTGCATACAAGAGGAGCTGCAGGAGATCAGGACAGGATACCGGACATGCTCCTGGAGACCCGACGAGCTGCTGCCTGCTGTAGACCCGATGAGCTGCAGCCTGCTGTAGACCCAATGAGCTGCTGCCTGCTGTAGACCCAATGAGCTGCTGCCTGCTGGAGACCCGATGAGCTGCTGCCTGCTGTAGACCCAATGAGCTGCTGCCTGCTGTAGACCCGATGAGCTGCTGCCTGCTGTAGACCCAATGAGCTGCTGCCTGCTGGAGACCCGATGAGCTGCTGCCTGCTGTAGACCCAATGAGCTGCAGCCTGCTGTAGACCCGATGAGCTGCTGCCTGCTGTAGACCCAATGAGCTGCTGCCTGCTGTAGACCCGATGAGCTGCTGCCTGCTGTAGACCCGATGAGCTGCTGCCTGCTGTAGACCTGACGAATTGCTGTCTGCTGGAGACCCGATGAGCTGCTGAAGATGAAGACCTGCTGTATACCAGGGGTGCTGCAGCGATGACAGGAGTGGGTGGCGACATCATTCATTGGTAACTATCAGATCTGCAGAGGTGAAGGGCCAGGAATACTGCTTTTTGCACAGAGGCAAAAATATGAGAGGTGGTTGATGGTATGTGTCAGGGGGAAGTAGCATATGGAGGTTGCGCGTTGCATATACAGGGGTGAGCTGGCATATGGATGTTGTGTGTGGCACATACAGGGGAGAGCTGGCATATGAAGGTTGTGCATGGCATATACAGGGGTGAGCTGGCATATAGTTACATAGTAACATAGTTTTGAAGGCTGAAGGAAGACCTTATGTCCATCTAGTTCAGCCTATTTTTAGTGCAGCTGTTCTGCATTGTTGATCCTGGGGAATGCAAAAAACCCACAGAGTAGAAGCCAATTTTCTCAGTAGGGAAAAAAATTCCTTCCCGACTCCTAAGCTGGGTCAACCATCTACCTATAATATTCTGTTATTCATAACCTTCTATACTGTTACTCACAAGAAAAGCATCCATTCCTTTCTTAAATTCATTCAGTGAGTTGGCCATCACCACTTCCTCAGGAAGAGAATTCCAGAGCCTCACTGCTCTTACCATGAAGAACCCTCTTCTATGCTGGTGCAGAAATTGTCTTTCCTCCAAACGAAGAGAATGCCCCCTTGTTCTTGTCACAGTCCTTGGTACAAACAGTTCATTGGAGAGATCTCTGCATTGCCCTCTGATATACTTGTACATATATATTAGGTCTCCCCTAAGTCTTCTCTTTTCTAGAGTAAATAGACCTAATTTTGATAACCTTTCTGGGTATTGTAGTGAACCAACTCCATTTATCATTCTAGTAGCCTGCCTTTGAACCCTTTCAAGTTCAGTAATGTCTTTCTTGAGCACCGGCGTCCAAAATTGCACACAATACTCCAAGTGTGGTCTGACGAGTGATTTTGTACAGAGGGAGAATTATGTTTTCATCTTGTGTCCCCAGACCTCTTCTGATGCATCCCATGACCCTATTTGCTTTGGTGGCAGCTGCCTGACACTGGGCACTCCAATTTAGCTTCTTATTGACTAAGATGCCTAAGTCTTTTTCCATGTCTGATTTCCCCAGCAGTTTCCCATTTAGTAAGTAATTGTAGCATCTGTTTCTCCTTCCCATGTGCATAACCTTACACTTATCTGTGTTAAACCTCATTTGCCATTTTTCAGCCCAATTCTCCAATTTACTCAAATCTGTCTGTAGTTGCAAACTGTCCTCCTTTGTTTTAACTACCTTACATAGTTTTGTATCATCTGCAAATACTGATATTTTACTGTGTAAGCCATCCACTAGATCATTAATAAATATATTACATAGTAGGGGGCCCAATACAGAACCCTGTGGTACCCCACTAGTAACCCTGGCCCAATCTGAGGATGCCCCATTAATAACCACTCTTTGTTTTCTATCACTAAGCCAGCTACCTACCCATCTACACACATTTTCCCCTAGCCCAAGCTTTCTCATCTTACTTACCAATCTTTTATGTGGGACAGTGTCACATGCTTTAGAGAAGTCGAGATAAATGACATCCAATGATTCTCCTTGGTCCATTTGAGAGCTTACATCCTCATAGAAGCTGATCAGGTTAGTCTGACAGGAGCGATCCTTCGTAACTCCATGTTGATATGGAGTTAAACATTTATTAACATTGAGATATCCCATAATGGTATCCCTTAGAAACCCTTCAAAAATTTTACCCACAACAGATGTTAAGCTTACCGGCCTATAGTTTCCAGGTTCCCTTTTACACCCCTTTTTTAATATTGGTACCACATTTGCTTGCCGCCAATAAAAAGGAACAGACCCTGTTTCTATAGAGTCTTTAAATATAAGGAATAGAGGCCTGTCTATCACATTACTTAACTCCCTTATTACCCGAGGGTGAATGCCATCAGGGCCTGGTGATTTGTCCATTTTCATCTTACTAAGGCGGTTCTGCACTTCTTCCTGGGTTAGGCAGGTAATACTTAATGGGGAGTTTACATTATCACTCTGCATTTCGCCTGGCAAATCCTTTTCCTGTGTGAACACTGTTGAGAAAAAAGTATTTAAAACATTTGCTTTTCCCACATCGCGCTCTATGATTTCACCCTTGTTGTTCTTTAAAGGCCCGGCACCATCAATTTGAATCTTTTTACTGTTTATATAATTAAAGAATAGTTTGGGGTTTGTTTTACTTTCCTTAGCAATGAGTCTCTCAGTTTCCACTTTGCTAAATGTATTTGGTTTTTACACATTTTATTTTTTTCTCTATAACTTTTTAATGCTTCTTCATTGCCTTCTTGTTTAGCTTCCTAAATGCCTTGTTCTTGTTCTTTATTGCCCTTTTTACATCCTTATTTAGCCACATTGGTGTTCTCCTGTTCCTAGCCCTTTTATTTCTGTACGGTATGGCTAGCTCGCAGTGGGGGTGTAAAACTGATTTAAATATTTCCCATTTATTTTCTGTGCTCCTATTTTTGAGGACATTGTCCCAATCAATTCGGCGAAGCTCCTCTCTAAGCTGATCAAACTTTGCTTTCCTGAAATTCAGCGTTTTGGTAACCCCCTTCCAGGGCACCTTACTGAAGGACAAGTGGAATTGTGTTATATTGTGGTCACTGTTCCCTCAGTGCCCATCGACTCGGACTTCTGTTATTCTATCTGGCCTGTGGCTTAACATTAAGTCCAGAAGGGCTGTCCCTCTAGTTGGGCCCTGCACAAGTGGTGACAGAGAATTATCCTTGGTCACCGACAGAAATTGGTTTCCTTTCTGAGATCCGCAGGTTTCAGTTTCCCGGTCTATGTCGGGGTAGTTGAAGTCCCCCATAATAATCACCTCATTGGGATTTGCTGCTTTGTCTATTTGTTTCAATAATACATTTTCAGTGGCTTCTGTTATATTTGGTGACTTATAACAAACCCCTATGAGGATTTTATTACTTTTCCCTCCTTGTATCTCCACCCATAGAGACTCCACCTCTTCATTTCCCTCTTGAATATCTTCTTAGTGTGGGCTTTAAAGTGGACTTTATATATGGACAGACTCCACCCCCTTTCCTTTTTCTATGATCCCTCCTAAACAAATCATATCCTTGCAAGTTAGCCGCCCAGTCATAGCTGTCGTCTAACCATGTCTCAGTTATTCCTACTATGTCGTATTTTTCCTCATACATTACCAACTCCAGATCTTCAATCTCATTGGTCAGGCTCTGTGCGTTGGTCAGCATGCAGGAAAGAAGTTTTGCTTCCTTTTTCTTAGCTTCCTTCTGAGTACCCTGTCTTGGGTCCTCTTTACCACATCTAGTATCCTTGATTAGTTTGTCCTTCTGCATGTTCTTGTCGGCTGTTTTTCCTCCCATCCCCTCTTCTTCTAGTTTAAATCCCTCCTGATGAGTGTTGCAAGTTTTCTGGCGAATGTGTGATTCCCAGGTTTTGTGAGGTGTATTCCATCTCTTGCGAGAAGTCCATCGTAGAGGTAATTCACGCAGATAGTTGGTAGGTCATTTATTGCTGTGTCATTTGTGCCTACATGTATCAGTAGGAAAGGGTCGTCATCCTTGGATTTGAGGATAGTTGGTATCCTGTTGGCCACATCCTTGATTTTTGCTCCTGGGAGGTAGCATACTTCTCTTGCGGTTATGTCCGGCCTGCAGATAGTTGCCCCCGTGCCTCTTAGTAGTGAGTCGCCCATAACTACCACTCTTCTTTTCTTTCCGGATGCACTGCTTGTTGCTCGTGAGTGTTTTTGAGTGTCTTTTGTTTCCGCTTTTGTTGACAGAGTAACTTCTTTTGTTGATAGTGTGTCTTCTCTTGTAGATACGGTATCATCCTGAGCTGTGCTATTTTTGTTCTCCAGCATGAGGGCTTCATATTGGTTGCTAAGCTGTGTGGGTGACCACTTGATCCGTTTGCTTCTTTTCGTCACATGGCTCCACTTTTCAGCCTCTGTATGTGCTCTGAAGCTTTTCTCACTTTCCGTATCCTGAATGATTGCTTCTGCTTCATCCAAGAAGTCCTCATGTTCTTAAATTACCTTCAATGTTGCTATTCTTTCTTCCAGTCCCTGCACCTTTTCCTCTAAGAGGGCAACAAGTTTGCACTTCTGACAGGTAAAGTTGAGTTTTTGGGCCGGCAGATCCATAAACATGTAGCATGTGTTGCAGGTGACCATGTGGATTTTCTTCTCTTCCATATTGCTATTGCCGATGCAGTCTATGATGGGTGGTTTTGCGATGTCCTCAAACAGCGAGACTCGGCAAGTCCCAGCGATCGATCAGCTTAAGGCGACTCTTCTCCTCTTCCCAGAATGCACCGTAAATATGCAGATGAGCTTCCTGTTTCTCCAATCCATGGTTTTGCGATGTCCTCAAACAGCGAGACCCGGCAAGTCCCAGCGATCGATCAGCTTAAGGCGACTCTTTTCCTCTTCCCAAAATGCATCGGAAATATGTAGATGAGCTTCCTGCTTCTCCAATCCCTGGTTTTGCGATGTCCTCAAACAGCGAGACGCGGCAAGTCCCAACGATCGATCAGCTTAAGGCGACTCTTCTCCTCTTCCCAGAATACACCGGAAATATGCAGATGAGCTTCCTGCTTCTCCAATCCCTGCTTTTGCGATGTCCTCAAACAGAGAGACCCGGCAAGTCCCAGCGATCGATCAGCTTAAGGCGACTCTTCTTCTCTTCCCAGAATGCACCGGAAATATGCAGATGAGCTTCCTGCTTCTCCAATCCCCGGTTTTGCGATGTCCTCAAATAGCGAGACGCGGCAAGTCCCAGCGATCGATCAGCTTAAGGCGACTCTTCTCCTCTTCCCAGAATACACCGGAAATATGCAGATGAGCTTCCTGCTTCTCCAATCCAATGTCTTGAGCTCTATCTTTTCATTCTGACCTTCTGTACTCCTTTAGCACAAGTCTTATCTTGTACTCTGTGCTTTGCCATATACCCGGCTCTGTGCTTTGGCATATGCTCCGCTTTTCCCTTGTACCTGGCTCTGTGCCTCAGCATACATTCCACTACCTATCTGTACACTGCTCTATGTCTCTGACTTGGCTCTGGGCTCTAGCATACGCTCTGCTTCCCTTTCTTGTACCCGGCTCTGTGCTTCAGCCTACGTTCTGCTCCTTGATTTGTACTTTGCCTTGCCTTGCTTCTTCGTGAGCCCTCTGCACGCACCTGGCCTTCCCTCTCCCTCCTGTTTGTGCCTCAGCCATGCCTGCCTTAGCTGTGCCCGCCTGCTTGTGCCTGTCGTGCATGTCGGTTAGTGACTTAGCTGTGTCCACTGTTGTGCCTCAGCCGTGCTCGCCAGTCTGAGCCTCAGCCTGACCAGCTAGCCAGTGCCCCAGCCGTGCTCTGTGCTTCCTTGCACTCACGCTGTCGCTGCACTGTGTGCCATCTTGGCACGCGCAGGCCCTAGGTTGCTCCTTGACATACCTCGCCGTGCATCTCTAAAGCACCCGCAGGTCCTGCCATGAACCCTGGCGTGCCTCCTAGCATGCACAGGCCCTAGCCTGAACCCTGGCATGCCTCCTAGCACATGCAGGCCCTTGCCCTAGTCTGAACCTGGCATAGCCCCTAACACGCACCTTGCCTTGCACCCTGCCTTGGACCCTGGTGTGCCCCCTAGCACGCGCCCTGCCTTGAACTTTGCCTTGGACCCTGGTTTCTCCCAGCACTCATGCTGTCTGGACCCCTGCCTTGGACCTTGGCGTGTCTCCTAACATGCACCATGTCTTGAACTCTGGCGTCCCTCCTTGCCTGAACCCTGGCTTGCCTGGCGGATGTCTGGAGCCTGCCGATCGCTGCCAGAGGTCCGGAACCTGATGACTGCAGACTAATGTCCGGAGCCTGTCGATCGTTGCCAGATGTCCGGAGTCCAATGCCATCTAGCCCTTGCGGGAACCCTGGAGTGCCACCTAGCACGTATCATGCCTTGGACCTTGTCGTGCCAATGCACGCACCTTGCTATGTTTCACTTTGTCCTTGTAAGTATGTCTTGTTCCTGATTAAACCCTGAGACCATGCTTTATTGAAGAAACCCTGTGACCACGCTTTGATATGTCTTGTACCCTGCACGTTCCCTGTTGCCAGACACTAACACGTATCTTTCTTGAGCCGGCCGTCTGGTTCCAGCAGTCGCGGTGGCTCACCCCCTTGGTCTTGCCCTGACACTCCCTGTATAGGTGGTGGTCCCTCACAAGGTCAGCTCGCCCTAGGTGGGTGGGTGCCACGACCCAGAGGGTCCACTCTAGAAATCAGTTCAGCTGAAGCTGACTCCGTCACAGTATACGTCACCTCACCTTATATACTGAACTTTGGGGTACATGTTTTTTCTATTAGTCACCTACTGACTAACCTTAAGGGGGTGAATTATGGGTATAGTTTTACATTTTGAATTAATAAAGTTTAGTTTTATCCTTTTATCAGAAAACATGAGGAATGACAAGAGACAACCCATTTAAGAAAATTCTATTTTGGTTAAAACTATTCCAACATTATGAACATAAAAAAGGCTTCTCCCCTATGTGACGTCTCTGATGTTTATTAACAGTTGATTTCCAAGTAAAATATTTCCCACATTAAGAAAATGAAAATTGCTTCTCCTCTGTGTGACTGCTCTGATGTCTAACAAGAATAGCTTTCCGGTTAAAACATTTCCCACATTCTGAACAGCAAAAAAGGCTTCTCCCCTGTGTGTGTTGTTTGATGGCGTTCAAGATCTACAGTTGTGGCCAAAAGTATTGACACCCCTGCAATTCTGTCAGATAATACTCAGTTTCTTCCTGAAAATGATTGCAAACACAAATTCTTTGGTATTATTATCTTCATTTAATTTGTCTTAAATGAAAAAACACAAAAAGAATTGTCCTAAAGCCAAATTGGATATAATTCCACACCATACATAAAAGAGGGTGGACAAAAGTATTGACACTGTTCGAAAAATCATGTGATGCTTCTCTAATTTGTGTAATTAACAGCACCTGTAACTTACCTGTGGCACCTAACAGGTTTTGGCAATAACTAAATCACACTCACAGCCAGTTGACATGGATTAAAGTTGACTCAACCTCTGTCCTGTGTCCTTGTGTGTACCACATTGAGCATGGAGAAAAGATAGAAGACCAAAGAGGAAGCATGAGCAATCTCTAGGCTACAAGTCCATCTCCAAAGACCTGAATGTTCCTGTGTCTACCGTGCGCAGTGTCATCAAGAAGTTTAAAGCCCATGGCACTGTGGCTAACCTCTCTAGATGTGGACAGAAAAGAAAAATTGACAAGAGATTTCAACGCAAGATTGTGCGGATGTTAAAGAACCTCGACTAACATCCAAACAAGTTCAAGCTGCCCTGGAGTCTGAGGGTACAACAGTGTAAACCTGTACTATCCGTCGGCATCTGAATGAAAAGGGACTGTATGGTAGGAGACCCAGGAAGACCCCACTTCTTACCCCGAGACATAAAAAAGCCAGGCTGGAGTTTGCCAAAACTTACCTGAAAAAGCCTAAAACGATTTAGAAGAATGTTCTCTGGTCAGATGAGACAAAAGTAGAGCTTTTTGGGCAAAGGCATCAACATAGAGTTTACAGGAGAAAAAAGAGGCATTCAAAGAAAAGAACACGGTCCCTACAGTCAAACATGGCGGAGGTTCCCTGATGTTTTGGGGTTGCTTTGCTGCCTCTGGCACTGGACTGCTTGACAGTGTGCATGGCAATATGAAGTCAGAAGACTACCAACAAATTTTGCAGCATAATGTAGGGTCCAGTGTGAGAAAGCTGGGTCTCCCTCAGAGGTCATGGGTCTTCCAGCAGGACAATGACCCAAAACACACTTCAAAAAGCACTAGAAAATGGTTTGAGAGAAAGCACTGGAGACTTCTAAGGTGGCCAGCAATGAGTCCAGACCTGAATCCCATAGAACACCTGTGGAGAGATCTAAAAATGGCAGTTTGGAGAAGGCACCCTTCAAATATCAGGGACCTGGAGCAGTTTGCCAAAGAAGAATGGTCTAAAATTCCAGCAGAGCATTGTAAGAAACTCATTTATGGTTACCGGAAGCGGTTGGTCGCAGTTATTTTGGCTAAAGGTTGTGCAACCAAGTATTAGGCTGAGGGTGCCAATACTTTTGTCTGGCCCATTTTTGGAGTTTTGTGTGAAATGATCAATGTTTCGCTTTTTGCTTCATTCTCTTTTGTGTTTTTTCATTTAAGACAAATTAAATGAAGATAATACCAAAGAATTTGTGTTTGCAATCATTTTCAGGAAGAAACTGAGTGTTATCTGACAGAATTGCAGGGGGGGTCAATACTTTTGGCCACAACTGTATTTTCCATTTAAAACATTTCCCACATTCTGAACATGAATATGGCTTCTCTGCTGTGTGAATTCTCTCATGTGTAACAAGACTTAAAATCTGAGTAAAACATTTCCCACATTCTGAACATCAAAAAGGCTTTTCTCCTGTGTGAGTTCTTTGGTGCTTAACAAGATCCCCTTTCTGGTTAAAACATTTCCCACATTCTGAACAGGAAAAAGGCTTCTCCCCTGTGTGAATTCTCTGGTGGTTAACAAAATGTGATTTCTGGTTAAAACATTTCCCACAATCTGAACAGGAAAAAGGATTCTCCCCAGTGTGAGTTCTATGGTGATCAACCAAACTTGATTTCCGGTTAAAACATTTCCCACATTCTGAACAGGAAAAAGGCTTCTCCCCTGTGTGAATTCTCTGGTGGTTAACAAAATGTGATTTCTGGTTAAAACATTTCCCACAATCTGAACAGGAAAAAGGCTTCTCCCCCATGTGAGTTCTATGGTGATCAACCAAACTTGATTTCCGGTTAAAACATTTCCCACATTCTGAACATGAAAAAGGCTTCTCTCCTGTGTGAGTTCTATGGTGTTCATCAAGATTCCCTTTCTGGTTAAAACATTTCCCACATTCTGAACATGAAAAAGGCTTCTCCCCTGTGTGAGTTCTCTGGTGTGTAACAAAATGAGATTTCTTGTGAAAACATTTCCCACATTCTGAACATGAAAATGAATTTTTTGCTTTAGGAGCAGTTTGTTTTTTAATGCCTTTTTTGTGACTTTGATTTTCCTTAGTAGTCGGTAATGAATCAGAAGATGGGACCTGTTTCATAGGATCAGATGACCGATCTTTGCTGTGAATGGATGATGATATATCTGGAGTAACAGCAATCACTTCAGTCGTATTTTGTAGGATCTCAAGATCATCAGATTTAAAAATTGAAGCTGTCAGCTGTCCCTCTGATATCCTGGTACAGTCATCTACCAAGACAAAAAACAATTTTCTTTCATAAAATATCATTGAGTTTTATATTTTTGAACATTTCTACTTAAAGAAGTTGTCCACTACTGTAACTTTTTTTTCATAAATCTTGCTATTATGTGCCACTAAAAACATCCACTGTGTTTATTTTAGCAATATTACCTTTTATCATCCTCTCGCAGCACATTTTCAGTGCTGGTTCCAGCTCTCATGGGGTTAATTGACAACTTTCTTTCTCCCGACTTACTGTGCTCTAATACTACAAGTTCCATGATGCATTGCACTGGCCTGTAAGGCCTCTTTCACACTTCCATTTTTGACAATCAGTCAAAATCCGCCGATTTGGAAAAAAAACGGATCCGCCATTTTTCTTTGCGGATCCGTTTTTTTCCCCATTGACTTTCATTATTGGCGGATCTTGACAGATTGCCGTCCGTTGCATCTGTTTTTATGAGGATCCGCCACAATGTTGGTGTCCGTCAACATCCTCAAAGATTTCCAAACGGAGCTTGCAACGTTTTTTTGGGCGGCGGATCCTCCAGACACTGATTTAACCCAAAATTCTGTCTGGGTGCCGGACAAAAAAAAAAATTCTCTCTCTCTCTGACCAGCGGTTCCTTTAAATTTCCTCATTTTGCGGATCTGTCAAAAAACGGATCCTGTGGCATCCGTTCACATCAGTTAAGAACGGATCCGCTTGTCCGCCTTTTTGGCGGATTTTAACTGACACAAAAAACTGTAGTGTGAGAGAGGCCTAAGCCAGCACCTTGCACACCCACTCCAAAACACACCCAAACCTCTCCCTCCTCTCTCTTCAATCTGAAGCATCTTATTGTAAGGGTCTGTGCACACGTTGTGGATTCTACTGTGGATCTGCAGCGGATTTGGCCCTGTGGATCAGCAGCAGATTCTCCTGCGTTGTACAGTACCATTATAGTCAATGTAAAACAAAAACCGCTGTGCCCATGGTGCAGAAAATCAGCAGCATAAACGCTGAGGGTTCATTTCTGTAGAATGTCGGATTCCGCAGCGTTTTACACCTGCTCCATTATAAGAATCCGCAGGTGTCAAAATGCAGGTGGAAGCCGCACAAAATCCGCTATAAATCTGCAGATAAAACGCCGGTCATTTTACCTGCGGATATAGCAAAATCCACACAGAAAAATCCACAGCACAATCCGCCACGTGTTCACATAAAACACATTGCAAGCATCATGAGCGCACACACACAGGAGCGCGCACAGACACAGACGTTCTTAATAATAAGTCCCCATGTGCACACCGTTATAGTGCTGAGAGCTATAAGGCTGTGTGCACACCGGGCGGATTATTCCACACAGAATCCACAGCTCTTGGCAGAAAATGCAGGTGCGTTATTGATGCGTTTGTCATGCGGTTTTTCATGTGCTTTTTTACATGTGGATTGTATGTGTTTTTGTAACCCAAATAAAGATGTTATTTAACAAAAAAAGAAAGATTTGTGTTGTCATTTCTGTCCAACCTCCTCATTTACACTTGTCCAACCCACACTTCATTACACACGTAGATAGATAGATAGATAGATAGATATGGGATAGATGGATAGATAGCTAGATAGAAAGATAGATATGGGATAGATATATGGATTTATATATAGATTTTTCCATAGATACTTTATTTCCATAGATATTTCCATAGATTTTTCCATAGATATCCATAGATATTTCCATATCCATGTTTATTAATGAACTCTGTTTCATTTTAGAAAGTAAAAAAAAAAATGGCGTGGGCTCCAGCGCAATTTTCTGCACCAGAGGAGGAAAGCCGACTGCCGGGGGCCAATATTTTTTGCCTGGGAATGGGACAATACCCATGGCCTTTTCCCAGGCTATGAATATCAGCCCGCAGCTGTCTTCATAGCCTTTACTGGCTATTAAAATAGGGGACCCCCCAAGAAAATGACGTGGGGGTCCCCCTAAATTTTATACTGCGGGCTGATATTCATAGCCTAGGAAGGAGCCATGGATATTGGACCCCCCCAGCTACAAATACCAGCCTGCAGCCGCCCCAGAAATGGCGCATATATAAGATGCGCCAATTCTGGCACTTAGCCCCTCCTCTCTTCCCACTCCCGTGTAGCGGTGGGATATGGGGTAATAAGGGGTAATAAGGGGTTAATGTCACCTTGCTATTGGAAAATGACATTAAGCCCGGTTAATAATGGAGTGGCGTCAGCCTTTCCATTATTAATCTTATAGAAATAAAGGGTTAAAAAAAACCACACACATAAGAATAAAGTATTTTAATTAAATAAAACACAACATGGATATCATATTTTTATTGCACGCCCAGATCCAAGCGACACCCTCGGTCTCCTCTAATAAAAAGTAAAAAAATAAACAAACCGTATACTCCCTGTCCGGCACAGTCCAATTAATAACGAGTGTCCCACGACGATCTCCCCTATAGAACAGTGACATCAGGTGATGTGGCCGCTCTATAGTGCCTCCCAGTGGTGAACTGACAGGAGACAATGGCTCCTGCAGTGCATCACTGAGGTTACATGAGTTCAGGCTCTCACTTTCCAGCAATGCGGCATGAGAATTAGGGTTAGGGCTTGGGTTAGGGTTACGGGCCCACTTTCCCGGCGGCGGAGGGATACACAGCGGAGGATTACCTCCGTCTATCATTTCATTGCTGGGGCCCCTGGAGAGCGGTCGCATCAGCTGATGCGGCTGCTCTACACGGGAGATCGTCGTGGGACCCTCGTTATTATCTGGACTACAGCGGAAAGGTGAGTATAGGTTGCTTTATTATTTTATTTTTATTACAGAAGATTGATGGCTTCGGGGAACTAGGTGATTGGTAAGTATATACTCTATGTTATGTGTTGTATGTTATATGTATATTCTATATGTTGTATGTTCAGTATGTGGTTTTTTTTTTTTTCACTTTCAACACATTAGCCGGATGATGGGACTACTTCTGTCCCATCATTGGCTAATGTGTCACTCACTGACAGTGTAGCAAGCATCACCTGATGGGACTTGTAGTCCCACTGGATGATGCTTGCCTGCATACACACGCACGCGCACACACCCCCCCGCACAGCCCCGACACCGCCAGCACAGCTCGCAGACTCCCCCGCACAGCCCTGGCAACACCCAAACAGCCCGCCCACCCTCCCGCAAAGCCGGCAGACCACCGCACGGCCCGTCCACCCCCTGCACAGCCAGCAGACAGCCTGCAGACCCCAGCACAGAACGCCCACCACCCCCCGCACAGCAGCCCACAGACCCCCGCACGACCCTTCCACCCCCCGCAGAGCCGGCACCAGCAGACAGCCTGCATACCCCCACACAGCCCGCCCACCCCCCGCACAGCTGGCAGACAGGCCGCAGACCCCGCTCAGCTCCTTCACCTCCCGTACAGCCAGCAGACAGCCTGCAGACCCCTGCACGGTGGCCCCCCGCACAGCAGCCCGCAGACCCCTGCATGGCCTGTCCACCCCTCGCACAGCTGGCAGACAGCCTGTCCAACCCCTACACAGCCCCGTCACTCTTGATGGGTGAGGAGACAGACGCTGCAGAGTGACGGGGCTGTGATGTGTGATGCAGCACCGCCCACACACTACTGTGACTCTTGATGAGTGACAGCAGTGTGTTGATACTGGGTCACGCCTGCTGATGATGTCACATCAATTTCCATAGTCAGGAAATTGACGTGACAGCGGATGTTAGCGGCGGCTGTAGCCTGGCGGTCACATGACTCGGACTCAGCCGCCCGCATAGCGCCGCTCACAGGCAGAATTGGCAACGCAAGGTAATTACAAAAATCATTATGGGCCCCGGGGGATACAATAGGGGGGTTACTAAAAAGTAGTGGACAACCTCTTTAAATTGTCCATAAAAATGGCAAGCTATGCAAAAAACTTTAACCGTGTTGCATTTTGGTGCGCTCGGCGCACCGTCAACAGGACGCATGCGCCAGCAAATACATACCTGCGCACGGCCTGCGTACCCAATGCTAAAGATAGGATACGCAGGTCGCATGCAGCGTCATGCGCCCATAGGCGGAGCTGACCGGAGGAGGGGCGGCCATGCGCATCCCTCCACAGCTCCAGGAAACGCTAGTGTGAAAGTAGCCTTACAAGTGCTGCTGCCAAGAGCTGTGTCAGTCAGCGATTTTGCTATAAAGTAAAAAACAGATAAGGCAGGTTAGGGTTAGTGCTATAGTTAGGGTTAGTGTTGGGACTAAAGTTAGGGTTACTGTTAGGGTTTATTCTAAAGTTAGGGATAGGGTAAAGAATTAGACTTTTCTCAATTGCCTGCCCAATAATTTGGTCACGTCATGTCGTAGTTTTCTATTTACGAAAAAAAAAAAAATAAAATAAAATGGCCAGTCAGTAGTATACTGCAGAGGAGGCTTATGCACTTTTATGTTCTGACAGCGAAGAAAGTGCAGTGTCAGATGGCGATGTGGATTTCGAGGGCTTTAGTAGCAGCGACAGTGATAGCTCAGAAATGAGCAGTGATTCTGGTCCATCCTCACACACAAGGACCAGTACAACAAGAAGGACAAATAGCGCTTCTGGAGAAATGTCTCCAACTCAGGGAACAATGCCCAGTACTAGCGCTGTCCCTAGTGCTCGTGAATTGGCGCACACCAATGTCCAAGGGGCTTTGCCTCTTGATGTAGCATTTCCCAGATGGGAGGCTTCAGATTCGGCTACTCCATTCATCCCTAATTTTAATGCCATTCCTGGTATAAATGTGGAGGTGGAAAATTTTGGACCAATTATTTTTTTAATTTGTTTATGACAAATAGCTTGCTAGAGCATATTGTCCTACAAATTTATATGCGTCCCAATTCATAGATCAAATTTAAGGACACCAACTAGAAATGAAATTTTTTTTAGGACTTACATTCGCTATGTGTCTTGTTAAAAAAGCCCTGTTCAAGCCACCCCTATGTTTTTGCCGTTCTTCCTAGGACCCGTTATGAAATGCTCATGAGATTTTGGCATTATAATGACAATAGTCAATGCCTGCCCAGAAATGCCCCAGAACATGACAGACTATACAAAATCAGACCCATCATCGAAGACTTGACAGAAAAGTTCTTAAAGCTCTACACTCCAACAGAAAACATTTCCATTGATGAGTCCCTTGTAAAATTCAAAGGAAGACTGCACCTCAAGCAATTTATTCCTTCTAAGAGGGCAAAGTTCGGAATAAAGCTCTATAAAATGTGCGTGAGTTCAACCGGATACACATCAGCTTTTCACATTTATGAGGGGAAAGACAGCCAACTAAACCCACCAGGATGCCCTACTTATCTGGGGACATCTGGAAAAATCATTTTGAGCCTTTTTTTACAAAAAGGCTACAATCTGTATGTTGACAACTACTACACCAGCATACCCCTATTTAAAAGTCTGGTTGAACATAACATAGGGGCTTGTGGGACCATTCTCAAAAACCATCAGGGGTTTCCACAATCATTGGTCAAAGAACATTTTCGAATGGGGCAGTCAGGGGCTTTATGCAATGGAGAGCTGCTTGTCCTTAAGTATAAGGATGAAAAAGATATTTTTATCCTGAGCTCGATCCACACAGATGCCACAAGGGCCACTACAGACCAACAGGGATCCACCACTCCAAAACCTGTGTCTGTCATTGACTACAACAAATATATGGGGTGTGGACCTTGCAGATCAGGTTCTACAGCCATACCAGGTATCAAGAAAATCATATACCTGGTATAAAAAGTTAGTCATGTATTTGTTTCAGGTGGCCACATATAATTCTTTTGTGTTACACAAAAAAGCCGGAAATGCAGATACTTTCCTTGATTATCAGGAAAAGGTCATGTAAATCTTGTTTTTGAAAATTTTGTCCGCGCCAATCCTTTAGAATCTGAAGATGTCAGAAGACTCACTGAGCGACATTTTATTGCACTCATCCCAGTAACTGAAACAAGAAAGAACCCCCAGAGAAGATGTCGTGTATGTTCCTAGAGAGGAATGAGGCATGATACCCGCTATTATTACCCACAATGCCCATCACTGCCAGCCTTATGCCTCCATGACGGCTTTACAATCTTCCACACAGAACCACGTTTTTGAACTGTTTTGACATTCAAGCATTTGGTTTACTTAGTGACAGACACATTTGAGTAGAGCTGACTTAACAATTTCCGGGGGTAGGTGGGGGGAGGTCTCCAGAGACACAAGCTGGGCACAATATATTGGGCACTACAATGACATTTTTGCAATTTTTGCTCTGAATCTTCCACTATGAGTTTCTGGAAATCATCCATGTAGTGAAAATGGTCACTATATCCATAGATGAATTCCCAGAGGGGTGTCATTTGCAAAATGGGGTCACTTCAGGGGGAATTCTGTTGTTTTGGCACTTAGCGGCTCTCCAAAGTGTCATAAAAGCAGAATCTCTCCTGAAGTGACCCCATTTTGGAAATGACACCCCTCTGGGAATTGGAAATGACACCCCTTGCAAATTCATCTATGTACACCCATAGGTTTACCTATGATGACCATTTACCTATCTACCTATTTTCCAATGTAAAATCTGGGGTTAAAACAATATTTTAGTGGTTAAAATGTAATTATTTTTTCTTCACTGCCCAATGGTATAATTTTCTATGGAACAGCTGTGGTGTCAGTATGCTCACTGCACCACTAGAAGAATTCATTCAGGGAAGTATTTGGTAAAATGCAGTCACTTTTGGGGGCTTATGCTGTTCTGGCACCTCAGGGGCTCTGACAATGTGACATGTCACCCACAAACACTTCCAGCAAAATCTGCTCTCCAATATGGCGCTCCTTCCCTTCCGAGCTCTGCCATGCACCCAAACAGTGGTTTACCCCCACATATGGGGGTGTCAGCATACTCAGGACAAACTAAAATATATATCGAGGGAAAAAGATTTAGGAAAAATTTTATTTTTTTTTATTTCCATGGCTCTACGCAATAAACTTCTGTAAAGCACCTGTGGGTTCAAGGTGCTCAATACACATCTGGATAAGTTGCCTAAAGGGTCTAGTTTCAAAATGGGGTCACTTGTTGGGGGTTTCCACTGTTTAGGCACATCAGGGGCTCTCCAAACACGACATGGCAACCGCTAATTATTCCAGCATATTTTACATTCAAAAAGTCAAATGACGCCGCCATCGCCGGTGACATTGTGCTGGATATAATTGTTTTCTAAGCCTCACAATAGCCACAATATTATAGGCATTATCACCAATAAAATCAATGCTATTATATGCATTATGTAATAATGGGGGCAGGTCAGTGAGGGATCAGCGACCTGTCATAAGCCAATACAGATGAATATGTAATCAGAGCACCGCATAAAGCCCCGCCCACAGCCCCGCCCCAGAGCACGAGAATCTCATTACTGAAAACTACAAATACAGATTACACAACAGTAAACCAGAGTTGAATTCATTTATGGTGGACCATTGGAGCTACTATGAATCCTGACCAGAAGATCAGAGAAAATAATAATAATAATACATTTTATTTCTATAGCGCCGACATATTCTGCAGCACATTACAGCATAACAATAATCACATAGATTATAACAAATGCCAAGAGGAATGAGGGCCCTGCTCGCAAGCTTACAATCTATGAGGAAAGAGGTAGACACGAAAGGTGGGTGGTAACAGTTGCCCTGATTGTATGGACCAGCCATAATGTTAAGTGTGTAACAGTACAGACACAGAGGGCTAATGAATGCATAAAGCATGTGGGAACATGATGCGGGGAACCTGGTTATGGTAAAACTTTTGGCTGTGCCACACAGGGATAGATTAGATTAATGTGTTGAGGTGATAGGCCAGTCTGAATAAATGCGTTTTTAGAGCACGCTTAAAATTGTGGGGACTGGGGACTAATCGTATTGACCTGGGAAGTGCATTCCAAAGAATTGGCGCAGCATGTGTAAAGTCTTGGAGACGGGAGTGGGAGGTTCTGATTATTGAGGATGCTAACCTCAGGTCATCAGCAGAACGGAGGGCGCGGGTAGGGTGGTATACTGAAACAAGGGAGGAGATGTAGGGTGGTGCTGAGCCATGGAGGGCTTTGAGGGTGAGGGTAATAAGTTTGTACTGGATTCTGGAGTGGATGGGTAGCCAGTGTAATGACTGTCACAAGGTAGAGGCATCGGTGTAACGATTGGGGAGGAATATGATCCTGGCTGCAGCATTCAAGACAGATTGGAGAGGGTAGAGTTTGGTAAGAGGGAGACCGATTAGAAGAGAGTTACAATAGTCGAGACGAGAATGAATAAGAGAAACAGTAAGAGTTTTTGCAAAAGAAAAGGTCGAATTCTAGAAATGTTTTTGAGGTGCAGATGACAAGAGCGAGCCAGTGATCGAATGTGGAGGGCAAAGGAAAGCTCGGAATCAAGTATGACCCCAAGACAGCGGGCATGTTGCTGGGGAGTAATAACGGAGCCACACACAGAAATGGCAATGTCGGGTATAGGTACATTAGTAGAGGGAGGAAATACAAGGAGTTCAGTCTTTGACAGGTTCAGTTTCAGATATAGTGAGGACATGATGTTAGACGCAGCGTTTAGACAATCGCCGGTGTTTTCTAGAAAGACTGGCGTGATGTCAGGAGAAGAAGCGTATAATTGTGTGTCATCAGCATAGAGATGGTACTGGAAACCAAATCTACTGATTGTTTGACCAATAGGGGCAGTGTACAAGGAGAAGAGGAGAGGGCCTAGAACCGATCCTTGAGGAACCCCAACAGTAAGGGGAAGGTGAGAGGAGGAGGAACCGGCAAAAGATACAGTAAAGGAGCGGTCAGAGAGATAGGAGGAGAACCAGGAGAGAACGGTGTCCTTGAGGCCAATGGAACGGAGCATAGTGAGGAGGAGGAGCTGATGATCCACAGTGTCGAATGCTGCAGAGAGATCCAAGAGAATTAGCATGGAGTAATGACCATTTGGTTTAGCTGTTAGTAGATCATTAGAGACTTTATTGAGGGCAGTTTCAGTAGAGTGTAAGGAGCGTAAACCGGATTGGAGAGGGTCGAGAAGAGAGTTATCAGAGAGATAGCGGATAAGACGGGAGTGGACCATGCGTTCCAGGAGTTTAGAGATGAAGGGAAGATTAGAGACAGGTCTATAGTTAGCGGCACAGTTTTGGTCGAGGGATGGTTTTTTAAGTAGTGGATGTATGATGGCATGCTTAAATGAGGGAAAGATACCAGAAGAGAAAGAGAGAGGTTAAATATTTTAGTTAGGTGAGGGGTGACAGCAGGGGAAAGGGACTGGAGGAGATGTGACGGAAATGGGTCACTGATGCAAAAGGTTGGGCGAGAAGATTCAAGGAGCCTGCTTACTTCTTCTTCTGTTACTGGTTCAAAATCAGAGAGTGAGCTAGATGCAGTGGGGGAGGGAGGACAGTGCATGGTATGAGGTGATTGGGAGATAATTTCCTGTCGAATCTGGTCAATTTTTTCTTTGAAGTAATTGGCCAGATCGTCAGCTCAGAGCTCCGTGGTTGGGGCCTGTACTCTTGGGTTGAGTATAGAATGATAAGTGTCAAAGAGACGTTTCGGGTTATTGGACAGTGAGGTGATGAGGGTGTTGAAATAGGTTTGTTTGGAGAGGTGAAGGGCAGTGTTGTATGTTCTAAGCATAAACTTATAATGGATGAAATCTTCGTGTAGATTGGATTTTCTCCACAGACGTTCGGCGCACCTGGAGCCGCTGCAGGAAACGTGTTTGCACCGTGTGCCAGGGTTGTCGCCATCTGTGTTGTGGTGTTCTATTTATAGGGGGTGCAAATTCATCCAGGGCAGTTTGAAGTGTTTCATTGTAATGCTTCAATGCAGAATCAGGACAGGAGAGGGAGGAGATAGGGGCCAATGAAGAATGCAAGTTCTTCATAAGTTTCTGGGTGTTAATGGCCTGTATGTCTCTATAAGTATGGACAGTGGGGGTGACCTGAGCGGCCTGGCAGTTCTTGATAGAGAATGAAAGAAGATTGTGGTCAGAGAGCGGGAGAGGGGAGTTTGCAAAATCATCCACTGCACAAAGAAAATAATATTGCTCCCCATTTCAGGAGAGATTGTGCAGTAATCTAAATTCCTTAGGATCAAAAACAATGTAATAGGTTGTAAGTTCTATAGAAAAGGGCTTTCACTGCCCAAAGTCATTTGAACAGTTTAGGGTGGAGGAGAATGTTGTGGTCTAGAGGCAAAATGGTGATCATGGTAATACGGCCGGACTACACCACCGATAAAGCAGCCACAGCCGGTGACTGAGAGGAATCTGTGACTTCTCTGCATTCAGTGGTTACTACTCACCTGGGTAGTCATATGTGGGAATCTCATCTTTACACCACTCATCACCCCTCACATATGTCTCTGTAGTATTAATATGGGTCAGATCTTCACCCTGAAACAAATATTGTAAAAGTCACAGACAGATGGAGAAGTCCCATCTATGATCAGCTCTAATCCTGCCATCTCCACCATTCTCATTACACAAGTATAAAACATATAATACTGGGGGATAAAACAAGACTGAGCACAAGACCTTCACAGCCGTCTACACATCATAGGGGAGATCTCCTGACACCTTCTCTCCATCTACCTGATGATCCTGAGGAGCACTGGGATCTTCTTGGTTACAGTCCTGTGGAAGAAGAGGACGGGGACATCTCTCTGGTGTTGTCCTCTTACTGGATAGATCTGGAGGAAACACATACAGGGACTGAATTCATTCTCTACATACAGATAATTATAGGCCGTGTGTAATTAGTCCTGTCTATTACCTGATGTGAGGGGCTGGGGAACCTCCATTATGATGTCCTTGTACAGATCTCTGTGTCCTTCTAAATACTCCCACTCCTCCATGGAGAAATAGACAGCGACATCCTGACACCTTATAGGAACCTGACACATACAATGATACCGTCATCCCCCGATCCCTTCATAGTGTTACTGTATAATGTCCCAGCATTCCCAGCAGTGTCACCTCTCCAGTCAGCAGCTCAATCATCTTGTAGATGAGTTCTAGGATCTTCTGGTCATTGATGTCCTCATGGATCAGGGGGTGAGGTGGAGGCCCCGTGATTGGGCTCAGGGGTTTTCACCATCCCTCAGACACAGGGTCCTGACAGCAATCACTAGAGGTCTTCTTCACCACTGTGTAATCCTGGTTATGGAGAGACACATTAATAAATCTCACTACAGACATTTCCAGAGTCCTCACCTCTCCAGTTCTGTCCATCTGTTACTCCCATAGATAAGAATGATGTAATGTGACGTCATCAGAATCTCTCACCTCTCCAGTGAGACGGAAGAGGATCTCTAGGGTGAGGTGCAATATCCTCTCCGCCATCTTGTCTCTGTCCATATCCATCCTTGATGGGTAAATCAGGAAAATTCTCTTCTGTAGAAGATCTTCACTGAGAGGATCCGATATTGTAGAGACCTGAATGAGAAGAAGATGATCCGATGTAACATCATAAGAATCCTGTGTAATAATACAATTACTGGAGATAATAAGGGAAACATATGAGGAGATTTATTATCTTACAGGGTTTAGTTTTCTTCCCTGACATCTACTAATAAAACCTATATATTTAGGCCCCAGACAACAAGCAGTTTCCTCCTCGGAGTCGGCAGCTGAACACGTTCCTCATAGACTCATCTTCCATAACGCTAATTCTCGTCTCATTACCGACACTGGAATCGGCATCAGCAATACTGCAGGAGATATTCATTACACGCGACATGAGAAATAACTCCTTCATGATGAGGACGACATCTTCATCTTCTACTACGGCTCTAGAAACAGATTTGGCCAGAGTCGGTCACTGCCTCCATCCCCACCGGCCGTCTATATGAAGGTTTCCCGGCTTCCCCGCACTGTAATCTTCAATAATAATAATAATCTTTATTTATATAGCGCCAACATATTCTGCAGCGCTTTACAGTTTAACAGTTTAAAAACACAAGTCATAAGTAACAACAACAATACAATAATTAAAGCAAAATAGGACGAAATAAGATGACCCTGCTCGTGAGAGCTTACAATCTACAATGAGGTGGGGGAGATACAAAGTACAGGTGTGAATTTACAATTGTATATTTACAATGATGGTCCAGCCATCTTGACGGAGTGAAGGATGGATGAAGATAGTGAATGGGCTACACACACACACTTACACATAGAATGACTTTGATTAGCGAACGTGATAAGCCACTCTGAACAAATGTGTTTTGAAGGAGCGCCTAAAACTGTGGTTAGTCCTAATTTCTTGGGGTAGAGCATTCCAGAGTATAGGAGCAGCACGGGAGAAGTCTTGGAGTCGGGAGTGGGAGGTACGGATTAGTGCAGAGGTTAGTCGAAAGTCGTTTGCAGAGCGCAGCGATTGGCTAGGCCGATAGAAAGAAATGAGGGAGGAGATGTAGGGGGGTGCCGCACCATGGAGAGCTTTGTGGGTGAGAACAAGTACTTTGAATCGGATCCTATAATGAATGGGCAGCCAGTGTAATGACTGACGAAGAGCGGACACGTCCGAGTACCGCTTAGCCAGATGGATGACACTGGCTGCTGCATTATGGACTGGAGAGGGGATAGTCGAGTGACGGGGAGGACAATTAATAGAGCATTGCAGTAATCCAGGCGGGAGTGGATCAATGCTACAGTGAGGGTTTTTGTTGTTTCCATGGTGAGAAAAGGGCGAATTCTAGAGATGTTCTTTAGGTGTAAGCGGCAAGAGCGGCCAAGAGATTGTACATGGGATGTGAAGTAGAGATTGGTGTCAAACATAACACCCAGACAGCGCGCCTTCTGCAGGGTTGTTATTGTGGTTCTACCCAAGGAGAGGGAAATGTCAGATTTAAGGGAGGTTAGTAGACGGCGGGAGCAGAAGAAGTTCAGTTTTAGAGAGGTTGAGTTTCAGATAGAGAGTGGACATGACGTTGGAGACTGCGGACAGACAGTCACTGGCGTTCTGTAGTACAGAGGGGGTAAGGTCGGGGGAATACGTACATAGTTGTGTGTCATCAGCATAAAGATGGTACTGAAAGCCAAATCTGCTGATGGTCTGTCCAATTGGGGCCGTGTAGAGAGAGAAAAGAAGGGGGCCAAGGACTGAGCCCTGAGGTACCCCGACAGCAAGAGGAAGAGGAGATGACGTGGAGCCAGAGAACAAAACACTGAAGGAGTGGTCAGAGAGATAAGAAGAGAACCAGGAGAGTGCAGTGTCCTTAATGCCTAGTGACTGGAGCCTAGAGAGTAGGAGATGGTGGTCAACAGTGTCGAAAGCTGCAGATAGATCGAGAAGAATGAGCAGAGAGTGGTCACCGTTACGTTTTTCTGTCAGAAGGTCATTGGTCACTTTGATAAGTGCAGTTTCAGTCGAATGTAGGGGGCGGAAGCCGGACTGTGAAGGGTCTAGAAGGGAGTGAGTGGAGAGGTAACGGGTAAGGCGAGAGTAAACTAGGCGCTCCAAAAGTTTAGAGATGAAGGGGAGATTGGAGACTGGTCTGTAGTTGTTTGTGCAGGATGGGTCAAGAGCAGGTTTCTTTAGTAATGGAGTAACAATGGCGTGTTTGAAGGAGGATGGGAAAATGCCCGAGGAGAGGGAGAGATTAAAGATTGTAGTTAGGTGGGTTGTGACGACTGGAGAGAGAGACTGGAGGAGATGTGAGGGCATGGGGTCGGTAGTGCATGTAGTCGGACGAGAAGAAGAGAGGAGTCTGGAGACTTCTTCTTCTGTGATGGGATCAAATGTGGAAAGTGAGCCAGGGAAGATGCAGGAAGGGATGGGAGTCACAGGACTTGGTGGTTGGGAGCAGATTTCCTGACGGATATTATCTATTTTTTCTGTAAAGTGGGAGGCCAGGTCATCAGCACAAATGTCTGTGATAGGGGCTTGTGCTTTTGGCCTGAGGAGGGAGTGAAAAGTGTCAAAAAGTTTCTTGGGGTTGTTGACTAGTGAGGAGATCAGGGTGGTGAAGTAGGTCTGTTTGGCGAGGTGAAGGGCAGCGTTATAGGTTCTTAACATAAATTTGAAGTGGATGAAGTCTTCTGGTGTGAGGGTTTTTCTCCATAGGCGTTCAGCACTCCTAGAGCATCGCTGGAGAAGATGAGTTTGTGATGTGAGCCAGGGCTGTTTTACTCAGTGTTTGGAGGTTCTGAGGGTGAGGGGAGCTACTTGGTCAAGGGTGCTTCTAAGCGTGTCATTGTAGTGATGAACAGCCAGATTAGGACAGGAAAAAGAGGAGATAGGGGACAGTGATGAGTGTAGGGAATCTGAAAGTGTCTGAGGGTTAATGGCTTGTAGATTTCTGACTGTGTGGGAGGTAGGAGTGAGCTGGGGTGGGCGAGGATTTGTGAGTGTGAAGGAGAGAATGTTGTGGTCAGAGAGTGGAAGCGGTGAGTTATTTAGGTGGGAGATTGAGCAGAGCCGGACAAAGACCAGATCAAGGGTGTTACTGTCCTTGTGTGTCTCAGAGGTTGAAAGCTGCGAGAGGCCTAGAGAGGTGGTTAGTGATAGAAGCTGGGATGCAGATGTGGAAGTAGGGCTGTTAATGGGGATGTTGAAGTCTCCTAGGATGAGGGTTGGAAGTTCTGAGGACATGAAGTGCGGCAGCCCGGCTGAAAAGTGGTCAAGGAAGTGGGTGGGTGAGCCTGGGGGCCGGTATATGACCGCTACCCGGAGGGAGAGGGGACGGAAGAGCCTGATGGTGTGGACCTCAAAAGGGAATGAGTGATGGAACGGGGGGGATGACCTGGAAAGTGCATTGTGGGGACAGGAGTATGCTGACTCCACCACCATGTCTGTTTGTGGGTCTCGGGGAGTGAGAGAATTGTAAGCCACCGTAGGAAATGGCAGCAGGAGAGACAGTGTCAGAATCCTGAATCCAGGTTTCAGTGAGGGCCAACAGATTAAGAGAGTTGTTCAAAAAGTAGTTGTGTAGGAAAGGAAGCTTGTTACAAGCAGACCGTGGATTCCAGAGGGCACAATTAAAAGATGGAGATGAGGGAGTGCAAGTAATGTTAATAAGATTATTATGGTTTCGATATGTGGTAGGGGTTGAGGTTGGGGGATGGTGGACCAGGGTTGGGGGAGATGTCCCCTGAAATCAGTAGGAGTAGGAAGATAAAGAGCAAATAGTTGTTGGAATTGTAAGTAGTTTTTTTCTGCGATGTGTTTGGGCAAGATGGGCTGAGGTTTCTCAGGAAGGTGAGGAACACATGTGAGCTGTACATGGGAAAGGGAAGTATAGAGGGGCTGATGTGTACGAGTCATGATGGAGGGGGGATAGGGTGGTGAATGTGGATGGCAAGGGAACACAGGAAGATAAAAATAAAGCACATGGTTAAAGGGGAGAGCAAAGTGTGGGTTACCTGACTCCTGCCCTGACTAACTGCCATGTATAACTGCCGTTTTGCTGGATGCTTAGCTTCTGTGATGCTTTGCTTATGGGATGCTTGCGTGCTGCACCCCACACTTTATAGTGAAGGTACGGGAGAGAGGGCCTGTTCCCAGGAGTTACAGTCTGAGGAAAGGGCTAAAAAGCCTTCACTAGACCCCTGTACAGCTGTATAATGAGGCCCAGGCTTTATATTGAAGGGACAGGAGTGAGGGCCTGAGCCCAGGAGCTACAGTCTGAGGAAAGGGCTAAAAAGCCTTCACTAGACCCCTGTACAGCTGTATAATGAGGCCAAGGCTTTATAGTGAAGGGACAGGAGTGAAGGCCTGATCCCAGGAGCTACAGTCTGAGGAAAGGGCTATGAAGCCTTCACTAGACCCCTGTACAGCTGTATAATGAGACCAAGGCTTTATAGTGAAGGGACAGGAGTGAAGGCCTGATCCCAGGAGCTACAGTCTGAGGAAAGGGCTAAAAAGCCTTCACTAGACCCCTGTACAGCTGTATAATGAGACCCAGGCTTTATAGTGAAGGGACAGGAGTGAGGGCCTGTGCCCAGGAGCTAGAGACTGAGGAAAGGGCTAAAAAGCCTTCACTAGACCCCTGTACAGCCGTATAATGAGGCCCAGGCTTTATAGTGAAGGGACAGGAGTGAGGGCCTGTTCCCAGGAGCTACAGTCTGAGGAAAGGGCTAAAAAGCCTTCACTAGACCCCTGTACAGCTGTATAATGAGGCCCAGGCTTTATAGTGAAGGGACAGGAGTGAGGGCCTGTTTCCAGGAGCTACAGTCTGAGGAAAGGGCTAAAAAGCCTTCACTAGACCCCTGTACAGCCGTATAATGAGGCCCAGGCTTTATAGTGAAGGGACAGGAGTGAGGGCCTGTGCCCAGGAGCTAGTCTGAGGAAAGGGCTAAAAAGCCTTCACTAGACCCCTGTACGGCTGTATAATGAGGCCCAGGCTTTATAGTGAAGGGACAGGAGTGAGGGCCTGATCCCAGGAGCTAGAGACTGAGGAAAGGGCTAAAAAGCCTTCACTAGAACCCTGTAAGCTGTATAATGAGGCCCAGGCTTTATAGTGGAGGGACAGGAGTGAGGGCCTGTGCCCAGGAGCTAGAGACTGAGGAAAGGGCTAAAAAGCCTTCACTAGACCCCTGTACAGCTGTATAATGAGGCCCAGGCTTTATAGTGAAGTGACAGGAGTGAGGGTCTGTTACCAGGAGCTACAGTCTGAGGAAAGGGCTAAAAAGCCTTCACTAGACCCCTGTGCAGCTGTATAATGAGGCCCAGGCTTTATAGTGAAGGGACAGGAGTGAGGGCCTGATCCCAGGAGCTACAGTCTGAGGAAAGGGATAAAAAGCCTTCACTAGACCCCCGTACAGCTGTATAATGAGGCCCAGGCTTTATAGTGAAGGGACAGGAGTGAGGGCCTGTGCCCAGGAGCTACAGACTGAGGAAAGGGCTAAAAAGCCTTCACTAGACCCCTGTACAGCTGTATAATGAGGCCCAGGCTTTATAGTGAAGGGACAGGAGTGAGGGCCTGTGCCCAGCAGCTACAGACTGAGGAAAGGGCTAAAAAGCCTTCACTAGACCCCCGTACAGCTGTATAATGAGGCCCAGGCTTTATAGTGAAGGGACAGGAGTGAGGGCCTGTGCCCAGGAGCTACAGACTGAGGAAAGGGCTAAAAAGCCTTCACTAGACCCCCGTACAGCTGTATAATGAGGCCCAGGCTTTATAGTGAAGGGACAGGAGTGAGGGCCTGTGCCCAGGAGCTACAGACTGAGGAAAGGGCTAAAAAGCCTTCACTAGACCCCTGTACAGCTGTATAATGAGGCCCAGGCTTTATAGTGAAGGGACAGGAGTGAGGGCCTGTTCCCAGGAGCTACAGTCTGAGGAAAGGGATAAAAAGCCTTCACTAGACCCCCGTACAGCTGTATAATGAGGCCCAGGCTTTATAGTGAAGGGACAGGAGTGAGGGCCTGTGCCCAGGAGCTACAGTCTGAGGAAAGGGCTAAAAAGCCTTCACTAGACCCCCGTACAGCTGTATAATGAGGCCCAGGCTTTATAGTGAAGGGACAGGAGTGAGGGCCTGATCCCAGGAGCTACAGACTGAGGAAAGGGCTAAAAAGCCTTCACTAGACCCCTGTACAGCTGTATAATGAGGCCCAGGCTTTATAGTGAAGGGACAGGAGTGAGAAAAATGGGGAAAGGAGCCAGAAGAGCCGGACTGCCCATCACTAACCTGCAGAGCCGCACTCCACATATATGGCTGCTCTGTGCACAGGACATGTGATGAGGTGACAGGAGGGGAGGAGTCAGCGGTCACATGATCAGGGGCCTCACTGTGTGCAGGACTGCTGTGCTGGTTGTTATCCTGCTGGATGAAGGGAACTTATGTAAGACCTATATATTTAGGCCACAGACAACAAGCAGTTTCCTCCTCGGAGTCGGCAGCTGAACACGTTCCTCATAGACTCATCTTCCATAACGCTAATTCTCGTCTCATTACCGACACTGGAATCGGCATTAGCAATACTGCAGGAGATATTCATTACACGCGACATGAGAAATAACTCCTTCATGATGAGGACGACATCTTCATCTTCTACTGCGGCTCTAGAGACAGATTTGGCCAGAGTCGGTCACTGCCTCCTTCCCCACCGGCCGTCTATATGAAGGTTTCCCGTCTTCCCCGCACTGGAATCTTCTATCACGTTAGATCTCAGCTCTGAGTCACACACAGAAGTTTGAGGCTTTTAGAAAAGATTTTTAGTTTCCACAAACACAACGGACAGAAATGATCTGACCCCAAAGTCTCCATGTACAGTGATTTATGGGGATTATTTCTGGCCTTAGACTTTCCTATATTACAAGATGGATGTGAAGACTTTTCTGCCCAATGATGATATAACTATTCTCGGAGTGACGCCTTTATAACCAGATAATAGTATGTTTGCAGCTTGCAGAGCACAGCGGCTCCTTCTTCAGGCTCCTGTAACAATCCAGTCTCTCTCTCAGCACTGACAGCTTCTATGGCTGCTCTGGGGAGAAAACTATTTTTGTGGTAAAATGTAATTATTTTTTCCTCATCGCCCAATGGTGCAAAATTCTGAGAGAAAGATGAGTAATTGAGAGGTGGGGGGTGTAACATGGCGCCTCTTATTGGGGGCTCTGATAATGTGACCCCCTAACACCATAAGAGCAGACTCTGCCCTGTCAGACGGCGCTCCTTCCCTCCTGTGTCCGGCCCCTTATGGGGTATCGGCGCTCAGGGGAAATTGTGGAACAAGTGGTTTCTGTTTTCTCCTCTTCTCCCGTTTGATAATTACAGACTTGGGGACAGAGCGACATTTTAGTGGGAACATTTCATTCCTCCGCTCAATGTTACACAATTCTGTGACCCCCCGAGGGCTAATAATCCTCCCGGCCCCGTAGATGAGCCCCCCAGAGGTGGAGGGGGTAACATGGGGCCACTTGTGGGGTCTCTGCTGTTCTGGTGTCAGAGTTCTTCACACGTCACACGGCGTCCGCCGTCTATCCCAGCCACAATGGCGTCCCTTCCCTCCCGAGCCTGTGGGGTATCGGCACTCAGGAGACACGGCGCACTGTGCGGCCTCAGCGCTCCTGTCACCTTTAGGACAATGATACATTGGGGGGAAAAGTCACATTTCTGTGAGGAAAACAGGAAAATTGTCATTTCTTCCTTCCACATTGTTGAAATTCCTGTCACACTGTCCGAATTCAGAGATTGTCCTGTCAGAAAGGAGAAGACAGGGGGCGAAAGGGTTAATAGGACTCACAGGAGGAACCGGCCCAGAAAGCAGAAGGTCCAGGAGTGTCCGCCACATATATGACTGCTCTGTGCACACAGGACCTGTGATGAGGTCACAGGAGGGGAGGAGTCACATGATCAGGGGCCTCAGTGTGCAGGACTCTGCTGTGCTGGTTGTCATGGTGCTGGATGAGGGGAAGTTTCTGTGTGGGGTCAGGAGGGGTTTACAGGGTGGATGTAGCAGAGCCGTGTGTGTAAAAGGTGTACGGAGCGGAGCCGTGTGTGTACGAGGTGTACGGAGCGGAGCCGTGTGTGTACGAAGTGTACGGAGCGGTGCCGTGTGTGTACGAGGTGTACGGAGCGGAGCCGTGTGTGTACAAGGTGTACGGAGCGGAGCCGTGTGTGTACGAGGTGTACGGAGCGGAGCCGTGTGTATACGAGGTATACGGAGCGGAGCCGTGTGTGTACGAGGTGTACGGAGCGGAGCTGTGTGTGTACAAGGTGTACGGAGCGGAGCTGTGTGTGTACAAGGTGTACGGAGCGGAGCGGCGTGTGTACGAGGTGTACGGAGCGGAGCCGTGTGTGTACGAGGTGTACGGAGCGGAGTCTTTTGAGTACGAGGTGTACGGAGCAGAGCCGTGTGTGTACAAGGTGTGCGGAGCGGAGCCGTGTATGTACGAGGTGTACAGAGCGGAGCCGTGTGAACAAGGTGTACGGAGCGGAGCCGTGTGAACAAGGTGTACGGAGCGGAGCCGTGTGTGTACGAGGTGTACGGAGCGGAGTCTTTTGAGTACGAGGTGTACGGAGCAGAGCAGTGTGTGTACAAGGTGTGCGGAGCGGAGCCGTGTGTGTACAAGGTGTACGGAGCGGAGCCGTGTGTGTACGAGGTGTACGGAGCGGAGCCGTGTGTGTACAAGGTGTACGGAGCGGAGCCGTGTGTGTACGAGGTGTACGGAGCAGAGCCGTGTGTGTACAAGGTGTACGGAGCGGAGCCGTGTGTGATCGAGGTGTACGGAGCGGAGTCTTTTGAGTACGAGGTGTACGGAGCAGAGCCGTGTGTGTACGAGGTGTACGGAGCGGAGCCGCGTGTGTACGAGGTGTACGGAGCGGAGCCGCGTGTGTACGGAGCGGAGCCGCGTGTGTACGAGGTGTACGGAGCGGAGCCGCGTGTGTACGAGGTGTACGGAGCGGAGCCGGGTGTGTACGAGGTGTACGGAGCGGAGCCGGGTGTGTACGAGGTGTACGGAGCGGAGTCTTTTGAGTACGAGGTGTACGGAGCGGAGTCTTTTGAGTACGAGGTGTACGGAGCAGAGCCGAGTGTGTACGAGGTGTACGGAGCAGATCCGGGTGTGTACGAGGTGTACGGAGCAGAGCCAGGTGTGTACGAGGTGTACGGAGTCTGGTTGATGGTGCAGTGGGTCCACATCCACCAGTGTTACACCAAGTAACTGTGCACACCTCACAACTTTTGAAACACAAAAAGAGGCACAGAGCATGCAGCGCGCATTGCTGCAAATTTTGGCCTCACCCTAATCCACGGCCATTTACCACTGCTTTCTCCCCCGGCAGGAGGAGTTGTCAGAGGGACGCTGGTAGTGAGGGAAATTCAGCAGACGCCTGAGACTGCAGGGCGTAGACCCAAATCCGGGACTGTCTGCTGTATCTGGGACAGTTGGGACTAGAGATGAGCAGGTGGATTCCTGGGTCTCTGGTCCTGCGTGCGTGGGACCTGGGGATTATTTTTTGTGCCGTCATTCACAGTCGGAGCCTCCAGAACGTTCTCCTCATTATGTAGCGTCACTATACGACATCCGGCTTATTTGTGTCTGTAAGGCCGTGTTCACACACTGCAGAAATACGGTGTTTTTTGTTTTCTGCAGGATCCGCACCATCTACAATAACGATCTTCTCCCCCTTATTTGATGCGTTCTTGGTGCAGATGTGAAGCCGCGGTTTTATTGCGCTTTTTAGAGGACAGAAAAGCTTTGATTCTGCACTTAATAAAGTTTCTGCAGTTTTTTACCTGCGATTTTATTAGAGAGAGAAAAGCCCCAAATCGGCACAGATCAGCCGCGTGCCTTGGGTGCACAGCGGGCGCCTTTTATGGTAAAGTAGTTTTTATTAAGGATTTATTTACATAAATGGGGTAAAGAAAAAGGGGAGAGACAGATTATAAATACCCAGTAATACAGACGAGAACAAAACAACAGCAAAAAAGAGAAATGTAAAGTCATGAAAGAGAGAGGCAGAATAAAGGGGAGAATGGGGAAGGAAAAATAGGGGTTTTTTTTAACCCCTTACAGACCTTGCCCTTTTTCATTTTTGCGTTTCTGTTTTTCGCCCCCCTTCTTCCCACAGCCATAACTTTTTTATGTTTCCGTCAGTATGGCCATGTGAGGGCTTGTTTTTTGCGGAACAAGTTGTGCTTTGGAACGACATCATTGGTTTCACCATATCGTGTACTCAAAAATGGGGAAAAAATTCCAAGTGCGGTGACATTGCAAAAAAAAGTGCAACTCCACAACTTTTTTTGGATTTACTTTCTACCATATTCCCCAAATGCTAAGACTGCCCTGCCATTATGATTCTCCAGGTCATTACAGGTTCATAGACACCAAACAGGTCTCAGTTCTTTTGTATTTAAGTGGTGAAAAAAAATCCAAAATTTTTTGGGAAAAAACATTGCGCCATTTTCATGATCTTGGGTTGGGTGAGGGCTTATTGTTTGTGCGCCCAGCTGATGTTTTTATTGATCCCATGTTGGTGCAGATACGATCTTTTCATCATCCGTTATTGCATTTTAATTCAATTTCGCGGCGACCAAAAAACCTTAATTCTGGCATTTTGACTCTTTTTCTCACTACGCCGTCAACTGATCGGGTTATTCCTTTTTTTATTGATAGATCGGGCGATTCTGAACTCGGCAATACCAAATTTAAGTATGTTTGATTTTTCTATTGTTCTATTTTGAATAGGGCGAAGGGGGGGGGGGAATTTGAACTTTTATATTTTTTTAATATTTTTAAAAACTTTTTTTGTAACTTTTGGCCTGCTTCATTAGTTTCCATGGGAGACTAGAAGCGGCCATAACTCGGTCGGCTCTGCTACATACAGGTGATGATCAGATCTCCTGTATGTAGCAGAATACCTCACTTGAGTTGACGTGTGCTGCGAAAGATGCAAATTAAAATTACACACAAGGGGGCACCACTGAGATATAAAAGGGGATCCAACCAGACCTATACAAGATTGATGCCAATGTACAAAGAAGAGAGAAGATATAGGCCACACACTGGGGATCACCCAACATAGGATTTAGCAAAAATTGTAACAATCTTTATTTAGACACACAAACCAAGACACCCAATCATTAAAAACATTAAAATTGGTCACACGTGTGACATGAAAATCTAGGCTCAAAATAGAGCCAGACCCTCATGGCTCCACATTCAGTAACTCAATAGAGAACCAAGTGTGTATATAGACAGCAGACCACAATATAAAGGCTATGCATAGAGACTAGTTCATAAGAATGAATGAAGCACATACCATAAATACAAATGGTCACAAAGGAGTTAAACAGCAGTAAGACAGCATGTATTGTGCATACAAATAATTGATTTGAACCATGTAGGAGAGAATATAATACACCTGTAAAAAACGTGCTAACAAGCCCAAAAACACTATCCGGCTTGAGTAGCCCCCTAATACAATGATATTAGCAACATCCTAAGAGGTATGCATACTTCCCTAAGAATAACTCAAATTGTCACGATTCATCAGGCATGCTGAAATTAGATAGCACAGGCTAACAATAGCCGCCTGCAAAGAATACTGAGCTCAGCTTTAAATTAATCATATAAAAATTACGAGTCAGAGGTGGAGCGGAGCCTGAGCGTCCTGAGCCCCGCCGCGTGTCGCCACCAGTTGTGGCTTCATCAGGGGTACTGACTGTTAGTTGTGTCTTTTACACATCAATTAGATTAGTAATCGAGCGCAGCTGCGCTAACACCTACCAAAGAGGCTGTAGGACACATAGGCGGCCAATGATTGCATTGTATAACCCCTGTCAGGGCTGAATTCCATCCAGAGCGCAGGTGCCAGCGTACCTACCCCGAAAGTGACTGGCACGGTATAAGATCTAAGACTGTCTGACTGATTGCGCTTGCGCAGGATAACCGCTATTCACAGCTCATTCCAGAGACTTCGAGAGATCTCTCTGCTGCGTCTGCATTTACAACACAGCTACACATCTAATGACCACAAAGAAAAAAAAAGGTGTCAATATACCGGTGTTGAAATAGTGGAACGATAAGGCCGGGGTCACACTGGCGAGGAATACGGCCGAGTGAGAGGCGCTAAAAGCACGCATTAGACACGGACCAATGATTCTCTATGGGGTCACTCGCACCAGCCGTATATTTCTCATCCGTATTCTACGCTCCGTGCCACTTGCAGCATGCTGGGACTGTCAGCGTACTACGGCCGTAGTACACCAATGCAAGTCTATGGGTGCGCAAAAAATACGGATTACACACGGACCACACATGTGACTTGCGAGAAATACGCACCCGGTGTCTTTTAGAAAAGCCGGCAATTCAGTGCGCGATACAGTAAACTCACACTGACAGGTTTAATAAAGAAACGAAAGATTAGATATATACACATAGAATACATATATATACATGTATATGCATTCTGTGTGTCTATATCTATTCTTTGGTTTCTGTTAGAAACCCTGTCATAGGGCTCCATTACATGTCCATTTTGCAAGCCTGCGAGAAAATCTCACCATACGGATTACATACGGATGCTTACATGCGCAAAATACGCGACCACACCTTGCTTACGGATGACATACGGAGCACTGTTTAGGGGTCATTCATCCGTATTATGCATGTAAAATACGGACCATATTTTGCGTCGGTTAGTGTGACCCCGGCCTAACACACAAAACCCAGATGTCATAAAAAGGTTAAACATTGCATAGCCAATGTCAATAAAATTGTACCGATGTTTTGGTCCAATGTGAACAGGCACTCACGAACCCAGATTTTATATATCTAATCCACAAGATTTCAAATTATACCGATATTTTGGTCCAATGTGAACAGGCGCTGGTATACACAGGTTTTATATCTAATCAACGGTCAAAACCTATGGACCCTATTATATCGGTATTATGGACCAATGTGAACAGGCACTAATATGCACAGGTTTTGTATATAGTTGAAAGGTCAAAACCTATAGACCCTATTATACCAATATGAGCAAGCACTAGTATACATAGATTTTATATATAGTCAAAAGATTAGAGCCTTTAGTCCCTGTTTCATCGGTACTTTGGTCCAATGTGAACAGACACTGGTATACACAGATGTAAATTAATAGTCAGAAAGTCAAAACCTGGGAAAGATGCGGGCTCACCACTTGAGCCGACATCAAAGGGAGAGAAGCTACCTGCACCGTACTAGTCGTGAAGGGGTTAAGGAAAATGGGGAAAAGGGAAAAATTAAAGGGATAGAAAGAAAATGAAAAAGATTGGTCTGCACCGGATAGGCCGGGATAGGGGTTACGGGACACATGTAATACCTTATATATAAAACATTTAAGAGGCGGGAGGGGAAGAGAAGGAATGGGAAAGGCGAGGATAGAAAAGGGGAGAAAGGAAGAACAGCTGTAACCAGGCGGAGAGACGAGAATCTAGAGGAATCCTGACTGTTACACCATGGAGGATACTGAGTGCTGGAGTCTGATAGCGCCACAGTTCTCATGAAATCTGCGCTCTCTGTGGTCTGAAGACCCTGCCGACCTCCGGGGCTTTGATGCGTTTTCCCTTTATAGGCTTCTTCTGAAAAAAACGTATTAAGAAAAAAAATGTATGAAGAGAAAACCGCCGTCACATTTATAAGCGCAGAATCAAAGCTTTTCTGTACTAATAAACAAGTGTTAAATGCGGCTTCATATCTGCCAAATAACATCAAATATGGGGGAAAATGCAAAAAAGAAGAAGCGCAGCAAACGCGCAATAATCAGAGAAGATTGTCACTACGTCATCTGGGTCAGACACTTACAGAAGAAAGAACGCAGCATTTACGCTACGTGTGAACACGTCCTCCGCATTACAACTTTATTACATTATTTTATGGGTTTTATAGAGAAAAATATCAATTACGCCATTTTGTTTCTCCCGTAATTTACCGATTCCTGTAAATAATCTGATCGCTGTGTTCTGCGGGTCATTACAGTTATATTGGCACAACTATGTCCGGGTAATTCACTGATTTGTGATGCTTCTTATTTTTAAAAAAACGCATTAAAAATGACATTTTTTTCATTATCAAGTGTTTTTCATTATTATTAGTAATTTTATAGGATGAAAAAAATCTCTTATTCTCCTAGAATACAGAAATATCCATTGTACACAGCAGTGTATTTCTATCGGAATAATCTGCCTGTAGTCAGAGCCTGGAATATGGATCAAGTGCACACAATCCTGCAGTCACTTCACCGGAGCTTGTGGCTCAGCAGCTTACAGTGCCTGTCAGTAATGTTGAGGCTGTGGGTTCAGGATCTGGGAGTCTAACATTAAAAAATACATTTTTGTAATTGCTTATTATTTTAAATACTTTTATAAGAATAAAAATATATATTTTTCTTCCCCTCAGTATACAGGCACCATAAAAAGCATTCTTATACACAATGTATTGCTATGGATATGTATACTCTGCTTCTGAGTTCATTGCCGGCAATATAGCGATCAATATGACCAAATTCTCCCATCTCCAGCGTTGTGAGCTGTGGCTCACTGGTAAAGCAGCAGCCTGTGGAGACTGAGATGGAAGCTGATACTCCTGGGGAGACCAATCACTGAAGGGAGAGGAAGTGAATACATATAATCTAATTTATGCACTTAGCAGAGAAGCAGCCAATCCCTCTGAGCAGGAGGAGCTACAGGAGCAATGAAAATGTCGAAGAGAGGAATATAGAGGTTGGGAGAACAGCTGAGATGGGACATGACAGTCCAGCTGAATCTGGGATGGTTGGGAGCTATGCAATTGAGATGCTGTTGTGTCATTACCTTAAAAAGGCGGTCCATGCTCGGAAATTCTACTAAGATGAGTAGTCAAAATTCCTCCAGAAACTCACTGCCAGTTATTGCAAGCAGTTGTTGCTGCTAAGAGTGGCCCAACCAGTTATGAGATTTAGGGGCAATCACTTTTTCACACAGGGCCCTGGAGGTTTGGATTTCTTTTTCCCTATATAATAAAGATCTTCATTAAAAAACTGCATTTTGTGTTAACTTTGGCTAATATTTACATTTGTTTGGTGATCTGATACATGTAAGTGTGACAAACATGACAAAGAATAGGAAATGTGTATGCATATGTCTATGTATACATATATACAGTATGTGTGTATATACATATGGTGATGGTGAGGAGGCAGGGAGGAGTTTGTGTGGAAAATGGAGAAGGCGTGCTAAGTGCTGGCTCACAGGCCACTGCAACGCATAACGGAGCTTGTAGTATTAGAGTGCAGTACGCCGGGGGACAAGAAGTGATTGATAAACATCAGAGTTACATCGAGCAGACACCAAGTGAGGCTATCTGCCTTATAAAGGTATATATTACTATAATAAGAGTATGGATCCATTACTGGCACATAATAGTAAGATTAATGAATACAAAATTAAACGAATTAGGGTAGTGAATAACTGTTTTAATATTTGGTACAGAAACCTTTGTTTGTAATTACAGAGGTCAGACGTTTCCTGTAATTCTTGACCAAGTTTGCACACACTGCAGCAGGGATTTTGGCCCATACTTCCATACAGATCTTCTCCTAATCCTTCAGGTTTCAGGGCTGTCGCTGGGCAACATTGATTTTAAGCTCCCTCCAAAGATTTTCTGTTGGATTCAGGATTTGAGACTGGCTAGGCCACGCCAGGACCTTGAAATGCTTCTTAGTTCCTCTTGTGTGTTTTGGGTGATTGCCATGCTGGAAGACCCAGCCACGACCCATTTTCAATGTTCCAACTGAGGGAAGGAGGTGTTTGGCTAAAATCTCTCGATCCTTGACCCATCCATGCTCCCTTAAATACGGTGAAGTCATCTTGTCTGTTTTGCAGAAAGACACCCCTAAAGTATGATGTTTCCCCCCCACCGTGCTTCATGGTTGGAACGGTGTTCTTGGATTTGCACTCATCCTTCTTCTTCCTCCAAACATGGCGGGTGGTGATGATAGCAAAAATTTCTATTTTGGTCTTATCTGACCAAGTGACATTCTCCCTTGCCTCCTCTGGATCATCCAGATGGCCATTGGCAAACTTCTAATGGGCCTTGACATATGCTGGTGTGAGTAGCAGGACCTTGCGTGCCCGGAAAGATTTTAATCCATGATGGCATTGTGTGCCTGTAGCTCTATTACTGGCACCCCTGCATGGTGGGATGCCAGCTTACTCACTGCCTCAGACCCTCGGCACAATCCTCAGCGTTCTCCTGCTTCCTGGTTGTGTGAGCGCCGCAGCTCTAAGCGATGCACCTAGTACACCCATGCGCGCACTCCCCCATTCTTAAAGGGGCATGGCAAGTATATACTAAATACTCTTAGCTTGTTGCTCAGAGATGTTTAGTATAATTACTACACCTGGAAGATGGCTTCCAGCTAATTGCTGGGAGTCATCCTATATAAAAGACTCCCTCTCCCTTAGGGATTCGCCATGCAACGTGTACAATCATTAGTCAGTAAGGTGTACTACTAGTGAGTTATGAGGTCCCCTGGTCCTGGTTTGGCCAGTGTCCTAAACCTGTATTCCTTGCCTCAGTGTGGCCAGTCCTGAATCCGTCATCCCCTGGTCCCAGAGCAGCCAGTGTCTGAAACTCATTCTGGTGTAGCACGTCCTGTATCCGTAGTCCCCTGGATCCAGAAAGGCCAGGGCCTGAATCTCATTCCCGGAGCGACCAGTGCTTGAAGCTTGTCCATGAGTGGCCAGTGCCTGAACATTGTCATCTGGTCTGTGTTCGGCCAAACCCTGTTCCAGTATCATAGACCAGAGTGTCTTAACCTTGCCCTAATCAGTGTCAGTAACCGTTCTGTAGAGGTACCAGAACTTACTAGTCTGAACAGAGACATATCCCTATTCAATGTCAGCGAACCTGACCCCTGGGGTCTGCAGCTGCAATATTGGGTTCTGCCCAGGAGTGGTACCTGGCGGCTACCTGCAGGTCAGTCTGTATCCACCAGTGAACACTAGGTAGCTGATTAGCTATGCACAGGCCCGGTCCTGTGATCCCAGCTCTCTTCAGGTCATTGACCAAGTCTTACCATGTAGTTCTGGGCTTTCTGACCTTTCTCAGAATCTTCCTTACCCCACGAGATGAGATCTTGCATGTAGCCCCAGACCGAAGAAGACTGACAGTCAACTTGTGTTTCTTCCATTTTCTAATAATTTTGTCAACAATTGTTACCTTCTCACCAATCTGCTTGCCTATTGTGCTGCAGCCCACCCCAGCCTTGTGCAGATCTACAATATTGTCCCTGGTGTCCTTAGACAGCTCTTTGGTCTTGGCCATGGTGGAGAGATTGGCTTGTGACTGATTATCTGGAAAGGTGTCTTTTATACAGATAACAAGTTCAAACTGGTTGCAATTAATACAGGTGAGAGCAGAGTAGAAGGGCTTTTTAAAGAAAAACTAACAGGTCTGTGAGAATCTGAATTCTTGGTGGTTGGTCGGTGATCATACACTTATTTCATGCAATAAAATGCAATTTCATTATTTTAAAATCATACAATGTGATTTTCTGTTTTTTTTATTTTTAGATTTTCTGTCACCGTTGAATTGTACCTGTGATAAATATTACAGACTTCTCCATTCTTTGTAGGACGGAAAACTTGCAAAATCGGCAGCGTATCAAATACTTATTTTCCGCACTGTGTCAGGATCTTGGCTGTACATGTCCTTAAAGATTCATTTCTTACATTCGCATCAAGACATTTTTCAACCAAACTGTGAAGTCGTGAGCGATGAGCATGGTGAGAGATTCCACCAAGATATTGCACCTATGGAAAAAAGAGATCAAGGACAATGGAATCCATCAATGCTTGTAGATAACGTTGGACCATTGTAGGAGATGACCCGGTGCAGGAGTACAAGAGACAAGAAAAAAGAGCTGTCACTGAATGAGGGCCACAGTTTATAATGCAATTTCTGTGACTGTGTGTAATCCGTAATAGTGTTTAGATATGTCTTAGATATTGGAATTGCTGCTAAGCTTCCTCTAAGTATCAGACAATTGGCCTAACAAAATATCATGCATCTTTATATTTGCAGAAATAATGTTTCCGAGTCCTGAAACTTTTATGTATCAGTAACATGTAGCGGTAAAAGGAAAACTTGTAGATATCGTAGAAACAAGGGACAAGTAAAATTGTCATTGTCAGATCTGAATTCAGAAGGGGAGAATCAGGAGGACACGGCTCATTTCATAACCCAACCGGACAGCTTCTTTATAACCAATGAATTTTTATTAAATGTTAAACAGCTACAAGTCCTACAGTCAGCGCAGAGACCATAGAGTCGGTGATAGGGGCGTCACATATGACTTGGCTCCTAGAGAAAAGGAAAAACAAGGAAAACTGAAGCACATAAAATAGGGATCATACGACCTAAGGGGGGTAAGAGGGAAAGGTAGACATTGCTCCATGAAACTTTAAGCTGATTTTCATCATGCCGTAATTATTTAGTTTCTAATGCAGCGTAATACTATAAATAAGAGGAGTGGTGTTGTGTTTAACCCCTTTCTGACATCAGACGTACTATTCCGTCCATGTGCCCTGAGCCAATTTGACCATTGACAGAATAGTACGTCTCGGCGATCGGCCGCGCACACAGGTGGTGTGCGGCCGATCGCGGCCGGGTGTCAGCTGATTCTCACAGCTGACACCCAGCACTAAGTGCCAGGAGCAGTCACAGACCACTCCCGGCATTTTAACCCCCAAAATACTGCAATCGAACACGATCACAGCATTCCTGGCGCAGTCAGAGGTCTGACAGTCCCTCTGCCTTTGGATCGGAGACTCCACAACGTGACGCGAGGTCGCGATCACTGCCATGGTAACCTGATGTTGTCACGACCAGAGCTAAGAAACTTCCTGGTCATGCGCAATGCAAGTCAGGCGGTCTCTCAGTGTCAGGGCACTGAGTGCAGCGCTGACAGCTTCTATAGCAGGGGTGGGGAACCTCAGGCCCCAGGGCCATTTACGGCCCTCGATGACCTTTTATCAGGCCCCCGAGCAGATTCTCAGGGACTGCATTCTTGGGCAGGGAGCTGTATTTTGATTGCTAGAAGCTCATTAATTTCTTCTTGCTCTGTTAGCATACACACACAGTGTTCACTACTGAACATTGAAGGGCATGCAATGAAAGATTAAGTCATGAAACCAGTGCCAGAGTCAGGATGTACTTTGTGGGCGGAGCTTGTACAGCCCCCGAAGGATGGTATAAATATCCAAATGGCCCTTGGAAGAAAGAAGATTCCCACCCCTGTTCTATAGCATGGGGATGTTGCTTCATCTGCCTGCCATAGAAGCGATCAGCCTGCAAAAAATGACTGTCCCATGGTGGGACAAAGTGTAAAAGATAGAATGAAATGAAAAAAACATGTAACTAATTGTAGAAATAAAAAAAATAAATAGAAAATAAAAAAGTCAATATTTATTCTAACATTAAATAAATATTTGAATTAAAAAAAATCTAAACAGTAAAAGTACACATATTAGGTATTGCCACGTTCATAACGACCCAACCTATAAAACTGTTCGACTAGGTAACCCCTTCAGTGAACACCATAAAAGCAAAGGCAAAAAAACAACGCTTTGTCATCATACCGCCAAGCAAAAAGTGGAAAAACACGTGATCAATAAATAAACATGGTACCGCTGAAAACGCCATCTTGTCCCGCAAAAAAAAGCCCCCATACAGTGTCATCAGCGGAAAAATAAAAAAAGTTATAGCTCTCAGAAAAAAGCGATGAAAAAATAATTTTTTTTTATATAAAATAGTTTTTATTGTATAAACATAAAAAATGATATAAATGAGGTATTGCTGTAATCATAGTGATCCGAAGAATTAAACTGCTTTATCAATTTTACCACACCTGGAACGGTATAAACGCCCCCCAAAAGAAACTCATGAATTGATGGTTTTTCTTCATTCTGCATCCAAAAATCAGATTAAAAAGCGATCAAAAAAATCAAAAAATTATAGCTCTCAAAATGTGGTGATGCAAAAACTATTTTTACAATGAAAAGCATCTTTTAGTGTGTGACAGCTGCCAAGCATAAAAACCCGCTATAGCACCTCATTCACATGTCCTGATATTTCTGGTACTGGTACTGTGGCGGAGATCGACACAAGCAGGGGAGAATGGTGAGTCGTGTTCAGCACCTGGCACTGGGGAACAGCGCTTACTGTAACGCTTCTTCCCCGGTGTCAATGCGTGTCACATGAATGATATCCATGTGATTTATGTGTGCACGTATGCTGTTTTGTGGCCCATGCTGACATTAAAAATGGACGTCAGCGTGGTTTGCTCATGGACACACGGTCCGTGGAAACACTCTGACATGTGCACAGACCCATTCACTTGAATAGGCAAATAGTGCTCCGGTCCTCCCGAGTCTCTCCGCATGGCTGCCCAATGGTATAAAATTCTGTGACACACCCATGGTGTCTATATGATCACTGCAAACCCTTGATGAATTCATTGAGGTGTAATTCATAAAATGGGGTCACTTATAGGGGGTTCTGCTGTTCTGGCACCTCATGGGCTCTCCCAGTGTGTCATGGCACCTGCAAACCTTAACAGTAAAATGTGGCGCTCCTTCCATTCTGAGCTCTGCCATGCACCTAAACTGTGGTTTACCCCAACATATGGGGTATCAGCGTACTCAGGACAATTTGCACAATAACTCTTGGAGTCCAATTTCTTTTGCTACCCTTGAGAAAATAAAAAATTGGCTTAGAAAATATCATTTTTGTGGAAAAAAATATTTTTTACTTTTATGGCTCTACGTTATAAACTTCTGTGAAGCACTTGAGGTTCAAAGTGCTCACTACACATTTAGATAAGTTCCCAGGGGGGTCTTATCTAAATAAGATAAGTTCCCTGGGGGGGGTCTAGTTTCCAAAATGGGGTCACTTGTGGGGGATTTCCACTGTTTAGGCACATCAGGGGCTCTCCAAACGTGACATGACACCGCAGACCATTCCATCAAAGTCTGCATTCTAAAACGTCACTACTTCCCTTCCGAGCCCCAATGTGCACCCATACAGTAGTTTTCTGCCACATATGGTGCATCAGTGTACTCAGGACAAATTGGACAACAACTTTTGGGGTCCAATTTCTACTGTTACCCTGGGGAAAATAAAATATTGGGGACTAAAAATCATGTTTGTGGAAAAAATGATTTTCATATTTTCACGCCCAGACGCTATAAACTTTAGTGAAACACCTGGGGGTTCAAAGTTCATATCACACATCTAGATAAGTTCCTTGGGGGGTGTATTTTCCAAAAAGGGGTCACTTGTGGGGGTTTCCACTGTTTAGGCACATCAGGGGCTATCCAAACGCAACATGGCGTCCAATCTCAATTCCAGCCAATTTTGTGTTGAAAAAGTAAAACGGCGCTCCTTCCCTTCCAAGCTCTACCATGCGCCCAAACAGTGGCTTACCCCCACATATCAGGTATCAGCGTACTCAGGACAAATTGCACAATAACTTTTGCAGTCCAAATTCTCCTGTTACCATTAGGGAAAAAAAATAATTGGATCTGAAGTAAAGTTTTTGTAAAAAAAGTTAAATGTTCATTTCTTTTTTAAAACATTCCAAAAATTCCTGTGAAGCACCAGAAGGGTTAATAAACTTCTGACATGTGGTTTTGAGCACCTTGAGGGGTGCAGTTTTCAAAATGGTATCACTTTTGGGTATTTTCTATCATATACACCCCTCAAAGTGACTTCAAATGTGATGTGGTCCCTAAAAAAAAAATGGTGTTGTAGAAATGAGAAATCACTGGTCAACTTTTAACTCTTATAACTTCCTAACGAAAAAAATTTGGTTCCAAAATTGTGTTGATGTTAAGTAGACATGTGGGAAATGTTATTAAGTCTTTTGTGTGACATAACTCTGTGATTAATGGGCATGAAAATTCAAAATTGGAAAATTGCAACATTTTCCACCAAATTTCCATTTTTTTCACAAATAAACGCAAGTCATGTCAAAGAAATTTTACCACTAACATGAAGTACAATATGTCATGAGAAAAGCCGGATTACTTACCGGTAATGCTCTTTTAATGAGTCCACGACAGCACCCACTGGAGGTATCGGATCCGCCCATTTGGAACAGGAAACCCTACAGGAAAGATAAAAGGGGCGGTCCGCCTTTCCTCCTCAGTTTTACGTTTCAGAGTACCAGAAGGACCGCCAAGGATTAGGCAATGTTCTCTTATTTTAACATCTTTCTTATCCATTATTTGGTAATACTTTAACTATTGATATCTTTAGGGGGGGAAGTGAACGGGTGCTGTCGTGGACTCATTAAAAGAGCATTACCGGTAAGTAATCCGGCTTTTTACTCTTCGCCACGACAGCACCCACTGGAGAGATTCCAGAGACCATCACCTGGGTGGGACCACCGTGCCAAGGATAGTCCTGCCAAAGCTTAAGTCAGAGGTTGATGACAGATCAAGTCTGTAGTGCTTATAGAAGGTAGAAGGGGATGACCAAACTGCCGCCTTACATATAGTTTCAATCGGAACATCTCCCTTTTCCGCCCAAGAGGTTGCCATTGCTCTGGTGGAATGCGCCCTGATGTTCCCTGGAGGATCTTCGTTTTTTGCGGAGTAGGCTAAACGAATGGCCTCTCTGATCCACCGGGAAATGGTGCTCTTCGTGACTCCATACCCCTTCTTACAGCCCTGAAATGAAACAAATAGGGCCCTGCTCTGCCTCCAACTGTTGGACCTCTCAATATATTTTAGGACAGCTCTTTTGACGTCCAGAGTATGGAACTTCTGCTCTTCCGGAGTAGAGGGATTTTTATAGAAGGTTGGGAGGAGTATCTCCTGAGATCTATGATATTTTGTTGCCACTTTTGGCAGGTAGGCAGGGTCAGGTTTTAATACTAATCTGTCTTGGTATTCTTGGAAAAAAGGTGGATCTATTGACAAGGCCTGAATATCACCCACTCTTCTAGCTGAGGTCAGTGATACTAAGAGGGCCATTTTAAGTGCTAAGTATTTAAAGGGTATTGTGTCGATCGGCTCAAAGGGGTCTACCGTTAGGGCGTCTAAGACCAGATTTAGATCCCATGTAGGGACGGAGGGTATGTGGATTGGGGCTATTCGTTCACATGCTGTAATGAAACGAGTTATCCACTTGTTGCCCGCTATATTATGGCCATATAGTGCTCCTAATGCCGATATTTGTACTCTCAGTGTATTTACTGCTAAGCCTAAGTGTTTCCCCTTCTGCAGAAATTCCAAGATTGGGATTATCGGAACTTCTGTTGTATGAGGTACTGTATGGAATTGAAGAAATTTTTTCCATATTCTAGTATAAATCTGGGTCGTGGACTGTTTTCTACTTTGTAGTAGTGTAGCAATTAAGGACTCCGAGAATCCTCTTGTCCTCAATAACTGCCTCTCAAATTCCACGCCATCAAGTGCAAGCTGAGCACTTGAGGGTGGAAAAAGGGGCCCTGGGAGAGTAGATTGGCAGTCGGAAGGATCCAAGGATCTGTTATCGACATAATCTGCAGCCACGAAAACCACGGTCTTTTTGGCCAGAACGGTGCTATTAAGATTATTCTGGCTTTGTCATCTCTGATCTTCCGAATTACTTGAGGTAGGAGGATCAATGGAGGGAACGCATACGCTAGGTTGAAATTCCATGGAGCTAGAAAGGCGTCCAGTATGTTTGGGTGATCTGACGGAGATAGGGAGGCAAAGGTTTTTATCTGCCTGTTCTCCCTTGTGGTGAAAAGATCCACCTCGGGTTGTCCCCATGCGGCTACTATGTCCCTGAAGACCTTCCGATTGAGGCACCACTCTCCTTGTCGTAGAGTGTGACGGCTTAGGAAGTCTGCCTTTTGATTGCTCTCGCCTCTTATATGAAGGGCCGAGAGGGACAAAAATTAGTTTTCTGCTAAGTTTAAAATTTTTGCCGCTGAAGACATCAGAGTCTCTGATCGAGTTCCTCCTTGTCTGTTTATATATGCCACTGTGGTGGTATTGTCCGACAGGATCCTTACATGCTTCTGTTGGAGCTGCGGAAGGAAGTTGTATAGAGCATAGAACACTGCAGTCAGTTCTTTTAAATTAGATGAGTAATCACATTCCTCTTTACTCCACCTTCCCTGATAAAACCCATTCTCCATGTGGGCTCCCCAGCCCTGGGGACTGGCATCGGTGGTTACAATACAGGATGGAACTATAACCCATGGGACTCCTGAACATAAATGGTCATCGTCTAACCACCACTCTAGGGAAGTCAAGACTTCTTGTGACAGGGTTATTTTGCTCTGTAAATGACCACTATGTCGTTTATCCTCCTGGAGGATTTGGTGTTGTAGTGTACGGACATGGTACTGGGCCCACCGGACTGCCGGGGTGCAAGAATTTAGTGATCCTAATAGTGACATTGCTCCTCTTAAGGATACACGTGGTTTAACTATAGCTGCTTGTATTTTTTGTTTTATGAGGATGATTTTTACCTGGGGTAGTAGACATCTCTGGGTCAAGGAATCTAGTTGAAATCCTAGAAAAGTCTGGAGAGATTGCGGATCGAGTCTGGACTTTTGGATATTGATGATCCAGCCAAGGCTCTGAAAAGAGGAGACTGCGTCAGTCACGCGTTCAGTACATTGTTTGACTGAATTCCCAATTACTAGGAAGTCGTCTAGATATGGTACAATTAGTGTGTCCTTTTGGCGAAGGTAGGCCATCACTTCTGCCATCACCTTGGTAAATATTCTTGGTGCCGTGGAAAGCCCGAAGGGCATGGCCGCGTATTGGAAATGACGAATCCTGCCCTCGACTTCCACTGCGACTCTTAGGTATTTCTGGAATCTGTTGTGTATAGGGAGATGATAATAAGCATCTTTTAAATCAATCCCTGCCATTACGCAATTTGGAAAAAGAAGCTTTATAGTGGATCTAATCGATTCCATTTTGAACTTATAATTTTTTATAAATGAATTTAGCTTCTTTAAATTAATAATGGTTCTAAATGTACCGTCTGGTTTAGACACCAAAAACAAGGGAGAGTAAAAGCCTCTACCCTGTTGTTCCTCAGGGACGTCAACTAAAACTTTTTTAGCTAGCAGGACTCGAATCTCGTCTTCGAGAGCCTTTTGCTGAAGTGAGGAATTAAGGCGAGTTATAACAAAGAACTCATAGGGGATTCGAAGGAATTCAATCTTTATTCCTTCCTTGATTATATTCAAAATCCATGGGTTTGACGTAATTTGTTCCCATTTGGTAAAAAAAAATTTTAATCTGCCCCCAACCGGTGGGTCTAAACTTTTAATTTTTCTCTCTCCTATATGTTGGCCCTCTGAAGATGGTACCCTTCTGCTTTTCGTCTTTCGTGGCCCATCTCGTTCTGTCCGATTGTCTTCTTCTCCCGAATGGCCGTCTTTTAAAGGTTTTCCTATAAAACGGAATGGGAGAATCACTGAAGGCCTTTTTTCTTTCTTTTGCCTTGGCGAGAATTTCGTCTAAGGCTTTTCCGAAGAGGAACTCACCCTCGCATGGGGTTGCACTAATTTTGGATTTTGACTGTGCATCCCCTTTCCAGCTTTTTATCCAAAGCGCGCGTCTGGCGTTATTCACCAGGGCTGCCGACCTTGCTGCCAGTCTTAGGGTGTCCGCTGAAGCGTCTGCCATAAAGGCAGCTGCCCCTCTTATCAACGGGATGGCTGCACGCAGTTTCTCTCTTGACACTCTTTGCTCAATCTGCTGGTCTAATTGATCTAGCCATACCAGCATTGACCTAGCAGTACATGTGCTGGCTATTGCGGGTTTGAATACCCCGGTGGTGGACTCCCAGGACCTTTTGAGCGAAGATTCAGCCTTTCGGTCCAATGGGTCTGCTAACAATCCTGCGTCCTCGACCGGGATCGAGGTTTGTTTGGAAGTGGAGGATATGACAGCGTCCACTTTTGGTATTTTAGACCATTTTAATAGATCTTCATCAGTGAACGGGTACTTCCGTTTTGAAGCGGATGGGAGAAAACCCCTCTGGTCGTGTTTTTCCCATTCCCTTTTGATGAGATCTTTAATTGCCGGTATTACTGGAAATGGTCTCCTCTTTTTTTCTGCCAATCCCGCAAACATAATGTCCTGCGCGGTCTGGGCTCCCCTTTCCTCTTCACACCCCATAGTGTTTCTAACCGCTTTTACCAGGTTATCTACGCTGTCCAGAGGAAAACATGCGCGTCCTTCCGCCTCCGAGGATGATGATGAGGACGTGGATGCGGAGTCTGAGTTTAAATCCTGTTCTTCCTCTGACTCTGAACTAACAATAACCTGTTTTCTATGACTGGACTCTGCGGGAGTGCTGGCGCGGTTGATGGCTTGTATTTCCTCCCTAATTATGGCTCGGATATCCTGAGAAGATATCGTCGACCCCTGCCTGGTCTCTTTAATGCATTGTTTGCAGAGCTTTTTGGGGTAGGAGTCAGGGAGAGGCTCTGAACATAATGCGCATTCTTTATGTTTTGTTTTTCCTTTTTTCTTTGACTAAAACGGGAGGTCAAAGGTAAAGAGGGGGGGGGGGAGGGGGGGGGGAGGAGAGGAGGTTAGCTTAATAGGTAGAGCATATGCTTTGCACACTCACCCAGTGAAGCTTAATACCGGTTCAGATGGCTGAGACGGTTTGGATCGGGTTTCTGCTGCCTCGCTCCTGCGGGCAGTCTCCGTCCTGGCGCTGCGGTCCCTGGTGGAGTTGCCCCCAGCTGAATCCCCTGCTGGGGTCTGCGACTCTGCGGGGGACGACATGTTCCAACGTTGCAGCGCTGCAGCGCTGTTTTATCTGTATCCATATCGTAGCCCCGGAAGTCGCCAGTCACAGGGCGCATGCGCCGCGTCATCGCCATCTTACCCCGGAAGTTCAACCATTACTTCCGGGGTATAGGAGCGTCGGGCGCCGGCCTGCTCCCGCGCCACCGCAATAAACACACGCGGCTCGCGCGCACATGGCCTCACCATCCACGCTATACCCCCACCGATGGGGATGGGGGGGGAGGATCTCCCGGATGCCAGACCGGCGCGCTCCCTGGTAAGACCGGGCGGCCCTCCCCGGACCCGGCCATTACCATTATGCCACCAGACGAGGGGGGAGCCGTCAAACGGAGTCTCCCCCGACGCTGCCTCCGGACCGCAGCCCCTGCCGTTCCCGAAGAGACCGCACAGGCGGATGCATGGCCCAGGTAAGATCCTGCAGGATCCTGCTCCATTTGGAACAGGAAACCAAAAACTGAGGAGGAAAGGCGGACCGCCCCTTTTATCTTTCCTGTAGGGTTTCCTGTTCCAAATGGGCGGATCCGATACCTCCAGTGGGTGCTGTCGTGGCGAAGAGTAAAAACAATGTCAGAATCACCAGGATCCATGGAAGCGTTCCAGAGTTATGACCTCATAAAGGGACAGTGGTCAGAATTGTAAAAATTGGCCCGGGCATTAACGTGCAAACCACCCTTGGGAGTAAAGGGGTTAATGGCTAACTGAAAAGATGGTAACACATTGCAAGCTTTCCAGACTACTCAGGTCTCTTCAGGCATAGAATAATACAAAATCTGAAGAATCACATAGCACAGACATAATGCAATAGGTAAGACAAATGACGTGAAGTAGAACTATCATTATGGGGGAGGGATAAACAGTGGTGGCCATAAATATTGGAACAGTTCATAGATTAGGAGTGTGAAAGTTTTATTGTCCCCTGATAGGGGTCTGGTTCTGTGTTGTGATGCCCCACAATGTCTGAGGAGAAAATTCCTTAATTGATATTAGACATGAATCCATGCGACACATTCATTCCTGCATTGAGAGTGTCAAAGACTGTCATGAGTTTATACTCCCAGATCCTTCTGTTTCTCTGAGATTTGAAGTTACCTTTTTCATACAAGTAATTTCATGTCCATGGTGCTGTGATCAGGGCTACAAAAATGTTTTGCCACAGGTAGATCTATTCTTTTTTCTCTTATTGTGTAGTTGTGAGAATTCATCCTTGTTCTAAGCTTTTGCCCTGTCTCTCCCACATACAGACCCCCCAGTTGGACAGTTGGTACAAATAATTAAGTACACCACTCTTAATTCTTTGACGCCCCCGGAAGAAGCAGGCGGCGAAACGCGCGTCGGGGTGAGGGGACGCTGGATCACACTTGTAATTAGAGGTAATATTACTTTTTCATTCCTTGTGCTCTGTGCATATCGGCATATTTATGATCAGGATTCTTGACGTTCTCATTGTGTCCATGTTATTTTACACGGTTATAGTATATATGCCTTTAGCCTCTGAGTGGTTTCCCTTATACCCTTAGGGGAGGGATATTTTGGATATCATTGATCTTGTTCAGACATTGTATATGGGTTCTGACTGTATGGAATAAATATTATAATTATTGATATAAGAATTGATATGTACTGTCATGTGATTGGTTCATACATGTCAGTCTTACATTGTCTCCTCATGATTACTTAAGTGTGTACGGTGTCCCCTATTACGGCATTATGCTTTTGTCACTTTTAGAATTTTTGAATAAAATGAATTTTTAATATTATTGGGATTTCTTCCTTGTTCCATGTTTATATTGATGGGATTTGTGATACGGATTTGCGTGATTTGCCCTTTTGGATTAGGTTTTGGGACATTGTAGTTATTCTATTTGTACACTTAACAAGTGTCCCTCATTTAGTATTTACATAAAGGGTAAGAATGGAGATGAGAACAAGTAGCATTACTTGATTAAACTATTTGCATAGTTTTTCCCTCTCTGCTTTAGAAGTCAACAAACTGGCTCCATAACACAATGCATAATTAGCATATCAGCAAACATCACTAGTGATCAAGGATAAGCGCACAATAAAAGTCAATATTACCGACTTACAAACAAAAGTCTGTTTTCTTGACCAACTAGAAATTAAACACTTAAAATTAAGGCCAACATACAGATAACATTCTATTATTCTTTATTTGCTATAAATAGTTGTCTGGTTAATTAAGGAACACTGCTGGATGTCTTCACAATGGCAAAAGTAAAAAAAAAAAAAAAAAAAAGTTTATAAAAATATTAAAAAAGTAAAAAAAAATATGAAAGTTCAAATTCCCCTTTTGCCCCATTTAAAATAAAACAATAAAAAATACATATTTGGTATTGCTGCATTCAGAATCACCCGATCTATCAACATAAAAAAAGAATTAACCCGATCACTAAATGGCGTAATGAGATAAAACGTAAAAAATGCCAGAATTAAGTTTTTTTGGTCGCCACACTATTACATTAAAATACAATAACAGGCGATCAGAAGATTGTATCTGCACCAAAATGGTATCATTAAAAACGTCCGCTCGGGCCACAAAAAATAAGTCTTCACCCAACCCAAGATCATGAAAAATGAAGATGCGACGGGTATCGGAAAATGGCGCAATTCTTTCATACTTTACCTAATTAAGATGAGTTAATTTTACTGATAAATGTTTGTTTTTGGTCGTTTATTTTCTGTTGGTATTTGGTTTATTCTATAAAACTCCCATATAATATATCATTCTTGAACACACGCCACGCGCATCATGTTTTTGTACAATTTGTGAATAATATATATAGGTTCTCCTCGTCTGAGTTATTTTTGATGGCCCACAAAATACGATTTTCCTGTAACTCATTTCTCACACTCTAGGTATAATAATGACTTTTCCCCGTGTGGGATTTTTGATGTTTGAAAACGTTGTCGGTACCTGCTTTCTGGGGTCTCTTGAGGTTTTTATGTCATGTGAGCCCTGTGCCCAATCAGCGCTGACATCACTGTCCCCACCTTCGGACAAATCAAGCATCATGAGGCCGTCAGAGAGCAGTCGCAGCCCTGGCTTCCTGCTGATGTTCAGACCAAAGGAAGGAGCAGTGAAGCTGCCGCTGATTGGGTGCAGGGCTCGTGTGATGTGAGAACCTCACATTAGCCCCGGGACCGTGAGTCTCAACACCACTGAAGTGGAGCCGGCCCGCCAGTGGAGTGTGTTTTTATTTTAATGAGGTCAAACGTGAGGAATGAGTTCACTGAGAAAAAAAAAAAGATATATATACTGTATTTTTTGGACTATAAAACACACCTAGGTTTAGAGGAAATTAGGAAAAAAAATTGAAGCAAAAATTGTGGTTAATTCTGTACTTAATATCCCCTATCCTGGTATATATGGTCCCCTCATCCCTACCCTGGTATACATAGATCCCTCATCCCTATACTAGTATGCATGGCCCCATCCTTATCCTGGTTTGCAGGGCTCCCATCATGTCGTAGTATGCATGGCCCTCATCCTTATCCTGGTATGCAGCGTCCCCATTTTGTCCTAGTATGCAGGGTCCCATCCCTATTCTGGCATGATTGGCCCCATCCCGCTCCTGGTATGCATGGCCCCCATCCTTATCCTGGTATGCAGGGCACCATCACTATTCGGGTATGACTGGCCCCCCATTCCAGTCCTGGTATGCATAGCCCAATCCTTATAATTGGCCCCATCACAAAACATTAAAAAAAAGCATTACACTTACCTACCCGGCGCTCCCTTGCTGAATCCTGCTCTGATACCAGCAACTGCTTTATGCTTGTAAGCAGCACATGGCAGGGACATAATGCGTTGCTCACAAGCAGAGCACAGCTGCCAGAGTACTCGCCTTTAAAACTATATCAACATTATGAACATAAAAAAGGCTTCTCCCCTATGTGATGTCTCTAATGTTTATTAACAGTTGATTTCCAAGTAAAATATTTCCCACATTAAGAAAATGAAAACGGCTTCTCCTCTGTGTGACTGCTCTGATGTCTAACAAGAAGCGCTTTCCGGTTAAAATATTTCCCACAATCTGAACAGGAAAAAGGCTTCTCCCCTGTGTGAGTTCTATGGTGTATATCAAGATTACATTTCTGGTTAAAACATTTCCCACATTCTGAACAGGAAAAAGGCTTCTCTCCTGTGTGAGTTCTTTGGTGTATATCAAGATTACATTTCTGGTTAAAACATTTCCCACATTCTGAACATAAAAAAGGCTTCTCCCCTGTGTGAGTTCTCTGGTGACTAACAAGATGCCATTTCTGGTTAAAACATTTCCCACATTCTGAACAGGAAAAAGGCTTCTCCCCTGTGTGAGTTCTCTGGTGAATAAGAAAAAGTTTTTTTTTGTGAAAACATTTCCCACATTCTGAACATGAAAAAGGTTTCTCCCCTGTGTGAGTTCTATGGTGAGCAACAAGCAGTGATTTACGTGCAAAATATTTCCCACATTCTGAACATGAAAATGACTTCTTTGCTTTAGGAGAAGTTTGTTTTTTAATGCCTCTTTTGTGACTTTGATTTTTCTTAGTAGTCAGTAATGAATCAGAAGATGGGACCTGTTTCATAGGACCAGATGACAGATCTTTGCTGTGAATGGATGATGATATATCTGGAGTAATAGCAATCACTTCAGTTGTATCTTGTAGGATCTCAAGATCATCAGATTTCAAAATTGAAGATGTCAGCTGTCCCTCTGATCTCCTGTTATAGTCATCTGCTAAAATAAAAAAACAATTATTTTTAATAAAATATCCTTGAGTTTTATATCTTTGAACATTTCTACTTGAACTGTCCATAAAAATGGCAAGCTATGTAAAAAACTTTAATTATTTACCAAGACAATGAGAGTTCACAGTCTAATAGAAAATCTTGTTGGATGAGCCAGTAGTGTGCGGTGTTCAACTGTTGGTTCATTCTGCCTCCCAAATATCGAATAAAAAGAAACCAATCAATGTTATGTAGGCGAAAATAATACCAATTCTCATCTCACAAAAACAAGTCCCCACTCAGGTCCATCATCTGTCAATGGAAAAACAGAGGTTCCCGCACTATTAGTGACTCAAAGACTGTTGAAAAGCAACAAGGTTTCCATAAGCCAATCCTGCAAAATCCGCTCTCACTTCGGAGTCTTGCAGTGTGCGCAAACAACATTTAGGATCCCTGTATTTAGCAATATTATAGTGAGAAGAATCCACTTAATTTGTGGTGTGTGTCTCCTGGAGCACAATCTGGGCACTATGTGCTGGGTAATAAAATGGCAAATGTGTAATTTTCACTCCAACATCCACTGCGTGTTAATTTCCGGAAAGGGGCTGTGGAGTCAAAATATTCACTCCTCCTACACACGTGGTCAAAATTGTTGGTACCCCTCGTTTAATGACAGAAAAACCCACAATGGTCACAGAAATAACTTTAATCTGACAAAAGTAGAAATAAATCAAAAATCTATGAAAATGAGCAGATGAAAGTCTGACATTGCTTTTCAGCCAGGCTTCCACAGAATTTTTTAAAAATTAAAACTCATGAAACCACCATGGTTACTTACCGGTAGCCGTTTTTTCCGGAACCCATGACAGCACCACATGAGAGAGGGATCCGCCCCGCCAGGACAGGAACCTACTGAAACATAAGGGGCGGCACCTCTCCCCCGCTTCAGTTGGATTACAGAGCACTTGAGAGGACTTCCCGGTTAGTTACATATTTATCCAACACCACATCACACAAATACACCCGACTATTGTGCACACCCAAACGGTGAAAAGGGGGGGGAATATACGGGTGCTGTCATGGGTTACGGAAAAACCGGCTACCGGTAAGTAACCATGGTGGTTTTCCCTTCACCCATGACAGCACCACATGAGAGATTCTGGAGACTTCGAACACCTTAGGGAGGGACCACCGCTTGCAGCACCCTTCTACCAAAGGTCAAGTCAGCCGAGGAGGATAGATTTAGTCTATAGTGTCTAAAGAAAGTTGAGGGTGAGGCCCAGGTAGCGGCCTTACAAATTTGATCTATTGACACCTCTGCTTTCTCAGCCCAGGAGGTCGCCACGGCTCTGGTGGAATGAGCCTTGATGCCGTCAGGAACCGGGACGCCACTAGCTGAATAGGCTACACTAATGGCCTCCCTAATCCATCGGGCAATAGTCCCTTTTGACACTCCATAACCTTTCCTAGCACCCTGGAAGGCTACAAATAGGGACTGGGACCTCCTCCACTGGCTGGTTATAGACATATACTCTACTAGGGTTCTTTTAACGTCTAGGCTATGAAATTTCTCCTCCCCTGGGTTTTTCGGATTCTCGCAAAAGGAAGGGAGGACAATTTCTTGATTTCGGTGAAAGTTAGTTACTACTTTCGGCAAGTAAGCAGGGTCTGTTCTCATCACCACCCTATCCTGGTATATCTGGGTATATGGTGGGTTGACTGAAAGGGCCTGCAGGTCACTAACTCTACGTGCCGACGTTAGAGCTACCAAAATGATGGTTTTTAGGGTGAGATTTTTAGTTGAAATCTGCTGTATGGGTTTAAACGGCTCCTTCGTAAGGGATTCCAGTACCAGATTTAGATCCCATGGAGCTATTTTCGGTAAGGAAACTGGCCTAGATCTGTGGCAAGATTTTATGAACCTGGCTACCCATCTGTCTGCTGCTATGTTGCAATTGTATAATGCACCCAGCGCTGAAACCTGTACCTTTAGGGTATTAACCGCCAGGCCTAGCTGTAAGCCTGCCTGCATGAACTCCAAGATGGACTTGATTGGGGGTTCTTGACCTAACGGTTTTCCCAGGAATTGAAGGAATTTCTTCCACGTCCTGCCATATATGTTGGTTGTTATTGGTTTCCTACTTTTCATTAGAGTAGTCACCAACCCCGGGGAAAACCCTTTATCTCTCAAAAGCGCCCTCTCAAATTCCACACCGTCAGATGGAGCCCCTTGACTTGTTTGTGGAATATCGGCCCCTGAGCTAATAAATCTGGAATTTCTGGCAGTACCCACGGGTCCGAGAGAGACATCCTTTGTAGTAGTGAAAACCACGGTCTTTTTGGCCAGAACGGGGCTATGAGGATTACTCTGGCTTGCTCGTCTCTTATCTTTCTTACCACTGCCGGGATTAACGCTATCGGGGGAAAGGCGTAGCTTAGTTTGAACCGCCACGGGATTTGTAGAGCGTCTACTGCCCACGGGTTTTCCCTTGGGTTTAATGAGCAGAACCTTCTCACTTGCCGGTTGTTTTTGGTAGCAAAGAGGTCGATCACTGGTTGCCCCCATACCTGTACTATCCTCTGGAATATTATACGATTTAAGACCCACTCTCCCTGTTTTAATTTGTTGCGGCTTAGAAAGTCGGCTTGAACATTTTCTGTCCCTCTGATGTGTAGGGCTGTTAGGGAGGTTAGATGTTGTTCTGCTTTGAGGAAGATTCTTTTGGCTTCGTCCATTAGGGAGTTTGACCTTGTCCCTCCCTGGTGGTTGACATACGCCACTGCCACCCTGTTGTCTGACATAATCCGGACGTTTTGACCCTGAAACATGGGGATAAATGCCTCTAGGGCTTTGTTTATCGCTCTTAACTCTCTTAAGTTGGAGGAAGCCTTCTGCTCTATGTGACCCCAGGACCCTTGGGCCATATGTTCTCTCAGGTGTGCCCCCCATCCCGAGGAGCTTGCGTCCGTCAATATTACATCAGACACGGGCCTGTGCCACAACGTTCCTCCTGCTAAATTTGTGCCGTCTAGCCACCAAGTGAGAGAGTTTTCCCCCTTTCGGAAAGTTCCAGCTTCCCCTCTAAACGCCCTTTCAATCGTCTCTGGGCTGACAAGATTTCCGCCTGCAGTTGCCGGGTATGAAACTGTGCCCAGTTGACCGCCGGGATACAGGCTGTTAGCGTGCCCAACAGGGACATTGCCCTTCTTAGGGTCATGTGAGGATGCTGTATTGCCGTAAGGGTCATTTCTCTCACCTTCTCTAGTTTTTTCTCTGGCAAGAGACAAACTTGACGGTCGGAGTCCAAGACGAAACCTAGAAATGTTTGTTTCCTTAGGGGTTGGAGTTTTGATTTTTTTAAGTTTACCATCCAACCCAGTTTTTGCAGGGTCTCCGTTATTTTCTCTACCTGATGTGCGCAGTGATGTTCTGAATTGCCAATGACCAAAAAATCGTCCAAGTAAGGCACCATAATCACATTGTGGATTCGAAGGAAAGCTGTCATTTCCGCTATTACTTTTGTAAAAATCCTTGGCGCTATGGAGATGCCGAACGGAAGAGCTGTAAATTGAAAATGCCTGAGGTCGCCCTGGATGTATAGGGCTACCCTCAGGTATTTCTGGTATTCTTGGTGCATCGGGATATGGTAATAGGCATCCTTCAAATCTATTACGGCCATGAAGCAGTTGTGGTGTAACAGCTTTATGGCCGAAGTCACTGATTCCATTTTGAATGTTTGGTTCGTAATCCATTGATTGAGGCGCCTGAGATTTATTATCGTTCTGAAGGAAAGGTCGGGTTTTTTTATTAGGAAGAGGGGAGAATAGAACCCCCTTCTCTCTTGGTCTTTTGGGACCTCTATCAGAACTTGTTTCTCCAACAGTCCTAAGATTTCTGTTTCTAAGGCTGATTGCTCTTCTGGTTTCTTCCTGACGGGGGTCACCACAAATGAAGCTCTTGGATGCTGGAAGAAGGGGATTTTTAGGCCTTTCTTTATAATGTTCAAAATCCAATTGTTGGCCGATATTTTCTCCCATTCTTGGAAAAAGAGCCTCAATCTTCCCCCCACAGGAGGGCTGGTGTCATTGCGGGGATTTTTTGGCGGTTGAGGTAGTTCCCCCAAACATGAATCCTGGTTCTTTTTTCCTCTTGTCGTCCCACCTTTTCCGCTCTCCCGGGGGATGGCCTCGATTGAACCTTCCCCTCCGAAAGGGCGGTCTCCTTTGATCACCCATGTATCTGGGGAAGCCCTTCTTTTTATCACCGGCTTTTTCCAGGATGTCATCCAGGTTTTTTCCAAACAGGAACTGCCCATCACATGGTAACGAACATAATTTCGCCTTAGATTGAATGTCCCCAGGGCAGCCTTTGAGCCATAACGCCCGTCTTGCGGCGTTCGATAGCCCCGCTGCTCTTGCCGTTAACCTCATCGAGTCGGCGGAGGTGTCAGCCAAGAAGGCGGCAGCTCTGTGTAGCAGGTACATTTCTCCTAATATTTTCTCCCTTGGTACTTTGGAGACTAATTTCTCTTCGAGTTGTTGCAGCCAGACCATTAATGACCGGGCTGTGCAGGTGCCGGCTATTGCTGGTTTCAGACCCCCTGCCGCTGCCTCCCAAGTGTGCCTTAGGTATGAGTCCGCTTTTTTATCCAAGGGATCTCTCAAAACCACTGAATCCTCCAGGGGCAGGGCCGACTTCTTGGAAGACCTAGACACTGCTGCGTCAATCTTTGGGACCTTGTCCCAGACGTCCGTGTCTTTAGCCTCGAAGGGGTATCTGCGCTTTGAAGAGGAGGGAAGGCTACCTGACTTCTCCGGTTTCTTCCACTCTCTCTCGATTAGGGCTTGAACCTTGTCATTGACCGGAAAGGTACGCTTTTTCCTTTCTTGCAGGCCGCCAAACATTACATCCTCCAGTGATCTCTCTACTTTCTCCTCTTGCAGGCCCATAGTGGACCTGATGGCTTTAAGGAGAGTGTCCGTATCTTCTACGGGAAAGCAAGGTCTGCCCCCCGTATCACTGTCTGAGGATGAAGATGACCCCTGCTCAACTTGATACTCCGAAGAGGAGGAGCCTGATGAGGAACTCGGGGAGGCTTTCCTACTCTTCTTTTTTAATAATTTTTTAAGTGAGCCCTGTACCTCAGATTTTATTATCGATCTGAGGTTTGTTGCCAGGTTCGGCACCTCTTCAGCCATAGTCCGCTGAATACAGCTGACACATAAGTCCTTTGGGTAGTCTTTTGCTAAAGGGCTGTGGCATATGGCACATTCTCTATTTTTCTTTTTACTTATGGCTTTTTTGGCTCCCTAAGAAAAACAAAAAAGACATAGGAAGGCCTATTATAATACTGCCTAACTTTCACGGAGATCACTCACCACCCAGGAAAGACTGATACCGGGCTCTGGGGCTGCGAAGGAGCGTGCGCCCTGCGCTCTTTTGACCTCGAGGAATCCCTCGATTGGTGACTTGGACGGCTGCTGCTTTTGCCGCTCGAGCGGCTCTTGCGACCAGAAGCTTGCGATGGGGGCAGGGACAATGGGGACGGTGAGCGATCCTCCTGAGACGCCATTGTCACCCCTGCAGCCGCTTCTGCTCCTTCTTTTAACAGTGAGTGAGCCCCACATTACCCCTCCCCCCCGCTACCGCCAGCCGCTCCTGGCCGGCGTCGCGCCCGGCGCCATGACTGTCGCGTCCTGATGACGTCAGCGGTCGCGCTCCCAGAATCCTCTGCGCCGCTGACGTCAGACGCCGGTCCCCGCCCCCGGCTTCCCCTGCATGCAGGCGAAGGACGGGCGCGCGGAGGGGGAGGGCGGCACGAGGAGGACCTCCGAAGGGAGGACATCAGGACGTGCCCGCACGAACCCGGGGCCCGAATCAGGCAACACCCCGGGGACTGCGCTACCAGCTGCCGACGGCCGGCGTTGCAGGTAAGTCAGCCCTGCAATCCTTACACGCCGGGACGGCCCTGGGTCTTTCATTCTGACAGGCACCGCCGCTGTCAGAGGGATTCCTTTCCAGGACAGGAACCCAACTGAAGCGGGGGAGAGGTGCCGCCCCTTATGTTTCAGTAGGTTCCTGTCCTGGCGGGGCGGATCCCTCTCTCATGTGGTGCTGTCATGGGTGAAGGGAAAATAGGCCTTAACGTAATCGGTTCATGACCGCCAATGGTAGATAATCGCCAGCGCTAGCAGGGCTTTGTGCAGCGCAGTCGTTTGTCTACGGTCGGCAGTTTTGTGCTCATCGGGACCCCACGTACCTTATAACTAGGGGATTCCACCGCAAAATGCTTCCTGTGACCCCCTACCTCATTGAGACCTGATCGGTACAGGTCCTTATGACGTCAGTGTCACACCAGCCAATGAGACAAATCACTAGGAAAGTTTGTTGTAGCAGCGAACTTTTCCTGGCAATCTGCCCCATAAAAACGCTGTTTCTTCTCAGATCTCCTGTCAGTGAGAGATTAGAGGAGAAACAGTGTTACAAGTGCTGCTGCCAACAGCTGTGTCAGTCAGCGATTGTGCTATAAAGTAACAATACAGATAAGACAGGTTAGGGTTAGGCTAAAGAATTAGGTTTTTCTCAATTGTTTCCCCAATAATTTGGTCACGTCATAGTTTTCTATTTCCGGAAAAAAAAATAAATAAAATGGCCCGTCAGTATTATAGTGCAGAGGAGGCTTATGCACTTTTATGTTCTGACAGTGAAGAAAGTGCAGTGTCAGATGGCGATGTGGATTTCGAGGGCTTTAGTAGCAGCGACAGTGATAGTTCAGAAATGAGCAGTGATTCTGGTCCATCCTCACACACAAGGACCAGTACAACAAGAAGGACAAATAGCGCTTCTGGAGAAATGTCTCCAACTCAGGGAACAATGCCCAGTACTAGCGCTGTCCCTAGTGCTCGGGAATTGGCGCACACCAATGTCCAAGGGGCTTTGCTTCTTGATGAAATATTTCCAAGATGGGAGGCTTCAGATTCAGCTACTCCATTCATCCCTAATTTTAATGCCATTCCTGGTATAAATGTGGAGGTGGAAAATTTTGGAACAATTAATTTTTTAATTTGTTTCTGACAGATAGCTTGCTAGAGCATATTGTCCTACAAATTTATATGTGTCCCAATTCATCAGCCAGAATCCACGATCCTATTATGCTAGGTCAAATTTATGGACACCAACTAATGTCCTAGAAAGTAAAACATTTTTAGGACTTACATTCAATATGGAGCTTGTTTAAAAAAATGAGCATTCAGTCCTATTGGTCCAACTGCCCTGTTCAAGCCACCCCTATGTTATTTCCATTGATGAGTCCATTATAAAATTCAAAAGGAAGACTGCATCTTAAGCAATTTATTCCTTCTAAGAGGGCAAGGTTCGGCATAAAGCTCTATAAAATGTGTGAGAGTTCAACCGGATACACATCAGCTTTTCACAATTATGACAGCAACCTGAACCCACCAGGATGCCCTACTTATCTGGGGACTGTCAGGGTCCTGACAGCGCCAGCGTACAGCCTCCACTAAGCAGGGACTCACCCGCACCGTAGGGACCCCTGGGGACAAGAACAGCCGGAAAATAAAGATGAACAGGACCTGAATGTAGAAGTTTAGCAAGCCGGCATAGGACCTATGGTCATGTGAACGGCCATGTGACTGCAAGGGGGCAGGGCTTAGTGTCCTGCTTTCAGAGGAGGTAGAAAACTCAGAGTCAGGCAAAGCGGGGGTCAAGCACAATACAGGCAAGCGAGGTACCTGAGGGATAAACAGACGGAAGGTCAGACAAAGCCAAAGGTCATACACAAGATATCAGTACAGTACCAGGGATGAGACAGAACGGACAGTCAGGGCCAAGCAGAGATCAAAACCAAACAGACGTAGAAGGTACCAGGCAGAATCCAAAGCGATATCCAGAGAACAGACCGAGTCATACACAGAGAATCAAGTAACCAGAACACAGCACTAACACACTCAGGGGTCACCACACAATGCCAAGGGCGAAAGTATAACTGACGGGGGATGGGAGCTTCCTGAGGCTATAAGAAGCCTCCCCAGAACCAATGAGAGGCCACCATAATAGGTCCCAGGTGTGCAGGTGAGAGTCTGCACTGCGATAAGAACATTAACCCCAGAAGTGCCGGTCACCCAGCACTGGTATCATGACAGTAACCCCCTCTCAACGGGGGGGCCTCTGGACCCCCAGGCTTGCCCGGGTACCTAGCATGGAAAGCCCGAACCAGACGATCCGCATGCATCAACCGGGCCGGCACCCAGGACCTGTCCTCCGGCCCATACCCCTTCCAATGAACTAGGTACTGTACTGACCGCCGTACCAATCTAGAATCTACGATGTGACCAATCTCATATTCCACATGTCCCTCAACCGAAACCGGAGGAGCAGCGGACTCGGATTCTCCCCGGACTGCTTCAAACGGCTTCAGTAGAGATCTATGGAAGACATTAGGGATCTTGAAAGAGGGTGGAAGGCACAGCCTGTACGCTACTGGGTTGATTTTTTCCACAATCTTGTACAGGCCAATGAATTTGGGGCCCAACTTGGCTGACGGAATCTTTAACTTAATGTTTCGCGTGGAGAGCCAAACTTTCTCTCCCACCTGAACCATGGGACCAGGTGTTCGTTTCCTGTCCGTGAAAAACTTATACCTGCCTTGAGACCTAGATATACGCTGCTGGACTTCTGCCCATGTATCTTTTAACCGCTGAACAGAGTTCACAGCCCCGGGGCACCCCGAATCCAGACGAGAAAACTCACCAAAATGAGGACTGAACCCATAGTTGATCAAGAAACGGGACATACCAGTGGATTGACTCACCCGACTATTGAAGGCAAATTCAGCCAACGGCAGTATATCACACCAGTCATTCTGTCTAGCAGAAGTCAGACATCTGAGGATCTGTTCCAGAGACTGATTAGTGCGTTACGTCTGACCATTACTCTCAGGATGGTATGCAGACGAAAAGGACAGAGATATCCCTAATTTTTTGCAGAAAGCATGCCAAAACTTAGCCACAAACTGCACACCACGATCAGGCACCACATTCAGGGGTACCCCATGCAAGCGGACCACATGCTGCACAAACAATCTGGATAAGATCTCAGCAGAAGGTAATGCGGACAGGGGTATAAAATGAGCATGCTTTGAAAATCTGTCCACCACTACCCATACCACCGTATTACCCCTGGAAGAGGGAAGATTGGTAATAAAATCCATGGACAGATGGGTCCACGGTCTTTCGGGAGCTTCCAAGAGCATCAGCTCCCCCGCCGGCCGGCTATGGGAGCTTTTAGAACTAGCGCAGACCCCACAACCAGAAATGAATTTCTTTATATCAGAACCCAGAGTAGGCCACCAGAAGACCCTAGCCACCACCAGTCGTGTGGCTGATATACCAGGGTGAGCACACAACTTGGATTCGTGGAACTCTTGCAAGAGTTTAAGGCGAAGTTGCTCTAGGACAAACAACTTGCCCCCTGGCTTGGCCGCAGGAGCCAGCGACTGGGCCCCCTCAATTCCCCGTTCCAATTCAGAGAAGATCCCTGCTAACACCACCCCAGGGTGAAGAATGGAGGACGATGGCTCAGGGACAGACACAGGGTGAAAACTATGAGATAAGGCGTCAGCCTTGACATTCTTTAACCCTGGATGGAATGTAATAGTAAACTGGAAACGAGAAAAAAAAAGTGACCAACGGGCCTGTCTGGGCGTTAATCTTTTAGCAGACTCGATGTAAGACAAATTTTTGTTATCAGTGATCACAGTAACCGGGTGACTGGCCCCCTCCAAAAAGTGCCTCCATTCCTCAAACGCCAACTTAACCGCAAGAAGCTCTCTATTGCCTACATCATAATTTCTTTCAGCAGCAGAGAACTTCCTGGAAAAGAAGGCACATGGCCTGAGTTTGGTTAGAGTGGCAGGCCCTTGGGACAACACCGCTCCCACCCCCACCTCGGAGGCGTCTACCTCCACAAATGGCTTGGAAGGATCTGGCTGTACAAAGACAGGAGCAGACATAAAACATTTTTTCAGCGTCGCAAAGGCCTCTTTTGCGAGTGAGGACCAATTTCTCACATCCGCACCTTTGCATGTTAGATCTGTGAGAGGTTTGACCACTTGCGAAAACCCCCGGATAAATTTGCGGTAATAACTGGCAAACCCCAAGAAGCGCTGAAGACCCTTAAGATCTTGGGGTTGCACCCAATCCGCAATGGCCTGCACCTTCTTGGGGTCCATGCGAAAACCCTCACTGGATACAATTAATCCCAAAAAAGACAATTCTTGCACACAGAATACACATTTCTCCAATTTGGCATACAGATGATTTTCTCTCAGTCTTTGGAGAACAGATCGTACATGTTCCAAATGAGAATGCTTGTCGGAGGAGTATATCAAAATATCATCTAAGTAGATAACGACAAAACGACCAATGAGATCTAAGAATACCACGTTGATGAAATTCTGAAATATGGCGGGGGCGTTGGTAAGACCAAACGGCATGACTAAATCTTCAAATAGTCCCTCGGTCGTGAGGAACGCGGTTTTCCATTCATCCCCCTCTCGGACCCTTATCAAATTATATGCCCCCGAAGATCCAGTTTAGAAAACCACTTTTCCCCTGATAGTTGGTTACATAAGTCGGGAATCAACGGAAGGGGGTACGTATTCCATACAGTAATCTGATTAAGCTCCCGGAAGTCGAGACAGGGACGTAACCTGCCATCTTTTTTCTTTACAAAAAAGAAACCTGCCGCCACAGGTGAGACTGAAGGACGTATGTGTCCTTTGCGCAGACTTTCAGCAATGTACTCCTTTATAGCCAAGGCTCAGGACCGGACAAATTAAACAGACGGGCTTTAGGTAATTTAGCCCCCGGGACCAGCTCAATAGCGCAGTCAAAGGGTCTATGTGGCGGTAACGGCTCGGCCTCGCTTTCGGAGAATACATCTTCGAAGTCCTTCAGGCATCCCAGAATACCTTTCAGCTCGACAGATGATACAGACACAGATTTAACAGGTTCAACCAGCAGTGCGGATTTATCACATAACTTAAAATCATTAAACCCCCATTGAACAATCTCCCCCGTTTTCCAGTTAATAACTGGGTTATGGTGTTGTAACCAGGGCATGCCCAACACCAACCCTGCAGGTAGATTGTCCAGCACAAAACAACTTAGGTTTTCCACATGAGTAGCGCCCACTCTGAGCGAAAACAAGTCAGACATAAAGAGAATTCCCTCCTTAGTGAGGGGAGAGGAGTCAATGGCCATCACCTTGATCGGAACCTTGAGCCTAACTGTCCCTATCTTGCAGTGTGTGACCAATTGGGAGTCAATGAGATTAGTCGATGACCCGCAGTCCACGAAGGCTGTAGAGGAAAAAGAACTACCGTCCACAAACAGTTCCAGAGGCAGTAACACTTTAGAAAACGAGGAAAAGGGTACCTGAGGGTCTGAGTAGTCTCCCTGTTGACTACCTAGACCTAGTTGTTTCCCGCTGACCGGGTTGAAGATGGGCAATCAGGACACTCCCTTTTCCAATGTCCCGTTTTACCGCAGTAAAAGCATAACTGCTTGTCCTTCCGGCGTTTCCTCTCTGTATCCTTCAGGGAGAGGGCGCCTACATCCATGAGCTCAGGGGCAGTCTCTTTTCCACTGGGGAACAATGGAGTCTCCACCTGCATCACCCCTCTGGCCCACAGCCTGCGGTCCATCCAGACAGCCTGGGTCATGGCGTCCTCGAGAGAGTTAGGTGGGGGATGTAATGCCAAGGCATCCTGCAGCCGCTCGGACAAGCCTCTGCGAAAGAGTCCTCGGAGTGCGGCGTCGTTCCAAGAGACCTCTGCGGCCCAGCGGCAGAATTCAGTACAAAACCACTCAGCTGAGTGTTTCCCCTGACAGACACTCATCACCATGTCCTCTGCCAATCGCACTCGGTCAGGCTCAACATAAATGTGCCCGAGGGCCTCAAAAAATGCATTCACAGACACTCTCTCAGGGGCAGTGGGAGAAAGGGAGAAATCCCAAGCTTGTGGGGACCATTTTAACAGAGACATAACAACCCCAACCTTCTGACTTTCGTCCCCAGAGGAACGTGGTCTCAAACTAAAAAAAAGTTTGCACCCCTCCATGAAGACCCTGAACTCCTTTTTGTTTCCAGAAAAAAAGTCAGGCAGTTTAACAGGTGGTTCTGGGGACACCAAAGCAACATCACTCGCTCCAGCCCCCAGAGACCCAGCAGCTAAAGCCCCCCGCACTGTCTCAGAAACCTGCTGCTGAGAACGAGCCAGAGCTTGCTGCTCCAGAGATAAACTCTGAAACATCTGACTCAGACTTTTCATCTTGTCATATGGGAGCCATAACTCTCTGCATAAAAAACCCCCCAAAAACTTAATGGTCAGTTATAATGTCAGGGTCCTGACAGCGCCGGCGTACAGCCTCCGCTAAGCAGGGACTCACCCACACCGTAGGGACCCCTGGGGATAAGAACAGCTGGAAAATAAAGATGCACAGGACCTGAATCTAGAAGTTTAGCAAGCCGGCATAGGACCTATGGTCATGTGACTGCAAGGGGGCAGGGCTTAGTGTCCTGCTTTCAGAGGAGGTAGAAAACTCAGAGTCAGGCAAAGCGGGGGTCAAGCACAATACAGGCAAGCGAGGTACCTGAGGGATAAACAGACGGAAGGTCAGACAAAGCCAAAGGTCATACACAAGATATCAGTACAGTACCAGGGATGAGACAGAACGGACAGTCAGAGCCAAGCAGAGATCAAAACCAAACAGACGTAGAAAGTACCAGGCAGAATCCAAAGCGATATCCAGAGAACAGACCGAGTCGTACACAGAGAATCAAGCAACCAGAACACAACACTAACACACTCAGGGGTCACCACACAATGCCAAGGGCGAAAGTATAACTGACGGGGGATGGGAGCTTCCTGAGGCTATAAGGAGCCTCGCCAGAACCAATGAGAGGCCACCATAATAGGTCCCAGGTGTGCAGGTGAAAGTCTGCACTGAGATCAGAACATTAACCCCAGAAGTGCCGGTCATCCAGCACTGGTATCATGACATGGACATCTGGAAAAATGGTTTGGGAGATGATAACTCCATTTTTACAAAAAGGCTACAATCTGTATGTTGACAACTACTACACCAGCATACCCCTATTTAAAAGTCTGGTTGAACATAACATAGGGGCTTGTGGGACCATTCGCAAGAACCATCAGGGGTTTCCACAATCATTGGTCAAAGAAAAGTTCTGAAAGGGGCAGTCAGGGGCTTTACACAATGGAGAGCTGCTTGTCCTTAAGTATAAGGATAAAGATATTTTTATCCTGAGCTCGATCCACACAGATGCCACAAGGGCCACTGCAGACCAACAGGGATCCACTACTCCAAAACCTGTGTCTGTCACTGACTACAACAAATATATGGGGTGTGGACCTTGCAGATCAGGTTCTACAGCCATACCAGGTATCAAGAAAATCATATATCTGGTATAAAAGTTAGTCATGTATTTGTTTCAGGTGGCCACATATAATTCTTTTGTGTTATACAAAAAGCCGGAAATGCAGATACTTTCCTTGATTATCAGGAAAAGGTCACTGAAAATCTTGTTTTTGACAATTTTGCCCCCACCAATCCTTTAGAATCTGAAGATGTGAGAAGACTCACTGAGCGACATTTTATTGCACTCATCCCAGTAACTGAAACAAGAAAGATCCCCCAGAGAAGATGTCGTGTATGTTCCTATAGGGGAATGAGGCATGATCCCCGCTATTATTACCCACAATGCCCATCATTGCCAGCCTTATGCCTCCATGACGGCTTTACAATCTTCCACACAGAACCACGTTGTTGAACTGTTTTGACATTCAAGTATTTGGTTTATTTAGTGACAGACACATTTGAGTAGAGCTGACTTAACAATTTCCGGGGGTAGGTAGGGGAGGTCTCCAGAGACACAAGCTGGGCACAATATATTGGGCACTACAATGACATTTTTGCAATTTTTGCTATAAAACTTCTACTACGAGTTTCTGGAAATCATCCATGTAGTGAAAATGGTCACTATACCCATAGATGAATTCCCAGAGGGGTGTCATTTCCAAAATGGGGTCACTTCAGGGAGGATTCTCTTGTTCTGGCACTTAGCGGCTCTCCAAAGTGCCATAAAAGCAGAATCCCCCCTGAAGTGACCCCATTTTGGAAATGACACCCTTCTGGGAATTCATCTCTGGGTGTAGTGACCATTTACCTATCTACCTATTTTCCAATGTAATATCTGGGGTTAAAAAAACATTTTAGTCGTATTATTGAAAAAATGACTAAGTATGGAATGGACAAGGCAACTGTTAGGTGGATTCATAACTGGCTTAGTGATCGGACCCAAAGAGTGGTCGTAAATGGCTGCACATCCAGTTGGAAGAATGTCTCAAGTGGGGTACCACAGGGCTCTGTCCTGGGCCCTGTATTGTTCAACATCTTTATCAACGATTTAGATGAAGGAATTGAGGGTAAACTGATTAAATTTGCTGATGACACAAAGCTAGGAGGGATAGCTAATAAGGTTGCAGGATTTGGGAATGTTTAGTTTGCAAAAGAGAAGACTGAGAGGAGACTTAATAGCTGTCTACAAATATCTAAAGGGCTGTCACATTGTAGAAGGATCAACTTTATTCTCATTTGCACAAGGAAAGACTAGAAGCAATGGGATGAAACTGAATGGGAAGAGACACAGATTAGATATTAGAAAAAACTTTTTGACAGTTAGAGTGATCAATGAGTGGAACAGGCTGACACGAGAAGTGGTGAGTTCTCCTTCAATGGAAGTCTTCAAACAGAGGCTGGACAGACATCTGACTGGGATGATTTAGCGAATCCTGCTTTGAGCAGGGGGTTGGACCAGATGGCCCAGGAGGTCCCTTCCAACTCTACGATTCTATGATTCTATGAAATGTACCATATTATTCGGACTATAAGACGCACTTTTTCCCAAATATTTTTTGGGGAAAATAGGGGTGTGTCTTATAGTAGGAATATACTTACAAATGATGCAGCGGCGCTCTGTGCTGCGTGGAGGGCTCCGCCAGCATTTTGTCAAAGCCCAGAGGCCCCTGCAGCTCCATTGCTGCGATGCGGTGGTCTCCAGAAAAATGGCCGCTGTGGGCGGCTCATGCTCAAATTCAGATCTCGCCCCAAGATCTCGTTGCCGAGATCTGAATCTGAGCATGCACCGCCCCCAGCTGCCATTTTCCCAGAAGCCACCGCATCGCAGCAATGGAGCTGCAGAGGCCTCCGCTTTGACAAAATGGCGCCGCCGCCCCAGCACAGAGTGCTGCCACTGTCGCAGGTAGAGCGCTGCCGCACCAGCATAGAGCGCTGCCGCCACCCCAGCACAGAGCACCGCTGCCGCACCAGCCTGGGATGGGATTTTCCGGAGGCCACTGCACCAGCATAGACCACCGAACAACCTCTGTGATCACTCTTGCACCTGTGCTGATCCCCCCCGGTAAGCTGAATTCAGACTGTAAGACGGACCCCCATTTGGCACTTTTTTCCCCTATTCTCGTTTTGAAAATTTGGGGTGCATCTTATGGTCCGAAAAATACAGTAATTTTTTCTTCACTGCCCAATGGTATAATTTTCTATGGAACAGCGGTGGGGTCAGTATGCTCACTGCACCACTAGAAGAATTCATTCAGGGAAGTATTTGGTAAAATGCAGTCACTTTTGGGGGCTTATGCTGTTCTGGCACCTCAGGGGCTCTGACAATGTGACATGTCACCCACAAACACTTCCAGCAAAATCTGCTCTCCAATATGGCGCTCACTCCCTTCCGAGCTCTGCCATGCACCCAAACAGTGGATTACCCCCACATATGGGGTGTCAGAATACTCAGGACAAATTGCAAAACAACTTTTTGGGTGCAATTTCTCCTGTTACCCTTTGGAAAAAACATTTGAGGTTGAAAAGTTAATTTTTTGTCGAAAAAATATGATTTTTTATTTTCACAACTCTATGTAACTAACTTCTGTGAAGCACTTGGGGATTCAAAGTGCCCATCACACATCTAGATAAGTTCCTTGGGGGGTTTAGTTTCCAAAATGGGGTCACTTCACTGTTTAGACACGTCATTGTCTCTGACAATGTGACGTCACCCACAAACAATTCCAATATGGCGCTCCTTCCCTTTCAAGCTCTGCCATGCGACCAAACAGTGGTTTCCCTTTTTATTTCCACGGCTCTACATTATGAACTTCTGTGAAGCACCTGTGGGTTCAAGGTGCTCAATACACATCTGGATAAGTTCCCTAAGGGGTCTAGTTTCCAAAATGGGGTCACTTGTTGGCGGTTTCCACTGTTTAGGGACATCAGGGGCTCTGCAAATGCGACATGGCAACCGCTAATTATTCCAGCATATTTTACAGTAAAAAAAAATGAGAATTTGCAAAACAAAATGTATCATCCATTTTCTCCTGTTTCTCTTGTGAAAGTAAAAAAAAAATTAGGTGTAAAGGAAAATTTTTGTGAAAGAAAAGTAAATGTTTATTTTTTCCTTCCACATTCCATTCATTCCTGTGAAGCACCTGAAGGGTTAATAAACTTCTTGATTGTGGTTTTGAGCACCTGGAGGGGTGCAGTTTTTAGAATAGTGTCACTTTTGGGTATTTTCTGTCATATTGATCCCCCAAACTCACTTCAAATGTGAGGTGGACCCTAAAAAATGGTTTTGTAAATTTGTTTGTAAAAATGAGAAATCGCTGTTTAACTTTTAACCCTTATAACTTCCTAACAAAAAAAATTGATATAGTTGATATAGAGGCTACTGCGCAGGCGCCGCCATCGCCGGTGACATTTTGCTGGATGTAATTTTTTTCTAAGCCTCACAATAGCCACAATATTATAGGCATTATCACCAATAATATCAATGCTATTATATGTATTATGTAATAATGGGGGGCAGGTCAGTGAGGGGTCAGCGACCTGTCATAAGCCAATACAGAGGAATATGTAATCAGAGCACCACATAAAGCCCCGCCCACAGCCCCACCCACAGCCCCGCCCCAGAGCATGAGAATCTCATTAACTGAAAACTACAAATACAGATTACACAACAGTAAACCAGAGTTGCCCTCATTTATGGTGGACCATTGGAGCTACTATGGATCCTGAGCAGAAGATTAGAGAAAATAATATTGCTCCCCATTTCAGGAGAGATTGTGCAGTAATCTGAATTCCTTAGGATCAGAAACAATGTAATGTATGACGTGGAGAGAATTCATGACACCAGGGCTGGAGCCAACACATCTGCAGGCGGGAATAAATGTATATTACAGCCATCAGCCACGCACAGCTTAGAGATCTATCATGGCACAGGTGGAATGTTTGTCCTGGAGATTATCACAATCCTCCTGAAGTTAGTTGGTTTTAATACAAATGGAAAAGTCAGGATAAAGGGAAACTCTGCTGCTATTGGACAGAAATTCACACTTGGCCTCACTGCACATTTACTGTTGTCGCTCATAAAAGGGAAGTTTGGCCAGAAACACTGGACCTGGTCTTGTAGGGACCATGAGACATTCAGCAGCACAGAAGGGAGAGAAGATTCATCCGATAAGATCTCAGGGATCTAGGAAGCCAACAGCATCATCACCCTCCGCTTTCTCTTACAGGCCCAGCATAAGATTTTTCTCCAAGTGATTTTCTATCTTGTCAGCACATTCTACGTACGCTGTCATTTGGCTTTATAGTTACAGATCTGGGCAGGTAACGGTCAGCGTCTCCTAATGTGATGGAGAGAATGGCTATTTCGTTTCTTTTGAGAATAAACTTGAGTTTTGTGCAAGCCTTTACTGAGAAGAGTAGACATGTAAGGTCAGGATCACACTACTGTGTGTGATGTGAGAATCTCGCACGAGTCTCTCGCATCAACACCCGGCACTGCCACCGATACTCAGAACCGGAGCTGTGGTTGCATGTATTTCTGTAAAAGGAGCCACATTCATTAACCCCCGTGGAAGTCGGTCTGTGGTCCACATTAGGCCTGATAAAGAGAATGGTTTGGAGAGAAATGATTCCAGAATAACCCATCTCGGACTATTGGGATATGAACACGCACTTATTAATGGAGCAATCTGTGCCGACTTGTAATAAAGTGTAAAATTAGGGAGGGATAAACCCCCTTCTTTTCTGTGATGGAACATAAGTTTTTGCACAATTCTGGGTTGTTTTCCTAGCCAAAGAAACATAGACATCGTAGAGTGTAAATGAGGGAACGTTCTGGCTGGTACCATAATTGGGAGGGACCTAAATAGATATAAGAAGCGAGGCAGTGACACCATTTTTAATGCATGTATTCTGCCGGGCCAGGGTAACTCTGAGGAAGTCCATCTATCGAGGTCTCTCTGGAAGTTTTGGATCTGTGGAGTGTAATTCCTCCTAAACAGAGGTGACCTGTTGGCTGTTAAGTTGATACCCAGATATGTTAGATAATGTTCTTTGTGTATAAACCCAAAATGGGAGGCTATATTAGTTTGCTCTTAGGAAAATTTACAAATAATGCTTCGGATTTATCAATGTTAATCTTAAACCCTGAAATCTTCTCAAATTCGTGAAGGAGAGAAAACAAGTGAGGGAGTGTAGTGTGGGGACTTATTAATGTTAGCAGGAGATCATCCGCAAAGAGGCTGACTTTATATTGGTCTCCCATATTCTCAGGGCCCAGGATATTCTGATCTCTCCTTATTGCTTCCACAATGGGTTCCATTGCAAGTGCAAAAAGATCCGGAGATAGAGGACAGCCCTGCCTGGTACCCTCTGAATATTAATTGGAGGGGGATGTGGTGACGGGAGTTTTACATAAGCGATAGGGCTGTCATATAACAATTGGAGGCACTTTATAAGTTTAGGGGAGAATCCGACTTCCGATAGAACCGTAAAGAGATATGTCCAGGACACCGAATCGAAAGCCCTCTCAATATCTAATGCAAGCAGGAGAAGTCGCTTTCGCTGTAGGTTAGTTGTATGAATAATATTTAACGCTCTCCTAATATTATCTGGGGCCTGTCGCGCTGGTATAAAACCAACCTGATCCCGATGGATGAGGTGAGGGAGGATTTTAATGATCCTGTCAGTCACAATGGATGTAAAGATTCTGAAGTCAATGTATAAGAGGGATATAGGTCTATAATTTGTGGTGAGATGATCTTTCTTAGGATTAGGGATTATGGTTACATGCGCCACGTAGAACTCAGGGGGCAGCTGTGAGCCATTTAGTAGTGAATTACAGAGGTTTTTATATGTGGTGTCAGCACATCGCCGCATTTTTTATAATATATTGCTGTAAGACCATCCGGCCCCGGGGCCTTTCCTCTTTTTAGTTTTTTGATTGATGAAACTATTTCCTCCTCAGAGATGTGTAAATGGAGTTGTTGTGCCGCGGACTCAGTCAGGTTAGGTAGATGTAGTGTGTGAAGGAATGACTCCAGTAGTGAGGGGGGTGATTGTGGGGGCGAATACAAACTCTGGGGGTATTCATTATAAGTGCTATACATGACATTGGGGTGGGCTGAGGTCTGACCCTTAGGGTCTTTTATAGAGGAGATTATATGCAGTGACTCTCTCATTCTGAGCTTACGAGCGGCATCTTATTAGGCTTATTGGCATGGTGATAAAACGCGGCTTTACTCCAAGTTAGCGCCTCTCCGTTCTGGTGGTGAGAATGGCGTCTAATTGTCATTTCATATCTTGTATTTGTGTAGATAAGTATAGGGGTGAAGAGCGCTGATTGGCCAATTCTAACTCCTGCAGTTTCTCCTCCAGTCTGGGCTGTAATTCAGACCTTTCTTCTTCCTGTCGGCCGATAACTTATCACAGAACCGGGAATAGATTTTCTGTGCGCGAGTCACATTGCTCCAAGTGAGGCCTCCTCCGCTGTGTGAGTTTAGGGGAAATTTGTTATATCTTCTCTTATAGCGGTTACATTAGAGATTTGGGCATTTTAGCCCCTGGTGTGGAGTCGATAGCACAATCAAATGCCGCCATATAGTAGACGGCCAGTAACTGGTGAGAATTCCCTCATGTGTGGGGTCTATTTCCCTCCAGAGAAATCACACGTTACATTCCACACATAACACTGTGTAGAGAAGGCGGCGCGGAGTAATTGTGCCAGTAGAATAATGGCGGGAATGTCACTGACTGAGGAGAAGGCTCCATGGTGGTCTGCACTCCGGAGATCATGTGACCCCTGACTCCTCCCCTCCTGTGACCTCATCACAGGTCCTGTGCACAAAGCAGCCATATATGTGGAGTGCGGCTCTGCAGGTTAGTGATGGGCAGTCCGGCTCTTCTGGCTCCTTTCCCCACTTGTCTCCCTCCTGTCCCTTCACTATAAAGCCTGGGCCTCATTATACAGCTGTACAGGGGTCTAGTGAAGGCTTTTTAGCCCTTTCCTCAGACTGTAGCTCCTGGGCACAGGCCCTCACTCCTGTCCCTTCACTATAAAGCCTGGGCCTCATTATACAGCTGTACAGGGGTCTAGTGAAGGCTTTTTAGCCCTTTCCTCAGACTGTAGCTCCTGGGATCAGGCCCTCACTCCTGTCCCTTCACTATAAAGCCTGGGCCTCATTATACAGCTGTACAGGGGTCTAGTGAAGGCTTTTTAGCCCTTTCCTCAGACTGTAGCTCCTGGGCACAGGCCCTCACTCCTGTCCCTTCACTATAAAGGCTGGGCCTCATTATACAGCTGTACAGGGGTCTAGTGAAGGCTTTTTAGCCCTTTCCTCAGACTGTAGTTCCTGGGTACAGGCCCTCACTCTTTTCCCTTCACTATAGAGCCTGGGCCTCATTATACAGCTGTACAGGGGTCTAGTGAAGGCTTTTTAGCCCTTTCCTCAGACTGTAGCTCCTGGGCACAGGCCCTCACTCCTGTCCCTTCACTATAAAGCCTGGGCCTCATTATACAGCTGTACAGGGGTCTAGTGAAGGCTTTTTAGCCCTTTCCTCAGACTGTAGCTCCTGGGCACAAGCCCTCACTCCTGTCCCTTCACTATAAAGCCTGGGCCTCATTATACAGCTGTACAGGGGTCTAGTGAAGGCTTTTTAGCCCTTTCCTCAGACTGTAGCTCCTGGGAACAGGCCCTCACTCCTGTCCCTTCACTATAAAGCCTGGGCCTCATTATACAGCTGTACAGGGGTCTAGTGAAGGCTTTTTAGCCCTTTCCTCAGACTGTAGCTCCAGGGCACAGGCCCTCACTCCTGTCTCTTCACTATAAAGCCTGGGCCTCATTATACAGCTGTACAGGAGTCTAGTGAAGGCTTTTTAGCTCTTTCCTCAGACTGTAGCTCCTGGGCACAGGCCCTCACTCCTGTCCCTTCACTATAAAGCCTGGGCCTCATTATACAGCTGTACAGGGGTCTAGTGAAGGCTTTTTAGCCCTTTCCTCAGACTGTAGCTCCTGGGCACAGGACCTCACTCCTGTCCCTTCACTATAAAGCCTGGGCCTCATTATACACCTGTACAGGGGTCTAGTGAAGGCTTTTTAGCCCTTTCCTCAGTCTGTAGCTCCTGGGATCAGGCCCTCACTCCTGTCCCTTCACTATAAAGCCTGGGCCTCATTATACAGCTGTACAGGGGTCTAGTGAAGGCTTTTTAGCTCTTTCCTCAGACTGTAGCTCCTGGGAACAGGCCCTCACTCCTGTCCCTTCACTATAAAGCCTGGGCCTCATTATACAGCTGTACAGGGGTCTAGTGAAGGCTTTTCAGCCCTTTCCTCAGACTGTAGCTCCTGGGAACAGGCCCTCACTCCTCTCCCTTCACTATAAAGCCTGGGCCGCATTATACAGCTGTACAGGGGTCTAGTGAAGGCTTTTTAGCTCTTTCCTCAGACTGTAGCTCCTGGGCACAGGCCCTCACTCCTGTCCCTTCACTATAAAGCCTGGGCCTCATTATCCAGCTGTACAGGGGTCTAGTGAAGGCTTTTTAGCCCTTTCCTCAGACTGTAGCTCCTGGGCACAGGCCCTCACTCCTGTCCCTTCACTATAAAGCCTGGGCCTCATTATCCAGCTGTACAGGGGTCTAGTGAAGGCTTTTTAGCCCTTTCCTCAGACTGTAGCTCCTGGGCACAGGCCCTCACTCCTGTCCCTTCACTATAAAGCCTGGGCCTCATTATACACCTGTACAGGGGTCTAGTGAAGGTTTTTTAGCCCTTTCCTCAGTCTGTAGCTCCTGGGATCAGGCACTCACTCCTGTCCCTTCACTATAAAGCCTGGGCCTCATTATACAGCTGTACAGGGGTCTAGTGAAGGCTTTTTAGCCCTTTCCTCAGACTGTAGCTCCTGGGATCAGGCCCTCACTCCTGTCCCTTCACTATAGAGCCTGGGCCTCATTATACAGCTGTACAGGGGTCTAGTGAAGGCTTTTTAGCCCTTTCCTCAGACTGTAGCTCCTGGGCACAGGCCCTCACTCCTGTCCCTTCACTATAAAGCCTGGGCCTCATTATACAGCTGTACAGGGGTCTAGTGAAGGCTTTTTAGCCCTTTCCTCAGACTGTAGCTCCTGGGCACAGGCCCTCACTCCTGTCCCTTCACTATAAAGCCTGGGCCTCATTATACAGCTGTACAGGGGTCTAGTGAAGGCTTTTTAGCCCTTTCCTCAGACTGTAGCTCCTGGGATCAGGCCCTCACTCCTGTCCCTTCACTATAGAGCCTGGGCCTCATTATACAGCTGTACAGGGGTCTAGTGAAGGCTTTTTAGCCCTTTCCTCAGACTGTAGCTCCTGGGCACAGGCCCTCACTCCTGTCCCTTCACTATAAAGCCTGGGCCTCATTATACAGCTGTACAGGGGTCTAGTGAAGGCTTTTTAGCCCTTTCCTCAGACTGTAGCTCCTGGGCACAGGCCCTCACTCCTGTCCCTTCACTATAAAGCCTGGGCCTCATTATACAGCTGTACAGGGGTCTAGTGAAGGCTTTTCAGCCCTTTCCTCAGACTGTATCTCCTGGGCACAGGCCCTCACTCCTGTCCCTTCACTATAAAGCCTGGGCCTCATTATACAGCTGTACAGGGGTCTAGTGAAGGCTTTTTAGCCCTTTCCTCAGACTGTAGCTCCTGGGCACAGGTCCTCACTCCTGTCCCTTCACTATAAAGCCTGAGCCTCATTATACAGCTGTACAGGGGTCTAGTGAAGGCTTTTTAGCCCTTTCCTCAGACTGTAGCTCCTGGGATCAGGCCCTCACTCCTGTCCCTTCACTGTAAAGCCTGGGCCTCATTATACAGCTGTACAGGGGTCTAGTGAAGGCTTTTTAGCCCTTTCCTCAGACTGTAGCTCCTGGGAACAGGCCCTCACTCCTGTCCCTTCACTATAAAGCCTGGGCCTCATTATACAGCTGTACAGGGGTCTAGTGAAGGCTTTTCAGCCCTTTCCTCAGACTGTATCTCCTGGGCACAGGCCCTCACTCCTGTCCCTTCACTATAAAGCCTGGGCCTCATTATACAGCTGTACAGGGGTCTAGTGAAGGCTTTTTAGCCCTTTCCTCAGACTGTAGCTCCTGGGCACAGGTCCTCACTCCTGTCCCTTCACTATAAAGCCTGAGCCTCATTATACAGCTGTACAGGGGTCTAGTGAAGGCTTTTTAGCCCTTTCCTCAGACTGTAGCTCCTGGGATCAGGCCCTCACTCCTGTCCCTTCACTATAAAGCCTGGGCCTCATTATACAGCTGTACAGGGGTCTAGTGAAGGCTTTTTAGCCCTTTCCTCAGACTGTAGCTCCTGGGCACAGGCCCTCACTCCTGTCCCTTCACTATAAAGCCTGGGCCTCATTATACAGCTGTACAGGGGTCTAGTGAAGGCTTTTTAGCCCTTTCCTCAGACTGTAGCTCCTGGGCACAGGCCCTCACTCCTGTCCCTTCACTATAAAGCCTGGGCCTCATTATACAGCTGTACAGGGGTCTAGTGAAGGCTTTTTAGCCCTTTCCTCAGACTGTAGCTCCTGGGCACAGGTCCTCACTCCTGTCCCTTCACTATAAAGCCTGAGCCTCATTATACAGCTGTACAGGGGTCTAGTGAAGGCTTTTTAGCCCTTTCCTCAGACTGTAGCTCCTGGGATCAGGCCCTCACTCCTGTCCCTTCACTATAAAGCCTGGGCCTCATTATACAGCTGTACAGGGGTCTAGTGAAGGCTTTTTAGCCCTTTCCTCAGACTGTAGCTCCTGGGAACAGGCCCTCACTCCTGTCCCTTCACTATAAAGCCTGGGCCTCATTATACAGCTGTACAGGGGTCTAGTGAAGGCTTTTCAGCCCTTTCCTCAGACTGTATCTCCTGGGCACAGGCCCTCACTCCTGTCCCTTCACTATAAAGCCTGGGCCTCATTATACAGCTGTACAGGGGTCTAGTGAAGGCTTTTTAGCCCTTTCCTCAGACTGTAGCTCCTGGGCACAGGTCCTCACTCCTGTCCCTTCACTATAAAGCCTGAGCCTCATTATACAGCTGTACAGGGGTCTAGTGAAGGCTTTTTAGCCCTTTCCTCAGACTGTAGCTCCTGGGATCAGGCCCTCACTCCTGTCCCTTCACTATAAAGCCTGGGCCTCATTATACAGCTGTACAGGGGTCTAGTGAAGGCTTTTTAGCCCTTTCCTCAGACTGTAGCTCCTGGGCACAGGCCCTCACTCCTGTCCCTTCACTATAAAGCCTGGGCCTCATTATACAGCTGTACAGGGGTCTAGTGAAGGCTTTTTAGCCCTTTCCTCAGACTGTAGCTCCTGGGCACAGGCCCTCACTCCTGTCCCTTCACTATAAAGCCTGGGCCTCATTATACAGCTGTACAGGGGTCTAGTGAAGGCTTTTTAGCCCTTTCCTCAGACTGTAGCTCCTGGGCACAGGTCCTCACTCCTGTCCCTTCACTATAAAGCCTGAGCCTCATTATACAGCTGTACAGGGGTCTAGTGAAGGCTTTTTAGCCCTTTCCTCAGACTGTAGCTCCTGGGATCAGGCCCTCACTCCTGTCCCTTCACTATAAAGCCTGGGCCTCATTATACAGCTGTACAGGGGTCTAGTGAAGGTTTTTTAGCCCTTTCCTCAGACTGTAGGTCCTGGTCACCATGTGATCTCACCATAACCCTAACAAGCTAATTAAGGTGTGAAATCTTGATCAAAATTATCTCAGTACACAAATCTCTAAAGGTGCCCAAAGTTTTGCATCGCCCCTTTTTCCTTTTTGCAATTATGAAATTGTAAAAAAGTCTATATATATTTTTTTGTATTATTATTTTTCTCTAAAATACAAAGGCCATGTGTGATCTTAGAGGTTCGGCCTTTTAGAGATCATTTCATCTTCATCTTACTACTGCTCACAATAACGGTCATTATGACCCGTGGCGCCCACACTTTTACATGCCGCTGTCAATGCTTCATCCCGCTGGTGCTCAATATTTAATAGGGTCTTGCTATTAAACTTAATGAAAAGTTTGGTGAATGTCTTTGAGCTGTTATTACTAGAGATGAGCGAATATCGTCGGAGAAGTTGTTATTGGCTAATATCACTTACCGAATAGCTGCATCGGGACCCCGGATCCCTGGAGCGCTCCCGATAATCAGCTGCATGTGTCGCTCTCCATGCAGGTGCTGTGACTATCACACAGCGCGACACACGCAGCTGATTATCGGGAGCGCTCCAGCACACTGAGTCCTGCACACACTGAGGCCCCTGATCATGTGACCCCTGACTCCTCCCCTCCTGTGACCTCATCACAGGTCCTGTGCACAGAGCAGTCATATATGTGGCGGACACTCCTGGATCTTCTGCTTTCTGGGCCGGTTCCTCCTGTGAGTCCTATTAACCCTTTCGCTCCCTGTATTCTCCTTTCTGACAGGACAATATCTGAATTCGGATAGTGTGACAGGAATATAAGCAATGTGGAAGGAAAAAATGACAATTTTACTTTATTTCCTCACAAAAATGTGACTTTAGCCCCAAAATTGGCAGCGTAACAAATCCTTATTTCCCCCACTGTAGTCTGTAGACTCCATATACAGATCCCTTAAGTGTGAAAAGAGCTGAATTCCCCACTTAAGTTATTGCATTTTGGAAATTGCCCCCACTGGGAATTTATCTCCAGGTAAAGGCACAATTGTGTCTCCATGGGGGTTGTGCTCACAGCCCAACATCGTGTGGCCTCCAAAGAAATGCCACCCCGCACCATTACTGACCACTGTCAAACCGGTCATGCTGAAGGATGTTGCAGGCAGCAGATCGCTCTCCACGGCGTCTCCAGACTCTGTCACGTCTGTCACATGTGCTCAGTGTGAACCTGCTTCCATCTGTGAAGAGCACAGGGCGCCAGTGGTGAATTTGCCAATCCCGGTGTTCTGTGACAAATGCCAAGCGTCCTGTACGGTGTTGGGCTGTGAGCACAACCCCCATCTGTGGACGTCGGGCCCTCAGACCATCCTAATGGAGTCAGTTTCTAACTGTTTGTGCAGACACATGCACATTTGTGGCCTGCTGGAGATCATTTTGCAGGGCTCTGGCAGTGTTCCTCCTGTTCCTCCTTGCTTAAAGGTGGAGGTAGCGGTCCTGCTGCTGGGTTGATGCCTTCATACGACCCCCTCCACATCTCCTGGTGTACTGGCCTGTCTCCTAGTAGTGCCTCCAGCCTCTGGACACTACGCTGACAGACACAGCAAACTTTCTTGCCACAGCTTGCATTGATGTGCCATCCTGGATGAGCTGCACTACCTGAGCCACTTGTGTGGGTTGTAGAGTCCGTCTCATGTTACCATGAGTGTGAAAGCACAACCAACATTCAAAAGTGACCAAAACATCAGCCAGACGCATTGGTACTGAGATGTGGTCTGTGGTCCCCACCTGCAGAACCACTCCTTTATTGAGGGTGTCTTGATAATTGCCAATAATTTCCATCTGTTCTCTATTCCATTTGCACAACAGCATGTGAAATTGATTGTCATTCAGTGTTGCTTCCTAAGTGGACAGTTTGATGTCACAGAAGTTTGATTTACTTTGAGTTATATTCTGTTGTTTAAGTGTTCCCTTTATTTTTTTGAGCAGTGTATATAGATAGAGAGATTTTTTTTTCTTTACGTTGGAGGGTCCAATTCCAGCTATTGCTGTGGGATCTGTGATTTCTATCTACTCCACTGTGTACAGGATAATAGAGTATAATAAAGTAGTTATGGACGTGACGTAACTAACATTGTGCAGTGACTCTGCTTTCCATATAGTGACAGATATTTTTTGTTGCTGAAACTGATATATTTTCCCCCTTTAAACCTTTTTTAGTGCGATCGTACAACATACAAGCCTCTGATGGCTCCGGTGATGCCCTGTACTACTGTAGTGCCGTGTATCATCACTGCCTGTCAGTGTAATACTAACGGCCCCACACACATGAGATCAGAGTTGGCTGATCGGTCATTTGGCAGACGGCGATCTCTCCCGACTCCCCCATACACACAAATATTCCAGCTTTCCTGTGGTCTGTATGAGAGAGTCGCCTCCAGACTCCTCTAGAGGAGGATTATCTACAGGAAGAACAAACGGATTATCCTCTGAAATTCAGGATGCCAGATCCTACTCTGCCCTGACATCATCTGTCGGGAGGCCCCCAAATACATTATATGGTCGGCCAAACCCCCCGAAATCAGTGCTTTCATGGAACTTTAGTCTAATGTGTATGGGGGCGTTATAAGGTAACTTATTGGACGCTGCCTCTGGCCCGGCCTAATAGACCTTCATACATTGCAGCCCAGACACCATTATTAGGCATGTAAGTATCGCAGTAACTAGGCCGCCCCATACTATCGAGTACTTGGAGGCGGGGGGCATTCAGCCAAACTCTGTCACACCTGCTTAGATGCCATGTTTGCTTTTCACAGCAGCAAGTGGTAAAACTGTCAGGGTTTTTGTTGCAGCCTCATCTGTGCCGTCCCTGCGGTGTTCATCTATGTCCTGGGGCACAAAAAGATTAATTTCTTTTTAATAAATGTTTAACATGTTAAAATTTATAAAATGTGTCTTCTGCTTTTTGCATATTTTTTTTCTTCTTACAAGAATTGTTGGAGCCAATTTTTCTCTGGAAACATTTTAATATCGGCTTTTTCTGGAGTTTTTCCTGTAATATGGGAAAGCCTAAGGCCAGAAATAATCCCCATAAATCACTGTACATGGAGACTTTGGGATCAGATCATTTCTGTCCGTTGTGATTGTGGAAACTAAAAATCTTTTCTAAAAGCCTCAAACTTCTGTGTGTGACTCAGAGCTGAGATCTAACGGGATAGAAGATTCCAGTGCGGGGAAGACGGGAAACCTTCATATAGACGGCCGGTGGGGATGGAGGCAGTGACCGACTCTGGCCACATCTGTCTCTAGAGCCGTAGTAGGAGATGAAGATGTCGTCCTCATCATGAAGGAGTTATTTCTCATGTCGCGTGTAATGAATATCTCCTGCAGTATTGCTAATGCCGATTCCAGGGTCGGTAATGAGACGAGAATTAGCGTTATGGAAGATGAGTCTATGAGGAACGTGTTCAGCTGCCGACTCCGAGGAGGAAACTGCTTGTTGTCTGTGGCCTAAATATATAGGTTTTATTAGTAGATGTCAGGGAAGAAAACTAAACCCTGTAAGATAATAAATCTCCTCATATGTTTCCCTTATTATCTCCAGTAATTGTATTATTACACAGGATTCTTATGATGTTACATCGGATCATCTTCTTCTCATTCAGGTCTCTACAATATCGGATCCTCTCAGTGAAGATCTTCTACAAAAGAAAATTTTCCTGATTTACCCATCAAGGATGGATATGGACAGAGACAAGATGGCGGAGAGGATGTTACACCTCACCCTAGAGATCCTCTTCCGTCTCACTGGAGAGGTGAGAGATTCTGATGACGTCACATTACATCATTCTTATCTATGGGAATAACAGATGGACAGAACTGGAGAGGTGAGGACTCTGGGAATGTCTGTAGTGAGATTTATTAATGTGTCTCTCCATAACCAGGATTACACAGTGGTGAAGAAGACCTCTAGTGGTCGCTGTCAGGACCCTGTATCTGAGGGATGTGGCAGACCCCTGAGCCCAATCACAGTGCCTCCACCTCACCCCCTGATCCATGAGGACATCAATGACCAGAAGATCCTAGAACTCATCTACAAGATGATTGAGCTGCTGACTGGAGAGGTGACACTGCTGGGAATGCTGGGACATTATACAGTAACACTATGAAGGGATCGGGGGATGACGGTATCATTGTATGTGTCAGGTTCCTATAAGGTGTCAGGATGTCGCTGTCTATTTCTCCATGGAGGAGTGGGAGTATTTAGAAGGACACAGAGATCTGTACAAGAACGTCATAATGGAGGTTCCCCAGCCCCTCACATCACCAGGTAATAGACAGGACTAAATACACACGGCCTATAATTATCTGTATGTAGAGAATGAATTCAGTCCCTGTATGTGTTTCCTCCAGATCTATCCAGTAAGAGGACAACACCAGAGAGATGTCCCCGTCCTCTTCTTCCACAGGACTGTAACCAAGAAGATCCCAGTGCTCCTCAGGATCATCAGGTAGATGGAGAGAAGGTGTCAGGAGATCTCCCCTATGATGTGTAGACGGCTGTGAAGGTCTTGTGCTCAGTCTTGTTTTATCCACCAGTATTATATGTTTTATACTTGTGTAATGAGAGCGGTGGAGATGGCAGGATTAGAGCTGATCATAGATGGGACTTCTCCATCTGTCGGTGACTTTTACAATATTTGTTTCAGGGTGAAGATCTGACCCATATTAATACTACAGAGACATATGTGAGGGGTGATGAGTGGTGTAAAGAGGAGATTCCCACATATGACTACCCAGGTGAGTAGTAACCACTAAATGCAGAGAAGTCACAGATTCCTCTCAGTCACCGGCTGTGGCTGCTTTATCGGTGGTGTAGTCCGGCTGTATTACCATGATCACCATTTTGCCTCTAGACCACAACATTCTCCTCCAACCAAAAATGTTCAAATGACTTTGGGCAGTGAAAGCCCTTTTCTATAGAACTTACAATCTGGAGGATCCACCTACTCCCTGGGATTAGTGTGAGGGTGATCCCTTAAAGCAAGATCTATATGATTGCTTGTACTGACCCAATATAGGCCAAGTGTGCGCTTAAAGAGTCACACCGAACACACAGTTAGATGTCTACTCCTTTCTCAGCAAAGGCTTGCACACAACTGAAGTTTATTCTCAAGACAGAGAGACAGGAAATGGGTGTCACACAATCTCCTGAGTAACCACTGTCAGTCTATGATAGGTCCATTCACCTTCACTTCCATATATGGTATCCAGTATCTCAGCTTCTGCATTCCAAGGATTCCTTCCAGGGTGTTGTCTGAAGACACAGACGCCATCTTGGTACAACATATCTGAAGTGACTTATATAAGGGTTAATAATTGATTTCATTAGCCATTCTCTCCTTCACATTAGGAGACGCTGACCGTTACCTGCCCAGATCTGTAACTATAAAGCCAAATGACAGCGTACGTAGAATGTGCTGACAAGATAGAAAATCACTTGAAGAAAGGTATTATGTGCTTTATGTGGTGCTCTGATTACATATTAATCTGTATTACATCCAGCAAAATGTCACCGGCGATGGTGGCGCCTGCGCAGTAGCATCTATAAGTAAGAGATTGAGGCTACTGCGCTGGCGCCGCTGATGACATTTTGCTGGATGTAATTTTTTTTCTAAGCCTCACAATAGCCACAATATTATAGGCATAATCAGCAATAATATCAATGCTATTATATGCATTATGTAATAATGTGGGGCGGGTCAGTGAGGGATCAGCGACCTGTCATAAGCCAATACAGAGGAATATGGAATCAGAGCACCACATAAAGCCCCGCCCACAGCCCCGCCCCAGAGCACGAGAATATCATTAACTGAAAACTACAAATACAGATTACACAACAACCACAAGACGGATTTCATCACCAGGTATCGATGTAATCAGTACAACGGCGCCGACCTGACAGTGTCTGTAGGTTACTGTGCACAATCCTGCTGACAGGTTCCCTTTAAGACATCTCAGCTCTGCACTATTATACACAGTTCTCTATAAATGTGTAATATTTCTCCATGAATCTCATCTGACAGAAAATATTGGACCTTACGATAGTTTAGATTGTGACGTCACCGAGCCCCATACTCTAATTACCCCAGAGAGGTTTCACCACTAGCTGCTCATTTATTACTGATGGAGACTGTGGAGTTTGATCATTTCAGTAGATGTTATTGTCTATAGTCACAGTGTTTGATTACAGTAGTGTCCAAAATCCTCTGATATAACCTCTTCCTGCAGCCAGTTTTGTGTTCCTAACAGGCCCCATTATTAATATCTGACGTGTGTCACTTTATGTGGTGGTAAATTATTCACAAAGGATAATAGAAAACAAATGGATCTTACAAATTATTTTCCAGTTTCGCACTATACCCTACATACGGTTGTACACTACTGTCTGGGCACATAGCAGTGTTCAGAAGGGAAGGAGCGCCATTTAGCTATTTGAATGCAGATCTAGCTGGAATAGTTTGCAGACACAATGTATTGGGAGCACTGTTCATGGTCACCTGGCAGCTCAAAAGATGTCCACCATGAACATGCTTGGCTCTATCTTCTCTGCTTTCCATATCCCAAGGATTGCCTTGCTCATCGCCCTTTAACACCATTCCATGGAATCTGGACTTACACTGGGACCCCTAGGCTTGGACCATGGTGTTACCTGCTATTCTGTGGTGTTAGATGGCGAGAAGAATAGTCAGGTAGCTGGGTCAGAACTAGAAGGACAGAATCAGAAGACACAAGAGTAGTCAGTAAACGGGCCACGGTCACAGCAGGAAACAAATACACAAGCCACAAGCTGAGCACAGAGGACTGAACCAGAGGAGAACAGCACTGTATCTGGCAGATTCCGGCCATGTGCTTTGCGCTTTAGTAGGGTGTGGTACTTTCCAATTGGCTGAAGTAGGGAGCAGATTACTCCAGCTGGACAGCAGGAACAGATCCCAGATGAGATTGGACACACCATATGCAGAAGCCCTAATATAACTAAATGACAGAAAACCAGAATAGTAGAAATCCCCATAAAGTGATTCCATTTTATAAATTAATTCACTGATGGTTATAATCTCTACACACGGGGTCAAAATTGTTGGTACCCCTCGTTTAATGACAGAAAAACCCACAATGGTCACAGAAATAACTTGAATCTGACAAAAGTAATAATAAATAAAAAAATCTATGAAAATGAACAAATGAAAGTCAGACATTGCTTTTCAGCCATGCTTCCACAGAATGTGTAAATCGCAGTGTGTCCACTAATTATCATCACAGGTGTCTACAATCCTGGAATCAGTGAGCGGCCTGTATAGAGGCTACAGATACTCACTGTGCTGTGTGGTGACATGGTGTGTATCACACTCAACATGGACGAGAGGAAGCGAAGGAAAGAGATGTCTCAGGAGATTAGAAGGAAAATTATAGACAAACATGTTACAGGTAAAAGTTATAAGACAATCTCCACGCAGCTTCATGTTTCTGTGACTAAAGTTGCAGATATTATTCAGAAATGTAATATCCATAGGACTGTACCCAACCTCCCTGGACGTGGCCGCAGGAGGAAAATTGATGACAAATCAAAGAGACAGATAATATGAATGGTAACAAAAGAGCCCAGAAAAACTTGTAAACAAATTAAAGGTGAACTTGAAGCTCAAGGAACATCAGTGTCAGATCACACCATCCGTCGTTGTATGAGCCAAAGTGGACTTCATGGGAGACGACCAAGGTGGACACCATTGTTGAAAAAAAATCAGACTGGAATTTGCTAAACTACATGTTGACAAGCTACAAAGCCTCTGGGAGAATGTCCTATGGACAGATGAGACAAAAATGGAACTTTCTGGCAAGGCACGTCAGCTCTATGTTCTCAGATGGAAAAATGAAGCATATCACAAAAAGAACACTGTCCCTACTGTGAAACATAGAGGAGGCTCTGTTATGTTATGGGGCTGCTTTGCTGCATCTGGCACAGGGTGTCTAGAATCTCCATCGTACAATGAAATCTCAAGACTATCAAGGGATTCTAGAGAGAAATGTGCTGCCCAATGTCAGATAGCTTGGTCTCAGTCGCAGGTCATACAGGATAATGACACACAATACACAGCTAAAAACATGCAAGAATGGCTAAGAGGAAAATATTGGACTATTCTGAAGTGGCCTTCTATGAGCCCTGACCTAAATCCTAATGAGCATCTTTGGAAAGAGCTGGAACATGCCGTCTGGAAAAGGCAACCTTCAAACACGAGACAACTGAAGTAGTTGCTCTTGAAGAGTGGGCCAAAATACCTGTCGAGAGGTGCAGAAGTCTCATTGACAGCTACAGGAATCATTTTATTTCAACAATTGCCTCCAAGGGTTGTGCAATAAAATATTTTAGTTAAGGGTACCATCATTTCTGTCCAGGCCTATTTCATGAGTTTTATTTATTTTAAATTCTGTGGAAGCATGGCTGAAAAGCAATGTCTGACTTTCAGTTGTTCATTTTCATAGATTTTTTAATTATTACTTTTATCAGATTAAAGTTATTTCTGTGACCATTGTGGGTTTCATTAAACAACGGGTACCAACAATTTTGACCACGTGTGTAGGAGGAGTGAATATTTTGACTCTACAGCAACTTTCCGGAAATTAACATGCAGTGGATGTTGGAGTGAAAATTACACATTTGCCATTTTCTTACCCAGAACATAGTGCCCAGATTGTGCTCCAGGAGACACACACCAAAAATTAAGTGGGTTCTTCTCACTATAATATTGCTAATTACAGGGATCCTAGATGTTGTTTGCGCACACTGCAAGACTCCGAAGTGAGAGCGGATTTTTCTGGATTGGTTTATAGAAACCTTGTTGCTTTTCAACAGCCTTTGAGCCACTAATAGTGTGGGAACCTCTGTTTTTCCCATTGACAGATGATGGACCTGAGTGGGGACTTGTTTTTTGTGAGATGAGAATTGGTATTATTTTCGTCTACATAACATTGATTTGTTTCTTTGTTCATTCTGCCTCCCAATTATCGAATACAAACAGTTGAACACCACACACTACTGGTTCATCCAACAAGGTTTTCTATTAGACTGTGAACAGTCATTGTCTTGGTAAATAATTAAAGTTTTTTTACATAGCTTGCCATTTTTATGGACAGTTTAAGTAGAAATGTTCAAAAATATGAAACTAAAGGATATTTTATTAATAAATAATTGTTTTTTATCTTAGCAGATGACTGTACCAGGAGATCAGAGGGACAGTTGACATCTTCAATTTTTAAATCTGATGATCTTGAGCTCCTACAAGATACAACTGAAGTGAATGCTGTTACTCCAGATATATCATCATCCATTCACAGCAAAGATCTGTCATCTGATCCTATGAAACAGGTCCCATATTCTGATTCATTACTGAGTAATAAGGGAAAGCAATGTCACAAAAGAGGCATTAAAAAACAAACCGCTCCTAAAGCAAAAAAGTCATTCTCATGTTCAGAATGTGGGAAATGTTTTACATGGAAATCAGATTTGGTTAATCACCATAGAACTCACACAGGGGAGAAGCCTTTTTCCTGTTCAGAATGTGGGAAATGTTTTACACTGAAATCAAATTTGGTTAATCACCATAGAACTCACACAGGGGAGAAGCCTTTTTCCTGTTCAGAATGTGGGAAATGTTTTACGCTGAAATCAGATTTGGTTAATCACCATAGAACTCACACAGGGGAGAAGCCTTTTTCCTGTTCAGAATGTGGGAAATGTTTTATACAGAAATCACATTTTGTTACTCATCAGAGAACTCACACAGGGGAGAAGCCTTTTTCCTGTTCAGAATGTGGAAAATGTTTTAACCGGAAATCAGATCTGATTAATCACCATAGAACTCACACAGGGGAGAAGCCTTTTTCCTGTTCAGAATGTGGGAAATGTTTTATCCAGAAATCAGATTTGGTTAATCACCATAGAACTCACACAGGGGAGAAGCTTTTTTCCTGTTCAGAATGTGGGAAATGTTTTGCACTTAAATCACATTTTGTTAGACACCAGAGAACTCACACAGGGGAGAAGCCTTTTTCCTGTTCAGAATGTGGGAAATGTTTTAACCAGAAATCAGATCTGATTACTCACCATAGAACTCACACAGGGGAGAAGCCTTTTTCCTGTTCAGAATGTGGGAAATGTTTTATCCAGAAATCAGATTTGGTTAATCACCATAGAACTCACACAGGGGAGAAGCCTTTTTCCTGTTCAGAATGTGGGAAATGTTTTGCACTTAAATCACATTTTGTTAGACACCAGAGAACTCACACAGGGGAGAAGCCTTTTTCCTGTTCAGAATGTGGGAAATGTTTTAACTGGAAATCACAATTGGTTAATCACCATAAAACTCACACAAGGGAGAAGCCTTTTTCCTGTTCAGAATGTGGGAAATGTTTTAACCAGAAATCAGATTTGGTTAATCACCATAAAACTCACACAGGGGAGAAGCCTTTTTCATGTTCAGAATGTGGGAAATGTTTTTGCACTAAATCAGATTGTGTTAGGCACCAGAGAACTCACCAGGGGAGAAGCCTTTTTCATGTTCAGAATGTTGAACAATTTTTAACCAGAAAGGGAGTCTTGTTCCACACCAAATAACTCACAGAGGGGAGAAACTTCCTTTATGTTTAATGGAAAATAAATCTTGATCACATCAGAGAAGCCATTTTTCCTGTTCATAATGTGGGAAATGTATTAATAGAAATGGAATCTTACTACTAATAATAATCTTTCTTTTTATATAGCGCTAACCTATTCCGCAGCCCTTTACAGTTTGCACACATTATCATCACTGTCCCCAATGGGGCTCACAAATTAAATTCCCTAACAGTATGTCTTTGGAATGTGGGACGAAACCCAAGCAAACATGGGGAGAACATACAAACTCCTTGCAGATGTTGTCCTTGATAGGAGTTGAACCCAGGGACTAACACTGAGCCACCTCAACAGAGAACTTACACAGGGGAGAAGCCTTTTTCCTGTTCAGAATGTGGGAAATATTTTGAATGGAAAGCGCTTCTTGTTAGACATCAGAGCAGTTACACAGGGGAGAAGCCTTTTTCATTTTCTTAATGTAGTCAATATTTTACTTGGAAATCAGCTGTTAATAAACATCAGAAACGTCACATAGGGGAGAAGCCTTTTTTATGTTCATAATGTTGGAATAGTTTTAACCAAAATTAAATTTTCTTAAATGGGTTGTCTCTTGTCATTCCTCATGTTTGCTGAAAAAAGGATAAAACTAAACTTTATTAATTCCAAATGGAAAACTATACCCTTAATTCACCCCCTGAAGGTTAGTCAGAAGGTGACTAATAGAAAAAAAACATATACCCCACAATTCAGTATATAGGATGAGGTGATGTAAACACACTCACTCTCCAAGCCTCTTATTTCTACTGCTTTCATTGTCCTCACCAAAGGCGTCATCAGGTGACTATTTAACATTGACGTATATTCAAGCGAGACTGGACAAAAAAAAATTTAAAATCATGTTATCTGAAACAGAAAACTAGCCACATATCGGCAGACCCCAGACTTAAAACTATATACTTCGTATAGTTTTTACATCACGAGGGACTCAGATCTATCATTCGGTAGGAAACAACCTAGGGGTTTTCAGCCTCGGTTGGAAGAATACAGATCTGCTCCATTGACTATCGTTGAACCATGGATACGTTTGGAGAAGCCAGGTTGTGATCCTCGGATCAACTGGCCTTTTACCTTGGTGGTTGTAAGTGGCTGCACATCCAGTTGGAAGAATGTCTCAAGTGGGGTACAACAGGGCTCTGTCCTGGGCCCTGTATTGTTTAACATCTTTATCAACGATTTAGATGAAGGAATTGAGGGTAAACTGATTAAATTTGCTGATGACACAAAGCTAGGAGGGATAGCTAATACTAGAGAAGAGAGAGAGAGGATTCAAAAAGATATAAATAAACTGGAGAAGTGGGCAGCAACTAACAGAATGGTTTTTAACAGGGAGAAATGCAAAGTACTACATCTGGGCAATAAAAATGAAAAAAGCGTATACAGAATGGGAGGAATAGGGCTAAGCAACAGCACATGTGAAAAAGACTTGGGTATACTAATAGATCACAGACTGAATATGAGTCTACAGTGTGATGCAGCAGCAAAAAAGGCAAATGCAATTCTAGGATGTATTAACAGAAGCATACAGTCTAGATCACGTGAAGTCATTATTGCCCTCTACTCCTCTTTGGTCAGACCTCATCTGGAATATTGTGTCCAGTTTTGGGCACCACATTTTAAAACAGACATCAACAAACTGGAGCAAGTTCAGAAAAGAGCGACCAGAATGGTGACCGGTCTGCAAAACCTGTCTTATGAGGAAAGGTTGCAGTATTTGGGAATGTTTAGTTTGCAAAAGAGAAGACTGAGAGGAGACTTAATAGCTGTCTACAAATATCTAAAGGGCTGTCACATTGTAGAAGGATCAACTTTATTCTCATTTGCACAAGGAAAGACTAGAAGCAATGGGATGAAACTTAATGGGAGGAGACACAGATTAGATATTAGAAAAAACTTTATGACAGTTAGAGTGATCAATGAGTGGAACAGGCTGCCATGAGAAGTGGTGAGTTCTCCTTCAATGGAAGTCTTCAAACAGAGGCTGAACAGACATCTGACTCGGACGATATAGCGAATCCTGCTTTGAGCAGGGGCTTGGACCAGATGGCCCAGGAGGTCCCTTCCAACTCTACGATTCTATGATTCTATGACTGAATGCATTGTCATCTTCCTACACTTGTCGTTACCTCCTCTCTGTGCGTGCCACAGGTGGGGTAGCGACCCTGGGAGCGAGTCAGCGGAAGGATGAGACTCTGTAATGTGCACTCTGTTGGGTATTTTGCTGGGACTGTTCTATGTGTTATCTGCCTGTTTTGTGGTACAATAAAGCATTGCCCACACTGTTTTACCCTCACTGTGCGTTGTCTGAGTAGCATTATGCCCATGTTAAAGGGAGAGCCGGCGTTCGGTGGAATGATCCCTGATCCATTTGGTTTCAGCCAGCAGACCAGGGTGCACGCTGACCACCCCATGTCTCCACAGGCATGCTTCAATAGTCTCAATGGGAGGTTAAAAACTGCTATAACCCGATTAGCTCTGCTACATACAAGCAATGATCAGATCACCTGCATGTAGCAGAGTTGCTCACTTGCTATGAGCGCCAACCACTGGGCAGCACTCAGGATCCAGCAGTGACAACCATAGAGGTCTGCTGGAGACCTCTGGTTGTCATACCAACCCATCGGTGACCCGCGATCACGTGACAGGGTCACTGACGTGCGGGGTTTCTGGCCCATCATGTGCGAGAAAAGATGTGGGCTCAGCGCCGGGGCTCACATCAAAAGGAGGGAGTCCGACATCAGCGTACATTTACACCCGATGTCAGAAAGGGGTTAAAGGGGATTGTTTTTACAGAGACAGAAGTGGTAATCAATCATGTATACATACAAATAATTACAGAAATACACAGCTTCTAATGGTAAATAGTATAGAGTTACCACAAGAAAATATAATTTGTGTAAATCATGTGTAGATATAAAAATTCAGGCAAATGTCAAATGTTCAAAAACAGTAAAAAGCAGAGATGCCGACCTGCCCAGACCTCCAAACAAATGCACTGTCAGGGTGAGTGGGCCCATATAGTTAGGATGGGGGCAACACAGGTGCAAGAATACCGATGAGACAACCGCTCACAACCTACCAATGTATGGAGGGGGCGGTTGCGTGGTATATTAATGCACAATGAAGACTTGTATGCGGCGCTGTTCACACAATGGTAATGCACAGCATCCAGGCTAACAGCCTATTAGTTACACCCATACTATTAGATCAGGCGGGCTGCCTAGCGCCATCCAAATGCATCCAATGTGAACAGACACCACAGTTTACAAGACCGAATGGGCCCAACTGCACCCTGAAAAATAAAGTGCAAGAAACACATAAAAAATATGAGAGGTATTAGTTAATATTTTGGGTAAAATATGTAAGCAAGTAACCCACGTCATGCGTTGGCCTAAAAAAGTGTCAAAGGACTCACAGAAATTGCTTCTTCTACTTTCACTGCTGCTGCTGCTGCTAATGTTTTGGCGTTGAAGAATTGATGGTCTGGAGGTTGGAAGTCTACAGCTGCGATGTGAACGGTGTGCTTCACTGCTGTCTTGGGGAAAAGCTCTCCTAAGGTTGTGTAAAAGCGTGTTTTGATACTCCAGCATTCGCTGTTCCCTTTCTAGGGTGCGAACCATCTGGCAAAATTTGGTTTTATAACGTTTATCTAATAAAGTGGCAACCCAGTAGTCAGCATTATTCCTAATCATAACTATACGGGGATCATGTTGCAGATAGTGCAGCAAGAAGGCACTCATATGTAGGGCTCTACCATGAGGTCCAAGCCCATGCTGTGTTGGTGGCTGGGTAACAATGAGGCTCATTTCCTCCGTCCCATCCCTCCAACCACAAACAACAGAGAGGGAAGTATTATCCTCTTCATCTGACAGTTACTCGCCCATCACCTCTTTCTCCTCCATTTGTTCCTTGGATCTTGCCCCTTCAATAACAGCTTGTCTGTTATCACCAGCCTTCATCGATCACAGTAATCCACCCTCCCTTGGCACCCACCTGTGTGGCGACAGTCTTGAACTTAAAAACAATATTATCCCTTCTGCATCCTCCTCTGCTTCCTCCTCTTCTTCTGGGACCACCATCTCTTCCCGCTGGCTATTCAGTCTACTCCAGCATATAGATGACCAGAATAGTGATGCTGATGATGGCGGCATCAGTGATAACCATCTTAGTAGCCATTTCAAAACTGTGCAGAAGGGTGCAGAGGTCCTTAATCTGTGTGCACTCTGTAAATGTGACATGCGCCATCTGCATACTGTGTTGGCCCAGGCTATACGACATGACATACTGCGTCAGGGTTTGTTGCTGCTGCCGCAGTCGCCGCAACATGTGCAGGGTGGAATTCCACCGTGTATCAATGCAAGTCGATGAGAGGGGTGCGAATGGCAGAAATGAGCACACAACTTGCGTTACTGGAGCAGGCAAAGTATACAAAGAAAGGTTGCACTCTATCATGCTAAAGCATGTCAATGTGGAATATGTCAAATTTCACATATTCCACATTGACATGCTTTAGCATGATAGAGTGCAACCTTTCTTTGTATATTGTATATTGGGGTTGCTCCTCTTGGTATGCACCTATTCACACTAGTCTGGATGTGCCAGTCAGTTTTTTTGTCTTTTGTATGTTAGCTTACTGACCGAGAACTCCGCCCTCCACCAGGTGGTGATTTTAATTACAGCAGGTCACTACTTACCCATAAATGCAGGCATTGCTGACAGAGGTGTCCACATTCACCCAGGAATGCAGACATCAGCCTAAGGCTAGTTTCACACTTGCTTTTTTTTGCAGCGCGTTTTTCCCGCAAAAAAACGCATTGAAAAAACGCATACAAAAGCATACAACTGCTGCGTTTTTTTCAAGCATTTTTATGAGCATGCATGAAAAAAACGCAGCGTTTTTATGCATTTGTATGCGTTTTTAGTGCGTTTTTACCGCGTTTGCGTTTTTTTCCAACATTAGGTGGCCCCTCACACTAACCCAAACCATGACTTTACTAACCCTAACCCTGACCCTAACCCTAACCCTAACCCTGACCCTAACCCTAACCCTAACCCTGACCCTAACCCTTAACCAAATCATACTTAACCCTAACCCAAACCCTAAACCCTAACTAACCCTAACCCTAACCCTAACCCTGACCCTAACCCTAACCCTAACCCTGACCCTAACCCTAACCCTAACCCTAACCCTGACCCTAACCCTAACCCTAACCCTGACCTTAACCCTTAACAAAACCATACTTAACCCTAACCCTGACCCTAACCCTAACCCTGACCCTAACCCTAACCCTAACCCTGACCCTAACCCTAACCCTAACCCTAACCCTGACCCTAACCCTTAACCAAACCATACTTAACCCTAATCCTGACCCTAACCCTGACCCTAACCCTTAACAAAACCATACTTAACCCTAACCCTGACCCTAACCCTAACCCTGACCCTAACCCTAACCCTAACCCTGACCCTAACCCTAACCCTAACCCTAACCCTGACCCTAACCCTTAACCAAACCATACTTAACCCTAATCCTGACCCTAACCCTGACCCTAACCCTTAACAAAACCATACTTAACCCTAACCCTGACCCTAACCCTAACCCTAACCATAACCCTAACCCTGACCCTAACCCTTAACCAAACCATACTTAACCCTAATCCTGACCCTAACCCTGACCCTAACCCTTAACCAAACCATACTTAACCCTAACCCTGACCCAAACCCCAACCCTAACCCTGACCCTAACCCTAACCCTAAACCCCCTTAACTAACCCTAACTCTAACCCAAACCCCTAAATTCCATGGTTAAAAAAAAAAAAACGCATATGCAAAAAAACGCATACATGAGCATGCCAGTGCGCACATATGCGCATCCATAGGCTATAATGGCCATTTTTAGCGCAAAACGTGCGCATATGTGCGCATGCGCTTTTTTGCAGGGCCAAAAAATGCAACATGCTGCGTCTGGAAAATCCAAACGCACACCCCAAAAAAACGCAGCGCATGAAAATCGCATACATGCGCTTACAAGCGCGCAGGTATGCGCACCCATGTTAAATATAGGGGAAAAAACGCATGCGCACATATGCGTTTTTTTCCAGCGCTAAAAAACGCAAATGTGAAACCAGCCTTAGAGAGGTATTCACACAGGTCAGGGATAGGGATTAGTGAGTAGCTCCTAATACTCGGGTACTCGTAGCGAGTCTAATGTAAATCTAATGGGCAGAGAATGTGTGTGGCAGAGAATGTGTGTGGGCAGAGGTGGTCTGTGGGGCTGTATCTGTGTGTGGCGGTCTGTGGGACTGTATCTATGTGCAGTGGTCTGTGGGGCTGTATCTGTGTGCAGTGGTCTGTGGGGCTGTATCTGTGTGCAGTGGTCTGTGGGGCTGTATCTGTGTGCAGTGGTCTGTGGGGCTGTATCTGTGTGCAGTGGTCTGTGGGGCTGTATCTGTGTGTGGCGGTCTGTGGGGCTGTATCTGTGTGCAGTGGTCTGTGGGGCTGTGTCTGTGTGCAGTGGTCTGTGGGGCTGTATCTGTGTGCAGTGGTCTGTGGGGCTGTATCTGTGTGCAGTGGTCTGTGGGGCTGTATCTGTGTGCAGTGGTCTGTGGGGCTGTATCTGTGTGCAGTGGTCTGTGGGGCTGTATCTGTGTGCAGTGGTCTGTGGTGCTGTATCTGTGTGCAGTGGTCTGTGGGGCTGTATCTGTGTGCAGTGGTCTGTGGGGCTGTATCTGTGTGCAATGGTCTGTGGGGCTGTATCTGTGTGCAGTGGTCTGTGGGGCTGTATCTGTGTGCAGTGGTCTATGGGGCTGTATCTGTGTGCAGCGGTCTGTGGGGCTGTATCTGTGTGCAGTGGTCTGTGGGGCTGTATCTGTGTGTGCAGTGGTCTGTGGGGCTGTATCTGTGTGCAGTGGTCTGTGGGGCTGTATCTGTGTGCAGTGGTCTGTGGGGCTGTATCTGTGTGCAGTGGTCTGTGGGGCTGTATATGTGTGCAGTGGTCTGTGAGGCTGTATCTGTGTGCAGTGGTCTGTGGGGCTGTATCTGTGTGCGGCGGTCTGTGGGGCTGTATCTGTGTGCAGTGGTCTGTGGGGCTGTATCTGTGTGCAGTGGTCTGTGGGGCTGTATCTGTGTGCGGCGGTCTGTGGGGCTGTATCTGTGTGCAGTGGTCTGTGGGGCTGTATCTGTGTGCAGTGGTCTGTGGGGCTGTATCTGTGTGTAGTGGTCTGTGGGGCTGTGTGTATGTGTGCAGTGGTCTGTGTGGCTGTGTGTATGTGTGCGGGGCTGTCAAACTTTTTGCAATTAAAAATCTTTTTTTATATGTGCCTTAGGTTTTTTATCACCACAGCACTGAATGACAAGGTGGGATAGAGCAGGCTGTTTAATATTTTATCACTAGCTACATGTGAATTAGAATGCAATACTCGTGCATGGATGACAATAGAAGCCGTGAACGGCTGGTTTTGTCTGTGGACCTCAGTAATGTCCAAAAAAGAAATGCGGGAAGGTAAATGTAACAGCCGCACTGGACACTATCTAGCTACACGATCTGTCTGATATACAACGGCCTAACTAAATAGCTGAAATCTTGCTGTAAACAGTGGCAGCGTCAGGAGCAGCCTCTCTGCGCTGTTACAATGTACAAATGGCGCTAAAACAAGATGTCCGCTATTTATATGGAGAGCGACATGTGATTTCAGCAGCCAATGACACAAGCCGTAGTGTCAGGACATTGTGTTTCCTGCACCCTGATTGACTGACTGTTGTGCTTACAAGCACGCCGCGCCTCTGAGCTCTGCACACTATTTTTGTGGCAACGCAAATATTTTCCTGCACTTTGTACCGAATGTTACCGATTTTTCTTGATTTTTTTTAAATTTTGCTCGGGTTTCTAATCACAGATCCGAATGCACCATATTTGTGTCGAATTTCTGTTTGACAATCATTTTTCAAACAAATTTGCTCATCACTAGCTGTTACCCACAGATTTTTAGACCGGCTTCACATCTATGTTGCATAGAGTAAACCAACTTCTGGCCCCTGTCAGCTGTTATTCCAGCCCAGGATGCTCGGACTACATCCCACACAATTTTTTGGCATTTGTTGGCTTTGCCTCAGAAACGGCATTTTTGATGTCGCCCCACAAGTGTTCTATCGGATTGAGGTCCGGGATTAGGGCCGGCCTCTCCATAACCTCAATTTTGTTGGATGGGATCCAAGATTTTGCTCGTTTACTGGGGTGTTTAGGGTCGTTGTCTTGGTGAAACACTCATTTCAAGGACATATCCTCTTCAGCGTTAGGCAACGTGACCTCTTCAAGTATTGTAATATATACAAACTGGTCCATGATCCCTGGTGTGCGGTAAATAGGTCCGGCACCATAGTAAGAGACACATGCCCATATCATGATGCCGGCACCACCATGCGTCACTGTCTTCAGAGTGTACCGAGGCTAGAATGCAGAGTTTGGAGATGTCTGACGACCTGTCTGCGGCCCTTGGATCCAAAAAGAACAATTCCACTTTCATCAGTCCATGAAATGTTTCTCCATTTCTCTTTAGGCCAGTTGATGTTTTCTTTGGCAAATTGTGTCCGCTTCCGTACATGTGTTTTATTAACAGTGGAATTTTGCGGGGACTTCTTGGTAAGAGATTACACACAAGCGTCTTCTGTCACAGTCCTCACAGGTAGCGTGAGACTGTCTGTGATCATCCTGGAGCTGGTCATTGGCTGAGCCTTTGCCATTCTGGCTATTCTTCCATCCATTTGAATGGTCATCTTCTGTTTTCTTCCATGTCTCTCTGGTTTGGCTTTCCATGGTAAAGGATTGGAGATCATTTTAGCTGAACAGCCAATCATTGTCTGCTCTTCTTTATAAGTTTTATCTTCTGCAATCAACTTTTTAATCAAAGTACTCTGTTCTTCTGAACAATGTCTCGAGCGACCCATATTTGTCAGGGTTTCAAGGAGAAATGCATGTACAACATGTCCTGGCCTCACCCTTAGATAAGGACCACCGGATTCCCACCTGTCTCTTCACAGAATGATTGCCCTCACTGATTGACCTCCACACAGCTATTATTGTGATCACCGCCTTTCAATTATTCTAATACACAGACTCAAAAACCCGCAGATCATGAATGCGAAGTCTGGTGGTTTTCTTAGAATCTACTGCACCAACTGGTAAATTGTGTGACACGTAATTTAATTTACACCAAAAACAGGGATTAATCGGGTTAGTCATATTGGACTGCTGTTATACTGAACCCTACTGTAGCTAGTGTAACACAAGAGAAGGTCGCCAGCGTCTGATCAAACTGAACAGTGGCAAATCCCCCGGCACAGATGGCACTCACCCATGGATATTGAGGGAATTGAGCTCAGTAACTGACAGATCTACTGCATCTCATCTTCTTACACTCACTTGTACTTGTATTTTCACTTTATTTTATTCTTATTTTTCATTCATTTTCGTTTTTTCACACATTTTATTTTTTTCTCCTCATTATTTCTCCCTTTGTCCTGACACCCTTTCACACAGTGTCAGTATTTGTTCATTTACATATTATTTGCTAATATTTCCACAAGTCCTTACCATAATGTATGTGCACATTAATAACTTTTATTCACCGACTCTGGCACTCAACACTTTGTACAATTTTTGTTACATATAATCCTATTGATTGGCGCCTGGTAGCAGCTTTCATTCTGTTCCCTCCCCATTCCTTCAAGTCTGTTTTTTTCTTACAATGTGATTCCATGACTTTTATGCCAGAACAATCTCCTTATACATGGCTGTTACCAGCTGAATTCTTAAAAATGGCCGCCAATGTGCGCCTGCACCCTGCGCTCCTGTTCCTTTCTGCACTGTCAGGTCATCTGTTTTGTGACTCATGCGTGTCTATGGTGTCACTGGATTTGATTTACCCGACACGCACGCCGCTATGATGGTGGTGGGTAGAAGCAAATCATAATGACGTGGACAAGAGTAACCATGCTCCACTGTAATTGGCAGATGAGATTATCATATAAATAGCTAATGGGGCAGGACTCCAATGGCAATTCCTCTTGAGAAAGCTGATACGCTAAACGTGCGTCGGGGGAGCGTGGTAGGTTCATCTTATCCTCCCTTACTTTGGGTCAGCATTGCAACATTATTGAACTGGACATGTCCACATTGGTTATGGCTAGTGATGGGCGAGCACTAAAATGCTCGGGTGCTGGTTGCTCGGGTCGAGCAAATCGGAATACTTGGGTACTCGGACAGAACAACGAGCCCAATGTCTATGGGAGACCCGAGCATTTTTACCGCGATCCCCCGGGGGTCCTTTTAAGGTCTAAAAACATCTGAAAATTATTGAAACACTGCTCAAATGACACGGGAACATCATGGGGAAGACCCCTGGAAGCATCTGTCACTCCTAGGTCACAGCTGTAAACAATGTTCTCAGAGTTTCATACCATTTTTACAGGTTCACCAATAAACGTACAAAAACGAAACCAAAATGGATTTTGCTGGGAAATATGTTAAGGTGCATCCTTTCCAGGTTAATGACTTGTATATAAGGTAAAATAATTAACCCCAGACCAATATCTTCCTCTGCCACTTGGGCTATGTTCAGACGCAGCATTTTTGAAGCGTTTTTCAACTTTAACATTGCTTTCAACCAATACAAATGCATTCACTGGGAAATGTCATTGGAACATTTACCAACCCTAGCTGGCCATGGGGGGGTAGTACCGGATGTATTATTAGGAATGTTACTGGCCCGGCCCATCTCCCTACAATGGCATACAGAAGATTACAACACCATGGAGACGTCACAGTGGGATGATTTATGAAACCTGCTATATATGTTATTTCTCACTCTAGGAGGACTGTTGTTTCTGTTATAGAGTGTTCTCTTTGCTGGTGGCATGGCTCTCCTGGTATATTCCCAGCGAGCTCCCACCACCGATTTGTAAAGTTAACTATGTTGTTTACTTTTTTATTGTTCTCTGTTACCTCTATCCTCTTGTGTTTCCCCCTTCTTAGATCAAACACCAATGGATACGGAACCCACCTTTAATACTTCTGATGAAACTGCAGAGGCGGTGAAACGCACGTCGGGGTGTGTTCACAGGTCCCCTCCACCTGGGTGGCAGCATGACTACAGGTACACTGGTATTTCTCTATATGGCGATTTTTGTGTGTGCCTTTTTCTTATAGCAAATCTGCTGCATCTTGTAGGTCATTTTTAGGCTGCATATTCAGCATAACAATATATAATAGACCTATGCTGCGCCCTATTTAGGTGCTGGGTATCGTCATACAGTTTGTCTCTTATCCACTAACCATAAGTTTGCTGATATTAGGGTGAGGTATTTTTCTCCCCTTATATACTCTGTACTGTACTATTAAAATATGGTGTTGTATGATATATACTTTTTAATCATGGTGCAATAAAATTTGTTATATATTGGGATCATGTTCCTTCGTTTTTCTCTTTTTGGTATAGTTTAATACTTGTTCATGCCTGCGGCTTCCTGGGACTGAAAGGGATGGTCACACCTTAATACTACACTCCGCACTGACCTCGCCCTGGGACCCAGGATAAGTATACCTCAGACACCAGATTCTGACACCATTTACTCCTCACCGCACTTACGATTCTTGCCATGGAACGTGGCGGGTCTTAACACCACCCTTAAATGCAAAACAGTTTTAATACACATAAAATGATTCCGACCAGATGTGATTTTTCTTCAGGAGACGCACTATTGCCACAATCTTATCGCCAACTCTCACTCCTCAACCACGACTATAAACTCTTGGCGAGGATCCTGGTGAAGTGACTGCAGATGCTGCTACCTGGCCTCCTATGTGAGGCTCAAACAGGATTTAGCCAGGGACTGAGCAGTGTGGCAAATATTCGCATGGCGGTCGCAGCCACGGTCCTGGCTCAAGATACATTGTGGCCACCTGCAATGCTGATGAGTCTCGATGCCGAAAAGGCCTTTGACAAAGTGTCATGGCCTCTTCTATACAGAGTCCTGGATAGGGGAAATCTCAGCCCGAAGTTCTTACAATATGTTCACTACCTCCATGCAAACCTTATACTCAGGTGTCAGTCAATGGATACGATGCGCCATCAATTGATCTTTTTCAGGGAGTTAAACAAGGATAAAATTTTGGAAAATTGATGTCATATCTTGGAATATTTTGAAGTATTCGCTCGTTAGATCGTCGGGGCGGGGGGACTTATTATTTTTCATCCCTCTAATTGTTTGCTGTATTTCTGTTTGGAATATTGGTTGATTCAACATGTGTAATTCGTCTTCCGGTATTTTAGTAAGTTTTACGCTCTTTAAGAACTGATTTATTAGTTGGGGGTGGGGTTGTGGTATTGCGGTATTTTCCTGCAGATTACAGAGGGAGGAATAGTATTCTGAGAAGATTTTAGCAATTTAGGGTTATATATATTTTTTGGTCGCCCTGTATGTGGGACAATCTTTGGTCATTTTGGCTGTGATTTTGTTGGCTAAAATTTTGCCCGTTTGTTCCCCTGCCAGTAATATTTGGCTTTACTTTTCCGTAGATTGTGCTCGTATTTGTGTTGGAGCAGTTGGTATAGTTCATACCTTAGTTTCTGTAATGTTTGGAGGATTGTGTTTGTGTGGCTACGTTTGTGTGCCTCTTCTAGGGCGGCTATGTTTTGATTAATTTCCTCTATTTGGTGTAGTGTTGGTTTTTTATTCTGGGACGCTATTTTACCCTGGATATCGACCTTGTGGGCGCACCATACTGTAGATACAGACACATCAGGTGTGATATTAATTGTGAAATATTATGATAATGCTTCCTGAAATTGGGGCCTAATTTTATGGGATGTGATTCGGTAGTTATTTACTCTCCATGTGGAATATGTCGGATAGTTGTGTCCCTCTGTAATTTGGCAGGAGACCGGGGCATGGTCCGACCAGGTTATGTTCCCTATCGTGGCCTTTTGGACGTCCTGTAATAACCATTTATCTGTCACCATTAGGTCAATTCTGGAGTCGCCTCTATGGGAGTGTGAGTAGATGGTGTAATCCTGCTCGGAGGCGTGTAGAACCCACAAGACATCATAGAGTTCTTCCTCTAGGAAGGTCTGAGAGAGTGATTGGGTATTTTCTTTCTTTTGAGGGGATACCGATTTGTCAATGTTAGGACATCGGGTGATGGTAAAGTCCCCGCAAACTAACAGGGCGCCTTTTTAACCTTTGCTACTACCGCCAGGGTGTCTTTAAGAAATGAGATCTGCTTGGAGTTAGGGGCGTAAATAGAGACAATTGTGTAGGTCTCGTTATTTATAGTGCAGACTAGGATGACGTATCTGCCCTCGTCGCCCACTACGCTGGTGATTAGCAGGAAGGTGATGGTGTTCTTTATCGCGATTACTACTCCTCTTTTTTGTCAATTGCATGGGAATGAAAGACATTTGGGAAATTTCTATTCTGCAGTCTGGGGGCGTCAGTGCTATATAGGTGGGTTTCCTGAACGCACAATACATCTGCTTTTAGGGATTTGGCCTCTTTCCATAGAAGGGATCTTCTGAATGGACTATTCAGTCCCTTTACATTAATGCTAGAAATGTGAAGAACCATGTACAGATTACAGATACAATCTATGTGTCACCACTAGACAATTAGGAAAAAAATGGGGGAATAACAAAATTTTTTTTTTAATTTTGTGAAAAAACTGTAACAGTTTCAAAAATAGAGTTTGGTTCTAAGTGAATCTCCTGGATATGCTCCTCTATCCAGTATATAGTGGGGGTATTGGGGGCTGATATGCTTCTCTATCCAGTATATAGTGGGGGAATTGGGGGCTGATATGCTCCTCTATCCAGTATATAGTGGGGGGTATTGGGGGCTGATATGCTCCTCTATCCAGTATATAGTGGGGGTATTGGGGGCTGATATACTCCTCTATCCAGTATATAGTGGGGGCATTGGGGGCTGATATGCTCCTCTATCCAGTATATAGTGGGGGTATTGGGGGCTGATATGCTCCTCTATCCAGTATATAGTGGGGGCATTGGGGGCTGATATGCTCCGCTATCCAGTATATAGTGGGGGTATTGGGGGCTGATATGCTCCTCTATCCAGTATATAGTGGGGGCATTGGGGGCTGATATGCTCCGCTATCCAGTATATAGTGGGGGTATTGGGGGCTGCTATGCTCCTCTATCCAGTATATAGTGGGGGTATTGGGGGCTGATATGCTCCTCTATCCAGTATATAGTGGGGGCATTGGGGGCTGATATGCTCCTCTATCCAGTATATAGAGGGGGTATTGGGGGCTGATATGCTCCTCTATCCAGTATATAGTGGGGGGTATTGGGGGCTGATATGCTCCTCTATCCAGTATATAGTGGGGGCATTGGGGGCTGATATGCTCCTCTATCCAGTATATAGTGGGGGCATTGGGGGCTGATATGCTCCTCTATCCAGTATATAGTGGGGGGTATTGGGGGCTGATATGCTTCTCTATCCAGTATATAGTGGGGGCATTGGGGGCTGATATGCTCCACTATCCAGTATATAGTGGGGGCATTGGGGGCTGATATGCTCCTCTATCCAGTATATAGTGGGGGGTATTGGGGGCTGATATGCTTCTCTATCCAGTATATAGTGGGGGCATTGGGGGCTGATATGCTCCGCTATCCAGTATATAGTGGGGGTATTGGGGGCTGATATGCTTCTCTATCCAGTATATAGTGGGGGCATTGGGGGCTGATATGCTCCTCTATCCAGTATATAGTGGGGGCATTGGGGGCTGATATGCTCCTCTGTCCAGTATATAGTGGGGGGTGAAGAGAAACAAAAAAACCTCTCCTCTCGTGCCTCCGCAGACCATGGTGAAAAATAGTCTTGTATTATTTTCTCTTGTTCATGTCCACTCCATCAGGATGGGCGGCATCTTCTTCAGCGGGGAGCTGGTATCCCCGTCCACCGTCGCCAGCAACCACTTCTGCAGCAGAGACATGGCCTCTCAGGGGGAAGTCAGGACCTGTGTGACCCCATTCTTGGTGACGATCACCGGGTAGCCCCACTTGTACGTGATCCTGTTGTCCCGTAGGATCTTCGTGGCTGTGGAGAACACCCGCCTTCTGTTCAGGATGACGGCGGATAGGTCGGTGAAGACCATGATGCTCTTGAACCTCTGGGAGCTCCGGTCCACTCGCTGCAGCTTTTATAATGGTTTCTTTAAAATTATAAAAATGAAGCCTGGCAATTACATCCCTGGGCGCAGAGCGGGGGCATTTTTGGGTTTGGGGAACCTGTATGCTCTGTCTATTATGAGGTCTCGCTCTTCCGCCTCGGAGACTAGTGCGGTAAAGAAATATTAGGAACTTCTTCAACGCGTCTGCAGTAACACTTTCTGGTATCCACCTGAAGCGCAGATTGTTGCACATGGAGCGGTCCTCCAAATCCACCAGCTTTAGTGTGATGTACAATGTCTGTGAGGTATGGGGTTTTGTCTACAAAATATGATGTTTTCTGTTGTAACTTTCCAGAAAGATCCGGCACATATGACAATCCAGGCTGCTAGCTCTGCAGCTTCACCCCTCCTCCCTTCACACACACACAGAGCAGTGCCACCCCCCTCCTCTACAGCCTGTGTTCGCACTAGTAATAGGAGACCCCCTGCTGTTACAACCATTTGTTTCCTCTCCACAGCTGAGAGAAAAAAGTGCGGGATGGTTCTTTGTTTGAAACAAAGAGGTTTGAATAAAACTATAAGAGCCTGCCCTGCGAAAACCGTACCAAGCAGAGATATAAAAATCATATTTCTGCGATCCGAGCAGACCCAGCTTCGCTGTGGTGCCTGTTGCAAAACTCTCGGATGTCCAGAACCTGAGATATGATTTGCGCCCAAATGGACGGTCATATCGCATAGATGTTTGATGTTTTCTTGATGGGCTCATTACGCTGGGAAACATGATACCACTGATGAGTCCATACCAGCTTCTCCCATAAAGTTATAGCTAATCTAAGTTTTGTAGCCAAAACATAACTTGGATAAGAGAGGTGGGATCAACCCAGAATGCACCTCTCTGTGATGTCACATAGGAAAGTCTATAAGGCATTTCCTGGGCAAACCAGCTCAGAACAGCTGCAGAGTCGGTGCTGACAAGAACTCCAGATGAATGGAGACGTGTGGCTCCTCCCCCCTTAAAGCCGCATGGTCTGCCTAAGGAACAATATGGAACTGTGAGTGTAATCTCTTTGTTTTCTCCACTTTTATTTTATACCTGTACTGTACATATTTTATGTCTCAATTTTATAGCAACTTTTATCTGTAATCACTGTCCTCTTTCGGAAAATAAATGAAATTATTTAGATCTGTCTCCATGCTCTAAGAATCGAACTATACGCCTTTGATAGATAATCGCTACTAATTCAAAGGGTTTGCCACGGACCCTCTTAATTTAACACTGTGAATTAAGTAACCGTGACTGGTGGCAGCGCGTTGTGTATGGCTATTACGGCTGGCTGGCAGTCTAGAAGGGTCTTATATTGCTGAGTAAGGGGCTTCAGCCACAGCATTGATAATTCCCTTACTGCAGAAGCCTAATTGCCGGTTCACAACAGGCAGCCCGTCCGGCGACCAATTATCCTAGGTGCAGTTCCCTGACTGACCTGAGGGTAAGGGGGGCGCCGGAGAGCTGCGAGTTCCAAAGTGGAACTGGGAAAGTGGGATATACATAAATCCCCGCAGAACTTGGAAGATTGATAGCAGTGGTGGGGCATCCAAATTAAACTCCCCCTGCGGCAAATTGTAGAGCGAGATTAGCTTGCTGGATATTTTTGTCACATGGTGCCAGTGGTGGGATAACTAAGATAAGCCCCACTGCGCCTGTGATAGCCGTGTGCCGGCATTGTGTCACGTCCCTCCGTCCGCTGATACACCGGTGTCAGTGGTGGGATCGTGACATAGTGGTGACACAGGGTCCGCTGTCCGTCGCGTTTTGGTGGCAGCGGGACTCCCGTTAGTGTCGCCCGTAAGTGGACGAACGGCGGTGGGCTGTTCGTCACATATTGGTGGCAGAGCGGTGGGATAATCCTAGAGCATTAGTGATTTGGTTTGAGCAATCATTCCTCTCACTAAAAACCTGCACGGTTCCTGCGGGAATCCTGCATCATAGGTTTTGGAGAACAGACTCAGTGGTTACTAGTCCTGAGACATTAGTGTGTACTTGCAAGTATCCCCCTCCCGTTTCTTCGTTTTTCTTTTTCTATCTTTTATTTGGCAACCATGGCGGCGATGACAGTGGAGTGGTATCAGAAGCAGAAAAAGGACACCCTTGCTGGGTTATGCACGTACCGAGGCATAGACGCCGCAGGAGGAACCAAAGATCAAATGATCGCGGCTCTAGTGCAGCTGGACAACGGCCAGAATCCAGCGAGCGCAGAAGTTGGCCCAAGTTGCCATGGGGCTGCAGCAGAGGCTCCACTCCTGAGCGCTGGCCCCACATTCAACCAGAACGGGGTGGACCCCTATCTGCAAATGGCCTTGGACGAACTCCCCGCCGAAGACAGGGATGGGCGGGTGAGGCTGATCCAGCAATATCGGCAGGAGGCCCAAGCCGAACGTGAGCGCCAAGCTGAGGCTGAGAGGGTCGAGCGTCAAGCCCAGGCTGAGAGAGCTGAGCGCCATGCAGAAGCTCAGAGGGCCCATGAGCTGGAGATGCTCCAGCGGGGGTGGAATGCCCCCACAGCCCGAAGCCGTGAGCCCAGCAGCGTCCAGACTCCTAAACCCCGGCCAGAGCATTTTCCCGTGATGGAAAAGGATGGGGACTTGGACACGTTCCTGCGAGCCTTTGAGAAAGCCTGCAGACAGTACCAGCTGCCTAGAGACCAATGGGCAAGGTACTTGACCCCAGGGCTAAAAGGCAAAGCCCTGGAGGCATTTGCTTCTCTTCCGCCAGAAGCCGATGACGACTATGACGCCATAAAGCAGGCGCTGATCGCCAAATACCGGCTGACACCTGAGGTATACCGAAAGAAGTTCCGACACCTCCAACGTGGCCCACACGATAGCTACAGTGATGTGGTGCAAGGACTCAGGACCCACTTTGACCAGTGGATCCATGGACTGTCCGTTGAAACCTTTGAGCAGCTACGGGACCTGATGATCAAAGACCAGTTCCTGCATCTCTGCCCAGCTGAGGTCCGACAGTTCATCCTGGACCGCGAACCAACGAACGCGGACAAAGCGGCGCAGATCGCCGACAACCACGAGGCCAACCGGAAGCCCGAGACGCGGAGGCCAGTCGCCACCAGCTGGAAAGGGGGTAAGCCAGCAACCAACCCCAATGCCCCAGCTAGCCGTCCCTCCGGAGGCCCTGTCCCTGTTGCCAACAACAGGCCGGCTACTGACAGTCGCCTGTGTCACCACTGCCAGCGGCCTGGTCACTTCTTTTACACCTGTCCGAACAGGCCGAAGAACCCCCCAGCCAAGGCCCCCGGGCCCAATGCCTCTGTTCTTTTGGTGGGAGGTGTGGTTGGGAGGGCTGACGACAACGTTCAACCTGTTCAGGTGGGGGCCCGTCTTGCTACAGGCCTCAAGGACACCGGGGCTGAACGAACCCTCATCCGTCCTGGACTGGCGGCCCCTGAAGAGTTTGTTGAGGGGAAAACCCTGACTGTCACCGGGATTGGAGGCACCCGTTGTCCCTTGCCAGTGGCACGAGTTTTTCTTGATTGGGGTGCCGGGAGCGGGTTGAGGGAGGTGGGAGTGTCTGAAAACCTGCCCACTGATGTTTTATTGGGGACTGACTTGGGGAGGATGGTTGCATACTATGTCCCTGACACCCTTCCCCAAACTGATAATAAGGGTAACGTTAACCCTGATGATGTTGATGATGGGAAACTGAATGTGTTACCTGCTAATGCCTTGATGAGTAATGATGCAACTAACAACCATTCTTTCCCAAGGTATGATGCTGATGTGAATGTACCAAAGCAAACTGATAACCATTCTTTTCCTAGGAATGATGATGTATCTGTGCCGACTGAACCCGTTAACCCTTTCTTTGAAACGGTAGATGTGTCCACAGGTACCGAGGTGCTCAGCCCCGTCACTCTGCGGAGTGAGACGGCTGAGGAACCCCTGGCAGGAGCAAGCAACGGTGCTCAAGGAAATGGGGAGGTGCATGGGGACCATGAGGAAGGTAATGCCATGCAGCTGACCAGTGCCACCGAGGAAGGTAACTGGCCCATAAGTAGCACTGCTCCTGAAGTGTTGGGGGTGGATGGGGAGGTAGAGCCCAGGGCAGCACCAGCTGGTGGGTCTGTAGAAATCCCCAGGGAGACAGCATACATAGCAGCTGTCACACGCAGTCAGAGTGCCCAGATCGCAGGTAACGCACTGTCTTCTGGACCCTCTGCTGCTACAGGAGAGACTGAACCAGAGGTGAACCCAGAGCCGGTTCCAGAGGGTCCCAGTAAAGAGGGGACCCTGACGTCCCTTCTGGCAGCCTCCAGCATGGAGTTCCAGGCTGCTCTGCACTCAGATGCCAGCCTGGAGAAATTGAGAGGTCTCGCCGAGACGCCCACCTCCAAGTCTGATAAGGAGAGGGTGTTCTGGGAACGAGGAAGGTTGTACCGGGAGACGGTACCCGGAGATCCTAAAAAGGAGTGGTTGAGGGAAAGACAGCTGGTCGTCCCCTATCAGTTCAGAACTGAGTTGTTGCGGATTGCCCATGAGATTCCACTCGCTGGACACTTGGGGATCAGCAAAACAAAGGCACGGCTGTCTCAACACTTCTATTGGCCCAAGATGGGGACAGATGTAACACACTACTGCCGCTCCTGTGCCACCTGTCAAAAAGTGGGTAAGGCGGGGCCTGCTCTTAAGGCTCCCCTTATTCCTTTGCCGGTGATAGAGGAGCCTTTCCAGAGAATCGCGGTGGACATTGTAGGACCGCTGTCCGTCCCCAGCAGCTCCGGAAAGCGATACATTCTCACCGTGGTAGACTACGCTACCCGGTACCCAGAGGCAGTAGCTCTGTCTTCAACCAGGGCAGATAAGGTGGCTGACGCACTGGTGACCATCTTTTCGAGAGTAGGATTTCCCAGGGAGATGCTTACCGATCAAGGGCCCCAATTCATGTCTCGCCTAATGGAGGCTCTCTGTGAGAAAATGCAGGTGACGCACCTGGTATCGAGTCCGTATCACCCACAGACTAATGGTTTGTGTGAACGCTTCAACGGTACCCTCAAACAGATGCTCCGCATACTGGTTGAGACCCAAGGGCGCGACTGGGAGCGGTACCTCCCACACCTGCTGTTCGCTTACAGAGAAGTTCCGCAGGCCTCGACCGGGTTCTCCCCCTTCGAGCTCCTGTATGGCAGGCGAGTCCGGGGACCCCTTGGGTTGATAAGAGAATCCTGGGAAGATGAGCCAAACCCCACAGAAGTGTCCATCGTGGATTATGTCATGCGCTTCCGTGACAAGATGCAGACCTTGACGCAGTTGGTGCATGACAACATGACGCAGGCTCAGGCTGACCAGAAGCACTGGTACGACCAGAACGCCCGGGAGCGGACCTACCAGGTGGGTCAAAAGGTGTGGGCGCTGGTCCCTGTACCAACGGATAAGCTTCAGGCAGCCTGGGAAGGCCCATACGTCGTCCACCAACAGCTCAACCCGGTCACCTACGTGGTCACGCTTGACCATGCTCGGGGTAGGCGCAAGGCCTTTCACGTCAACATGCTGAAGGCGCACTACGAACGTGAAGCTTGCATCCTACCGGTCTGCAATCTGCCAGAGGATGGGGAGGAAGATTCCCTCCTGGACATGCTGGCCCAGGCCAAGGCCAATGGGTCCATTGAGGACATGGAGATAAGTGGTTCGCTCACCGTGTCCCAGCGGTTGCAGTTGATGGCCACCCTGGAACTCTTCCGGCCCGTGTTCACCAACCGTCCTGGGAGGACGGAGTTAGCGGTTCATGAGGTGGACACCGGGAATCACGCCCCATTACGGCGAACACCTTATCGGATCTCTGAAACGGTGCAACAAGTCATGCGCCGAGAGGTCGATGAGATGTTAAGGCTGGGAGTGATTCGACGGTCAAAAGGTGCGTGGGCTTCACCTGTAGTCCTCGTGCCTAAAAAGGATCGAACCACCCGGTTCTGCGTGGACTACAGGGGGCTCAACGCCATCACAACCTCTGATGCCCACCCGATGCCGCGCATCGAGGATCTGCTCGAGCGGTTGACAAACGCCAACTACATATCCATCATGGATTTGAGTCGGGGATACTGGCAGATTCCCCTGAGCCCTGAGGCGCAGGAGAAATCCGCCTTTATCACCCCCTTTGGACTGTACGAGTCCACGGTCATGCCCTTCGGCATGAAGAATGCCCCTGCCACTTTCCAGCGGATGGTCAACCACCTGCTTCGGGGACTGGAGGAGTACGCCGTGGCATACTTAGACGATATTGCCGTCTTCAGTTCCACCTGGGAGGAACACCTTCAGCACCTCCAGGAGGTGCTCAAGCGTCTTCACCAGGCAGGCCTGACCATCAAGCCGGGGAAGTGCCAGATAGGCATGCACAAGGTCCACTACCTGGGGCACCGGGTAGGCGGGGGTTCCATGAGTCCGGAGCCAGGAAAAGTGGACGCAATCGTGTCCTGGCCCACCCCCAGGACCAAGAAACAGGTGAAGTCCTTCTTGGGCACTGCAGGGTACTATAGGCGGTTCGTACAGGACTATAGCGCCCTTGCCAAACCCTTGACTGACCTCACCAAGCAGAGGCTACCCCAAACAGTCAACTGGACAGATGACTGTGAGGCGGCTTTCCAAGCTTTGAAAGCAGCCCTGTGCAACTCTCCAGTGTTGAGAGCAGTCGACAGCAGTCGCCCGTTTCTGGTACAGACCGACGCCAGCGAGTTTGGCCTCGGTGCTGTGCTTAGCCAGGTCGACTCGGGGGACCAAGAGCACCCCGTGTTGTACCTGAGCCGGAAACTTTTGCCGAGGGAAGTGGCATACTCGACCATCGAGAAGGAGTGTCTGGCCATGGTGTGGGCACTGCAGCGTTTGCAGCCCTACCTGTATGGGCGCGCCTTCACGGTGGTAACCGACCACAACCCACTGAGCTGGTTGCACACCGTGTCGGGAACCAATGGAAGATTGCTCCGCTGGAGCCTTGCCCTTCAACAGTACGATTTTACTGTAAAACACAGGAAGGGCAGTGAAAACGGCAATGCCGATGGGTTGTCCCGCCGGGGCGAACCCGCTGAGGTGCGCATGGCCGATTACCGAGAGGTAATGCCTCCTTAGCGCCCTCTTAAGGGGGGAGGTGTGATGTACAATGTCTGTGAGGTATGGGGTTTTGTCTACAAAATATGATGTTTTCTGTTGTAACTTTCCAGAAAGATCCGGCACATATGACAATCCAGGCTGCTAGCTCTGCAGCTTCACCCCTCCTCCCTTCACACACACACAGAGCAGTGCCACCCCCCTCCTCTACAGCCTGTGTTCGCACTAGTAATAGGAGACCCCCTGCTGTTACAACCATTTGTTTCCTCTCCACAGCTGAGAGAAAAAAGTGCGGGATGGTTCTTTGTTTGAAACAAAGAGGTTTGAATAAAACTATAAGAGCCTGCCCTGCGAAAACCGTACCAAGCAGAGATATAAAAATCATATTTCTGCGATCCGAGCAGACCCAGCTTCGCTGTGGTGCCTGTTGCAAAACTCTCGGATGTCCAGAACCTGAGATATGATTTGCGCCCAAATGGACGGTCATATCGCATAGATGTTTGATGTTTTCTTGATGGGCTCATTACGCTGGGAAACATGATACCACTGATGAGTCCATACCAGCTTCTCCCATAAAGTTATAGCTAATCTAAGTTTTGTAGCCAAAACATAACTTGGATAAGAGAGGTGGGATCAACCCAGAATGCACCTCTCTGTGATGTCACATAGGAAAGTCTATAAGGCATTTCCTGGGCAAACCAGCTCAGAACAGCTGCAGAGTCGGTGCTGACAAGAACTCCAGATGAATGGAGACGTGTGGCTCCTCCCCCCTTAAAGCCGCATGGTCTGCCTAAGGAACAATATGGAACTGTGAGTGTAATCTCTTTGTTTTCTCCACTTTTATTTTATACCTGTACTGTACATATTTTATGTCTCAATTTTATAGCAACTTTTATCTGTAATCACTGTCCTCTTTCGGAAAATAAATGAAATTATTTAGATCTGTCTCCATGCTCTAAGAATCGAACTATACGCCTTTGATAGATAATCGCTACTAATTCAAAGGGTTTGCCACGGACCCTCTTAATTTAACACTGTGAATTAAGTAACCGTGACTGGTGGCAGCGCGTTGTGTATGGCTATTACGGCTGGCTGGCAGTCTAGAAGGGTCTTATATTGCTGAGTAAGGGGCTTCAGCCACAGCATTGATAATTCCCTTACTGCAGAAGCCTAATTGCCGGTTCACAACAGGCAGCCCGTCCGGCGACCAATTATCCTAGGTGCAGTTCCCTGACTGACCTGAGGGTAAGGGGGGCGCCGGAGAGCTGCGAGTTCCAAAGTGGAACTGGGAAAGTGGGATATACATAAATCCCCGCAGAACTTGGAAGATTGATAGCAGTGGTGGGGCATCCAAATTAAACTCCCCCTGCGGCAAATTGTAGAGCGAGATTAGCTTGCTGGATATTTTTGTCACATGGTGCCAGTGGTGGGATAACTAAGATAAGCCCCACTGCGCCTGTGATAGCCGTGTGCCGGCATTGTGTCACGTCCCTCCGTCCGCTGATACACCGGTGTCAGTGGTGGGATCGTGACATAGTGGTGACACAGGGTCCGCTGTCCGTCGCGTTTTGGTGGCAGCGGGACTCCCGTTAGTGTCGCCCGTAAGTGGACGAACGGCGGTGGGCTGTTCGTCACATTTAGTTTTAGGGCGGTGATCTCATCTGCCTCATAATGAGAGTCCGATAAGTGGTTGTGGGCTGTGGTGAATTCCTCCAGCTTCTCCTCAGTATGGGCTGTTCTGTCCCTTAAGTGCCCAATGTCTTACTTTAGTGCAGTGAAGGCTGAGGTAATGTCACTGTGTACAGCCTGCTTTAGATCTCCTAGCAGGGACTTCAGTGTGTCCTCAGTGATAGGGGTGGAGGGGTTCCCTGTGTCAGGTGCATATACTTGCGTTTTGTGCTTCTCCGGGCTCCTGGGTAAAGAGCTGCCCGATCTTTCCTGTGCCTGCTCCTCTGTACTCATACCCCTCTCCAGTAAGGTCTGGCCCAGTGTCAGATCAGACCCCCCAGAGCGCTCAACACCACCGCTGGCCGCATGGTGAGTGCTGTGGTGGCCATCTTGGATTTTCCCAGGCTCCGGCAAAATGAACGGTATCCTGCCCGGCGCTGCTCCCCTGCTCCTCGTTGCGCGCCCCATTAGTGCACGGACCCCGTCTGAGGTCGTGGTGAGTGGAATTGCGGGTTTCCCCCACCGTTAGTTGCTGCTGGGGCCCGGAGCTAGCGTTCCCTGCGCCCGCTCAGCTCCTCATCCAGACACGCCCCCCGTGTCATCATTATATAAGCTATTCATCTATAAGTGCACAGGATCTATTCCCCTTATACACTGATATCCAGTGATAGATCTACAATCCGCTTACATATATCTATGTATGGATTTATCTTACACTCAGTAAATACGGTGCACTTATCTCATTTCCCCCTTGATAGTGACGCTCTCTTAGGATACATGTTACTCTATGATGGCACTTTTGCACATAGTCACTAGATGGCGCTACAACATTTGACATTTGCCTGAATTTTTATATCTATACATGGTTTACACAAATTATATTTTCTTGTGGTAACTCTATGCTATTTAACATTAGAAGCTGTGTATTTTTGTAATTATTTGTATGTATACATGATTGATTACCACTTCTGTCTCTGTAAAAACAATCTCCTTTAACACCTTTCCGACATCGGGCGTAAATGTACTTCCTCCCTTTGATGTGGGCTCCGGCGGTGAGCCCACATCTTTTCCGGCACGTCAGCTGTTTTGAACATCTGCCATTTGCCCCGAACAGCCTCTGACTGGCATTTAATGTGCACTTCCAGCAAGCGCGCCAGAAATCCCGCCCATTGGTGACCCCGCCAAATGATCATGGGTCACCGATGGATTGACATGATAACCAGAGGTCTCCAGCAGACCTCTATGCTTATCACTGCCGCAACTGATCCACTGGGATAATAGCTGCTGTGACTTCAGATCTTCCAGGGTCACTACTCCACCTGTGGCACACACACAGAGAGGAAGTAACGACAAGCGTAGGAAGATGACAGTCCATACAAGGTACAAGGCCAGTTGATCCAAAGATCACAATCTGGCTTCTCGAAACGTATCCATGGTTCAATGATGGTCAATGGAGCAGATCTGTATTCTTCCAGCCAAGGCTGAAAATCCCTAGGTTGTTTCCTATAGAATGATAGATCCGTGTCCCTTGTGATGATGTTGTGGCTGCTGTCCTATCTCTTGTCCTTAGGATGTATAGATGTCTTGGCAGAATCTCTCTGGCTGTTTCTCTCTCAGTCTCTTTATACAGAGGCATGTAACCTATTTTTAGACTTAACAAATGTCCCTCATTCAGTATTTACATAAAGGGTAAGAATGGAGATGAGATTATTATAGCATTACTTGATTATAATAATAATAAATTTTATTTCTATAGCGCTGACATATTCCGCAGCACTTTACATTTCAGAGGGGACTTGTACAGACGATAGACATTACAGCATAACAATAATCACATAGATCATAACAGATACCAAGATGAATGAGGGCCCTGCTTGCAAGCTTACAATCTATGAGGAAAAAAGGTAGACACGAAAGGTGGGTGGTAACAGTTGCCCTGATTGTATGGACCAGCCATAATGTTAAGTGTGTAACAGTACAGACACAGAGGGCTAATGGATGCATAAAGCATGTGGGAACATGATACGGGGAACCTGGTTATGGTAAAACTTTTGACTGTGACACACAGGCATAGTTAGGTTAATGTGTTGAGGCGGTAGACCAATCTGAATAAATACGTTTTCAGGGCACGCTTAAAATTGTAGGGATTGGGGACTAATCATATTGACCTTTTAGATGGGAGTGGGAGGTTCTGATTATTGAGGATGCTAACCTCAGGTCATCAACAGAATGGAGGGCACGGGTAGGGTGATATACTGAAACAAGGGAGATGTAGGGTGGTGCTGAGCCATGGAGGGCTTTGTGGGTGAAGGTAAAGTTTGTACAGGATTCTGGAGTGGATGGGTAGCCAGTGTAATGACTGGCACAAGGTAGAAGCATCGGTGTAACGATTGGCAAGGAATATGATCCTGGCTGCAGCACTCAAGACAGATTGGAGAGGGGAGAGTTTGGTAAGAGGGAGACCGATTACAAGAGAGTTACAATAGTCGAGACGAGAATGAATAAGAGAAACAGTAAGAGTTTTTGCGGAATCAAAAGTAAGAAAAGGTCGAATTCTAGAAATGTTTTTGAGATGCAGATAACAAGAGCGAGCCAGTGATCAGATGTGGGGGGCAAAGGAAAGCTCGGAGTCAAGTATGACCCCAAGACAGCGGGCATGTTGCTGTGGAGTAATAGTGGAACCACAGACAGAAATGACAGTGTAGGGTGATTATGTAAACTATTTGCATAGTTTTTCCCTCTCTGCTTTAGAAGTCAACAAACTGGCTCCATAACACAATGCATAATTAGCATATCAGCAATCATCACTAGTGATCAAGGATAAGCACAATAATAGTCATTTATTACCGGCTTACACAAACAAAAGTCTGTTTTCTTGACCAACTATAAATCAAGACTTAAATTTAAAGCCAACATACAGATAACATTCTATTATTCTTCTTTTGCTAAAAAAAAATCGTCTGGTTAATTAAGATACAATGCTGTATGTCTTCACAATGCCAAAAGTAAAAAAAAAAATGTTTTAAAAAATATTTTAAAAAAGTATAAAAGTTGAAATCACCCCCCTTTCGCCCCTTTCAAAATAAAACAATTAAAAATCAAACATACACATATTTGTTATAGCGGCGTTCAGAATCGCCTGATCTATCAATATAAAAAAGAATTAACCTGATCGCTAAATGGCGTAACGAGAAAAAATGTCAAAACACCAGAATTACTTTTTTTTGGCCGCCACAACATTGCATTAAAATGCAATAAAGGATGACCAAAAGATCATATCTGCACCAAAATGGTCTCCATTAATAACGTCAGCTCGGCACACAAAAAATAAGCCTTCATCCAACCCGAGATCATGAAAAATGGAGACGCAACGGGTATCGGAAAATGGTGCAATTCTTTTATACTTTACCTAATAAAGATGAGTTATTTTTACTGATACAGTGGGTATGGAAAGTATTCAGACCCCTTTCAATTTTTAAATTGTTTCATTGCAGCCATTTCGTAAATTCAAATTCATACTATCTATTCCTGACACTGGAGTGGCTTATACACGTCCGAAGTATATAGTTTGAGGTCTGGGATCTGCCAATATGTGGCAAGTTTTCTGACTGTTTCAGATAACATGATACATGATTTTAGTTTTTTTTTGTCTAGTCTCGCTTGAGTATATGCCAATATTAAATAGTCTCTTCATGAGTCGTCTTTGATGAGGACAATGAAACCCATAGAAATGAGAGGCTTGGAGAGTGAGTGTGTATACGTCACCTCACCCTATATACTGAGATGTGGGGTACATGTTTTTTCTATTAGTCACTTTCCGACTAACCTTCAGGGGGTGAATTTTAGGTATAGCTTTACATTTGGAATTAATAAGGTTTAGTTTTATCCTTTTGTCAGCAAACATGAGGAATGACAAGAGACAACCCATTTAAGAAGATTCAACTTTGGTTAAAACTATTCCAACATTATGAACATAAAAAAGGCTTCTCCCCTATGTGACATCTCTGATGTTTATTAACAGTTGATTTCCAAGTAAAATTTTTCCCACATTAAGAAAATGAAAATGGCTTCTCCTCTGTGTGACTGCGCTGATGGCGATCAAGAAGGACTTTCTGATTAAAATATTTCCCACATTCTGAACAGGAAAAAAGCTTCTCCCCTGTGTGAGTTCTCTGGTGCTTAACACAATCTGATTTATGCCTAAAACATTTCCCACATTCTGAACATGAAAAAGGCTTCTCCCCTGTGTGAGTTCTCTGATGGGTAACAAAATTTGATTTCTGTGCAAAACATTTCCCACATTCTAAACATGAAAAAGGCTTCTCTCCTGTGTGGATTCTCTGGTGCTTAACACAATCTGATTTACTGTTAAAACATTTCCCACATTCTGAACAGTAAAAAGGCTTCTCCCCTGTGTGGATTCTCTGGTGATTAACACAAGCTGATATATTGTTAAAACATTTTCCACATTTTGAACAGGAAAAAGGCTTCTCTCCTGTGTGAGTTCTCTGGTGGGTAACAAAATGTGATTTCTGTGCAAAATATTTCCCACATTCTGAACAAGAAAAGGGTTTCTCCCCTGTGTGAGTTCTCTGATGGGTAACAAAATTTGATTTCTGTGCAAAACATTTCCCACATTCTAAACATGAAAAAGGCTTCTCTCCTGTGTGGATTCTCTGGTGCTTAACACAATCTGATTTACTGTTAAAACATTTCCCACATTCTGAACAGTAAAAAGGCAACTCCCCTGTGTGGATTCTCTGGTGATTAACACAAGCTGATTTATTGTTAAAACATTTTCCACATTTTGAACAGGAAAAAGGCTTCTCCCCTGTGTGAGTTCTCTGGTGAATAACAAAATGTGATTTCTGTGCAAAATATTTCCCACATACTGAACAGGAAAAGGGTTTCTCCCCTGTGTGAGTTCTCTGGTGAATAGCAAAATTTGATTTCTGTGCAAAATATTTCCCACATTCTGAACATGAAAATGGCTTCTTTGTTTTAGGAGCAGTTTGTTTTTTATTGCCTCTTCTGTGACTTTGATTTTCCTTAGTAGTCAGTAATGAATCAGAAGATGGGACCTGTTTCATAGGATCAGATGACAGATCTTTGCTGTGAATGGATGATGGTATATCTGGAGTAACAGCAATCACTTCAGTTGTATCTTGTAGGATCTCAAGATCATCAGATTTAAAAATTGAAGATGTCAGCTGTCCCTCTGATCTCCTGGTACAGTCATCTGCTAAGATAAACAATTATTTTTTTAATAAAATATCCTTCAGTTTTATATTTTTGAACATTTATACTTAGCTTGCCATTTTTATGGACAGTTTATGTAAAAAACTTTAATTATTTCCCAAGACAATGACAGTTCACAGTCTAATAGAAAACCTTGTTGGATGAACCAGTAGTGTGCGGTGTTCAACTGTTTGTTCATTCTGCCTCCCAAATGTAAAATATAAAGAAACCAATCAATGCTATGTAGGTGAAAATAATACCAATTCTCATCTCACAAAAAACAAGTCCCCACTCAGGTCCATCATCTGTCAGTGGAAAAACAGAGGTTCCCACACTATTAGTGGCTCAAAGGCTGCTGAAAAGCAACAGAGTTTCTATAAACCAATCCAGCAAAATCTGCTCTCACTTCGGAGTCTTGCAGTGTGCGCAAACTACATTTAGGATCCTTGTATTTAGCAATATTATAGTGAGAAGAATCCACTTAATTTTGTTACGCGAGGCTTAGGTCAAAGAAGGCTGAAATACCCGGGGCCCCTGCAGAGTCCCTCCAACTAGGGAAAACCCTGTCTGACCCTCAACCCAGGGTTTTTGCTAATGGTGCAAATGCCTGAGACTCCAACCTTTCCTTATCTCCTGCTCAGCCCTAAGCTGAACCCTCCACCCTCCACCCAGTGAGTCGTCAAACCACCAAAGCCCCCACAGTAATGACAGACAGGGAGAACTTAAACCGCACCGCGCCGCATACACACAGGACAATACCGTAATGTGAACAGGGCAAAACAAAACACAAATATAGGAAGGCGAAAAGGTAACAACGGATCATACGCCACCAGATACGAATTTCTCTCTCCAACACCTCCTCTCCAGACCGGAACCACTTGGCATAAAATACAAGCTATAATCGGCGACGCCCATAGGCCAGCACGACTATTTAAAGACCGTGGGCGTGACCAAACATCCCACCTGATTTCCAGCTAGATTAACCCTCAATAACCTGAGTAAAATCAAGCCGGCGCCACTGCGGCTATAGTGGACGGAGATGGAACTACCGCTGCCTGCCGGACGCTGTGGTGTGAATAGCGTCCGACATGACAGTACCCCGTCTTCTACGAGGGACCCCAGGGCCCTCAAGACTCATAGGACCCGGCTTGTCCGGATGACGGCGGTGAAACGAACTGACCAGCCGATCCGCATGTATGTCCGAGGCTGGTACCCAAGACCTCTCCTCCGGACCATACCCCCGCCATTGTACCAAATACTGAAGAGTACGGCGCAGTACTCGAGAGTCCACCACCTTGGAGACTTCAAACTCTAAATCGCCATCCACCATGACTGGAGGTGGCATCGGCGTCGTGTCCACAGAGGCTACCACCTTTTTCAATAAAGCCCTGTGAAACACGTTGTGTATCTTGTATACCGCAGGAAGTTCCAACCGATAAGCAACCGGGTTAATGATGGCAGCAATCTTAAAAGGGCCAATAAACCTTGGACCCAATTTCAATGATGGAATTTTGAGTTTTATGTTTTTAGTAGCTAACCACACCCAATCACCCACACACAGGTCCGGACCTGGCACGCGTCTAGCGTCAGCCACTCGTTTGTACCTTGCACTCATGCTCAGCAATCGCTGTTTCACACTCCTCCAGACCGATGATAGTTGAACTCCAAGCTGCTCCTCCTCCAGGACGCCCCCAGAGCCACCCTGACGCAAGGTACAAAATTGAGGATGGTGCCCGTAAACACAAAAGAACGGAGACTCTCCCAATGATTCTTGGTGGTGATTATTTAACGCGAACTCGGCCAAGGGAAGGAATGTCGACCACTCCTCTTGGTTGTCAGACACAAAACATCGCAAATACTGCTCCAGATTTTGGTTCATGCGCTCAGTTTGACCATTTGACTGGATGAAATGCCTACGAATGAGACAACTTGATCCCCAATCGTGAGCAAAAAGCTTTCCAAAACTTCGCCACAAACTGGGTACCCCTATCAGACACTATGTCCGACGGAACTCCGTGTAGTCTGACCACCTCCTGCACAAAAACCTGAGCCAACATCTTCGCGTTGGGCAAGGAAGGCAACGACACAAAATGCGCCATCTTCGAAAATCGATCAACCACCACCAGGATGACCGTGTTCCCCGCCGAGGCAGGCAAGTCCGTGATAAAGTCCATGGAGATTTCTGTCCATGGCCTACTAGGTACCCCCAGAGGCTGTAGAGTGCCAGCAGGACGGGATCTGGGCGACTTGGCCCTGGCGCACGTGATGCAAGCTGCCATGTACGAGACCACGTCCTGCCGGATTTTTGGCCACCAGAAGCAGCGCGATACCAGCTCCAAGGTGCCCCTAACCCCTGGATGACCGTCCAGGACAGAGTCGTGGTGTCCCCCCAACACATTAAGATGAAGGGGTACGAATGACTTGTTAGCGGGAAGTCCTGGCGGTACCTCCTCCTGGGCCTCGGCAATCTCCGCCTCTACCTCAGTCGTGAGAGCCGAAACCACTACACCTTCCTGGAGGATGGGTACCAGATCTTCCCGAGGTTCTCCCCCCCGGAAAACACCTGGACAAGGCATCCGCCTTGGTGTTTTTAGCCCCAGGACGGTAAGTCACCAGAAAGTTAAATCGTGTAAAAAAACAATGCCCAGCGAGCCTGCCTGGGAGACAGACGCTTGGCCGACTCCAGATAGAGCAGGTTTTTATGGTCGGTGATGACTGTGACCTGGTGGGCCGCCCCCTCCAAGAAGTGACGCCATTCCTCAAAAGCCAATTTGATGGCCAACAACTCCTTGTTGCTGATATCGTAATTCCGTTCGGCAGGCGACAGCTTCTTGGAGAAGTAGGCGCATGGACGCATATTGCTCAAGGACGAGCCCTGTGACAGTACTGCCCCCACTCCCACCTCAGACGCATCGACCTCCACAGTAAAAGGTTTAGGTACGTCTGGTTGCACCAGAATGGGGGCAGAAGCTCAAATGCACGCACCACAACCTCAGACCAGATAGCGAGATTGGTACCTTTTCTCGTCATGTCCGTGAGCGGTTTGGCTATAGTAGAAAAATTCTTAATAAACTTCCTATAATAGTTGGCAAACCCAAGGAACCGCTGGAGCGCTTTTAGATTATCAGGCCGTTCCCATCACAGCACCGCTTGCACCTTCGCGGCGTCCATTTTAAACCCTGCGGCGGACACAATATATCCCAAAAAAGGCAACTCCTGAACAAAAAATACGCATTTTTCAAGCTTAGCATAGAGCTTATTCTCACGGAGCAATTGTAACACCTGCCTGACATGCTCTAAATGAGTGTCCCGGTCGCTCACATAAATGAGGATGTCATCCAGGTACACAATCACAAATTTCCCCAGCACATGAGCGAATACATCATTTATGAAATGTTGGAAAACAGCAGGTGCGTTTGTCAACCCAAATGGCATAACTAGGCTTTCAAAATGACCCTCAGGGGTATTAAACGCCGTCTTCCACTCATCCCCCTGACGGACCCTTATGAGGTTGTACGCCCCCCTGAGGTCAAGTTTGGAAAACCACTTCGCACCAGCCACCTGGTTGAACAAATCAGGGATCAGAGGCATCGGGTAGGGATCACGGGCCGTAATCTGGTTTAACTCCCGGAAATCCAGACACGGGCGTAACCCCCATCTTTCTTCTTAATGAAGAAAAACCCCGCTGCTACAGGCGAGGATGAAGGCCGGATGTGCCCTTTACTTAGACTCTCTGCGATGTAGTCTTTAAGAGCTTGTCTCTCCAGACCAGAAATACTAAACATCCTAGCCTTTGGCAATTTGGCCCCGGGTTTTAACCTAATCACACAGTCATAGGTTCGATGTGGAGGTAGTTCTGAGCATCCCCTCTCAGAGAAGACATCCGCAAAATACAGCAATGCCTCCGGAAGGCTGGACTTCACGGCGGACACACATGTGGCCAAGCAATTTTCCTGACAGAAACCACTCCACTGGACTATGTCCTGGGTTCTCCTGTCAATCACCGGGTTGTGCTTGGACAACCATGGGAAACCCAGGACCATTTGTGCTGGGAGATTATTGAGTACCCTACATGTAACCCACTCAGAATGTAGGACCCCAATGTGGAGTTTAACCTCAGCTACAAACTCAGTAATCTCCCCCTGTGGGAGGGGAGCGGCATTAATGGTAACCACGCGAATAAGATGAGGGAGTTTTTCGATCTTAAAACCGGCCGTGCGTGCAAACTCCTCATCCATGAGATTGGTGGTGGAACCGCTGTCCACAAACACTGATATTGGTAGCTCTCTGCCCGCAATAATAACCCTGGCAGGGAGCATACATTGAGATACCATCATGGAGGATATGCATACGCTCAGCTGGGCCTCCTCCATACCCTCTGAGCTTACCAGTTTTCCGCCGGTGCGACTTTCTTTGGTAACACAGGACAAGCATTTACATAGTGATCTCTTTTACCACAGTAAAAACATGCTCCTTGCTTCCTGAACCCAGGAACGCGACGCTTAACATGTGATACCCCAGCGATTTGCATAGGTTCCGTGGGCTCACCTGCAGCAACCACACTTGCACCCCTGCTTTCCCTCAGGGGTAGCGTCTCCTGTGCCCCCTGACGCAAACGTCGATCAATACGAATAACCAAACTCATGGCAGACTCTAACGATGCAGGAGTCTCATACATCAGGAGGGCCTGTTTAACTCTTCCTGAAACCCCATGAATAAACTGACTCCGCAGCGCTGGGTCGTTCCACTGTGTGTCTACTGCCCAACGGCGAAATTCTGAGCAAGTCTTCCGCCATCCGTTCCCCCTGACGGAGGGCGCAGATTTTAGATTCCGCTAGAGCCAATCTGTCTGGATCATCATAAATGAGCCCGAGTGCTGAAAAAACATTCTCAACCGAATGAAACGTAGCAGAGTCAGCTGGTAAGGAAAACGCCCATGCTTGGGGGTCCCCACTCAGTAATGATAACACCAGAACCACCCGCTGAGCCTCATTACCTGAGGAGACAGGGCACATGCGAAAGTATAACTTGCAGGCCTCCCGAAAGATGACAAATTTGCTGCGTTCCCCAGCAAATCGTTCAGGCAGCGGAATCTTCGACTCTGCACCTGCACCTGCAGAAGCCGCTTGCACATTAGCTACAACCAGGCCCTGCTACTGAACTGCCCCCTTCAACTCGGTGACCTGTAAGGACAGCGCCACCAACTGGCGGTTTATGGAAGTCATGAAATCCATGGACTACCAAAATATTGTGGGCCGATTATAATGTTACGCGGGGCTTAGGTCAAAGAAGGCTGAAATACCCGGGGCCCCTGCAGAGTCCCTCCAACTAGGGAAAACCCTGTCTGACCCTCAACCCAGGGTTTTTGCTAATGGTGCAAATGCCTGAGCCTCCAACCTTTCCTTATCTCCTGCTCAGCCCTAAGCTGAACCCTCCACCCAGTGAGTCGTCAAACCACCAAAGCCCCCACAGTAATGACAGACAGGGAGAACTTAAACCGCACCGCGCCGCATACACACAGGACAATACCGTAATGTGAACAGGGCAAAACAAAACACAAATATAGGAAGGCGAAAAGGTAACAACGGATCATACGCCACCAGATACGAATTTCTCTCTCCAACACCTCCTCTCCAGACCGGAACCACTTGGCATAAAACACAAGCTATAATCGGCGACGCCCATAGGCCAGCACGACTATTTAAAGACCGTGGGCGTGACTAAACATCCCACCTGATTTCCAGCTAGATTAACCCCCGATAACCTGAGTAAAATCAAGCCGGCGCCACTGCAGCTATAGTGGACGGAGATGGAACTACCGCTGCCTGCCGGACGCTGTGGTGTGAATAGCGTCCGACATGACAAATTTGCGGTGTGTGTCTCCTGGAGCACAATCTGGGCACTATGTGCTGGGTAATAAAATGGCAAATGTGTAATTTTCACTCTCCAACATCCACTGCATGTTCATTTCCAGAAAGTGGCTGTGGAGTCAAAATATTCACTCCTCCTAAGGATTATAACCCTTAGTGAATTAATTAATAATATGGAATCACTTTATGGGGATTTCTACTCTTCTGGTTTTCTGGCATTTAGTTATATTAGGGCTTCTGCATATGATGTGTCCAATCTCATCTGGGATCTGTTTCTGCTGTCCAGCTGGAGTAATCTGCTCCCTACTTCAGCCAATTGGAAAGTACCACACCCTACTAAAGCGCAAAGCACATGGCCGGAATCTGCCAGATACAGCGCTGTTCTCCTCTGGTTCAGTCCTCTGTGCTCAGCTTGCGGCTTGTGTATTTGTTTCCTGCTGTGACCATGGCCCGTTTACTGACTACTCTTGTGTCTTGATTCTGTATTCTGTCCTTCTAGTTCTGACCCAGCTACCTGGCTATTCTTCTTGCCATCTAACACCACAGAATAGCAGGTAACACCATGGTCCAAGCCAAGGGGTCCCTGTGTAAGTCCAGATTCCATGTGAGGGTGTTAAAGGGCGATGAGCAAGGCAATCCTTGGGATATGGAAAGCAGAGAAGATAGTGCCAAGAATGTTCATGGTGGACATCTTTTGTGCTGCCCGGTGACCATGAACAGTGCTCCCAATACATTGTGTCTGCAAACTATTCCAGCTCGATCTGCATTCAAATAGCTAAATGGCGCTCCTTCCCTCTGAACACTGCCATGTGCCCAGACAGTAGTGTACAACCGTATGTAGGGTATAGTGTGAAGCTGGAAAATAATTTGTAAGATCCATTTGTTTCCTATTTGACAACCAGCCTCACTAAAGCTAAAAACTGGCTGTTGGTATTCTCATACTTGTAAGGGGCAATGGATATTGACCCCCCAGTCTAAAAATAGCAGCCTGCAGCTGCCCAGAAAAGGCACATTTATTAGATGCGCCAATTCTGGCGCTTTGCCCAGCTCTTCCCACTTGCCCTATAGTGATGGCAAGTGGGGTTCATATTTGTGGGGTTGATATCACCCTTGTATTGACAGGTGACATCAAGCCCACGGCTTAGTAATGGAGAGGTGTCTAGAAGACACCTCTCCATTACTAATCCTATAGTTATATGGTAAATAAAGACACAGACAGAATAAAGTCTTTTATTAGAAATAAAACAAACACAGTTTTTGTTTTTTTACTAAAAAATAACAAACAGAATTCTCACGGTGATCTGCTGTGAAGTCACTTAGCTTGAACAGTGGTGACCTCATCACTAACTTTTTCCCACGGTCCTGAGGTCACTGCTGTTCAGCCTGGCTGGAAACCTCGATGATGTCACTGCTGGTCAATGATGCTGTGCTTGCAGCAGCTCATTCACCAGTGGTTCTCTGCCTGCACGGTCGCATCTTGGCACCGTCCAGGTTGAAAACTAATTATCCATCAGACATGGATTATGGCGTGGGACAGAGCGACAGACAGGTATGGTATATTGTTGTATTTTATTTTTATTACAGGAGAACGAGGTCTTCGGTGGAAATAGGCGTTAGGTGAGTATAACTGTGTTTGTTATTTTTAAATAAAAAATGAAATTTTTTTTGTTTTATTGCTAATAAAAGGCTTTATTCTGGCTGTGTCTTTATTTTCCGTGTAACCAGGGTCGGACTGGGAGTGAAATTCAGCCCTGGCATTTGTAAGACCACAGGCCCACGTCTTGTACCCTCTGTAATCTTGCTCTCTAGATAGTCTAATACAGGTCCGCGGCCTACAATCACAACGTTTAGTGTTGTGGAGCTGCAGGGCTGACAGCCACTGAATTATGGCCACTTTAGATGGGCCAATAATCATGAAATGTGGGATTGTAAGAGCGCGGCTTCCTGATTATCGGCTCATTTCAATAGCTCAGTAATCACCTGATGGAAGGAAAAATGATTATTAGTCACGGCTTAAAAATCCAGGTTCTTGGTGGCACATTGCTCGGGGTAAACAGGACATGCGCTCCTGAGAACAGGACAGTCTACGTGCACAGAACATATTACCAGTCGCTGTGTGCACAGAGAAGTGCGTCCTCCTGTGTGAACAGGCCGTAGAGGACACTGACTGACGTGTCTATGGCTGGTCGGTGGTCGTGGACATGCTGGAGCACAGGAATGACAGGAAAGTCTCAGTCAGACGGCCGTTTCTCACGTCCATGTTCTCTCTGTGGTTTTCATTAGTTCTCGTCCATTATAGTCTATGGTGCTGCTCACAGGCTCATGTTCTTGCAGTCTGTGTCTCCCCAAATAAAAATCAGAGACATTTTCGTTTTTTATCGTTGTCACAGACACATTCCCCTCCACAAGTCTCTGACCCTGCGCTGATCACAGACCCCACATAGATCGCCCCAGTGCACACTCTGCGCGGATTAACATTGTAATGTATAGGAGATTTTAATTCATTTAGTTTTTTCAAACGTGAAAATCACTAAAGTTCGAGTCTGGGGGCCGCACCCATCACTGGCCCATGTGTAGTGACCCATTAACCAGTTTATTGCTGCCTTGCCTTCCTTATAGAAGCAGCAGAGACTGGACAGATGGTTTTCATTCTGGGATGCCTGTATTTTGTGGCTGCAGAACCAAGGTAAGGGGATGTGCACACATCTTTGTCAGGCGGATTGAAAAAGCGCCACAAACCTGCCGCTAAACATGAACTTAGTGCACGGCAATGGAAAACCACATTGCTGTACCCGCTCCGTCTGAGGCCATTAATAGAAGTAGCACATTCTGTCACCTGCAACTATAATAGAAACTATCGAGAAAAGACGCCGGTGGCACAAAAGACATGGCGCCTTCAGGTAAAAGACCGGAGACACTTTCCTGAAACAGCTATGCCCCCAGAAAAAAATTGTGTGCACATACCCTAGATACAAACACTAGGCTACAGCACCCTGCAAACGCTGAGTACAAGAATCATTCTAAGGCCGGGGTCACACTAGGGTGTGTGATGCGAGAAACAACACCCGGCACTGCCACCGGCACCGGAGTGTGTGGCTACATGGATTTCTAAGGATTTATGAAAAATGTTGTTCCAAGCTTGCGACCTTTTATTTAATTCCAAAGGTGCATAAGGACCCCCTTAACCCACCTGGGAGGCCGATTATTGCAGCTAATGAAGGCCTTTGTGAAATAGCGTGTGCTATTGTGGATCACTTTTTGAAACCTCTTGTGACACAACTGCCCTCTTTTATTAAAGACACTAGCGCAGCTTAGGGTCATCTGGAGAACATTCAACTTACTGAGGAAATGGTACATGTCACCGCAGATGTGGAGGCATTATATTTTTCTATCGGTCATTCAGACAGATTGAAGGCAGTAGAGAAATATTTGAGTCATAGTAACTTGAATGATATGTCCTCCTTTATCTTGAAACTGTTGAGGTTTATCCTTACTCATAATGACTTCACTTTCGATGGGAAGATATTTTTGCAGCAAAGAGGAACAGCAATGGGGGCCTCGTGCGCCCCCTCTTATGCAAATTTGTTTATGGGGGCCTGGGAATGGTCCATCGTCTAAGGTGAGGAGATCCCTAATGTTGATTGGGTCCACAACTGGATTCGTTATATTGATGATATTTTGTTCATCTGGGAGGGTCCAGTTGTGGACCTTGAGACATTTATGAATGCACTTAATGATAACGATCAAAATATCAGACTATCTTATAAATTTGGACGAAAGATCAATTTCTTGGATTTATCCATTTTCAGTGCTCCCTGATGGAAGTTTGTCTACCACGGTTTTTCGTAAACCAACATCAACTAATTACTTACTGCATGCATCCTCCGCTCATCAATGGCGGATCCTAATAGGGGCAGATGGGGCGGTCGCCCCGGGCCCAAGGTTTTTTGGGGGCCCAGGGGCAGGGGCGGGCTGGGCCGGGTGGCAGAGAGGCAAATGCCACCCGGACCGCTCCCCCAGCACCTGTACAGGGCCGGCCGTGCCCTGTGCTGCCTGTGACGCCGCCGGCAGCAGACAGCCGCCCGCGTCACATTCTATGAGGGGCCGGGAGCTGTGCACGGCCGTCACCTTGACGGCTGCTCAGCTCCGGCTCCCTCCGGCAGTGGCGTATCCAGGGGGGGGCAGCCGGGGCAGTTGCCCCGGGCGCAGGCAGCAGGGGGGCGCAGTCGGGCCGCCCGGCCGCCTAATGCAGCGGTCGGCAGTGTCTCTCCCCCGGCGGCTGCGTTCTGCCGCCCCCCGTCCTGTGTGTCGGCGGTTCTCTGTGTCGGCTGTCAAGCTGACAGCCGACGCAGAGAAGGAGGCCACGCCGACTCCCAGGCAGCAATTGTACTGGCGTCTATACAGACGCCAGTACAATTGAAGCTCTGACCGCCGGGCCAGAGCGACGTCAGCAGCGTGATCAGGTCATGTGATCACGCTGCTGACGTCACTCCCCGGCGCCCAGAGCAAATGCTGGTGGTAAGTGTGCTCCACTGTGGAGCTGAAGAACCACCGAAGATGGGAGATGGGGGTTAATGAGTGGGGGGTTAATGGGTGGAGATGGGGGTGTTCATGAGTGGATATGGGGCTTAATGTGGGGATGGGGGTTAATGTGGGGAAGGGGGTTAATGTGGGGATGGGGGTTAATGAGTGGAGATGGGGGTGTTCATGAGTGGAGATGGGGCTTAATGTGGGGATGGGGGTTAATGGGTGGAGATGGGGGTGTTCATGAGTGGAGATGGGGGTTAATGAGTGGATATGGGGCTTAATGTGGGGATGGGGGTTAATGAGTGGAGATGGGGGTTAATGTGGGGATGGGGGTTAATGTGTGGAGATGGCATTAATGTGGGGATGGGGGTTAATGTGTGGGGATGGGGGTTAATGAGTGGGGGGATAATGAGTGGAGATGGGGGTTAATGTGTGGGGGTTAATGAGTGGAGATGAGATTAATGTGGTGATGGGGGTTAATGTGGGGGGTAAATGTGGGGATGGGGGTTAATGATTGGGGGGGTTAATGAGTGGAGATGGGGTTAATGACTGTGGGGGTTAATGAGTGGAGATGGGGGTTAATGAGTGGGGGGATTAATGAGTGGGGATGGGGGTTAATGTGTGGGGGGATTTGGAGTGGGGGTACATAATGTGTGGGGAGATTTGGAGTGGGGGTACATAATGTGTGGGGGGATTTGGGAGTAGGGATGAGGGGTTATTTAATGTGTGTGGGGGATTAGTGATGGGGGATTTGGAGTGGGGATGGTATTTAATGTGTGTGGGGAGATTTGAGGACACAAAATGAAGAGTATGAGGAAACAGTATGGGGGTTGGGTGCAGACAGTAAGGGGTGCGAATGTATGTGGACACAGTATGTGGAGTCGGGGATATGTGTGAGCAGACAGTATAGAGAGTGAGGGGGTAAATATATGAGGAGACAGTATGAGGAGGGAGGGGAATAGTATGAGGTGACAGTATATTGCAGATATTTGTATTTAGGAGCATTATAATGACACTTCTATCTTTAAGGGCATCGTGTGGAGATTTGCTGCAGAAGACCGGAGAAGATGGAAGTCTACAGAGACGGCTGTGGATGAGAAAACTCATCATGGGGTCTGGACAAGATGAAGAAAAGGAGAACGACTGCAGAGACGACGTCATCTATAAGGTACCTGGATGTAAATGTTATTTGTGACACTGACTAAGTCTCATGTTTTTATTTGTTAGGAGCATTACAGGGGTTCTCCAGGTTTGCGCTGAGTCTGCAGACATTCTATGTGACTGCAGACTTCTGAATTCTCACAGTGCTCACTGAACGCTGTCAGGATTCTCGGGGGCGGGGGCGGGGGGGGGCGCCGAACCAAATTCTTGCCCCGGGTGCCAGAAAGCTTAGATACGCCTCTGCCCTCCGGCTATACTTCCGGGTCAGATGTCGGGCGTGCGCGATGACGTCATCGTGCACGCGCCGACATGTCCCGGAGGATGCTGAAAGCAGAGGCGCTGCTGGGGAGCGAGCCGGCTGTGAGGTAAGTATGGGGAACTTTTTTATTTTTTTTTTATTTATAAAATGAATTAAATGGGGGAGGGGGTGAGTGGGGGCTGTACACAATGAAGGGGGGGTGACTGGGGCCTGTATATGATGACGGGGGGGTGACTGGGGGCTGTATATGATAAAGGGGGGTGACTGGGGGCTGTATATGATGACGGGGGGGTGACTGGGGGCTGTATATGATGAAGGGGGGTGACTGGGGTTGTACAGGATGAAGGGGGTGAGTGGGGGCTTCACAGGATGAAGGGGGGATGAGTGGGGGCTTCACATGGTGGAATGGTGGCGGGTTTTCCGTATGGACCCGCAGCAAACCAAGTGCTGCGGTCCGTACGGCTGTCAATTCCCGCACGGGGACCGCAGCACTCAGGTGGGAAGGGGGGTACAGGGGCCCAGGTTTTATGAACAGCCCCGGGCCCATAGTCCACTTAATCCGCCACTGCCGCTCATCCTAAATCAACAATTCAAGGCATACCAATTGGCCAGTTTCTGCGCATCAGGAGGATTTGTTCGGAAGATCCTCAGTTTGAGGAACAATCCAGTATTCTTAAAAACGGTTCCAAGATCGAGGGTACGGCCACCAGGCCATTCAAAGGGGATATAATAAAGCCAAAAATACGCCAAGAGAATCACTTCTTCACAAAAATCAGCCCCTGGTGTCGTGTGATGAGGGGGACAAGCAGGTAAGGTTTATTACCAATTATAACAGTAGGTGGCCAGAATTGAGAGGAATTATTGACAAACACTGGAAAATCCTTCTCACTGATCCCATTCTTAAACAATGCTTGCCAGATGCACCGTCTTTTGTGGCAAGAAGGGCCCCCAACCTGCGGGATATATTGGTCCACAGTGCATATGACCCCAAAAGAAAAGAAAAAAATAAGAAAAATTCAGAACGTAAGGGGTTTGTTAGGAATCTGTGTCCTGCCATACTAATGCAGAGATCCAGATCCTCACATTCATCTCCAGAGGCTAAGTCCTTTCTGCCAGCTTGTGAGCATGCTCCTGGAATGAGCTCCCTTTGGAGTTCAGGAGTCAGGTGCTCAGGTCCTGCTCCTGATTCCATTGGTTCAGCTGAGGTCTCTGGAGATTTCCGGAAGGTCCCGGTCACTATAAAAAGTGCGCATGGCCGTTATGCCATGCGCTAGTATTTTCTGATACTTGCTGCTGTATGTTTGTTGATGGATGCGTGGTCTGGTGGATGACTTATTATGAAACCCCTTCCCTCGGTTATTACGAGTGTGTGAGTGATTGGGTCAGCCAGTAGCAGCACTAGCGCCAGCGCGCTCAAGCTTCAAGCCATCTCAGCAGCAAAGCGTCCTGCATCGCGCTTGCGTTATTGCGGTTGCAGACTTCTGTGGCGTTCGCAGTTGCGACGTCGTGCACACGCTCCTTTACGGTAAGTCCGTTTGGTTGTAGTGCCACTTTAACTACTCCTGTGTTCGGCTACCGTAAGTGTGCCGCTGTGCCCCTGTGCGTTTAACAGGCTCAGCGTTACCTTTTCTTTATTATTTTCCTGTGCAGCTCTGTGTCCCATAACAGAGACTGCCTCTTTTGCACTTGGGTGATTTAGAACCCTGTGCACACTACCGCTGTAGTGCACTGCCTCCCTTAGCAGCGGTTTTGCCATCTGCCGCACGGTGGACCCCGAGTGGCGAAGGCACTTTAATTATTTATTTTTTTTAGTGCCTTCCGCCACTCTTAACATAATACTAGCGCCAGGGTCTGGCTAGAGATGGCGGATCAGCAGCAGCTGTTACAGCTTGTGCGTCAGCTCGAGGCTCGCTTGGCCTCCCTCGAGAGGTCTCTCGCAGCTGCGCAGGCCACAGATGCTGCCGTCCAGGCACTTACGGACGCGGTAGGGCGTATGTCCATGTCCGCCCTTGCGCCGACAGTTACCCGCCTCCCGTTGCCCGATAAATATGCTGGGGATGGCGCCTCCTGTAGGGGTTTTATCAGTATTGCTCGATACACCTAGAGCTGCTGGCTGCGCAATTCCCTACGGAGCGGGCTAAGGTGGCTTTTGTCATCTCCCTACTGTCGGGCAAGGCGCTGGAATGGGCTACGCCTCTGTCGGAGCGTGGTGACCCCGAGATTCGGTCCGCGGCTAACTTGCTGACTGCCATCAGGCAAGTTTTTCTCGGTCCTCGGGTCACGCATGATACGTCCCTGCAGCTACTCGCCCTTACTCAGGGGTTACTCTCGGTTAGCCAGTATGCCGTCCATTTTCGGATACTGGCGTCCGAGTTGGAATGGTCCGACAAGGCCCTAATCCCCGTTTTTTGGCGAGGTCTAGCGGAGCATGTGAAGGATGCTCTCTCTACTAGAGAGATCCCCACCAGCTTAGAGGAGCTAATCTCCGTCTCCTCACGGATTGACCTCCGTTTTTCGGAGCGCGGTATGGAGCGGGCGCACTCCAAGCGCAAATCCGTTTCAGCTCCCAAATTTTTTGAACCCCTTGAGCTGGCAGAGCCAGAGGTTCTACCTCCTGAGCCCATGGAGATATCTCGTACCAACCTTAATTCAGACTCCGACCAGGAATCCATCTGCGGTTGTCATCTGTCTGTGCGGTTTCTCCGGAAGCCGTCTCCCCGCAAAGGTTGGAGTCTGAACCAGTTATCGAGACCTTTGTTACTCCTCATCTTAGGGATCAGGTGCTCACCTGGGCGCATGCACCTAACACGCACCACCATCGGGGCTATATGCAGGTCTCAAAACTGTTGGCTGGTGCGTATTGGTGGCCCCATAGAGCTCGGGACATAAAAAGATATATTCAGGCTTGCACCTTGTGTGCTCAGCCTAACCCTCCTAGACAGAGGGTGGAGACAACTGCCAACACGCGGCAGCGTGCCTCTGTCACTCCCGCTCCTACTATCTCCCAAGTGTCCCTCTTGAAACCTGGTGACCTCGGTTCCTCTGATGCCTTCCAGGTGTCTCGGGTTACTGTAACTCCTACCAGGGCTCGGGGAGGAGGGGGCCTTAGGAGGGGGGGTAATGTTAGGAATCTGTGTCCTGCCATACTAATGCAGAGATCCAGATCCTCACATTCATCTCCAGAGGCTAAGTCCTTTCTGCCAGCTTGTGAGCATGCTCCTGGAATGAGCTCCCTTTGGAGTTCAGGAGTCAGGTGCTCAGGTCCTGCTCCTGATTCCATTGGTTCAGCTGAGGTCTCTGGAGATTTCCGGAAGGTCCCGGTCACTATAAAAAGTGCGCATGGCCGTTATGCCATGCGCTAGTATTTTCTGATACTTGCTGCTGTATGTTTGTTGATGGATGCGTGGTCTGGTGGATGACTTATTATGAAACCCCTTCCCTCGGTTATTACGAGTGTGTGAGTGATTGGGTCAGCCAGTAGCAGCGCTAGCGCCAGCGCGCTCAAGCTTCAAGCCATCTCAGCAGCAAAGCGTCCTGCATCGCGCTTGCGTTATTGCGGTTGCAGACTTCTGTGGCATTCGCAGTTGCGACGTCGTGCACACGCTCCTTTACGGTAAGTCCGTTTGGTTGTAGTGCCACTTTAACTACTCCTGTGTTCGGCTACCGTAAGTGTGCCGCTGTGCCCCTGTGCGTTTAACAGGCTCAGCGTTACCTTTTCTTTATTATTTTCCTGTGCAGCTCTGTGTCCCAAAACAGAGACTGCCTCTTTTGCACTTGGGTGATTTAGAACCCTGTGCACACTACCGCTGTAGTGCACTGCCTCCCTTAGCAGCGGTTTTGCCATCTGCCGCACGGTGGACCCCGAGTGGCGAAGGCACTTTAATTATTTATTTTTTTTAGTGCCTTCCGCCACTCTTAACATAATACTAGCGCCAGGGTCTGGCTAGAGATGGCGGATCAGCAGCAGCTGTTACAGCTTGTGCGTCAGCTCGAGGCTCGCTTGGCCTCCCTCGAGAGGTCTCTCGCAGCTGCGCAGGCCACAGATGCTGCCGTCCAGGCACTTACGGACGCGGTAGGGCGTATGTCCATGTCCGCCCTTGCGCCGACAGTTACCCGCCTCCCGTTGCCCGATAAATATGCTGGGGATGGCGCCTCCTGTAGGGGTTTTATCAGTATTGCTCGATACACCTAGAGCTGCTGGCTGCGCAATTCCCTACGGAGCGGGCTAAGGTGGCTTTTGTCATCTCCCTACTGTCGGGCAAGGCGCTGGAATGGGCTACGCCTCTGTCGGAGCGTGGTGACCCCGAGATTCGGTCCGCGGCTAACTTGCTGACTGCCATCAGGCAAGTTTTTCTCGGTCCTCGGGTCACGCATGATACGTCCCTGCAGCTACTCGCCCTTACTCAGGGGTTACTCTCGGTTAGCCAGTATGCCGTCCATTTTCGGACACTGGCGTCCGAGTTGGAATGGTCCGACAAGGCCCTAATCCCCGTTTTTTGGCGAGGTCTAGCGGAGCATGTGAAGGATGCTCTCTCTACTAGAGAGATCCCCACCAGCTTAGAGGAGCTAATCTCCGTCTCCTCACGGATTGACCTCCGTTTTTCGGAGTGCGGTATGGAGCGGGCGCACTCCAAGCGCAAATCCGTTTCAGCTCCCAAATTTTTTGAACCCCTTGAGCTGGCGGAGCCAGAGGTTCTACCTCCTGAGCCCATGGAGATATCTCGTACCAACCTTAATTCAGACTCCGACCAGGAATCCATCTGCGGTTGTCATCTGTCTGTGCGGTTTCTCCGGAAGCCGTCTCCCCGCAAAGGTTGGAGTCTGAACCAGTTATCGAGACCTTTGTTACTCCTCATCTTAGGGATCAGGTGCTCACCTGGGCGCATGCACCTAACACGCACCACCATCGGGGCTATATGCAGGTCTCAAAACTGTTGGCTGGTGCGTATTGGTGGCCCCATAGAGCTCGGGACATAAAAAGATATATTCAGGCTTGCACCTTGTGTGCTCAGCCTAACCCTCCTAGACAGAGGGTGGAGACAACTGCCAACACGCGGCAGCGTGCCTCTGTCACTCCCGCTCCTACTATCTCCCAAGTGTCCCTCTTGAAACCTGGTGACCTCGGTTCCTCTGATGCCTTCCAGGTGTCTCGGGTTACTGTAACTCCTACCAGGGCTCGGGGAGGAGGGGGCCTTAGGAGGGGGGGTAATGTTAGGAATCTGTGTCCTGCCATACTAATGCAGAGATCCAGATCCTCACATTCATCTCCAGAGGCAAAGTCCTTTCTGCCAGCTTGTGAGCATGCTCCTGGAATGAGCTCCCATTGGAGTTCAGGAGTCAGGTGCTTAGGTCCTGCTCCTGATTCCATTGGTTCAGCTGAGGTCTCTGGAGATTTCCGGAAGGTCCCGGTCACTATAAAAAGTGCGCATGGCCATTATGCCATGTGCTAGTATTTTCTGATACTTGCAGCTGTATGTTTGTTGATGGATGCTTGGTCTGGTGAATGACTTATTATGAAACCCCTTCCCTCGGTTATTACGAGTGTGTGAGTGATTGGGTCAGCCAGTAGCAGCGCTAGCGCCAGCGCGCTCAAGCTTCAAGCCATCTCAGCAGCAAAGCGTCCTGCATCGCGCTTGCGTTATTGCGGTTGCAGACTTCTGTGGCATTCGCAGTTGCGACGCCGTGCACACGCTCCTTTACGGTAAGTCCGTTTGGTTGTAGTGCCACTTTAACTACTCCTGTGTTCGGCTACCGTACGTGTGCCGCTGTGCGTTTAACAGGCTCAGCGTTACCTTTTCTTTATTATTTTCCTGTGCAGCTCTGTGTCCCATAACAGAGACTGCCTCTTTTGCACTTGGGTGATTTAGAACCCTGTGCACACTACCGCTGTAGTGCACTGCCTCCCTTAGCAGCGGTTTTGCCATCTGCCGCATGGTGGACCCCGAGTGGCGAAGGCACTTTAATTATTTATTTTATTTAGTGCCTTCCGCCACTCTTAACAGGGTTTTTCCCTTACGGGTTTTGCAAGGGTTGTGCTAATATGAAAAAGGGCTTTAGTTTCTCTAACTTTGACCAGTCTAGAAAATTTGACATTAGGGTCAATATCACCTGTTCATCTAAGGGGGTTGTGTATTATGCAGAGTGTCCCTGTGGAAAAATTTACATAGGTATGACCAGTCGTGAGCTCAAAGTTCATGTCCGTGAGCACTGTTTAGACATTGAGAAAGCTAAAACAGCCACTGACATCAGCTCTCTAAAGACCCTTCCTAGGCATTTCAGGAAGTACCATCAATGTAATTCTAGACTGCTTAAGGTGAAGGGGATTGATATGGTGACCCTTGGCCCTAGAGGGGGGGGATGTTTCTAAAATACTGGCCAAAAAAGAATGTCAATGGATTTATAGGCTGGGGACCCTCACACCCCAGGGTCTAGATGAAAGCTTTGGCTTTAGCGCTTATCTCTGATAACTTTAGGCTACTTTGAGGGTAGGGGGTTTTAATGTGTCAATTAGTTTGTGTGTCTCTTTTTAATTGTATTTATTTTTATGTTTAGTACTCCTGCCTCCACTCCTGTTCATATCGCAGAATGATGTACATCTTTCCTCAGATGGGATCATGAAGAGGATTTTTTACGATGGGGTTTCGTTGTCCTGCACTAATAGATGGATGGATGCCATTATGGATATGAGATTACCATGAGATCTTGTGTTATGCTGTTTTTGGTTGACACCGCAGCAGTGACGCCTTGTGTGACATTATCATCTCTTGTGCTTTGCACTTGAGTGGTGATGTTGCCGAGTGATACCGCTATGCGATATTATTAATACCATTCTAGTACGGCATTCAAATATTATGTATAGTTTTTGATATTGTCTTGTCAGTTAAATACTATAATCAAAAGTCTGATATTGCTGAGGAATATTATCATGTGATATTAATAACAAATGTATTGGTTAATCCTAGTACAGCGTATAAACGTTATATATACTTTTTTGATATTGACAGGGCATTGGAATGTCATAATCGAGTTCATGTTTGCACTAGATATGAATATTTAGACATAGCTCTTTTATCGATTTACTGATTGATACTTTAATTGCACCGTCACTTTATTATAGCTATGTATTCACTAATATGATATGATGGAATTGTGGTCGTGTTATTTCATGCCCACCCATTTGTGGTAGCACGCTTGCGTGGTATACGGGGACGGTGGAAAATGCAAAGCGGTCTGTTCATGAATTAGGTGCGCACATCTCCACATAGGACCTGGCGATGCCTTATCATGTGACCGCAAAGTATTATTCCCATTGGACTCTATGTCCCACGTGATGCAGCGCATGCGTCATAAACACCTCAGTATTGGGATTTGAGCAGGACCTTTGGTGTTCATCGCACGCAGGCGCAGCTGATCATTTGGTATAGTGACTATAGACCTATGCTGCGCAGGCGCCGCCACTGATCCCCCACAACGGTACAATTGTTTTCTGCGCAGGCGCCAGTAGCGATCTATTATGGTGGACATAGTGAACGCAGGTTTGCGCAACTTTTAATGATTATGCACACGTGGTACTGGTATATAAATCGGATCTCCCCCTGCCCTGACACGCCTCCCGAAGAAGCAGTGCGAAACGCGCGTTGGGGTCGAGGGACGTCCAGGCATCTCCACCCGCATTTACAGGTATAGAATTGTCTAGCCTTTATTATATTCACCGGCATTAATTTTACCTCAATTGAGATTCATTTTTGGGATAATTGGATATAGCTGCTTTTATGCAGCAATGAAATGTCATAATACAAATGATGTGGCCAGCAAATGTTTTACCATTGCAAGGTGATGATCTGTAGGATATCAGGTGTATTGTTCTTTTACCCCCTTACTTTTTCTTTGGTGAATTTTGGTGTTAGGATGTGAGATTCCATGGACTTGTAGGCCCCCTCCTTATTTTATGTTCCAGCACTTTTCCTGTGTATATATTTTTGTGTCTTTTTGTGCAATAAAATATAAATTTTTAACAAGTATACACTATTGTGTGGGGTCAACATTTTTTGTTACGTTGTTACCACAAAAGTAATAATATGATTCTGTGGTGTATTATTTATGCATGGATTCATGCTTTTTGCGCCAATTTTGTGATTGTATGGATTTCTAAGGGCCAATGCAGACGGCCATATATATTCCCTGATCTGAGAGAATCGGCCAATTATACTGTACAGCTGACACTTGGATCAGGATCTGACCCGAGTGTCAGCACAGTGTGGTCCGATTGTCTAGGATGAGAGAATCAGAGAACACTGAGGAAAAGATGGAGATCAAACTCTTCTCCATTATGTCATCGGAGTGGTTTGGTGTTTTCCACGCACTCATTGTATTGCATTACTGAGCGTGATCGGAATATCATACGTTACCAATATATAACATATAACGCATGTTCCATCCCCATGGATAGAGACAAACACCTTGGTCACCTCTCACCTCAGAAAGTCCTTTTTGAGTCAGGGCTACCATCCAAGAATAGCTGAAAACCAAATTACAAGAGCCACCAGAATGTCAAGGAATCACCTGCTACATTACAAAGCTAAAGAAGAGAATAACCGGGAGCCTCTAGTGGTCACCTACAACCCAAATCTGGAGGTGCTAAGGGGAGCGGCACGGAAATTACAACCTTTACTACAAAACGATGCCCGATTACAATCCATGTTTCCAGACCCCCCACTACTGTGTTTTAGGCAGCCCCCAAATTTAAGAAGCGTCATTGTCAGAAGCTCCCTGTCCTCTCCAACAGCTGCAGGAACCTTTCCTTGCAACCAGAAAAAATGTAAAACCTGTCCATTTATAATGACCACGGACAAGATAAAGATCCCCAACTCACATCAGGACTACAAGATCCCAGGTACTCTCAGCTGCATCACATCTAATGGGGTGTACTTAATTATTTGTACTAAATGTCCAACTGGGGGTCTGTATGTGGGTGAGACAGGGCAAAAGCTTAGAACAAGGATGAATGCTCATCGTCACACAATAAGAGAAATAAGAAGGGATCTACCTGTGGCAAAACATTTTTGTATCCCCGGTCATAGCATGATGGACATTAAATTACTTGTATTAAATGGTAACTTCAACTCTCAGAGAGACAGGAGGTTTTGGGAGTATAAATTTCTGACATCTTTTGACACACTCAGTGCAGGAATGAATGTGTCACATGGATTTATGTCTTTTTACATCAATTAAGGAATTTGCTCTTCAGAACTTCTGGGGTCATCACACAACACAGAACTAGACCCCAATCAGTGGATAATAAAACTTTCACACTCCTTATCTGTGAACTGTTCCAATATTTATGTTTATCCCTCTCCCATAATGACAATTCTGCTAAATGTCACTTGTCTTATCTATTGCGATATTTCTGTGTTGTTTTGTGTATAAATATGTGATTTTTCAGATGTTGTATTAGTCTAGCCTGACGAAGAGACCTGAGTAGTCTCGAAAGCTTGCAATGTGTTACCACCTTTTCAGTTAGCCATTAAAAGGTATCAACCACTGAGGACTCTCAATTCTAAATATTCTTCTATCTACTGGCTTACACGGTACAAAGATATATATGTTTCCTGTATCAAAGTCATTTGAACAGTTTTGGGTGGAGGAGAATGTTGTGGTCTAGAGGCAAAATGGTGATCATGGTAATACGGCCGGACTACACCACCGATAAAGCAGCCACAGCCGGTGACTGAGAGGAATCTGTGACGTCTCTGCATTCAGTGGTTACTACTCACCTGGGTAGTCATATGTGGGAATCTCCTCTTTACACCACTCATCACCCCTCACATATGTCTCTGTAGGATTAATATGGGTCAGATCTTCACCCTGAAACAAATATTGTAAAAGTGACAGACAGATGGAGAAGTCCCATCTATGATCAGCTCTAATCCTGCCATCTCCACCGTTCTCATTACACAAGTATAAAACATATAATACTGGTGGATAAAACAAGACTGAGCACAAGACCTTCACAGCCGTCTACACATCACAGGGGAGATCTCCTGACACCTTCTCTCCATCTACCTGATGATCCTGAGGAGCATTGGGATCTTCTTGTTTACAGTCCTGTGGAAGAAGAGGACGGGGACATCTCTCTGGTGTTGTCCTCTTACTGGATAGATCTGGAGGAAACACATACAGGGACTGAATTCATTCTCTGCATACAGATAATTATAGGCCGTGTGTATTTAGTCCTGTCTATTACCTGGTGATGTGAGGGGCTGGGGAACCTCCATTGTGACGTTCTTGTACAGATCTCTGTGTCCTTCTAAATACTCCCACTCCTCCATGGAGAAATAGACAGCGACATCCTGACACCTTATAGGAACCTGACACATACAATGATACCGTCATCCCCCCGATCCCTTCATAGTGTTACTGTATAATGTCCCAGCATTCCCAGCAGTGTCACCTCTCCAGTCAGCAGCTCCATCATCTTGTAGGTGAGTTCTAGGATCTTCTGGTCATTGATGTCCTCATGGATCAGGGGGTGAGGTGGAGGCCCCGTGATTGGGCTCAGGGGTCTTCCCCATCCCTCAGACACAGGGTCCTGACAGCGATCACTAGAGGTCTTCTTCACCACTGTGTAATCCTGGTTATGGAGAGACACATTAATAAATCTCACTACAGACATTTCCAGAGTCCTCACCTCTCCAGTTCTGTCCATCTGTTATTCCCATAGATAAGAATGATGTAATGTGACGTCATCCGAATCTCTCACCTCTCCAGTGAGACGGAAGAGGATCTCTAGGGTGAGGTGTAATATCCTCTCTGCCATCTTGTCTCTGTCCATATCCGTCCTTGATGGGGAAATCAGGAAAATTCTCTTCTGTAGAAGATCTTCACTGAGAGGATCCGATATTGTAGAGACCTGAATGAGAAGAAGATGATCCGATGTAACATCATAAGAATCCTGTGTAATAATACAATTACTGGAGATAATAAGGGAAACATATGAGGAGATTTATTATCTTACAGGGTTTAGTTTTCTTCCCTGACATCTACTAATAAAACCTATATATTTAGGCCACAGACAACAAGCAGTTTCCTCCTCGGAGTCGGCAGCTGAACACGTTCCTCATAGACTCATCTTCCATAACGCTAATTCTCGTCTCATTACCGACACTGGAATCGGCATTAGCAATACTGCAGGAGAGATTCATTACACGCGACATGAGAAATAACTCCTTCATGATGAGGACGACATCTTCATCTTCTACTGCGGCTCTAGAGACAGATGTGGCCAGAGTCGGTCACTGCCTCCATCCCCACCGGCCGTCTATATGAAGGTTTCCCGTCTTCCCCGCACTGGAATCTTCTCTCCCGTTAGATCTCAGCTCTGAGTCACACACAGAAGTTTGAGGCTTTTCTGGAAGAACAGGACAGGAGAGATCTGAGGCCGATGTCTCCATGTACAGGGTTTCCCCTCGGGATAAGAGGCTTTTCTGTCCCTTTCCCCCAATTAGAGGGGACACCTGTGGATATCGGGGTCTTTACCGGCTGCAGTCCTGGGGGGATTTACTCGGTAACGTGGACGTTGGACAAACGTCACCATCAATTCCCATCAGAGTGAAGGAACATCGCTCCTCTATTCAGCTCTATGGATCCAGGATGAAATCCACTGCGGCCCCTGCAAGAAAAGAGCGAAGTCTGGTGAGACCCCCGAGGCCGGAGATTTCTACAGCTGCTCTGTGCACACAGGACCTGTGATGAGGTCACAGGAGGGGCGGAGTCAGGGGGTCACATGATCAGGGGCCTCAGTGTGGGCAGGACTCTGTTGTGCTGGTTGTCATGGTGCTGGATGAGGGGAAGTTTATGTGTGCGGTCAGGAGGGGTTTACAGGGTGGATGTAGCAGAGCCATGTGTGTACGAGGTGTACGGAGCGGAGCCGTGTGTGTACGAGGTGTACGGAGCGGAGCCGTGTGTGTACGAGGTGTACGGAGCAGAGCCGTGTGTGTACGAGGTGTACGGAACGGAGCCGCGTGTGTATGAGGTGTACAGAGCGGAGTCATGTGTACGAGGTGTACGGAGCGGAGCCGTGTGTGTACGAGGTGTACAGAGCGGAGTCATGTGTACGAGGTGTACGGAGCGGAGCCGTGTGTGTACGAGGTGTACGGAGCGGAGCCGCGTGTGTACGAGGTGTACGGAGCGGAGCCGTGTGTGTACGAGGTGTACAGAGCGGAGTCATGTGTACGAGGTGTACGGAGCAGAGCCGAGTGTGTTCGATGTGTTCGGAGCGGAGCCGTGTGTGTACAAGGTGTACGGAGCGGAACCGCGTGTGTACGAGGTGTACGGAGCAGAGTCGTGTGTGTACGAGGTGTACGGAGCAGAGCCGCGTGTGTACGAGGTGTACGGAGCGGAGCCATGTGTGTGCGAGGTGTACGGAGCGGAGCCGTGTGTGTACGAGGTGTACGGAGCGGAGCCATGTGTGTGCGAGGTGTACGGAGCGGAGCCATGTGTGTACGAGGTGTGTGGAGCAGAGCCATGTGTGTACGAGGTGTACGGAGCGGAGCCGTGTGGGTACGAGGTGTAGGGAGCGGAGCCGTGTGTGTACGAGGTGTGCGGAGCAGAGCCATGTGTGTACGAGGTGTACGGAGCGGAGCCGTGTGTGTACGAGGTGTACGGAACGGAGCCGCGTGTGTATGAGGTGTACAGAGCGGAGTCATGTGTACGAGGTGTACGGAGCGGAGCCGTGTGTGTACGAGGTGTACGGAGCGGAGCCGCGTGTGTACGAGGTGTACGGAGTGGAGCCGAGTGTGTTCGATGTGTTCGGAGCGGAGCCGTGTGTGTACAAGGTGTACGGAGCGGAACCGCGTGTGTACGAGGTGTACGGAGCAGAGTCGTGTGTGTACGAGGTGTACGGAGCAGAGCCGCGTGTGTACGAGGTGTACGGAGCAGAGCCGTGTGTGTACAAGGTGTACGGAGTGGAGCCAAGTGTGTACGGGGTGTACGGAGCGGAGCCGTGTGTGTATGAGGTGTACGGAGCAGAGCCGTGTGTGCGAGGTGTACGGAGCGGAGCCGAGTGTGTACGAGGTGTTCGGAGTGGAGCCGCATGTCTACGAGGTGTACGGAACAGAGCCGAGTGTGTACAAGGTGTACGGAGTGGAGCCGAGTATGTACGAGGTGTACGGAGCGGAGCCATGTGTACGAGGTGTACAGAGCAGAACCGAGTGTGTACGAGGTGTACGGAGCGGAGCCATGTGTACGGAGCGGAGCCGCGTGTGTATGAGGTGTACAGAGCAGAGCCATGTGTGCGAGGTGTACGGAGCGGAGCCGAGTGTGTACGAGGTGTACGGAGCGGAGCCGAGTGTGTACGAGTTGTACGGAGCGGAGCCGAGTGTGTATGAGGTGTACGGAGCAGAGCCATGTGTGCAAGATGTACGGAGCAGAGCCGAGTGTGTACGAGGTGTACGGAGCGGAGCCAAGTGTGTACGAGTTGTACGGAGCGGAGCCGTGTGTGTACGGAGTGGAGCTGCCTGTATACGAGGTGTACGTAGCGGAGCCGCATGTACGTGGTGTACGGAGCGGAGCAGTGTGTGTACCGGGTGTACGGAGCGGAACCGGGTGTGTACGAGTTGCACGGAGCGGAGCCGTGTGTGTATGAGATGTATGGAGCGGAGCTGCCTGTATACGAGGTGTACGGAGTGGAGCCGCGTGTACGAGGTGTACGGATCAGAGCCGTGTGTGTACGAGGTGTACGGAACGGAACCGTGTGTGTACGAGGTGTACGGAGCGGAGCCGTGTGTGTACGAGGTGTACGGAGCGGAGCCGTGTGTGTACGAGGTGTACGGAGCAGAGCCGTGTGTGTACGAGGTGTACGGAGCGGAGCCGTGTGTGTACGAGGTGTACGGAGCGGAGCCATGAGTGTACGGAGTGTGTGGAGCGGAGACGTGTGTGTACGAGGTGTACGGAGCGGAGCCATGAGTGTATGGTGTGTACGGACCGGAGCCGCATGTGTATGAGGTGTACGGAGCAGAGACATGTGTACACGGTGTACAGAGTGGAGACGTGTTTGTGCCTCTGCGGTAAGAGGGATCTGGGAACCTGTGTGGCCAACTGTTAACGGTCTTGAAAACCGTGTGACACTGACCGGGGTCAGAAAGAGACTGTGTGTGAACTGATATCTATCGGATGCCTCTGAGGACAAGAGGTATCCGCGAACCTGTGTGGTGATCCAACAGGTAACGGTATTGACAACTGTGTGTTATACTGACCGGGTCAGTGAAAGACTGTGTGAGAAGTGGCTATAGGGTGCCTCTGTGGATAAGCATCCATGTATCTGCATCCATGTGTTAAAGCTGAAGGTTTAACAGACAGTGCAAATGACTGCTGGAACTGTCTAAATAATAAACTGAATGGCTTAATTTTAACCCTGAGCGTGCCAGTGTTTACCTCAAAGACCTGCCAAGAGAGTAATCCCCATCCACTCACATGGTGGAACCTTACAACATACTGTATATATATATTATATATACTCACATGCACCACAGATATACACAATCATACTGTATACTATATATATGCACACATATGCACACACATACTATATACACATATACAGACACACACTATATACTGCACATGTACATGCACAGATACACATATACATGTATACTTACAAGGTTCTGTGGCTTCACTTGTACAGATCCATTCCCAGGACAGTGTTTTATGAGCAGCCATGATGAGCACTTGGAGGAAATGACACAGAGACACAGGGTTGCAGGCATCTTTCTGGCCCTGCTCTGATCTCTGCTGTGCTGTAATTGGCCCCTCCACCTCACTCTCAACTTCTAACCTGACTGTAGGGAGAAAGAGAGAGAGAGGGAGGCTGGAGGGGGTTTGGGAGAGAAGCTCTAGGACTACAGAGGATGCACAGTGTTATTCACTGCTGTGCACCCTCTGTGCACTTCATAAAGGGGCTGCAGATGCAGGAGGCCCCCTTTGTGGGTGCGGGCCCTGGGCATCTGCCTGGTCTGCCTGCCCCAAACGCCGGCCCTGGACGTGGTAATATTGGCGACTACAGGAAGGGGGTGTTCACTCTTGTAATTCTGTATTTGGGATACAACTTCAGTAGGAGCCTAAAATCTTTCTCCTAGGACTCCTGGGAGAGGGTGTAGACCCAGACTCCATATGGGAATAGCTCAAGAATATTATTCTAGCCAGAAAGTTGTTGGCTCTACATTGGATACACAATTCTCCCCCAATGATAAAAGGGCTAAAATCCAGGATATATATCACTCTATGCTTGGAAAGGGGAAGCTTATATTAAAGGAACGCTCTCAAGAAATCCATACACATATGGAACAATGGGTAATTACCCCAGGTATTGCTTCAGAAAACCTTCTCAGAAATCCTATACTGGACCGTTTCTCCATTCCCTTACAGTAAACTGGGAATTTATATATTTATACCCAAGATGTCCGCAGATAATAATTCTCTCAGACCACACAACTGATCCTTCTTAGATCTATTCTTTTTCTTTTGATGCCCCAATAGGGAAAAAATAATCAGTCATTAAGTATTCAGATATTATGTCTGTACAAATGTAAAATTACTATTCCAAAGCTTTATACTATAGAGCGAAATCGGGATTTATCTCATTGTAACCGGTTGTTATATTGTTTACTGGTTTTTCTCTCTTTTTATTGTTTTTCTCACAATATTTGTATAAGAAAAACACAATGTTAGTAATTCTTTGTTTTCTTCAATAAAAAGGATCTGATTGAAAAAAGAAAGGCGATAAAGTTGTTAATAGATGAAACGTATAGAAAATACCAAGATCACATGAGAAGGTGCTCGTACGAATTCACTGATAAATGTGGTCGCTGATTGACAAGGAGGTTATATCCATGTATGCAAGGGACATATGTATCCACAATAAAAGGGGCACCCGGGCCAGAAAAGCATAACCCCTCTGACATAGCTGAGGCATGTTGTTGCTATTATAGCTCGCTCTATAATATCCATGGATAATACCACGACATGCCACCTAATATTCTGGAAAGAAAAATTGACAAATATATTATGGACGCTGCTCTTCCTTCCTTACAGACCCCTGAGCAGGAGGAACTAGACAAAGCTGTCACTGAGAAAGAGATCGGAGAGGCCATTACATCATTCCCTATCGGGAAGAGCCCTGGGCCGGATGGAGGCAATAATAGATTTTATAAGATGTTTGCACCCCAGTTATTACCATTTTTAGGAGAAGTGATCAGTAATATCTCAGAAGACCCCCTCTCTGCCCCTTAATTATTGGAGGCTGACATAACATTGTTTCTGAAAGCCTGGAGAAGAACCAAATGTCTGCCCTAATTTTCATCCAATATCACTAATTACTGTAGATGTGAAAATATTCTCTAAAGTGATTACAGCCCGGCTCTCCCACTACCTGCCCCCAATTGTTACCGACCATCAGGTTGGCTTTATTAAGGACAGAGAAGCTCGTGAGAAACATTGTTATTAATGTCACATGCGGAAACCCCGGGGATCCCAATGTGCCTTGTTTCTGCCGACACTGAAGAAGCGTTGGACATAGAGCCCGGACTTTCTTGAAGATCACCCTACGACATATTGGGTTGGGCCTTTTCTTGTTATCTATCATTCTCTCCTTATACACTGACCCTAAACTGATAATTAGGGGAGACGGCCTTCTATCTGACACATTATCTATTAATAATGGGACGAGGCGAGGGCGTCCCTCATCACTTCTCCTATACACACCGGTGATGGAGCATTTAGTGGTGGCATTACGTATAAATCCCGATATTAGTGGGTTACTATAGGCTCACAGCTCTATACACTCGCTCTATACACAGGTGACTTGTGGCTCTATGTTTCACCCCCAATGATCTCATTTCCCTCTGTAAAGGTACTGTCACACTTAGCGATGCTCCAGCGATCCCGACCAGCGATATGATGCGGACAGGATCGCTGGTGCATCGCTAAGTGGTCGCTAGTGAGCTGCCACACAGGCGGATCTCACCAGCGACATCGCAGGGGACGGGGGTCGCTACTTACCTGTCACACTAGGCGATCCTGACGTCCTCCCGCCCGGCTCCACGCTCGTCGCTCGTCTCTCCACAGGAAGTGCCGCAGGAAGCTGACGACGAGAAACAGTCCTGGACGTTCTCGCGCGATCAGCGATAACCAGCAGGGGAGCGGGTCGTAGGTAAGTATCAGACACAGCGATATCGCTAGCAATATCGCTATAACGTCACAAGTTATAGCGATATTGCTAGCGATATCGCTTAGTGTGACAGTACCTTTAGTAGCAATGGACAATATATTAAGGAAGCAGAAAGACAGCGATCAGATAGCAGCACATAGAAAAACAAGCTCTGATCCCACAAATAACGAGAAGGAACAACTAAGATCTTCTCTGAGATTTCACATAGAGAAGGGACGATTGTCTAATATCAGAGAAACTCTTCCCTGAATTTCCACACAAGCCGCATTGGTATTATATTCCTAAAGTCCACAAAGACGCAGCGCCCCCACCAGGTCGCCCGATAGTGTGCGGGGTCGGATCAGTAACAGAATCTTTATCTACATTTATAGACCGGTGTCTGAGACCATTACTGAGAATAGCACCTGCTCACATCAAGGACACCAGAGATTTATTGTCATGTCGGACACCTGGTTGTTCCTCTGATCCGGCTTGGATTGGGTTAACCAGGTTGTCATTCTGGCTGGGGTCTTAGCCACGCCCACTGTCTTTAAATTGCCCTGTGTGACTATGGGCGTCGCCGACTATAGCTCTTGCCTTGTGCTAAGCGATACCGGTCTGGAGTGGTGGTCTAAGGAGCATACGGTTGCTGGTGTAGTATATTCCATTGTTGCCATTTTGCCTCCCTGTGTTGTATTATTTGGTCGCCCTTGCACATTACTGTATTCCCCTGTGTGTACGCGGTGTGGTGCATTTCCGTTATCCCTGTCCATACTTATTTGTGGGGTCTGGTGTTTGGTCTCCTCACTGGGTGGAGGGTGGTGGGTTCAGCTTAGGGCTGGACAGGAGACAAGGACAGGGTGGAGGCCCAGGCAGGCACACCTTCAGTGTAAACCCTGGGTTGAGGGACAGACAGGGTTTCCCCTAGTCTGAGGGACACCGCAGGGGCCCCGGGGTTTTAGCCTAAAGTCACCTAGGCTTCCCATGACATTATAGTCGGCCCAAAAAAAAAAAAAAAAAGGGGTTATTTACCATGGATCCCATAGTCTCCATTACTAAGCAGCTGGAGGCTCTGTCCATTCAGGTCACTGAACTGAGGGGGGCGGTCCAGCAACAAGGCCTGTCAGTTCCTGCTGTGCAAACTGAGACAGCAGCCAGGGCAGCTGAACCCAAGTTACCTCTCCCTGAACGATTTTCTGGTGATCGCTGTAAGTTCATTGTATTTCGTGAATCCTGCAAATTGTATTTTCATATGCGTCCTCTCTCCTCAGGAGATGAGGCTCAGCGTGTGGGCTTGGTAATTTCTTTGCTGAGTGGTGAGCCACAAGCATGGACTTTTTCACTACCTTCTGATTCACATGCATTTGAGTCCGTAGACCTTTTTTTTTCTGCTCTTGGTTTAATCTATGATGATCCAGACAGACTGGCGTTAGCAGAGTCTAAAATCCGCTCTCTGCTCCAGGGTGAGCGACTGGCGGAGGATTACTGCACTGAATTTCGTCGCTGGGCTGTGGACACTCAATGGAATGACCCTGCTCTAAGAAGTCAATTTTTGCATGGGGTTTCTGGAAGGGTTAAACAAGCCCTGCTAATGTATGAGACTCCCGCCTCTCTGGAGGCTGCTATGGTACTTGTTGTACGCATTGATCGCCACTTTCGTCAGAGGTCGCAGGAGACATTGCCTGTGGGAGGGGGGGCAGTTTCTGGTGAGGTTGCTTCGGGTGAATCCGTGGAACCTATGCAGATCACTGGTATATCTCATACACATAATAACAAAAATAAATGTTCCTTGCCCAGAAAGCAAGGGGTCTGTTTTTTTTGTGGCAAAAAAGGACATTTTATTAATGCATGCCCCCTGGTACCTAAGAAGGACGCGTCGGCGGAAAAACTGCTAGACTCAGAGGGTTTGGAGGAGTCTAGTCTGAGCCTTTGCATATCCTCCGTGGTGGTCTCCCAGTGCATGCTCCCTGCCAAGGTAGTTATCGGGGGCCAAGAGCTGTCAATTACTGTATTTGTAGATAGTGGTTCAGCTGCTAATCTCATTGATGAAAAGTTTGCGCGTACAGCGGGATTTAAGGTGGAAGAGCTGCCTAATCCTATCCGGGTGGTTACCATAAATGCCTCCCCTCTCTCACAAGGGGAGATTAAAGAGTTTGTGGCTGATGTAAAACTCCACATTGGGGTCCTACACTCTGAGCGGGTAACATGTAAGGTGCTCAGTAATTTACCTGCTCAGATAGCTCTGGGGTTTCCATGGTTGTCTATGCACAATCCGGTGATTGATTGGAAAACCCAGGACATAATTCAGTGGAGCAGATACTGCCAGGAGAGTTGTCTGGCCACGTGTATCTCCGCTGTGACTCCCAGCATCCCGGAGCCACTGCTGGACTTTGCTGATGTATTTTCTGAAAGAGGTTGTTCTGAGCTGCCACCGCACCGACCCTATGACTGTGCTATTAGATTAAAACCGGGGGCCAAGTTACCGAAAGCCAGGATGTTTAATATCTCAGGTCCTGAGAGGCAAGCGCTCAAGGAATACATTGCAGAGAGTCTAAGCAAAGGGCACATCAGGCCCTCATCATCTCCATTGGCGGCTGGGTTCTTCTTTGTCAAGAAGAAAGATGGCAGATTACGTCCGTGTCTGGATTTCAGGGAACTCAACCAGATCACGGTTCGTGACCCATACCCGATGCCACTGATACCCGATTTGTTCAACCAGGTGTCTGGTGCCAAATGGTTTTCCAAGCTTGACCTCAGGTGGGCATACAATCTCATAAGAGTCCGTCGAGGGGATAAATGGAAGGCGGCATTTAATACCCCTGAGGGTCATTTTGAGAGTTTGGTGATGCCATTTGGGTTGACGAGCGCGCCAGCAGTATTTCAACATTTCATAAATGATGTCTTTTCTCATCTCTTGGGGAAATTTGTTATTATATACCTTGATGACATTCTTATTTACTCACGCGACCGTGATGCACCCATAGAGCATGTTAGGCAGGTATTGCAGTTACTCAGGGAAAACAAGCTCTATGCCAAGCTTGAGAAATGTGTATTTGTCGTCTAAGAGTTACCTTTTTTGGGTTATGTAATTTCCGCCGCAGGGTTAAAATGGACACCGCTAAGGTGCAAGCGGTGCTGCAGTGGGAACGGCCTGATAATCTCAAGGCGCTTCAGCGATTCCTGGGCTTTTCAAACTATTATAGGAAATTTATTAAGAATTTTTCTATGATTGCTAAACCGCTCACCGACATGACTAAAAAAGGTACCAATTTTTCTGACTGGTCTGAGGCTGCTGTGCGCGTGTTTGAATTCCTGAAAAACAGTTTTGCTTCAGCTCCCATCCTGGTTCAGCCTGATGTCTCCCTACCATTTACTGTGGAGGTGGATGCATCCGAAGTTGGAGTGGGGGCGGTACTGTCTCAGGGTCCATCCTTGGGCAAATTGCATCCGTGTGCCTACTTCTCCAAGAAGCTGTCACCTGCCGAGCATAATTACGATATTGGTAACAGGGAATTGTTGGCCATCAAGTTGGCATTTGAGGAGTGGCGACTAGTGTTGAGCATTCCGATACCGCAAGTATCGGGTATCGGCCGATACTTGCTGTATCGGAATTCCGATACCGACTTCCGATATTTTTTCAATATCGGAAGTCGGCATCGGAATCGGAAGTTCAAAGTTGATTGACAGCCGAAATGACGTCATCATGATGCGCGGTGTGTGCGCATCATGATGCGCCGTCATTTCGGGCCTTCCGGGGGTCTCTGCCGGCCTGCCGGGGGGCTGTGTGGACTGCCCGGGGTCTGTACCGGCCTGCCGGGGGGCTGTGCCGGCCTGCCGGTGGTCTGTGCACCCTGTGGGGGTCTGTACCGGCCTACCGGGGGGCTGTGCCGGCCTGCCGGTGGTCTGTGCACCCTGTGGGGGTCTGTACCGGCCTGCCGGGGGGCTGTGCCGGCCTGCCGGGGGGCTGTGCTGATGTCCGGGGGTCTGTGCAAGCATCGTCCGATGGGACTACAAGTCCCATCTGGCGATGCCTGCTACCATGACAGTGATTGACACATTAGCCAATGATGGGAAATTCCCACACAGCAATGGCATAAAGTGAGACTAGGGACTTTTTTTTTTAAAGTGGCGGAGGAATACAGTGCGGAAGGATACCTACCTTCCGTCATTGGATTCCTGCAGCCCGTAGAGAACGGCAGCATCAGCTGATGCTGCCGTTCTCTACCCAAGATCGTCGTGGGACACACTCGTGGACTGCTTCGGATCGTGGGTGAGTATTTTTGTGGTTTGTTATGTTAATATTTATTCCGTAAAAGACAATGGCTTCGGGGAACAATGTGACAAGTATTGGTAAGTATGTTACTCTATGTTATATGTACTGTATGTCTATGTATGTATTGTATGAATGTATTGTATGTAGTATGTATGTAGTATATATGTGGTATGTATGTAGCATGTAGTATGTATGTAGTATGTATGTAGCATGCATGTAGCATGCAGTATGTATGTAGCATGCATGTAGTATGTATGTAGTATGTATGTAGTATATATGTAGTATGTATGTAGCATGTAGTATGTATGTAGCATGCATGTAGTATATATGTAGTATGTATGTAGCATGTAGTATGTATGTAGCATGCATGTAGTATGTATGTAGTATGTATGTAGTATGTATGTGGTATGTATGTAGCATGTAGTATGTATGTAGCATGCATGTAGTATATATGTGTTATGTATGTAGCATGCATGTAGTATGTATGTAGTATGTATGTAGTATGTATGTGGTATGTATGTAGCATGCATGTAGTATGTATGTAGTATATATGTGGTATGTATGTAGTATGTATGTAGTATGTATGTAGCATGCAGTATGTATGTAGCATGTATGTAGTATGTATGTAGTATATATGTAGTATGTATGTAGCATGTAGCATGCATGTAGTATATATGTAGTATGTATGTAGCATGTAGTATGTATGTAGCATGCATGTAGTATGTATGTAGTATATATGTAGTATGTATGTAGCATGCAGTATGTATGTAGCATGCATGTAGTATATATGTAGTATGTATGTGGTATGTATGTAGCATGTAGTATGTATGTAGCATGCATGTAGTATGTATGTAGTATGTATGTAGTATATATGTAGTATGTATGTAGCATGTAGTATGTATGTAGCATGCATGTAGCATGTAGCATGCATGTAGTATGTATGTAGTATGTATGTAGCATGTAGTATGTATGTAGCATGCATGTAGTATATATGTAGTTTGTATGTAGCATGTAGTATGTATGTAGCATGCATGTAGTATGTATGTGGTATGTATGTAGCATGTAGTATGTATGTAGCATGCATGTAGTATATATGTGTTATGTATGTAGCATGTAGCATGCATGTAGCATGCATGTAGTATGTATGTAGTATGTATGTAGTATGTATGTGGTATGTATGTAGCATGTAGCATGCATGTAGTATGTATGTAGTATATATGTAGTATGTATGTAGCATGTAGTATGTATGTAGCATGCATGTAGTATGTATGTAGTATATATGTAGTATGTATGTAGCATGTAGTATGTATGTAGCATGCATGTAGTATATATGTAGTATGTATGTAGCATATATGTAGTATGTATGTAGCATGTAGTATGTATGTAGCATGCATGTAGTATATATGTAGTATGTATGTAGCATATATGTAGTATGTATGTAGCATGTAGTATATATGTAGTATGCATGTTGCATGCATGTAGTATATATGTAGTATGTATGTTGCATGTAGTATGCATGTTGCATGCATGTAGTATATATGTAGTATGTATGTTGCATGTAGTATATATGTAGTATGTATGTTGCATGTAGTATATATGTAGTATGAATGTAGCATGTATGTAGTATGTAGTATGAATGTAGCATGTATGTAGTATGCATGTTGTATGTATGTAGCATGTATGTAGCATGTAATTTTTTTTTTATTTATTTTTTTTTTTTACATTCAACACATTAGCCGGATGATGGGACTACCACTGTCCCATCATTGGCTAATGTGTCAATCACTGTCATGGTAGCAGGCATCGCCCGATGGGACTTGTAGTCCCATCGGACGATGCCTGCACAGACCCTCGAAGCCTGCACAGACCACCGGCAGGCCGGCACAGCCCCCCGGCAGGCCGGCACAGCCCACCGGAGCCTGCACAGCCCCCCCGGCAGGCCGGCACAGCCCCCCGGCAGGCCTGCACAGCCCACCGGAGCCTGCACAGACCACCGGCAGGCCGGCACAGCCCCCCGGAGCCTGCACAGCCCCTTGGCAGGCCGGCACAGCCCCCCGGCAGGCCGGCACAGCCCACCGGAGCCTGCACAGACCACCGGCAGGCCGGCACAGCCCCCCGGCAGGCCGGCACAGCCCACCGGAGCCTGCACAGACCACCGGCAGGCCGGCACAGCCCCCTGGCAGGCCGGCACAGCCCACCGGAGCCTGCACAGCCCCCCCGGCAGGCCGGCACAGCCCCCCGGCAGGCCGGCACAGCCCACCGGAGCCTGCACAGACCACCGGCAGGCCCGGAGCCTGCACAGCCCCTCGGCAGGCCGGCACAGCCCCCCGGCAGGCCGGCACAGCCCACCGGAGCCTGCACAGACCACCGGCAGGCCGGCACAGCCCCCCGAAAGGCCCGTACAGACCCCAGAGAGGCTGTACAAGGCAAAAACAGGGTTTTTCTTATTCCGATACTGGAAATCCCATAGACTTGAATGGGACTTCCGGTATCGGAATCGGCGATACCGATACTTTTTTTTAAGATCGGCCGATCCATTCCGATCCGATACTTTGAAGTATCGGACGGTATCGCTGAACTCTAGTGGTGACACTTCTTGGAGGGGGCTGTCCATCAGATTACTGTTATAACAGACCATAAAAATCTGCTTTATTTAGAGTCTGCTAAACGCCTGTCCCCCAGACAGGCTCGCTGGGCGTTATTCTTCACCCGGTTCAATTTTTTTGTGACATACCGACCAGGTTCTAAGAATATTAAGGCGGACGCCTTGTCCAGATGTTTCCTGGGTGGAGAGCCATGTGAGGATCCGGTGCCTATCCTCCAAAAGGGTGTTGTGGTCTCGGCTCTCACGACAGAAGTTGAGGCAGACATTGCTGAGGCTCAGGAGGAGGTACCGCCGGATCTGCCTCCTAATAAATCGTTTGTGCCACTGCACCTACGCTTAAAGGTGTTAGGGGAACATCACGATACTGTCCTGGTGGGCCACCCAGGGGTTAAGGGCACTCTGGAACTTGTATCACGTCGTTTTTGGTGGCCCAAAATCCGGCAGGAAGTGGCCTCATATGTGTCAGCCTGTACCACGTGCGCACGGGCCAAGACACCACGCTCCCGTCCTGCTGGCACATTGCATCCTCTCTGTGTGCCCAGTAAGCCATGGACTGATATTTCCATGGATTTCATTACTGATTTGCCCTCCTCGGCTGGGAACACGGTCATTCTGGTATTAGTTGATCGGTTCTCTAAAATGTCGCATTTCGTTGCTTTGCCATCTTTGCCCAATGCGAAGACCCTTGCTCAGGTATTTATTCGCGAGGTGGTCAGACTTCATGGTGTCCCGTCTGACATTGTATCTGATAGAGGTACACAATTTGTGGCAAAATTTTGGAGAGCTTTTTGTTCACGCCTAGGGATTAAATTGTCTCATTCATCGGCTTTCCATCCGCAGTCGAATGGGCAGACTGAGCGTATGAACCAAAACCTAGAACAATACTTACGCTGTTTTGTGTCTGACAATCAGGAGGAGTGGTCGGCGTTTCTTCCTCTGGCTGAATTCGCGATAAACAATCATTGTCAGGAATCGTCTGGGGAATCTCCCTTCTTTTGTGTTTATGGTCAACATCCCAATTCTGTACCTTACGCCAAGGGTGCTCGGCAGGCGTCCCTGAGGAGGACCAGTTGGGAGCACAATTGTTATCCGTTTGGAGGAGAGTAAAGCAGCGCTTGCTGAATGTAGGTTCTAGGTACAAACGTGTGGCTGACGGTAGACGTGTGCCAGGTCCGGACCTGTGTGTGGGTGATTGGGTGTGGTTGTCTACAAGGAACATCAAACTCAAAATACCATCGCTTAAGTTGGGTCCCAGGTTCATTGGTCCATTTAGGATCTCCGCAATTATCAACCCTGTGGCATTTCGTTTGGAGTTACCTGCCGTATACAAGATACATAATGTGTTTCACAGGGCGTTACTTAAGAAGGCCGTGGGTGCGGTTGATGTTTCGCCCATGCCACCACCTCCCGTCTTGGTGGATGGCACATTGGAGTTTGAGATGTCCAAGGTGGTTGACTCTCGGGTAGTGCGTCGCACTCTACAGTACCTGGTCCACTGGCATGGCTATGGTCCGGAGGAGAGGACTTGGGTGCCGGCTTCGGACATACATGCGGACCGACTGGTTACAATGTTTCATCGCCGCCATCCGGACAAGCCGGGTCCTCGACATTGTGAGGTTCCTGGGGTCCCTCGTAGAAGGCGGGGTACTGTCATGTCGGACACTGTTCGCACCAGGGTGTCCGGCAGACAGCGGTAATACCCCATCCTACCACTTTGTTCTCAGCGGCGCTGGTTGTTCCTCTGATCCGGCTTGGATTGGGTTAACCAGGTTGTCATTCTGGCTGAGGTCTTAGCCACGCCCACTGTCTTTAAATTGTCCTGCGTGACTATGGGCGTCGCCGACTATAGCTCTTGCCTTGTGCTAAGCGATACCGGTCTGTAGTGGTGGTCTAAGGAGCATACGGTTGCTGGTGTAGTATATTCCGTTGTTGCCATTTTGCCTCCCTGTGTTGTATTATTGGGTTGCCCTTGCACATTACTGTATTCCCCTGTGTGTACGCGGTGTGGTGCATTTCCGTTATCCCTGTCCATACTTATTTGTGGGGTCTGGTGTTTGGTCTCCTCACTGGGTGGAGGGTGGTGGGTTCAGCTTAGGGCTGGACAGGAGACAAGGACAGGGTGGAGGCCCAGGCAGGCACACCTTCAGTATAAACCCTGGGTTGAGGGACAGACAGGGTTTCCCCTAGTCTGAGGGACACCGCAGGGGCCCCGGGGTTTTAGCCTAAAGTCACCTAGGCTTCCCATGACATTTATAGAGAATTGTGTCCGATATAGATTGGCAGGAGGGTTATAAATTGGCTTTGATCGACGTCGGGAGCTTGTACGCACGAATTCCACAAATCACAGGACTGGAAGCAATAAAAAATCTATGGAAAAAACTGCTGAAACAGATGACTATAATGGATTCATCCTGGAAAGCCTGAATGTTATATTGTCCCATAAGGCCTTCTCTTTTGGGGGCAGCTGGTCCACCCAGATGACGGGGACAGCGATGGGGGCGCCAGAAGCTGCAGTTTCACTAATTTGTTCTTGCCAGACTTTGAAAATAAATATATTTATAGTGTAAAACCCCCACCTGACACCTCCGTGTGGACCACCGGTACGTGGATGATGTGTTTCTGGTGTGGGCTGGGACAGAAAGGGGTACAGAAAGGGGTTAATGATTTCATTAAATATATGAACGAGGAGAATAAGGTTAATATGAGATTTATTCACAATTTGGATGGAATAACTTTTTTTCTCAGATGTGAATAATAAAATAGTGGATGGTAGAATAATAACCAGCACCTATAAAAACCTGCAGCCCCCAATATGTCCCTCCATTCTAATAATGCGCACCTGGAACATACTAACAGAGGCCGACCATACAGCCGGTATATGAGGCTGAGAACAATGAATAGTAGAGAAGAAGGTTTCCTACAACAAGCGAATGACCTGACAGACGACTTATTACACAGAGGTTATCCGCCAACATTATTACACTGTGCTAGAGCGATGGAGGAACCCATGTGGGTCTAGTTACAAGATCCAGGAGGAAGAGCAGAAAAAAGGACGAGATAATAAAAGGTTTATTGTTACTTTTACACCTAATCCCAATATGAATGTAATAAAATCAGCGATAAACAGGAATTGGCATTTGTGAGGAGATAAAGATTTAGCCGTAGCAGCAAAGAACAACCCTCGATTGTTTCTAGAAGAAGCGGTGACTTAGATGACTTATCGCTACAGGAAAGATTCCAGGAGAAGAACAATAAAGTCACCTGGTTACATGGAAGACGTCCAAGAGGCCATTTCCATTGTGGGGATTGCTCCTTCTGTCATCTCCATCTTACAGGAGAAATCTGAGGATCGGGGCGATGACGGTAGATAAACTAATCACGGGCCGCACAGAGCAAGTGCTTTATGTCATATACTGCCCAGGATGATTCTTATATTGCCCCGACTATTAGACCGCGGCACATCAGGCTCAGAGAACATTTCCATTCAGTCACACAGGAAAAGGATCTGTGACATTAATGATATAAGAGAGGTCCATAATGCGGACCCCAATGTGCTGAGATCTGCAGGAATTGAGCCAGCTGATTATCCTGTACAAGGCGGTGACCAGAACAGATTACTACTAACAAGAGAAGCAGCATGGATTGTGGATTGCGATGCACAAGTTCCCCTTGGCCTCAGTGATACATTGAATATGTCTGTGTGGCTGTGATCTATGTTATATTTCTTTACATTTTTTATATTAATCATCTCACTGTACTCACTTTGAATGTTTTGCACTTCTCAGTTAACCATTCCCTAACCCTTGTTAAAAGGAAGTGGTGTAACCCCCTGACAAGCATGGACCGGTAGAAGCGCTAAGCAAGAGCGAAACGGCCGTAGTCCGTCAGGCTCTCTCCTCTGTATAGCTCCCTGCTACCTGCACGCCGCACTTTAATATGGTTTGATGTCACGTTTCACCATGGAATAAAATTGCAAGAAGGATCTGGGTGACAATTCTTTCAATCTCTTATGATTTCTCTTACATGTATACACAATGGTGACGAATGGAAGGCCGCATTATATTGTAGATTGTAAGCTCTCATGAGCAGGGGCGTCTTATTTTGCTTTAATTATTGTATTGTTAACGTTGTTACTTATGACTTGTGTTTTGAAACTGTTAAACTGTAAAGCGCTGCGGAATATATTGGCGCTATATAAATAAAGATTATTATTATTATTATTAAACCGGAGGGGCATAGTGAAAATTTGGTGATGCCATTCAGATTAAACAATGCTCCGGCAGTCTTTAAAAATGTCATTTTTTTTCTCACCGATGGGTAGATTTGCGGTAGTTTACCTGATGATATATTGAGTTACTCACGTCCTCTGCAGGAGCATCATGAGCATGTCAGACAGCTGGAGTGGGAAAAACATTACCCAGCAATCCCTTTTTGACATTTTGAAGATTTCTATAATTGAAAAATGTCCTAGCACCAAGAAACATAAAAGAGAAGAAGGAAGATTTGCTACAAATCGCCTGTCTGCCGAATAAACTCATTACATGCAATCTGAAAACTTGCCTCTGTTGTGACTCGATCTGCCATGGTCTCTCTGATCTCACCCTTATTTCTACTGGTGAAAGTTTCCTGATCAAAACTCCCATGTCATGTTCCACCAGTTATGTTACATACGTGATTATATGCTCATACCAGAAATTATATGTGGGAAGGACGACCCAACCCCTCCACAAAAGGCTGAACTCACACCGTTCCAATACTCCATAGGGTTTTCTCCAACATGGGCTTTCACGTCACTGCACCATCAAACACAAGAAAGATTCCACACAACTGAGAATATTCCCCACAGAGGAGATTCCCCCACAGGATCAGAATCGCATTGGACAACTACATCGGGAAGAAATCTTCTGGATTTATAAACTAAACCCCCTTACTCCAAATGGCCTCAGTGAGATCACAGATGTTACAGAGCCTCCTGCTGCACCAGCCTGGGATAAGTCAGATCATCGCCGGATCCCCGAACACCTCCTGTGACCCGGCTCCACCAGGGCTGCCGATCCCCCCCGGGTTTACTGAATTCAGACTGTGGGACAGACCCCCATTTCACACATTAACTTTTTCCCTATTTTCCTTCTGAATATTTGGGGTGCGTCTTATGGTCCGGTGCGGCTTATAGTCCGAAGGATACAGTATATCTTTATTCATTCTTTTAGGTGACCTCACTTCAGTCATAGGCACTTTATAATGTAATTATTGTATGTAAGTGTGTTCTGTTTTCTCATGAACTATAATTTATCTTTGTGTGACGGACTTTCTCATGAACTTTGACATTTTGTGCTTTGTTGGCGTTTTTTCATTCCAGAGACATACTGATAGGGAATTTAGATTGTGAGCCCCATCGGGGACAGCGATGATAATGTGTGCAAACTGTAAAGCGCTGCGGAATATGTTGGCGCTATATAAATAAAAAGATTATTATTATTATTATAAAGACTGCATATAAAACGTTCCAGGCTTGACATGTTTATCCGCTCTCAGGTTTCGTCCTGAGGAAGACGTCCTGTGTGACTGTGAAACGCGTTGACTTTGAAAACCTGTTTGAATAAACATTTTTAGTGAAAATCTCCATCTCCGATCGTCTCCATCAGCAGCGCAGGTACAGACACATTATACCCGGATCAGCTCTTCTGCTCGGTCTTTGGCCCCGGGTCCCGCAGCAGCTGATTTATACATTGAGCATGGTGTAAAGGCGCCGCTCCATCAGGTGAGTGTAATACTCCCCTACTCTCATTACATCTGGTTTTCAGGTAAGACCCTATTTTTCGCTTGTTTGTTCCTCAGTATCTCGACTACAAGAAATCTCTGTAACACTTTCAGGTTACTTGGATAAAACCAATGAAGGGACTGCTGGGACCGTAACGGGGTCCATCTGAGACCCCAATGCAGAAGCCACATGTACTGAGAACTGGACCTGCTGGACCACAAATTGTCATTTCTCCAGGTTACCAAATAAATAGTTGTCACGTAGAACCTGGAGACCCTGTCTGACATGCTCATGATGCTCCTCCAGAGGACGGGAGTAACTCACTATATCATCCAGGAAAATTACCACAAATCTACCAATCAGTGAGGAAAATATAATTACTGACATTGTCACAGACTGCCGGAGCATTGGTGACCCCGAATGGCAGCATCAGGTTGGGTCTTCTTACCACGAATATTGGATTTATGTTGGGGCCCCCTGTCCCTGACAGCCGGTGTCGTTTCCCCTACAGAGGCTAATCCACAAGGGCCCTGAGGAGCGAGACTCGGGCGAGTTTCTCCCAAGTGTGACCCCGGCCTCAGCCGGACTCTGGAAGGGGGGAAATAGCCGAGATTTGGGCGTTTTAGCTCCTGGTGTGGAGTCGATAGCACAATCATATGCCGCCATATAGTAGACGGCCGGTAACTGGTGAGAATTCCCTCATGTGTGGGGTCTATTTCCCTCCAGAGAAATCACACGTTACATTCCACACATAACACTGTGTAGAGAAGGCGGTGCGGGGTAATTGTGCCAGTAGTGAGGGGCGAATAATGGCGGGAATGTCACTGACTGAGGAGAAGACTCCATGGAGGTCTGCACTCCGGAGATCATGTGACCCCTGACTCCTCCCCTACTGTGACCTCATCACAGGTCCTGTGCACAGAGCAGCCATATATGTGGAGTGCGGCTCTGCAGGTTAGTGATGGGCAGTCTGGCTCTTCTGGCTCCTTTCCCCAGTTTTCTCCTTCCTGTCCCTTCACTATAAAGCTTGGGCCTCATTATAAGGCTGTACAGGGGTCTAGTGAAGGCTTTTTAGCTCTTTCCTCAGTCTGTAGCTCCTGGGAACAGGCCCTCACTCCTGTCCCTTCACTATAAAGCCTGGGCCTCATTATACAGCTGTACAGGGGTCTAGTGAAGGCTTTTTAGCTCTTTCCTCAGTCTGTAGCTCCTGGGAACAGGCCCTCACTCCTGTCCCTTCACTATAAAGCCTGGGCCTCATTATACAGCTGTACAGGGGTCTAGTGAAGGCTTTTTAGCTCTTTCCACAGACTGTAGCTCCTGGGATCAGGCCCTCACTCCTGTCCCTTCACTATAAAGCCTGGGTCTCATTATACAGCTGTACAGGGGTCTAGTGAAGGCTTTTTAGCCCTTTCCTCAGGCTGTAGCTCCTGGGAACAGGCCCTCACTCCTGTCCCTTCACTATACAGCCTGGGCCTCATTATACAGCTGTACAGGGGTCTAGTGAAGGCTTTTTAGCCCTTTCCTCAAACTGTAGCTCCTGGGAACAGGCCCTTACTCCTGTCCCTTCACTATAAAGCCTGGGCCTCATTATAAAGCTGTACAGGGGTCTAGTGAAGGCTTTTTAGCTCTTTCCTCAGACTGTAGCTCCTGGGATCAGGCCCTCACTCCTGTCCCTTCACTATAAAGCCTGGGTCTCATTATACAGCTGTACAGGGGTCTAGTGAAGGCTTTTTAGCCCTTTCCTCACCCTGTAGCTCCTGGGAACAGGCCCTCACTCCAGTCCCTTCACTATAAAGCCTGGGCCTCATTATACAGCTGTACAGGGGTCTAGTGAAGGCTTTTTAGCCCTTTCCTCAAACTGTAGCTCCTGGGAACAGGCCCTTACTCCTGTCCCTTCACTATAAAGCCTGGGCCTCATTATAAAGCTGTACAGGGGTCTAGTGAAGGCTTTTTAGCTCTTTCCTCAGACTGTAGCTCCTGGGATCAGGCCCTCACTCCTGTCCCTTCACTATAAAGCCTGGGCCTCATTATACAGCTGTACAGGGGTCTAGTGAAGGCTTTTTAGCCCTTTCCTCACCCTGTAGCTCCTGGGAACAGGCCCTCACTCCTGTCCCTTCACTATAAAGCCTGGGCCTCATTATACAGCTGTACAGGGGTCTAGTGAAGGCTTTTTAGCCCTTTCCTCAGACTGTAGATCCTGGGCACAGGCCCTCACTCCAGTCCCTTCACTATAAAGCCTGGGCCTCATTATACAGCTGTACAGGGGTCTAGTGAAGGCTTTTTAGCCCTTTCCTCAGACTGTAGCTCCTGGGCACAGGCCCTCACTCGTGTCCCTTCACTATAAAGCCTGGGCCTCATTATACAGCTGTACAGGGGTCTAGTGAAGGCTTTTTAGCTCTTTCCTCAGACTGTAGCTCCTGGGAACAGGCCCTCACTCCTGTCCCTTCACTATAAAGCCTGGGCCTCATTATACAGCTGTACAGGGGTCTAGTGAAGGCTTTTTAGCCCTTTCCTCAGACTGTAGCTCCTGGGCACAGGCCCTCACTCCAGTCCCTTCACTATAAAGCCTGGGCCTCATTATACAGCTGTACAGGGGTCTAGTGAAGGCTTTTTAGCCCTTTCCTCAGACTGTAGCTCCTGGGCACAGGCCCTCACTCCTGTCCCCTCACTATAAAGCCTGGGCCTCATTATACAGCTGTACAGGGGTCTAGTGAAGGCTTTTTAGCCCTTTCCTCAGACTGTAGCTCCTGGGCACAGGCCCTCACTCCTGTCCCCTCACTATAAAGCCTGGGCCTCGTTATACAGCTGTACAGCGGTGTAGTGAAGGCTTTTTAGCCCTTTCCTCAGACTGTAGCTCCTGGGCACAGGCCCTCACTCCTGTCCCTTCACTATAAAGCCTGGGCCTCATTATACAGCTGTACAGGGGTCTAGTGAAGGCTTTTTAGCCCTTTCCTCAGACTGTAGTTCCTGGTCACCATGTGATCTCACCAGAACCCTAACAAGCTAATTAAGGTGTGAAATCTTGGTCAAAATTATCTCAGTACACAAATCTCTAAAGGTGCCCAAAGTTTTGCATCGCCCCTTTTTCCTTTTTGCAATTATGAAATTGTAATAAATGTCTATATATATATATATTTTATTATTATTTTTGCCTAAAATACAAAGGCCATGTGCCATCTTAGAGGTTCGGCCTTTTAGAGATCATTTCATCTTCATCTTACTACTGATCACAATAACGGTCATTTTGACCTGGGGCCCCCACACTTTTACATGCCGCTGTCAATGCTTCATCCCGCTGGTGCTCAATATTTAATAGGGTCTTGTTATTAAACTTAATGAAAATTTCGGTGAATTTCTTTGAGCTGTTATTACTAGAGATGAGCGAATATCGTCGGAGAAGTTGTTATTGGCTAATATCACTTACCGAATAGCTGCATCGGGACCCCGGATCCCTGGAGCGCTCCCGATAATCAGCTGCATGTGTCGCCCTCCATGCAGGTGCTGTGACTATCACACAGCGCGACACACGCAGCTGATTATCGGGAGCGCTCCAGCACACTGAGTCCTGCACACACTGAGGCCCCTGATCATGTGACCCCTGACTCCTCCCCTCCTGTGACCTCATCACAGGTCCTGTGTGCACAGAGCAGTCATATATGTGGCGGACACTCCTGGATCTTCTGCTTTCTGGGCCAGTTCCTCCTGTGAGTCCTATTAACCCTTTCGCTCCCTGTATTCTCCTTTCTGACAGGACAATATCTGAATTCGGATAGTGTGACAGGAATATAAGCAATGTGGAAGGAAAAAATGACAATTTTACTTTTTTACTCACAAAAATGTGACTTTACCCCAAAATTGTCAGCGTAACAAATCCTTATTTCCCCACTGCAGTTTGTAGACTCCATATACAGATCCCTTAAGTGTGAAAAGAGCTGAATTCCCCACTTAAGTTATTGCATTTTGGAGATTGCCCCCCACTGGGAATTTATCTCCAGGTAAAGGCACAATTGTGTCTCCATGGGGGTTGTGCTCACAGCCCAACATCGTGTGGCCTCCAAAGAAATGCCACCCCACACCATTACTGACCACTGCCAAACCCGTCATGCTGAAGGATGTTGCAGGCAGCAGATCGCTCTCCACGGCGTCTCCAGACTCTGTCACGGCTGTCACATGTGCTCAGTGTGAACCTGCTTCCATCTGTGAAGAGCACAGGGCGCCAGTGGAGAATTTGCCAATCCTGGTGATCTGTGGCAAATGCCAAGCGTCCTGTACGGTGTTGGGCTGTGAGCACAACCCCCATCTGTGGACCTCGGGCCCTCAGACCATCCTAATGGAGTCAGTTTCTAATGGTTTGTGCAGACACATGCACATTTGTGGCCTGCTGAAGATCATTTTGCAGGTCTCTGGCAGTGCTCCTCCTGTTCCTCCTTGCACAAAGTTGGAGGTAGAGGTCCTGCTGCTGGGTTGTTGCCCTCATACGGCCCCCTCCACATCTCCTGGTGTACTGGCCTGTCTCCTGGTAGCGCCTCCAGCCTCTGGACACTACGCTGACAGACACAGCAAACCTTCTTGCCACAGCTCACATTGATGTGCCATCCTGGATGAGCTGCACTACCTGAGCCACTTGTGTGGGTTGTAGAGTCCGTCTCATGCTACCACGAGTGTGAAAGCACAACCAACATTCAAAAGTGACCAAAACATCAGCCAGAAAGCATTGGTACTGAGATGTGATCTGTGGTCCCCACCTGCAGAACCACTCCTTTATTGAGGGTGTCTTGATAATTGCCAATAATTTCCATCTGTTGTCTATTCCATTTGCACGAAAGCATGTGAAACTGATTGTCAATCAGTGTTACTTCCTAAGGCCTTTTTCACACTTCAGTTTTTTGTAATCAGTTGAAATCCGCCAAAGATGAAAAAAACGGATCCGTTTCTGTTTTGGAACAAACGGATGTCAGCGGACAGTTTTTTGGACGGATCCACCGAAGTTGCAAAGGGCAGGAAATTTAAAGGAACCGCGGTCTGAAAAAGGAGAGAGAGAGAGCGACTGTCAGTCAAAATCCGCCGCTAATGCAAGTCTAAGGGGGAAAGAAAACGGATCCGCCAAAAAAGGGGCTGATCCGTTTTTTCTAAAACTGGCAGATTTTGACTGACTTCAAAAAACTGAAGTGTGAAACAGGTCTAAGTGGACAGTTTGATTTCACAGAAGTTTGATTTACTTGGAGTTATATTCTGTTGTTTAAGTGTTCCCTTTATTTTTTTTGAACAGTGTATATAGATAGATAGATTTTTTTTCTTTACGTTGGAGGGTCCAATTCCAGCTATTGCTGTGGGATCTGTGATTTCTATCTACTCCACTGTGTACAGGATAATAGAGTATAATAAAGTAGTTATGGATGTGACGTAACTAACATTGTGCAGTGACTCTGCTTTCCATATAGTGATGGATATTTCTTGTTGCTGAAACTGTGATTTTTTTTCCACTTTAAATCTTTTTTTAAACCCCTCTGATCAGTGCGATCATACAACATACAAGCCTCTGATGGCTCCGGTGATGCCCTGTACTACTATAGTGCCGTGTATCATCACTGCCTGTCAGTGTAATACTAACGGCCCCATACACATGAGAAACATTTTAATATCGGCTTTTTCTGGAGTTTTTCTTGTAATGTAGGAAAGCCTAAGGCCAGAAATAATCCCCATAAATCACTGTACATGGAGACTTTGGGGTCAGATCATTTCTGTCCGCGTTGATTGTGGAAACTAAAAATCTTTTCTAAAAGCCTCAAACTTCTGTGTGTGACTCAGAGCTGAGATCTAACGTGAGAGAAGATTCCAGTGCGGGGAAGACGGGAAACCTTCATATAGACGGCCGGTGGGGATGGAGGCAGTGACCGACTCTGGCCAAATCTGTTTCTAGAGCCGTAGTAGAAGATGAAGATGTCGTCCTCATCATGAAGGAGTTATTTCTCATGTCGCGTGTAATGAATCTCTCCTGCAGTATTGCTAATGCCGATTCCAGTGTCGGTAATGAGACGAGAATTAGCGTTATGGAAGATGAGTCTATGAGGAACGTGTTCAGCTGCCGACTCCGAGGAGGAAACTGCTTGTTGTCTGTGGCCTAAATATATAGGTTTTATTAGTAGATGTCAGGGGAGAAAACTAAACCCTGTAAAATAATAAATCTCATATGTTTCCCTTATTATCTCCAGTAATTGTATTATTACACAGGATTCTTATGATGTTACATCGGCTCATCTTCTTCTCATTCAGGTCTCTACAATATCGGATCCTCTCAGTGAAGATCTTCTACAGAAGAGAATTTTCCTGATTTACCCATCAAGGACGGATATGGACAGAGACAAGATGGCGGAGAGGATATTACACCTCACCCTAGAGATCCTCTTCCGTCTCACTGGAGAGGTGAGAGATTCTGATGACGTCACATTACATCATTCTTATCTATGGGAATAACAGATGGACAGAACTGGAGAGGTGAGGACTCTGGAAATGTCTGTAGTTAGATTTATTAATGTGTCTCTCCATAACCAGGATTACACAGTGGTGAAGAAGACCTCTAGTGATCGCTGTCAGGACCCTGTGTCTGAGGGATGTGAAAGACCCCTGAGCCCAATCACGGGGCCTCCACCTCACCCCCTGATCCATGAGGACATCAATCACCAGAAGAACCTAGACCTCATCTACAAGATGATTGAGCTGCTGATTGGAGAGGTGACATTGCTGGGACATTATTATTATTATTTATTTATAGAGCACCATTGGTTCCATGGTGCTGTACATGAGAAGGGGTTATATACAAATTACAGATATCACTTACAGTAAGCAAACTAACAATGACAGACTGATACAGAGGGGAGAGAGGACCCTTCCCTTTTGGGCTTACATGCTACAGGATGGTGGGGAAGGAGACAGTAGGTTAGGGGGTTGCAGTAGCTCCAGTGATGGTTAGGCGGTAGCTCCAGTAGTGATGAGGAGGCAGCGGGATCATTGCAGGCTGTAGGCTTTTTTGAAGAGGTGGGTTTTCAGGTTCCGTCTGAAGGATCCGAGTGTGAATGATAGCCGGACGTGTTGGGGCAGGGAATTCCAGAGGATGGGGGCTATTCGGGAGAAGTCTTGGAAGCGGTTGGGTGAGGAGTGAATAAGTGTGGAGGAGAGAAGGAGGTCTTGGGAGGACCAGAGATTACGTGAGGGAAGGTATCGGGAGATTAGTTCTGAGATATATGGAGGAGACAGGTTATAGATGGCCTTGTAGGTCAGTATTAGTAATTTGAATTTGATACGCTGAGTGAATGAGAGCCAGTGAAGACATTTGCAAAGGGGAGAAGCGGAGGAGTAGTGAGGAGAGAGATGAATTAGTCAGGCGGCAGAGTTAAGGATGGACTGGAGAGGTGCAAGGGTGTTAGCAGGGAAACCACAGAAAAGGATGCTGCAATAGTCGAGGCGGGAGATGATGAGGGCATGCACAAGTAGTTTAGCAGGTTGAGGAAGGGATGGATTCTGGAAATATTTTTGAGCTGGAGGCGGCAGGAGGTGGAGAGAGCTTGGATGTGCGGTTTGAAGAACAGGGCAGAGTCAAGGGTTACTCCGAGGCAGCGGACCTCCGGTAGGGGGGAAAGCGTGATGTCAATTGTTATAGAAAGGTCGGGTAAGGAAGATCTTTGAGATGGGGGAAAGATGATTAGTTCAGATTTGTCCACATTGAGTTTGAGGAAGCGAGAGGAAAAGACGGAGAATATGGCTGATAGACACTCTGGGATTCTGGAGAGCAGAGAGGTGACGTCTTGGCCAGAGAGGTAGATCTGAGTATCATCGGCATAAAGGTGGTACTGGAATCCGTGGGACTTTGAGTTGCCCCAGGCCAAGTGTATAGACTGAGAAGAGTAGGGGTCCTAGAACAGAGCCTTGGGGGACTCCAACAGAGAGAGGGTGGGATGAGGAGGTAGTGTGGGAGACGCTGAATGTGCAGTTGGAGAGGTATGAGGAGATCCATGATAGGGCGAGGTCTTTGATGCCGAAGGAGGAGAGGATCTGTAGTAGGAGGCAGTGGTCAACTGTGTTGAAAGCAGAGGACAGGTCTAGAAGGAGGAGTATAGAGTATTGTCCGTTAGCTTTGGCTGTAAGTAAGTCGCTAGTAATTTTGGTCAGGGCTGTCTCAGTGGAGTGATGGGGGCGGAAACCAGATTGTAGGTTGTCAAAGAGCAAGTTAGATGAGAGGTGGGAGGAAAGTTCAGCGTGGACATGCTGCTCCAGGAGTTTAGAAGCAAATGGGAGCAGCGATATTGGGTGATAGCTGGACATGGCTGTTGGGTCGAGGGTTAGCTTTTTAAGGATAGGCGTGATTGTGGCATGTTTGAAAGCAGAAGGTAAGGTACCAGAAGTTAGTGATAGGTTGAAGAGGTGGGTTAAGGATGGGATAAGTGTGGTGGTGAGGTTGGGGAGGAGGTCGGATGGCATAGGGTCAAGTGCACAAGTGGTAAGGTGTGATTTGGAAAGAAGATGAGCAAGCTCCCCTTCAGTGATGTTAGATAGGGAGGTTATGGGATTTGGGCATTGGTCTTATGTGCAAAGGGGTTGTGGTGGTTGAGCAATAAAGACATGCCGTGTTTGGTCTATCTTGGTTTTGAAGTGTGCGCGAAGAGATGAGGGAGGTTGGAGGGGGCAGTGGTGGGCAGAGGAGGATCTGTAGTAGGAGGCAGTGGTCAACTGTGTCGAAAGCAGAGGACAGGTCTAGAAGGAGGAGTATAGAGTATTGTGGGTTAGCTTTGGCTGTAAGTAGGTCATTGGTAATTTTGGTCAGGGCTGTCTCAGTAGAATGATGGGGGCAGAAGCCAGATTGTAGATTGTCAAAGAGCAAGTTAGATGAGAGGTGGGTGGAAAATTCAGTGTGGACATGCTGCTCCAGGAGTTTAGAAGCGAATGGGAGCAACGATATTGGGCAATAGCTGGACGTGGCTGTTGGATCGAGGGTTGGCTTTTTAATGATAGGTGTGATTGTGGCATGCTTGAAAGCAGAAGGGAAGGTACCCAAAGTTAGTGATAGGTTGAAGAGGTGGGTTAGGGAGGGGATAAGGGTGGTGGTGATGTTGGGGAGGAGGTGGGATGGGATAGGGTCAAGTGCACAAGTGGTGAGGTGTGATTTGGAGAGAAGATGAGCAAGCTCCCCTTCAGTGATGTTATATAGGGAGGTTATGGGGTTTGGGCATTGGTCTGGTATACAAAGGGGTTGTGGTGCGGCAAATTCCTTGGCAGAGATTAGGGAAGTCGAGGGGGCAGTGGTGGGCGGAGGAGGGAGTTAAAAGTATTGAACAACTGTTTGGGGTTGTGGGATAAGGAAGATACAAGGGATGTAAAGTAGGCCTATTTAGCAGAGGTGAGAGCCGATATGAATGCAAGTGTTGTTTGTTTGAGTGCAGTGAAGTCGTCTTGGGAATGTGTTTTCTTCCTGCGCCGTTCTGCAATTCTAGATGCTTGCCGAAGCTTTTTGGTGGTGTTATTGTGCCAGGGTTGTCTATTGATTCGTCGCACTCTGTTATGCATGACAGGGGCGACTGTTATGATTGGGTCACAGAGGAGGAGAGCAGGCCCAAGCTAAGCCACCGAAAACCAGAGAGGTTGGTAACTAAGCGGATTGCAGACCCCTGATGCTATCCACACAACTAGCAGTAGCCGTGGAGCGTACCTACGATGATCCTAGACGCCTCGACACAGCCGGAGAACTAAATAAGCCTAAAGCAAGAAAGGGGAAATCTAAACTGCCCCAGAGCAGACCCCAAAGGAATAGATAGCCCCCAAACATATATTGTCGGTGAGACAAGATGAAAACACAAATGCAGGTAGGAAAATAGACTGAGCAAACGATGGGGCCCACACTAACTAGACAGGACAGGAATGGAAAGACACTGTCTGCAATCACGCAAAAAACCCTGCAAAAAATGCCCAACACGTCTGATGGAAAAATACTGAAGTCACTAAACTTCGCCCACTATATCAGCACTCTGGTATATTCTGAAAGCAGAGCAAAAAGAGGCCAATCTAATAAGGGACAAAAACAAACTGGCACAAACAGTAACATAAGGATGGAAATTCAGCACAGCCCCCGCCGGGGCTGGCTGACCACAACTGTTGTGAATTTGCTTTCTGGCCTGCTTTTGAGTACCCTAGGATCTGTGGTGCCTCCTGAGGTCTTAGTTCACCAGCCTAAACCGCAGATCCTAGGGTACTCAAAAGCAGGCCAGAAAGCGAATTCACAACAGGCGACCAAGTTGATGGCTGATGCAAGAGTGGCATTGTAGAAAGTAGTGGTAGTGTCAGTGTCGTGGAGTGAAGATATGGAGGACAGTGGTAGAATAGAGTCAGAGAGTGTGCGAGTGTCTAGATGTGTGAGGTTTCTGCGGGGGTGTGCATGCTTCTGGACATCGGTGACAGGTGAGTTGGACAGGGATGATAAAGTGAGTAGATGGTGGTCAGATAGGAGATGGGAGGTGGTGAAGTTAGAAAGAGAGCAGAGGCGGGTGAAGGCCAGGTCTAATGTATGCATGTCCGTCTGTGTGGGTGGCTGAGGAGGACCACTGAGTGAGTCCAAAAGATGAAGTAAGGGACATGAGTTTGGAGGCTGCTGAATGTTGGGTGTCAATGGGGATGTTGAAGTCACCCATGATGATGGTGGGAATGTCAGCGGAGAGAAAGTGAAGGAGCCAGGTGGAGAATTGGTCAATGAAGGCAGTGGTCGGGCCTGGAGGTCGGTATATGACGGCCACTTGGAGGTTGGAGGGAGAGTAGATGCGGACAGAGTGGACTTCAAAAGAGGGGAGGACAAGGCAGGGAAGAGGTGGGATTGGGTTGAAGGTGCAGTTGGAAGAAAGGAGAAGGCCCACTCCTCCGCCATGTCTGTGGCCAGGGCGAGGAGTATGGATGAAGTGGAGGCCGCCGTAACCTAGCACAGCAGGGGAGGCTGTGTTGGAGGGTGTCAGCCATGTTTCGGTGAGGCCAAGGAAGGAAAAATTACGAGAGGTAAAGAGGTTGGGAATCACATGGAGTTTATTGCAGACGGAGCGGGCATTCCAGAGTGATCCAAAGAGTGGAAACAGGGTGGTGGGTGTCAAGGGCACGGATTTGAGGTGGGAAAGATTTCTGGTGTTTGTGTTGGTTTGGAAATGATAGAAGGGGGTAATGATGGGAGGTATGGGCTGTGGGGGTCCAGGGTTGGGAGATATGTCACCAGCAGTGAGGAGAAGCAGAGAAAGGGAGAGCATATGGGAGAAGGAGGGTTGGTGGCTTGTTTTGTATTTTATTAGGAGAGCTCTGAGGTCGAGGAGCAGGTCAGCAGAGGAGGTCAGGTGGGGAGGCAAGAGGGAAGGAGAGAGTATTATTTGGTTAGCAGGTGCTGGGGTTTGCAGATAGCGATGGAGAGTGAGTAGTGGAGCCAAAACTGTTAGTGCGTATGTCAGCATGGTGAGAGTAATTTAGAAGGCAAAAGAAATTTAGAACATGTAAATGCAGCGGATAGTCGTACCTTCTGGTCACTTCAGGCTCATTTCAGATGTTATCCTTAGAAGACATCCTTGCAATGACAGACCGAGGTCAGACAGACCTCTAAGTCTGAATTTATACTAACTTAACAGCACATGAAAGGGCCCAGGTGTGATCAGAAAGGGAGGAGCAGCAGGGAGACTGGATGCAGACACAGGAGACGGTTAATTAAAGTCACAAGAGGAAATGCAAAGGGAGATAGTATTGCAGCCATAACATATACCAGTGATGGCAGACAGATACAGGGGTGATTGGGGTTCAGGAAAGCTGGGTGATGATGGTATTGCAGCCTGAACACATACCATAGATAGCAGACAGATACTGGGGTGATTGGGGTTCAGGAAAGATGGGTGATGATGGTATTGCAGCCAGAACACATACCAGTGATAGCAGACAGATACAGGGGTGATTGGGGTTCAGGAAAGATGGGTGATGATGGTATTGCAGCCGGGACACATACCATTGATAGCAGACAGATACAGGGATGATTGGGGTTCAGGAAAGATGGGTGATGATGGTATTGCAGCCATAACACATACCATTGATAGCAGACAGATACAGGGGTGATTGGGGTTCCGGAAAGATGGGTGATGATGGTATTGCACCCGGGACACATACCATTGATAGCAGACAGATACAGGGGTGATTGGGGTTCCGGAAAGATGGGTGATGATGGTATTGCAGCCGGGACACATACCATTGATAGCAGACAGATACAGGGGTGATTGGGGTTCAGGAAAGATGGGTGATGATGGTATTGCAGCCAGAACACATACCATAGATAGCAGACAGATATTGGGGTGATTGGGATTTCGGAAAGATAGGTGATGATGGTATTGCAGCCAGAACACATACCTGTGGATGAAGCAGATCGATTGTCAGAGTGATAGTAATAGTGAAGCATAGTAATAATAATAATGAAGCATCTATAGCAGGGAGTCATTTTCAGGCATATTTCAGATGTTATCCTTAGAACGACATCCTTGGAATGACAGACCGACATTATACAGTAACACTATGAAGAGATCGGGGGATGACGGTATCATTGTATGTGTCAAGTTCCTATAAGGTGTCAGGATGTCGCTGTCTATTTCTCCATGGAGGAGTGGGAGTATTTAGAAGGACACAGAGATCTGCACAAGAACGTCATAATGGAGGTTCCCCAGCCCTTCACATCTCCAGGTAATAGACAGGGCTAAATACACACGGCCTATAATTATCTGTATGTAGAGAATGAATTCAGTCCCTGTATGTGTTTCCTCCAGATCTATCCAGTAAGAGGACAACACCAGAGAGATGTCCCCGTCCTCTTCTTCCACAGGACTGTAACCAAGAAGATCCCAGTGCTCCTCAGGATCATCAGGTAGATGGAGAGAAGGTGTCAGGAGATCTCCCCTATGATGTGTAGACGGCTGTGAAGGTCTTGTGCTCAGTCTTGTTTTATCCACCAGTATTATATGTTTTATACTTGTGTAATGAGAACGGTGGAGATGGCAGGATTAGAGGTGACACCAGTGACAGGAGATAAACTTTTCCGATCACAGCTGAGCGGTCATGCTGTGTTCTGACAGTGTGTGAACCGCGGCTCTGTGACCGGCAGGGATGATTTTACCACCAATCCGAAGCTCTACATCGGTGTTTACCACACTGCCACACAGCTTGGGAAACACCGGCTTTTGTGCTGTGCATTTTCCGCTATATTCTGCGATTAAATCGGCAAATATTGCAAATTCGGCGATCGTGAACCGAACATTGAAATATTCGCTCATCTCGCGCCATAATACTGTGTGAGGTGCTGTGGGGCCGTCTTACTGTGTGGGAGACCTCATACTGAGCTACATGGCCACACAGGAGAACAATTTCCTTGTGATGAGTCAGATAGAAAGTGAGAAATCCAGGCCTTTGGTCTATCTGATTGCCGTCCTCCTGAATTGATATGGTGTTGTGTGCCAGGAGGGAGACATCAGATAGTACGTTCTGAAGGAAAGCAAAGATATAATGGCAGTAAGAATTCGGATTCCAGGCAGGGAGCATAGCGGAGACACAGAGCAGGAAGAGGTCAGTAGCTCAGGTTTGCTGCACTATTGTGACTTATAACAAAGGTTATGTACTGCCGCATGTCACCGGAAAGTTCCTGACTGCATAATGCAGAAGAAGCATTCATAAAGTGTTGTTCCTGCCATCTGATGTGTGTTACACCGTCCCTGCGTACTCACCCGGCCATCGCTCCCACGCCGCAGCCCCCCGCCGCCCGACATCCACGTAGGTCGCCTCTGACAGGTGCGCGGTCGGCGGCGTCCCTGCATGCATTGCGCATGCGCCATAGGCCGCGGCAGCGCCTCCCTCCAGCTTCTTGTGCTCTGGCTATGCCCTGACCTGGAAGCACCTCCCTGACCAATGGCAGACCAGACAGGAGCATATCAGGCCGCTTCCCCCTGTGGGAGGTGCCTGATTGTTGTGTTTCCAAGCACACTGGCCTCGCTGCATCGTGTGCTCTCAGCTCCTGCAGTTCCGTTCTTGCCTGCTCTCTGCAGCAGCCTCTCAGTCCTGTCTCCGGTGTTCCTGCCATCCTACTCCAGTCCTGTCTCCAGTGTTCCTGTTCCATCCTACTCCAGTCCTGCCGTCCTCCAGTGGTCCTGTTCCATCCTGCTCCAGTCCTGCCGTCCTACTCCAGTCCTACCTCCAGTGTTCCTGTTCCATCCTACTCCAGTCCTGCCGTCCTACTCCAGTCCTGCCTCCAGTGTTCCTGTTCCGTCATCTATACTTCTGTCCCACAGTCCTACTCCGGTCCATCCTGAGCCGCCCCTCTCGGTACCGGCTACCGTGGTACTCGAACCCCTGGGCCTGCTCCTAACGGTCCCTGTATAGGGGTCGGTTCCACCTGGCAGCTCGCCCGGGGCCCCTCGGTGCCACGGTCCAGAGGGTCCACTCCTGGAGTTTCCGGCTCCAGACTACCCTCGCTAACAATGTGTATACTTCTCATCAAGGTCTTGTTAAATAAAGGAAAGTCTATTTTGAACTTTGGTCTCCCTCATTCATCTCCATACCATCTGGTCTGGGCCTACAACGGCAGCAGCAATCTGCAGAGTCGTGAGTTATGACTCTGCCAAATATATATGTTCGGGTAGTGTAGAAAATTGCTTTGGAAAAGCTTCTGGGATCGACTTTGGGATTGCCCCTTGCAGACCTGGGGGGCTGGACCCTCATCTGACCTTGTTTTCCATGGGCACACCGCTGGTGAAGGTTCCGTCTCTGCCTGCTGCACGCGCCATCTTCCTACCCTGTGGTGACATCACCGCTACCCGGTGTTCGGGCGGTGTGGAGATTTCCTTCTGAACAGCATCTGCGTCCTGCCTTAGGCTTGCCCCTTGCTGACCGGGGGGTTTTCGCCCTCTGCTCAAGTTAAGGCAGGGCACATCGTTGAAGTTTCAGTGGAGGACTGCTGCGGGCGCCATCTTCCTCCACCTTCAGTGATGTCCCCAGACACAACCAATCAGCGATGCGGGATTTCCGTTACGGACAGACAGAATTAGACGATTATATATAGCTGACCCGTGGAAGCGCTGTTAGGCCGTCGTCAGAGTTTGCTCACTCCTTTCTTCAGCCTCCCGGCCATGAAGTTTTACACTTTTGCTACAAATAAACTACGGACTTTCAATATTGATCAGTGAGTGCTGCAGTCCTTACTTTTTTTGGTGAAATTATATATATAGATAGATATGTGTATGTATGTATATATATATTTGTCAGAGTCATATCTCCCGACTCTTCAGATTGCTGCTGTCGTTGTATTATTACACAGGATTCTTATGATGTTACATCGGATCATCTTCTTCTCATTCAGGTCTCTACAATATCGGATCCTCTCAGTGAAGATCTTCTACAAAAGAGAATTTTCCTGATTTCCCCATCAAGGATGGATATGGACAGAGACAAGATGGCGGAGAGGATGTTACACCTCACCCTAGAGATCCTCTTCCGTCTCACTGGAGAGGTGAGAGATTCTGATGACGTCACATTACATCATTCTTATCTATGGGAATAACAGATGGACAGAACTGGAGAGGTGAGGACTCTGGAAATGTCTGTAGTGAGATTTATTAATGTGTCTCTCCATAACCAGGATTACACAGTGGTGAAGAAGACCTCTAGTGATCGCTGTCAGGACCCTGTGTCTGAGGGATGTGGAAGACCCCTGTAGCCCAATCACGGGGCCTCCACCTCACCCCCTGATCCATGAGGACATCAATGACCAGAAGATCCTAGACCTCACCTACAAGATGACTGGGCTGCTGACTGGAGAGGTGACACTGCTGGGAATGCTGGGACATTATACAGTAACACTATGAAGGGATCGGGGGGATGACGGTATCATTGTATGTGTCAGGTTCCTATAAGGTGTCAGGATGTCACTGTCTATTTCTCCATGGAGGAGTGGGAGTATTTAGAAGGACACAGAGATCTGTACAAGAACGTCATAATGGAGGTTCCCCAGCCCCTCACATCACCAGGTAATAGACAGGACTAAATACACACGGCCTATAATTATCTGTATGTAGAGAATGAATTCAGTCCCTGTATGTGTTTCCTCCAGATCTATCCAGTAAGAGGACAACACCAGAGAGATGTCCCCGTCCTCTTCTTCCACAGGACTGTAAACAAGAAGATCCCAGTGCTCCTCAGGATCATCAGGTAGATGGAGAGAAGGTGTCAGGAGATCTCCCCTATGATGTGTAGACGGCTGTGAAGGTCTTGTGCTCAGTCTTGTTTTATCCACCAGTATTATATGTTTTATACTTGTGTAATGAGAACGGTGGAGATGGCAGGATTAGAGCTGATCATAGATGGGACTTCTCCATCTGTCTGTGACATTTACAATATTTGTTTCAGGGTGAAGATCTGACCCATATTAATACTACAGAGACATATGTGAGGGGTGATGAGCGGTGTAAAGAGGAGATTCCCACATATGACTACCCAGGTGAGTAGTAACCACTGAATGCAGAGAAGTCACAGATTCCTCTCAGTCACTGGCTGTGGCTGCTTTATCGGTGGTGTAGTCCGGCCGTATTACCATGATCACCATTTTGCCTCTAGACCTCAACATTCTCCTCCACCCAAAATTGTTCAAATGACTTTGGGCATTGAAAGCCCTTTTCTATAGAACTTACAACCTGGAGGATCCACCTAACCCCTGGGATTAGGAGACGCTGACCGTTACCTGCCCAGATCTGTAACTATAAAGCCTAATGACAGCGTACGTAGAATGTGCTGACAGGTTAGAAAATCCCTTGAAGAAAAATATTATGATGGGCCTGTAAGAGAAAGCGGAGGGTAATGATGCTGTTGGCTTCCTAGATCCCTGAGATCTTATCGGATGAATCTTCTCTCCCTTCTGTGCTGCTGAATGTCTCATGGTCCCTACAAGACCAGGTCCAGTCTTTCTGGCCAAACTTCCCTTTTATGATCGACAACAGTAAATGTGCAGTGAGGCCGAGTGTGAATTTCTGTACAATAACAGTTTCTCTTTATCCTGACTTTTCAATTTGTGTTAAAAGTAGCATAATTTTCGGACTATAAGATGCTTGAGGAAAATGGGGGGTACATCTTATAGTCCGGATGTACCGACTCTGGCTATGATGGGTAGGTGGGGGAACGGCATCGGCGGAGCATCGGGTCACAGGAGGCTGGAGCCGGTGGCTGCGGCTAACTCCTGTTCCCGCTGCTAAAGAGAAATGAATATTCACTGCATTCCACTCCCATGGGCTTGAAGGGCAATGAATATTCATTTCTCTTTAATAATAGTATCTCGATCTGATTACACCCCCCACCTCGGTCCTTGTTATGCATGGCCCCATCCTTATAATTGGCTCCCATCCAAATCCTTGTATGCATGGCCCCATCAGAAAACATTAAAAAACAAATCATTACACTTACTTACCCCGCGCTCCCTCGCAGCGTCCTGCTCTGGTGCCAGGAACTGCTATATGCTTGTAAGCAGCGCATGGCAGGGACGTCATGTACTGCTCACAAGCAGAGCACAGCTGCCAGGACTGTGGACACAAAGGACAGTGAGTATTCATTGCTCTTCAGTAGCGCGCAGTGTCAGCCACCGGCTTCCTGCTGCTACTGGCGGTCACGTGTGCCACTACGTAAGAGAAATGAATATTCATGAATTCTCACTGTTCTCAGCGCTGCTTACAAGCATAAAGCAGTTGCTGGCACCGGAGCAGGAGGCTGCAAGGGAGCGCCGGGTAGGTAAGTGTAATAGTTTGTTTTTTTAATGTTTTCTGATAGGGCCATGCATACCAGGATAGGAATGGGGGTGGGGGCCACTTATAAGTATGGGGCCCTGTATACCAGGACGGGATGGGGCTGTAGGCTACCAGCAGGTGCGTTGGATGCAGTGACGAGCAGAAAACAGAGCAAGTGTTAATGGGTGTTTTTATATACCCAGAGAAAAAGATAACAACGCTTTCTCCATGCAGGGAGTTAATATATACAAGATGCACAGAAGTATTGCGCGGGCAAATATGTGGAAGTTCAGTATTATGCAATGACAGCTTGACTTCAGCTGTCAACAGTGGTAACAACAAAAAAAGAATTGCTAACGGCGGGAGAGGAAAAAACGGTCGGGTTCAACTTATCAGACTCTGTTGTCCGAAGGGAGGTGGTTGAAAGATTCCACGATGGCGCCGCAGACGGCGCGTCACGTTGAGGAAGCGGTCCTCGATGTACCGGAGGCGCTGTCTCTTAGCGGCGAAGAAGAGTCCGGGACCTTTTGGTGGGCTGCTGTATGTCCAGATGAGGTGGAGGGTTCTAGTATCAAGGCCGCAGCCGCAGATGTAAAGTGAAAGTCTCCGACGGGAGTCATGCACTCTACACTGTCTGCTGTTAAGCGTTGCACAGTACGGTCAGCGCTTCCTGCCTGCAGTCGCGTAGGGTCGGCATCCGGCAGCAGTAAGTGGTCACTGGTGCTGTTGCTGGATGTTGGGGGGTGCGCACACAAGCGCAGTTTGTCGTCAGTAGTGTTATCCGCAGGGAGGGAGCAAACCTTCCTCTGCTGCACCTCCTGTCTTCCTGCCAGAAGCCCCAGGTTCCAGCGCACCCCCCTTTTTATATCAGACTCGCCCTTTGCAGCAGAGGTCACAGGTCTGTCCCGGTCAGGTTCTCTGTTCCCCTGCCACACTAGTGGCATTCCCACACTGTTGCCTTTATTGTTCCGGTCCTTCCTCCTACAGGGCCATGCATACCAGGATAAGGATGAGACATGCATACCAGGATAGGGATGATAGTACCATGCATACTAGGAGGAGATAGAGGACCCTGCATACCATGATAGGGATGGGACCATGCATACCAGGATATGGATGATGGTACCATGCATACCAGGACGAGATGGGGCCCTGCATACCAGGATGAGATGGGGCCATGCACACCAGGATGAGATGGGACCGTGCATACCAGGGCGAGATGGGGCCATGCATACCAAGACGAGATGGGGCCCTGCATACCAGGACGAGATGGGGCCATGCATACTAGGTCAAAATGGGGCCCTGCATACCAGGATAGGGATGATGGGGTCATGCATACCAGGATAGGGATGAGGGATACATGCATACTAGGATGAGATGACGGGCCATGCATACCAGGATAGGGATGGGACCATGCATACCAGGATAAGGATGGGGACATGCATACCAGGATAGGGATGATAGTACCATGCATACTAGGAGGAGATAGGGGACCCTGCATACCATGATAGGGATGGGACCATGCATACCAGGATAGGGATGATGGTACCATGCATACCAGGACGAGATGGGGACCCTGCATACCAGGACGAGATGGGGCCATGCACACCAGGACGAGATGGGACCATGCATACCAGGACGAGATGGGGCCCTGCATACCAGGACGAGATGGGGCCATGCATACCAGGACGAGATGGGGCCCTGCATACCAGGATAGGGATGATGGGGTCATGCATACCAGGATAGGGATGAGGGATACATGCATACTAGGATGAGATGAGGGGCCATGCATACCAGGATAGGGATGAGGCCATGCATGCCAGGATGGGGATGAGGTGGCCATGTGTATCAGAATGGGGATGTGAGGACCATATATACCAGGATAGGGGATATTAAGTACAGAATTGACCACATTTTTTGCTTCAATTTGTTTTTCCTAATTTCCGCCACTAAAACCTAGGTGCGTCTTATCGTTCAAAAAATACGGTAAGTGTCAATTTTCTGTACAATAACAGAGTTTCCCTTTAGCCTGAAATTTCAATTTCTTTTAAAACAAACTAACTTCAAGGAGGATTGTGATAATCAACAGGACAAACATTCCACCTGTGCCATGATATATCTCTAAGCTGTGCGTGGCTGAGGGCTGTAATATACATTTATTCCCGCCTGCAGGAGATGTGTTGGCTCCAGCCCTGGTTTCATAGATTTACTAAACGTCATGAATTCCATTATGTTTTCCATCCTAAGGAATTCAGATTACTGCACAATCTCTCCTGAAATGGTGGCGCTAATACATTCTCTCCTCTTCTGGTCAGGATTCATAGTAGCTCCAATGGTCCACCATAAATGAGGGCAGCTCCAGTTTAGTGTTCTCCCCTAGTACATACATTGTTGTTGGGGATATAACATTTTTTTTGTTCTATGTTTTTTTTTAACCTGCTCATTCTGTATGATAGTTTGATTGTGGTGGGATCGGCCTTCCTGCCTAATGTGAGTCTTTAACTCCCTGAAAAAAATCTCTCCATTGCCTCTTCCAAATGTCTAAGATCTAAATTTAAAGGGAACCCGTCAGCAGGATTGTGCTCAGTAACCTACAGACACTGTCAGGTCGGCGCTGTTATACTGATTGCATTGATACCTGGTGGTGAAATCCGTCTTGTGGTTGTTGTTTAATCTGTATTTGTAGTTTTCAGTTAATGAGATTCTCGTGCTCTGGGGCGTGGCTGTGGGCGGGGCTTTATGTGGTGCTCTAATTACATATTCCTCTGTATTGGCTTATGACAGGTCACTGATCCCTCACTGACCTGCCCCCCATTTTTACATAATGCATATAATAGTGTTGATATTATTGTTGATAATGCCTATAATATTGTGGCTATTGTGAGGCTTAGAAAAAAAAATTTTCACATGACACTGGCGGCGCCTGTCCAATAGCCTCTACCTCTTACTTATAGATGGTACTGTGCAGGTGCCGCCATCACCGGTGACATTTTTCTGGATGTAATTTTTTATGTAAAATAGGGGGCAGGTCACTGAAGGATCAGTGTTATGAATGAGTCACCGAGGAGGAAAAACAAAAAGCATGCTAAGCCCAGAAAACCGGAGAGGTTGGTAACTAGCAGTAGCCGTGGAGCATGCCTACGGTGGTCCTAGACGCCTTGTCACGGCCGGAGAACTAAATAAGCCTAAAGAAAGAAAAGGGAAAATCTAACCTGCCCCAGAGCAGACCCCAAAGGAATAGACAGCGCCCAACATGTATTGTCGGTGAAACAAGATGAAAACACAAACACAGATAGAAAGATAGGATGAGCAAACGGTGGGGCCCACACCAACTAGAAAGGATAGCAAAGGAAAGCTGCTGTCTGCAATCCGAAAAAACCCTGCCAAAAAGATGTCCAACACGTCTGATAGGAAAAATCCCTATATCAGCACTCAGGTATATTCTGAAGACAGAGCAAAAGAGATCAACTGATCAGGGACAAAAACAAACTGAAATAATCAGAGACAAAAATGGGAATTCAGCACTGCCCCAGCCGGGGCTGGCTGAACACAAAAAACTAAGTAACCAGACCAAAACTCATATGAACAATAGCAGAGCAAACTTAGCTTTGAGAAGGCAGGAACCAAACTCGAAACCAGAAGCCACAGGCAGGAGAAATCAGCAAGAAAATAGGGAGTCGGCTGCCTTAAATCCAATCAAAGACTCCTGATGTCCAATCGCAGTCCTCCTCCTCAGGTGGCAGGTCTCTGCCATTTAGATCAGCTTCATTACCTCCTTTCACCAACAGAGGGAGTCCAGATAGAGAACTCACTACTCTGTCAGCACAGCCAGCTCCATCACCCTCACCAGAAGCCAGAGGTGAACCAGAAAATGCATTCACAACAGTACCCCCCCTTGAGGAGGGGTCGCCAAACCCTCATCCACGCCACCAGGTCGATCAGGATGGGCCCAATCTATTGGTATGAATATCAGAGGCAGAGACCCAAGAATTGTCCTCCTGGCCATAACCCTTCCACTTGACCAAATACTGGAGTCTCCGTCTAGCCAGACGAGAATCCAGTTTTTTCTCTACCTCATATTCCACATTACCTTTAACCAATACAGGGTCAGGAGGTGCCGCCATAGGAACTACTGGCTCAACAAACCTCTTCAACAGCGACTTATGAAACACGTTATGGATCTTAAACGTAACAGGAAGAGCCAATCGAAAAGAAACCGGATTAAGAATCTCCAAAATCTTGCAAGGTCCAATAAATCTTGGCTTGAACTTTGGAGAAGCCACCTTCATAGAGATATTCTTTGATGATAACCAAACCATATCACGCACTTTAAACCGGGGACCAATGGTCCTATGCCGGTTGGAAAACCACTGGGCCTTTTCCTGGGAGAGAGACAACTTATCCACCACTTGGTCCCAAATCTGCTGCATTCTCTCTACAACAGTGTCAACACCTGGGTAGGCTGAAGATTCCACTTGCCCTGAAGAAAATCGAGGATGAAACCCAAAGTTACAGAAAAAGGGCGACATCAAGGTGGCAGAACTAGCTCTATTATTTAAAGCGAATTCGGCCAAGGGCAAAAATGAGACCCAATCATCCTGATCAGCAGATATAAAACATCTTAAATAGGACTCCAAAGTCTAGTTTGTTCTCTCTGTCTGCCCATTAGTCTGAGGGTGAAACTCAGAGAAGGACAACTGAATTCCCAGCTTGGAGCAAAAAGCTTTCCAGAATCTGGAAACAAACTGAACTCCTCTGTCCGATACAATGTTCTCTCAGGAATTCCATGCAACTGAACCACCTGTTGTGAAAACAAGGGTACCAACTCTGAGGAAGATGGCATCTTTGGGAGTGGTACAAGATGGACCATCTTAGAGAATTTATCACAAATCACCCAGATAACAGTAATTCTCTGAGAGACAGGAAGATCAGAAATAAAATCCATTGAAATCCATGGCAAGGGCATCAACAACCCACTAGAGCGAGAACAGGGTTTAGACTGGGAACAAGTCCCACAGGACTGCACAAAATTCCTGACATCACGAGATAAGGCAGGCCACCAAAAAGACAGACTCACCAAATCTCTGGTACCAAAAATACCTGGATGACCAGCCAATGCGGAGCAATGAACTTCAGACATCACTCTCTTCCTCCACTGGTCAGGAACATACAACTTTCCCATAGGACAACGCTCAGGTTTGTCCTCCTGAAATTCTTCCAGAGCACGTCTCAAATCGGACGAGATGGCAGAAAGAACTACCCCCTCACCTAGGATGGTAGTAGGCTTGGTCACAATAGGAGAATCAGCAAAGAAACTCCTAGAAAGGGCATCTGCCTTAACTTTCTTGGAAGAAAGGAGACCACAAAATTAAAACGAGTAAAAAAACAAGGCCCACCTAGCCTGTCTAGGATTCAAGCATTTGGCCGACTCAAGGTAAATCAAATTCTTGTGGTCAGTGAGGACCACAACTTGATGTCTAGCTCCCTCCAACCAATGTCTCCACTCCTCAAATGCGCATTTCATGGCTAACAATTCCCGATTCCCCACATCATATTTGCGTTCAGATGGGGAGAACTTTCGGGAAAAGAAGGCACAGGGATTCATTTTAGACGTCACTGGATCTTTTTGGGACAAAACAGCTCCTGCACCAATCTCTGAAGCGTCTACCTCAAAAGGAAGTGAGACATCAGGTTGCCATAAAACCGGAGCAGAAGTGAACCTCCGCTTCAGCTCCTGAAAGGCCGAAACAGCCTCTGAAGACCAATTCAGCACATCAACACCCTTCTTAGTTAAATCAGTCAGTGGTTTGGCAATACCAGAAAAATTAGCTATAAATTTACGATAAAAATTAGCAAAACCCAAAAACTTCTGGAGAGCCTTCAAAGAAGTGGGCTGAACCCAATCATAAATGGCCTGCACCTTGGCCGGGTCCATTTCAGTAGTTGACGGAGACAAAATAAATCCCAAAAATGAAATCCTCTGTACACCAAAAAGGCACTTCCATCCCTTAACATACAGGGAATTCTCCCTCAAAATCCGGAACACAGTCCGAACATGTTCCACATGAGAATCCCAATCACTAGAAAAGATCAAAATATCATCCAAATAGATGATCAAAAACTTATCCACAAAGTCCCGGAAAATATCATTCATAAAGGATTGGAAGACAGAAGGGGCATTAGTGAGCCCAAAAGGCATCACCAGGTACTCAAAATGTCCCTCCGGAGTATTAAACGCCATCTTCCACTCATCCCCATGCTTGATGCAAATAAGATTATACGCCCCCCTGAGATCAAGCTTAGTAAACCAGCAAGCACCTTTAACTCTGGAGAATAAATCAGAAATCAGGGGTAACGGATACTGATATTTAACCGTAATTTTGTTGAGGGAACGATAGTCAATACAAGGCCTTAATGAACGATCTTTCTTGGCCACAAAAAAAACCCCTGCACCTAAGGGTGAAGAGGATGGTCTAATATGACCCTTTTCCAATGACTCCTTAATATAAGATCGCATAGCCTCGTGTTCGGGTACAGATAAATTGAAAAGTCGACCCTTGGGAAATTTACACCCAGGCCTCAACTCAATTGCACAGTCATAACTCCAATGAGGAGGCAAAGACGCAGACTTACTCTCACTAAATACATCCTAAAAATCAGCCAAATAGTCGGGAACATCATGCGACTGGGGAGAGGTGGAGAAAACAGGAGTGTCGCCAAGAGCACACCGACAACCCCAAATCACCACAGATACAGATTTCCAATCCAAAACTGGATTATGAATTTGCAACCAGGGAAAACCCAGAACAATGGTATCATGCAAATTATGCAAGACCAAAAATCTGCAATTTTCTTGGTGGTCTGGGGCGACCCGCATTATCACCTGGGTCCAAAACTGAGGTTTATTCTTCACCAAAGGAGTAGCATCAATACCCCTCAAAGGAATAGGCGTCCGCAGAGGTGTCATAGGAAAACCACAACGTTTAGCAAAATCCAAGTCCATCAGGTTCAGAGCCGCTCCTGAATCCACAAAAACCTTAGCGGAAAATGTGGATAAGGAGCAGATCAGAGTAATTGCCAAAAGAAACTTAGGTTGTACACCACCCACAGCAAATGTGTGTGCAAAACGTTTCTGAAGACAGAGCAAAAGAGATCAACTGATCAGGGACAAAAACAAACTGAAATAATCAGAGACAAAAATGGGAATTCAGCACAGCCCCAGCCGGGGCTGGCTGAACACAAAAAACTAAGTAACCAGACCAAAACTCAAATGAACAATAGCAGAGTGTAATGATGTATAGTAGGTTTCTATGAAGACAGTGGCTAGATGATAGAGTCACAGACACAGGTATACGTGAAAGTAGTTTGTATTAAACAAGCAGCACAGAACAGCACAGGTGCTGGCGGAGCCAGACAATGACAGCAGTGGTAACAGCAGCAGAACTCAGTCCAGTAGATAGCAAGTTGCACACCAGCACTATGTAGATGTAAGCAGACACAGTCTTAAGAATGCAGGCAAGGACAGTCACTTAGCCCTCTCCCTTGCGGGAGGGGAATCTTCGAGCACAGTGCAGTGGCAGAGAAAGTCACTAGGTAATTGATACTGAATGTGTAAAGGTAGCAGGGATAAGTCTCTCAGGTGAAACGCACACAGCAGTCAAGATCTTCAGCGCATACCGTGAGTGCTGTAGGAGCGGTGAGCGGTGGAGGCAGGGCTGGAAGGAGCCTTCAGGCAGACACCGTCAGAAGGTCCAGGCGGCGGCGGTTAGGCAGCAGGTAATCCAGGTGGATTCAGAAGGAAGGAAGGAGGTAGCACAGCGTGCAACTCCAGCTAGCAGATCAGGTACAGGACGAGATATACAAGCAAGGTAGTCACGTCCAGGAAAGCTATTTAAACCCGGCGGGCGGGACCAACAGGCGGTGATGTCACAGGAACCAGTATGGCCAAATGAAGCCAGGCTTAAGGGCAACAGTAAGGGCAAAGTCCGGAACACAGCAGAATAGGAACGATGCTTACATTATTCCCCCCTTAAAGAATGTCCTCCGGACAATCTTCGACCAGGCTTGTCCGGGTACCTTAGATGAAACTGCTCCAGCAGCCGCGGAGCACAGATATTCTCCACCGGTTCCCAGGAATTCTCCTCGACAGAGTATCCTTGCCACTTGACCAGGTATTGCAGCTTCCTTCTGAAGATCCGTGAATCCAGAATCTTCTCCACGACATATTGTTCATGTCCATCAACGAGCACTGGAGCTGGAGGAGAGGAAGTACGCCCTGGGAAGGAATTTGGTACAACTGGCTTTAGTAGGGAAACATGGAACACCGGGTGAACCTTCCAGGCAGGGGGCAATTTCAGACGCACCGCTACCGAATTCACTAGAGCCACGATCTTGTATGGCCCTACAAACTTCTGTCCAAGCTTGACAGTCGGTGCCCTCACCCTCAGATTCTTGGTAGACAACCAGACCGTATCTCCCACCCTATACACCGGAGCCGGCCTCCTGGTACGATCTGCTGCTCTCTTATACCTCTCCTGCGCTGTCGTCAAGGTGGTCTTTAGAGCTTCCAAATTCTGCTGTAAGAAGGAAAGATGGTCAGACACAGCAGGCACTGCAGCCTCCTTGGGGAACTGCGGCAAGATGCTTGGGTGGTAACCCTGATTAGCAAAGAACGGTGACTGCTTAGTCGAGGAGTGCTGCGAGTTGTTATATGTGAACTCTGCCAGGGGAAGCAGATCTACCCAATCGTCCTGCAGATGACTTAAGTAGCAACGGAGGTACTGCTCCAGGGTCTGATTCGTACGTTCCGTCTGTCCATTGGTCTGTGGATGGTAAGCCGAAGACAGACTTACTCTAATATCCAGAGCCGCGCAGAAACACCTCCAGAACCTAGACGTGAACTGCACCCCACGATCCGAGATCACCTCATCCGGGACCCCGTGCAGACGGACCACCTCTTGAATCAACAAGTCTGCAGTCTGTTTTGCTGTGGGTAATCCAGCGCAAGGGATAAAGTGTGCTGCCTTAGTGAGGCGGTCCACGACCACTAGAATGGTGTTCTTACCCTTGGAGACCGGTAGTTCAACAATAAAGTCCATTGAGATGGATCTCCAGGGACGAGATGGTATAGGCAAGGGTTGTAACAACCCGGAAGGTGACGCACAAGGCGTCTTGAACCGAGCACATACCTCGCAGGATGACACGTATCCCTCCACGTCCTTCCGATACGAAGGCCACCAGAAGTACCGAGCCAGGAACTCTTGGGTCTTCGTTATTCCACAATGTCCCCCAATCTTAGAATCATGGATCAGTCGGAGGACTTCAAGTCTTGTCACTTCTGGTACATACAGCCGATTCTCCTGTAACCACACTCCTCCACTGAAATTTAGGCTTACTTCGGGGGTAGGTTGCCTTAGCAACGGATCTGCTGCGTATGCTGCTTTGATCTCAGACAGAAGATCCTGATGATGGATTGCAGAGATGAAATGAGCGGGAGACACAACAGTACTAGGAGACGACTCAATCACTTCCTCAGGAGCAGCAATCCTAGATAGCGCATCTGCCTTACCATTCCGTGCCCCCGACCTGTAGGAGATGATGAAGTTGAATTGGTTTAGAAACAAGCTCCAACGTGCCTGACGTGGGTTCAAACATCTTACGGACTGCATGAATTCCAAGTTTCGGTGGTCGGTAAGAACTGTAATCGGAGTTGAGGACCCCAGCAGCAAGTGTCTCCACTCCTTGAATGCCGTCACAATCGCCAGTAACTCCTTGTTCCCTACGTCATAGTTCTTCTGCGCCGGGGATAGCTTCTGAGAAAGAAAGGCACAAGGATGAAGAACTGCCTTCTCACCTCCTCTCTGTGACAACACTGCGCCGATGGCGACATCCGATGCGTCCACCTCAAGAGTAAAGCTCAGGTCTGGGTCTGGATGTCTTAAGATGGGAGCCGACACAAATTTGTCCTTCAGCCGTGTGAACGCCTCCTGGGCTTGCGGAGTCCACCGGAACGGTACCCCCTTCTTAGTCAGTTGGGTGATGGGTGCCACAATCTCAGAGAAGTTACGGATGAAGCGCCTATAGAAGTTGGCGAATCCCACAAACCTCTGAACTTCTTTCACCGATCCTGGCGCTGGCCACTCCTGGATCGCTCTGGTCTTTTGATCGTCCATCTGGAGACCCTGTGGAGAGATAACATAACCGAGGAACTGCACTGTTGCCCTGTGGAACTCGCATTTCTCCAATTTGATGTAAAGATGGTTATGCAGCAGGCGTTGCAGCACTGTCCTCACGTGGAGCCGATGTTCCTCGAGATCACTGGAAAAGATTAAAATGTCATCGAGATACACAACCATAAATACATCAAGCACATCTCGGAAAATGTCATTAACAAAATGCTGAAAGGTTGCAGGAGCATTTCGTAGTCCGAACGGCATGACCTGTGACTCGAAGTGTCCATAACGACAGCGGAAGGCCGTCTTCCACTCATCTCCAGACCGAATTCTCACGAGATTGTAGGCTCCCCGAAGATCCAGTTTGGTGAATATCTTAGCCTGCTTCACCCTCTCCAGTAGTTCAGAGATTAAGGGTAGAGGGTGCCGATTCATGACCGTTATCTTGTTTAAATCACGGTAGTCCATGCAAGGACGCAGACCCCCGTCCTTTTTCTTCACGAAGAAGATTGGTGCACCTGCAGGAGAAGTAGACGGTTGGATGAAGCCCTTGGCGAGATTCTCGTCGATGAAGTCCTTCAAGGCCTTTAATTCAGGACCAGACAAAGGGTAAATACGCCCGAATGGGATCTCCGCCCCAGATACCAGTTCTATCGGGCAATCATAAGGCCGGTGGGGAGGTAACATATCTGCCCTCTTCTTGTCACATACCTCTGCCAGATCCTGATACTCCGGTGGTAATTGTCCCTCAGTCGTAGCTACTACCTTGGGGATAGCAGCGACCTTAGGAATAGCGGGGTTGCTGTTAGAACTTGGAGGGAACTGCACTTCCCTGGTCTCCCAGTTGATGCGAGGATTCTGAACCTGGAGCCAAGGTAACCCCAGGATAATAGGGAAGTGAGGAGAAGATATTAGTAAAAAGGACAAATGTTCCACAAGTTCCTCTCCAATGCATACCTTCACCGACTCAGTCTCCATGGTTACCGGTCCAGATGTAAGTGGCGACCCGTCTACTGTCTCCATCAAGACTGACGACTCCCTCTTCACTGCCCTGATTCCATGCTTCCTTGCAAACGCGATATCCATGAAGTTCCCACTGGCCCCGGAGTCCAACATGGCGGCGCTCTCGACACACCGACCCTGGAAGCAGACCCTCAAGGATAGGTAATAGTGGGAATTCTTCTTAGTAGCGGAGTAGGAGGAAACGACGGATGTCATCGAGATCACCACTGCATTCAATGGAAGAGATGCCAGCGAATTCATATCGGCAAAGTCCAGGTCTCTCTGATTGTCTCTGCCCCCCGAATTGTTCAGATCTAGGACGCAGGACTCCCCCGCGTCGGAGTTACAATCAATGATAGCTGCAGCCGTCTTACGTCTCCTGACTGGACACTCGGAGATGAAGTGACCGGTCCCCCCGCAGTAGAAGCACAGGTTTTCCTTAAAGCGATGCTCCTTGCGGGCATCAGGAGGATTTCTACGCACGGCATCCACCTGCATCGGTTCGGGCTCGGGCTCGGGATTCCTCCTGCTGGTGACATCTCTGGAGGGAGAAGAGAACGGAACAGTGTTATTAAACCGTAGATCAGACCAGCGCTCCTGTCTGCGCTCGGAGAGTCGATTGTCAATGCGGATGCAGTGATTGATGAAGTCCCCAAGAAGCACGGGCGAGTCCCCGCGTGCCAGTTCATCCTTAACTGCCGTAGACAATCCCCTGCGGAAGATGGCCTGCTTGGCTGCCCCGTTCCAGGTGGTGTCTAAAGCCCATCTACGGAAGTCCAATGCATACTCCAGCACCGAACGCTTCCCCTGCTGAGGGGTCAGCAGCGTCGTCTCAGCAGTATTAGCTCGGTTCGGGTCATCAAACATCTGCGTCATTGCGGCAATGAAATTGTCCATAGAGTTAAGCAGGGGGTCATCGGTCTCAATCAAAGGGTTGGCCCATGCGAGCGCCTTACCAGACAGCAGCATGACTATAGTCAGAACTTTGGAGCGTTCAGTAGTGAACTGTGGGGCATGAGCAGCAAAGAAGATCCGGCACTGGTTCAAAAATCCTCGGAATTTATCCCTCTCACCAGCGAACCGGAAGGGTGGAAGCTTCGGGAAGGTCGGTGTAGTATGCCGGGCAGCACCTGCTACCTGCGCGGCTGGGGCCTGTTCCAGAGCAGCAATCCGATCGAGCTGCATAGGAATCGCTTGCTCCAACGCCAGAACACGATCACCCTGAAGAGGAACTGCTTGTTCCAGCGCCGTAATCCGATTTGCCAGTCGTTGCAACTGTGCCTCTGCTGCCCCGGCGTTGTGTTCGATACGTTGCTCCAGCGTGTCCAGCTGGGTCCTAATGCCTGCCACATCCTGCCGTATCAAAGCAAGCTGCTTGCTTACACGTTTCTCCAGGGACTCTACACCTGCGGTCTCCATATTGGTGGCTTGTATATCCTGTAATGATGTATAGTAGGTTTCTATGAAGACAGTGGCTAGATGATAGAGTCACAGACACAGGTATACGTGAAAGTAGTTTGTATTAAACAAGCAGCACAGAACAGCACAGGTGCTGGCGGAGCCAGACAATGACAGCAGTGGTAACAGCAGCAGAACTCAGTCCAGTAGATAGCAAGTTGCACACCAGCACTATGTAGATGTAAGCAGACACAGTCTTAAGAATGCAGGCAAGGACAGTCACTTAGCCCTCTCCCTTGCGGGAGGGGAATCTTCGAGCACAGTGCAGTGGCAGAGAAAGTCACTAGGTAATTGATACTGAATGTGTAAAGGTAGCAGGGATAAGTCTCTCAGGTGAAACGCACACAGCAGTCAAGATCTTCAGCGCATACCGTGAGTGCTGTAGGAGCGGTGAGCGGTGGAGGCAGGGCTGGAAGGAGCCTTCAGGCAGACACCGTCAGAAGGTCCAGGCGGCGGCGGTTAGGCAGCAGGTAATCCAGGTGGATTCAGAAGGAAGGAAGGAGGTAGCACAGCGTGCAACTCCAGCTAGCAGATCAGGTACAGGACGAGATATACAAGCAAGGTAGTCACGTCCAGGAAAGCTATTTAAACCCGGCGGGCGGGACCAACAGGCGGTGATGTCACAGGAACCAGTATGGCCAAATGAAGCCAGGCTTAAGGGCAACAGTAAGGGCAAAGTCCGGAACACAGCAGAATAGGAACGATGCTTACATTATTCCCCCCTTAAAGAATGTCCTCCGGACAATCTTCGACCAGGCTTGTCCGGGTACCTTAGATGAAACTGCTCCAGCAGCCGCGGAGCACAGATATTCTCCACCGGTTCCCAGGAATTCTCCTCGACAGAGTATCCTTGCCACTTGACCAGGTATTGCAGCTTCCTTCTGAAGATCCGTGAATCCAGAATCTTCTCCACGACATATTGTTCATGTCCATCAACGAGCACTGGAGCTGGAGGAGAGGAAGTACGCCCTGGGAAGGAATTTGGTACAACTGGCTTTAGTAGGGAAACATGGAACACCGGGTGAACCTTCCAGGCAGGGGGCAATTTCAGACGCACCGCTACCGAATTCACTAGAGCCACGATCTTGTATGGCCCTACAAACTTCTGTCCAAGCTTGACAGTCGGTGCCCTCACCCTCAGATTCTTGGTAGACAACCAGACCGTATCTCCCACCCTATACACCGGAGCCGGCCTCCTGGTACGATCTGCTGCTCTCTTATACCTCTCCTGCGCTGTCGTCAAGGTGGTCTTTAGAGCTTCCAAATTCTGCTGTAAGAAGGAAAGATGGTCAGACACAGCAGGCACTGCAGCCTCCTTGGGGAACTGCGGCAAGATGCTTGGGTGGTAACCCTGATTAGCAAAGAACGGTGACTGCTTAGTCGAGGAGTGCTGCGAGTTGTTATATGTGAACTCTGCCAGGGGAAGCAGATCTACCCAATCGTCCTGCAGATGACTTAAGTAGCAACGGAGGTACTGCTCCAGGGTCTGATTCGTACGTTCCGTCTGTCCATTGGTCTGTGGATGGTAAGCCGAAGACAGACTTACTCTAATATCCAGAGCCGCGCAGAAACACCTCCAGAACCTAGACGTGAACTGCACCCCACGATCCGAGATCACCTCATCCGGGACCCCGTGCAGACGGACCACCTCTTGAATCAACAAGTCTGCAGTCTGTTTTGCTGTGGGTAATCCAGCGCAAGGGATAAAGTGTGCTGCCTTAGTGAGGCGGTCCACGACCACTAGAATGGTGTTCTTACCCTTGGAGACCGGTAGTTCAACAATAAAGTCCATTGAGATGGATCTCCAGGGACGAGATGGTATAGGCAAGGGTTGTAACAACCCGGAAGGTGACGCACAAGGCGTCTTGAACCGAGCACATACCTCGCAGGATGACACGTATCCCTCCACGTCCTTCCGATACGAAGGCCACCAGAAGTACCGAGCCAGGAACTCTTGGGTCTTCGTTATTCCACAATGTCCCCCAATCTTAGAATCATGGATCAGTCGGAGGACTTCAAGTCTTGTCACTTCTGGTACATACAGCCGATTCTCCTGTAACCACACTCCTCCACTGAAATTAAGGCTTACTTCGGGGGTAGGTTGCCTTAGCAACGGATCTGCTGCGTATGCTGCTTTGATCTCAGACAGAAGATCCTGATGATGGATTGCAGAGATGAAATGAGCGGGAGACACAACAGTACTAGGAGACGACTCAATCACTTCCTCAGGAGCAGCAATCCTAGATAGCGCATCTGCCTTACCATTCCGTGCCCCCGACCTGTAGGAGATGATGAAGTTGAATTGGTTTAGAAACAAGCTCCAACGTGCCTGACGTGGGTTCAAACATCTTACGGACTGCATGAATTCCAAGTTTCGGTGGTCGGTAAGAACTGTAATCGGAGTTGAGGACCCCAGCAGCAAGTGTCTCCACTCCTTGAATGCCGTCACAATCGCCAGTAACTCCTTGTTCCCTACGTCATAGTTCTTCTGCGCCGGGGATAGCTTCTGAGAAAGAAAGGCACAAGGATGAAGAACTGCCTTCTCACCTCCTCTCTGTGACAACACTGCGCCGATGGTGACATCCGATGCGTCCACCTCAAGAGTAAAGCTCAGGTCTGGGTCTGGATGTCTTAAGATGGGAGCCGACACAAATTTGTCCTTCAGCCGTGTGAACGCCTCCTGGGCTTGCGGAGTCCACCGGAACGGTACCCCCTTCTTAGTCAGTTGGGTGATGGGTGCCACAATCTCAGAGAAGTTACGGATGAAGCGCCTATAGAAGTTGGCGAATCCCACAAACCTCTGAACTTCTTTCACCGATCCTGGCGCTGGCCACTCCTGGATCGCTCTGGTCTTTTGATCGTCCATCTGGAGACCCTGTGGAGAGATAACATAACCGAGGAACTGCACTGTTGCCCTGTGGAACTCGCATTTCTCCAATTTGATGTAAAGATGGTTATGCAGCAGGCGTTGCAGCACTGTCCTCACGTGGAGCCGATGTTCCTCGAGATCACTGGAAAAGATTAAAATGTCATCGAGATACACAACCATAAATACATCAAGCACATCTCGGAAAATGTCATTAACAAAATGCTGAAAGGTTGCAGGAGCATTTCGTAGTCCGAACGGCATGACCTGTGACTCGAAGTGTCCATAACGACAGCGGAAGGCCGTCTTCCACTCATCTCCAGACCGAATTCTCACGAGATTGTAGGCTCCCCGAAGATCCAGTTTGGTGAATATCTTAGCCTGCTTCACCCTCTCCAGTAGTTCAGAGATTAAGGGTAGAGGGTGCCGATTCATGACCGTTATCTTGTTTAAATCACGGTAGTCCATGCAAGGACGCAGACCCCCGTCCTTTTTCTTCACGAAGAAGATTGGTGCACCTGCAGGAGAAGTAGACGGTTGGATGAAGCCCTTGGCGAGATTCTCGTCGATGAAGTCCTTCAAGGCCTTTAATTCAGGACCAGACAAAGGGTAAATACGCCCGAATGGGATCTCCGCCCCAGATACCAGTTCTATCGGGCAATCATAAGGCCGGTGGGGAGGTAACATATCTGCCCTCTTCTTGTCACATACCTCTGCCAGATCCTGATACTCCGGTGGTAATTGTCCCTCAGTCGTAGCTACTACCTTGGGGATAGCAGCGACCTTAGGAATAGCGGGGTTGCTGTTAGAACTTGGAGGGAACTGCACTTCCCTGGTCTCCCAGTTGATGCGAGGATTCTGAACCTGGAGCCAAGGTAACCCCAGGATAATAGGGAAGTGAGGAGAAGATATTAGTAAAAAGGACAAATGTTCCACAAGTTCCTCTCCAATGCATACCTTCACCGACTCAGTCTCCATGGTTACCGGTCCAGATGTAAGTGGCGACCCGTCTACTGTCTCCATCAAGACTGACGACTCCCTCTTCACTGCCCTGATTCCATGCTTCCTTGCAAACGCGATATCCATGAAGTTCCCACTGGCCCCGGAGTCCAACATGGCGGCGCTCTCGACACACCGACCCTGGAAGCAGACCCTCAAGGATAGGTAATAGTGGGAATTCTTCTTAGTAGCGGAGTAGGAGGAAACGACGGATGTCATCGAGATCACCACTGCATTCAATGGAAGAGATGCCAGCGAATTCATATCGGCAAAGTCCAGGTCTCTCTGATTGTCTCTGCCCCCCGAATTGTTCAGATCTAGGACGCAGGACTCCCCCGCGTCGGAGTTACAATCAATGATAGCTGCAGCCGTCTTACGTCTCCTGACTGGACACTCGGAGATGAAGTGACCGGTCCCCCCGCAGTAGAAGCACAGGTTTTCCTTAAAGCGATGCTCCTTGCGGGCATCAGGAGGATTTCTACGCACGGCATCCACCTGCATCGGTTCGGGCTCGGGCTCGGGATTCCTCCTGCTGGTGACATCTCTGGAGGGAGAAGAGAACGGAACAGTGTTATTAAACCGTAGATCAGACCAGCGCTCCTGTCTGCGCTCGGAGAGTCGATTGTCAATGCGGATGCAGTGATTGATGAAGTCCCCAAGAAGCACGGGCGAGTCCCCGCGTGCCAGTTCATCCTTAACTGCCGTAGACAATCCCCTGCGGAAGATGGCCTGCTTGGCTGCCCCGTTCCAGGTGGTGTCTAAAGCCCATCTACGGAAGTCCAATGCATACTCCAGCACCGAACGCTTCCCCTGCTGAGGGGTCAGCAGCGTCGTCTCAGCAGTATTAGCTCGGTTCGGGTCATCAAACATCTGCGTCATTGCGGCAATGAAATTGTCCATAGAGTTAAGCAGGGGGTCATCGGTCTCAATCAAAGGGTTGGCCCATGCGAGCGCCTTACCAGACAGCAGCATGACTATAGTCAGAACTTTGGAGCGTTCAGTAGTGAACTGTGGGGCATGAGCAGCAAAGAAGATCCGGCACTGGTTCAAAAATCCTCGGAATTTATCCCTCTCACCAGCGAACCGGAAGGGTGGAAGCTTCGGGAAGGTCGGTGTAGTATCCCGGGCAGCACCTGCTACCTGCGCGGCTGGGGCCTGTTCCAGAGCAGCAATCCGATCGAGCTGCATAGGAATCGCTTGCTCCAACGCCAGAACACGATCACCCTGAAGAGGAACTGCTTGTTCCAGCGCCGTAATCCGATTTGCCAGTCGTTGCAACTGTGCCTCTGCTGCCCCGGCGTTGTGTTCGATACGTTGCTCCAGCGTGTCCAGCTGGGTCCTAATGCCTGCCACATCCTGCCGTATCAAAGCAAGCTGCTTGCTTACACGTTTCTCCAGGGACTATACACCTGCGGTCTCCATATTGGTGGCTTGTATATCCTGTAATGATGTATAGTAGGTTTCTATGAAGACAGTGGCTAGATGATAGAGTCACAGACACAGGTATACGTGAAAGTAGTTTGTATTAAACAAGCAGCACAGAACAGCACAGGTGCTGGCGGAGCCAGACAATGACAGCAGTGGTAACAGCAGCAGAACTCAGTCCAGTAGATAGCAAGTTGCACACCAGCACTATGTAGATGTAAGCAGACACAGTCTTAAGAATGCAGGCAAGGACAGTCACTTAGCCCTCTCCCTTGCGGGAGGGGAATCTTCGAGCACAGTGCAGTGGCAGAGAAAGTCACTAGGTAATTGATACTGAATGTGTAAAGGTAGCAGGGATAAGTCTCTCAGGTGAAACGCACACAGCAGTCAAGATCTTCAGCGCATACTGTGAGTGCTGTAGGAGCGGTGAGCGGTGGAGGCAGGGCTGGAAGGAGCCTTCAGGCAGACACCGTCAGAAGGTCCAGGCGGCGGCGGTTAGGCAGCAGGTAATCCAGGTGGATTCAGAAGGAAGGAAGGAGGTAGCACAGCGTGCAACTCCAGCTAGCAGATCAGGTACAGGACGAGATATACAAGCAAGGTAGTCACGTCCAGGAAAGCTATTTAAACCCGGCGGGCGGGACCAACAGGCGGTGATGTCACAGGAACCAGTATGGCCGAATGAAGCCAGGCTTAAGGGCAACAGTAAGGGCAAAGTCCGGAACACAGCAGAATAGGAACGATGCTTACACAGAGCAAACTTAGCTTTGAGAAGGCAGGAACCGAACTGGAAACCAGAAGCCACAGGCAGGAGAAATCACCAGCAAGAAAATAGGGAGTCGGCTGCCTTAAATCCAATCAAAGACTCCTAATGTCCAATCGCAGTCCTCCTCCTCAGGTGGCAGGTCTCTGCCATTTAGATCAGCTTCATTACCTCCTTTCACCAACAGAGGGAGTCCAGATAGAGAACTCACTACTCTGTCAGTACAGCCAGCTCCATCACCCTCACCAGAAGCCAGAGGTGAACCAGAAAATGCATTCACAGCAGATCAGTGTCATAAACCAATACAGATGAATATGTACGCAGAGCACCACATAAGGCCCCACCCACAGCCCAACCCACAGCCACTCCCACAACCCCACCCCGAAGCACGAGAATCTCATTAACTGAAAACTACAAATACAGATTCAACAATATCCAGCCCGCAGCTTCCCAGAAAAAGCATGTCTATTAGATGTGCCAATTCTGATGCTTTTCCTAGCTCTTCCCACTTGCCCTGTAGCTGTGGGAAATGGGGTTCGTATTTGTATGTTTGTGGGTTTGTGGTGTTGATGTCACCCTTGTATTGTCAGGTGACATCAAGCCCATGGCTTAGGCTAGTTTCACATTTGCGATTCTGGGCGCAGCGCCCCCTGCCGCGCCTCCTCCGGTAGCTCAGCCTACCGGCGCAAGACGCTGCATGCGTCCTGCGTCCCCTATCTTTATCACTGGGGACACAGGTCATGAGCAGTCTGCGTTTCGCGGCGCATGCGTCCTTTTGATGGTGCGCCGAGCGCAACCAAAATGCAACAGGTTGCGTTCGGCGCTGGTCGGCGCACCGTCAGAAGGACGCATGCGCCGCCAAACAGACTGCGCATGACCTGCGTCCCCAGTGATAAAGATAGGGGACGCAGGAAGCATGCAGCGTCGTGCGCCGGTAGGTGGAGCTACCGGAGGAGGCGCGGCAGGGGGCGGGGCTTAGCGGCGGCCGTGCGCAGGCCGTCTCTGCGCCCAGAATCGCAAATGTGAAACTAGCCTTAGTAATGGAAAAGTGTTTATCCATTACGAACCCCATAGTTACATGGTAAATAAAGACACAGCCAGAATAAGGTCTTTTATTAGAAATAAAACAAAACAGTTTTCCTTTTTCAAAAATAGCAAACACAGTTATACTCATCTAACACCTAAGTGCAAAGCACCAAAATTGGCGCATCTAATAGATGTGCCTTTTCTGGGCAGCTGCAGGCTGCTATTTTTAGGCTGGGGGTCAATATCCATGGCCCCTTACAAGCCTAAGAATACCAGCCCCCCAGTTGTCAGCTTCAGCAAGGCTGGTTGTCAAAAATGGGGGGGGACTCCATGCCGTTCTTTTAAAATAATTTATTTAAATAATTAAAAAAACAGTGTGACGACCCCTCTATTCTTGATAACCAGCCTTGCTGAAGCTGACAGCTGAGGGTTGCAGCCCCGAGTTGTGAGTTTTGCCAGACAGGTTATAGAAAATACAGCGGATCCAACACCGGTATTTTCATTCATTTATTTAGTTTTAGTGCAGGCGGTGGGTGAGGAATACTCCCATCATCCACTCCTGCTGTCACTGTACTTAGCAGCAGCAGGTGTAGGTTGATGGGAGTAATAATCCCAAAAGCCCCCACCTACTATCATCATTCTGACTTTAATAGAACTCTCCTCATTCTCCCCGTTATCAGAGCAGAGGAGAATAATGAGAGTGTCTTCAGCACCCGCCGGCGGGGAATAGCGCTTACTGTAGCACTTCTTCCCTGCCGGCCGCCCATGTGGTACTGATACTGCACACGGGCGGTATACGGTTGTCACATTTTGCCACAAATATTACACACATGGATGTCTCCGGTACCGGAAATAACAGGACGTGTGAACCCGGCCTTATACACAGTTCTCTTTAAATGCCTAATATTTCTTCTTGAAACTCATCTGACAGAAAATATTGGAGCTTACGATAGTATAGATTGTGAAGTCTCTGAGACCCACATGCTAATTACACCAGAGAGGTTTCACCACTAGTTACTCATTTATTACTGATGGAGACTGTGGAGTTTGATCATTTCAGTAGTTCCTAATCAGGCCCCATTATTAATATCTGACGTGTGTCACTTTATTTGATGGTAACTTTGGAATTCTGCACAAAGGATAATAGAAAATAAATGGATCTTACAAATTATTTTCCAGCTTCGCACTATACCCTACATACGGTTGTACACTACTGTCTGGGCACATGGCAGTGTTCAGAAGGGAAGGAGCGCCATTTAGCTATTTGAATGCAGATCTTGCTGGAATAGTTTGCAGACACAATGTATTGGGAGCACTGTTCATGGTCACCTGGCAGCTCAAAAGATGTCCACCATGAACCTGCTTGGCGCTATCTTCTCTGCTTTCCATATCCCAAGGATTGCCTTGCTCATCACCCTATAACACCCTCACATGGATTTGACATTACACAGGGACTCCTAGGCTTGGACCATGGTGTTATCTGCTATTCTGTGGTGTTCGATGGCAAGAAGAATAGTCAGGTAGCTGGGTCAGAACCAGAAGGACAGAATACAGAATCAGAAGACACAAGAGTAGTCAGTAAACGGGCCACGGTCACAGCAGGAAACAAATACACAAGCCGCAAGCTGAGCACAGAGGACTGAACCAGAGGAGAACAGCGCTGTATCTGGCAGATTCCGGCCATGTGCTTTGCGCTTTAGTAGGGTGTGGTACTTTCCAATTGGCTGAAGTAGGGAGCAGATTACTCCAGCTGGACAGCAGGAACAGATCCCAGATGAGATTGGACACACCATATGCAGAAGCCCAAATATAACTAAATGACAGAAAACCAGAATAGTAGAAATCCCCATAAAGTGATTCCATTTTATAAATTAATTCACTGAGGGTTATAATCCTTAGGAGGAGTGAATATTTTGACTCCACAGCCACTTTCTGGAAATTAACATGCAGTGGATGTTGGAGAGTGAAAATTACACATTTGTCATTTTATTACCCAGCACATAGTGCCCAGATTGTGCTCCAGGAGACACACACCGCAAATTAAGTGGGTTCTTCTCACTATAATATTGCTAAATACAGGGATCCTAAATGTTGTTTGCGCACACTGCAAGACTCCGAAGTGAGAGCGGATTTTGCTGGATTGGTTTATGGAAACCTTGTTGCTTTTCAACAGCCTTTGAGCCACTAATAGTGCGGGAACCTCTGTTTTTCCATTGACAGATGATGGACCTGAGTGGGGACTTGTTTTTTGTGAGATGAGAATTGGTATTTTTTTCGCCTACATAACAAGGTTTTCTATTAGACTGTGAAGTGTCATTGTCTTGGTAAATAATTAAAGTTTTTTACATAGCTTGCCATTTTTATGGACAGTTTAAGTAGAAATGTTCAAAAATATAAAACTCAAGGATATTTTATTAAAAAAGAATTGTTTTTTTATCTTAGCAGATGACTGTACCAGGAGATCAGAGGGACAGCTGACATCTTCAGTTTTTAAATCTGATGTTCTTGAGATCCTACAAGATACAACTGAAGTGATTGCTATTACTCCAGATATACCATCATCCATTCACAGCAAAGATCTGTCATCTGATCCTATGAAACAGGTCCCACCTTCTGATTCACTACTGACTACTAAGGAAAATCAAAGTCACAAAAGAAGCAATAAAAAAAAACTGCTCCTAAAGCAAAGAATTCATATTCATGTTCAGAATGTGGGAAATGTTTTGCACAGAAATCAAATTTTGTTGCCCATCAGAGAACCCACACAGGGGAGAAGCCTTTTTCCTGTTCAGAATGTGGGAAATGTTTTGCACATAAATCATATTTTGTTACCCACCAAAGAACTCACACAGGGGAGAAGCCTTTTTCATGTTCAGAATGTGGGAAATGTTTTGCACATAAATCATATTTTGTTACCCACCAAAGAACTCACACAGGGGAGAAGCCTTTTTCCTGTTCAGAATGTGGGAAATGTTTTAACAGTAAATCAGATTGTGTTAAGCACCAGAGAATCCACACAGGGGAGAAGCCTTTTTCATGTTTAGAATGTGGTAAATGTTTTGCACAGAAATCAAATGTTGTTACCCACCAGAGAACTCACACAGGGGAGAAGCCTTTTTCCTGTTAAGACTGTGGGAAATATTTTAACCAGAAGGATCTTCTTGACCGCTATCAGAGCAGTCACATAAAGAAGGAGCCATTTTCATTTTTCTTAATGTGGGAAATATTTTACTTGGAAATCAACTGTTAATAAACATCAGAGACATCACATAGGGGAGAAGCCTTTTTTATGTTCAAAATGTTGGAATAGTTTTAACCAAAATTGAATCTACTTAAATGGGTTGTCTCTTGAGATTCCTCATCTTTGCTGACAAAAGAATAAAACTAAACCTTATTAACTCCAAATGTAAAACTATACCCATAATTCACCCCCTGAAGGTTAGTTAGTAGGTGACTAATAGAAAAAACATGTACCCCACAGTTCAGTATATAGGGTGAGGTGACGTATTCACACTCCAAGCCTCTCATTTCATTGTCCTCACCAAAGGCAACTCATCAGGAGACTATTTAGTATTGACCTATGTTCAAGTGAGACTAGACAAAAACTAAAATCATTTATCATGTTATCAGAAAACTAGCCACATATTGTCAAATCCCAGACCTCAAACTATATACTTCATAAGTTTATAAGCCACTCCAGTGTCAGGAATAGAACAATACAAATGGTAGAAAGCTGCATCCTATAAATGTAACAAATTTATATTTTAAATAAACAGGTCATGCTAGCTGAAAATCATGGACATATAAATGGATCAGTCATACATATGCAAAATCACGGGGGTGTGGCAAAACCACATAAATGATCAAAACACCCAAATCTTAGAAAAACATATACTTTATTTTGGATAATTGGACAGAAAAAGGAAGGTCGTGGAGAGCATGTGCAAAAATAAGCAAAAAGTGCCACAGTGCAACAAGAGGACGCGCTGACCAATGAACCACCACCATCAATGTATCTCAACCATATTTGTTATATCATCACCACCCCCAAGTTATATTTAAAAGGTTACATCAGAGATAAAGAATACAAAGTCTGAAAAAATAGCAATACCTCTTAGGAAATGGGCCAAAGGTATTAGGGCCATCAAATGAGTCGTGCAACCACCTGAAATTAGGATAGCAGCTATTGTATCACATGAATATGAATCTAATATCCTTCCCGGTCTCATCTCTCCTTTTGCCCATTTAGAAAGTGGTGTCTCCCATTATGGCGGACCCAGTCAGCGCGTCACCCTGACGCACGTTTTGGAGACTGAATCCTTCGTCAGGGGGCGTGACAGTGAATAAGAGACACTGGTTTAAATTGCCATCTACCGGATGTGATGACACCGCAGCTGGAAATGACACATCTGTAGTCCTAGCAACCTGGAATGCCCGGTGGCATTAGAATCATGTGGTAGGCAGAACCAGGTGGGTCACTCGGCAACCGCCCCCATATAGAGATGCTGCAGACCATCAGGCGTGTCGGGGCAGGGCGCACACGCGTACAGGGCCGCGGCATCATCAGATCCTCCCACATTATTGCATCACCACCAATATTGAAAATATGTGAAGATACAAATCTCAAGTAAGGGACCTGCTAAAGATAATGTATTCATTTACCATAAAAAGTCAAAAAGCTATGTCATAATATTTCCTAGATCCACTTATTGTAAGAATCTATAAATCAGCCTATCGCATTATCTACCATATATCATCTATTAGTTATATAACTTTATAAGTACACATATGACATGTTATCCAAGATAGTATTCTATAGCAATAGATGGCAAAAGCATCCATATATAAAAGTGGCATCAAATCCATAATATAGAGACAGTATATAATATGGCAAATTCCGATCCCAATGTTGAAACTGAAGGTGGGAGGACTCCATGTGTTCATGAAGCGCCTTCAATCCAGACAGAATGTATATGTGCACAATCTAAAAAATAATAAGAAAAATAAAAATAATTAAAAACAAGCACAGCACACTATTACCCATAAATGCACTGCTCCAAAGCAGGAAAATAGATAACAAGAATATATTGTATGAATTTGAATTTACCAAATGGCTGCAATGAAGCAAAGAGTGAAAAATTTAAAGGGGTCTGAATACTTTCCATACCCACTGTATCAGTAAAAATAACTCATCTTTATTAGGTAAAGTATAAAAGAATTGCGCCATTTTCCGATATTCGTCTCATGTCCATTTTTCATGATCTTGGGTTGACCTTGGGTTGGGTGAAGGCATACAAATAGTTTAAATAATCAAGTATTGCTATAATAATCTCATCTCCATTCTTACCCTTTATGTAAATACTGAATGAGGGACACTTGTTAAGTCTAAAAATAGGTTACATTCCTCTGTATAAAGAGACTGAGAGAGAAACAGCCAGAGAGATTCTGCCAAGACATCTATTCATCCAAAGGACAAGAGACAGGACAGCAGCCACAACATCGTCACAAGGGACACGGATCTATCATTCTATAGGAAACAACCTAGGGGTTTTCAGCCTCATTTAGAAGAATACAGATCTACTCCATTGACCATCACTGAACCATGGATACGTTTGAAGCCAGGTTGTGATCCTCAGATCAACTGGCCTTGTACCTTGTATAGAATCAATGGACTGTCATCTTCTTACACTTGTTGTTACCTCATCTCTGTGTGCGTGCCACAGGTGGAGTAGTTGACCCTGGAATATGAAGCCAGGTTGTGATCCTCGGAACAACTGGCCATGTGTGGACTGTCATCTTCCTACACTTGTTACCTCCTCTCTGTGTCTGTGCCACAGCTGGGGTAGTGACCCTGGAAGATCTGAAGTCACAGTAGCTATTATCCCAGCAGGTCAGTGGAAGGGTGAGACTCTGTAATGTGCCCCATCTTGGGTATTTTGCTGGGACTGTTCTATGTGATATCTGCCTGTTTTGTGGTACACTAAAGTATTGCCACACTGTTTTACCCTCACCCTGTGTTGTCTGAGTAGCGTTTTGCCCATAAAAAGGAGAGTGGGAGTTTGGTGGGACAATCCCTGATCCATGTGGTTTTGGCTAGAGGGTAGCGCTCATAGCATTCCGGCAGTGACAAGCATAGAGGCCTGCTGGAGACCTCTGGTTGTCATGCCAACCCATCGGTGACCCATGATCATGTGACGGGGTCACCGATGGGTGGGATTTCCAGCATGCTTGCTGGAAGTGCGCATTATGTGCCGCTGTCAGAGGCTGTTAGGGGCAAATCGCAGCTGTTCAAAACAGCTGACGTGCCGGAAAAGATGTGAGCTCACCGCCATAGCCCACATCAAAGGGGGAAGTACATTTATGCCCAATGTCAGAAAGGGGTTAAAGGGGATTGTTTTTACAGAGACAGAAGTGGTAATCAATCATGCATACTTACAAATAATTACAAAAATACACAGCTTCTAATGTTATAGTATATAGTTACGACAAGAAAATATAATTGTTAAAAAATGCTTATTCTTGTATATTATTCAGGACTTATTACCAGATGCGATATGACAATTTCTTATAAAAAAATGTAGTGGTTTATTTGGATTCTTCCATTAAAGAAAAGATTATTACAGAAAAACTGTAAAAAATAGGTGCATGATTATAAAGAGATTGTCCATTTGTTCATAGCAAAGCTTGTACCCTTCTTTTCCTGGAACTCTGCATGGTAAATGCCGTCTGTCTCTGTTAAGCGAAGTCACATGGTGATTCAGTTACATACCAGCTGTCCGTAGTGTCGTGCAAGGATCATTCCTCAAGTCTGTGTCTCATGGTGGTGAAGGAGCGAGCGACCCCTAGAGTAAGCCCCCACCTTAAATATACGTCTTCTAAAGCACGTGGTCTCTATAAATGGAGTTGACATCTACCATGAGCTAAACTTGCAAAAAAACACATGCAGTGTCAGCTGAAGGCACTCTTCAGTAAAGAATTGAGTGTAAGAAATTAACAACCGATTAATATTTAACAATTCCCCCTTTTGAGGGTCAAAGACATTAATTGGAACCCTCAAAATATAAGATCTTTCTTATTTTCTTCTTCTTTGACAAAATAATTTAATATCAATAATAATAATATCAGATTATTGTTATATGTACTCAATGATGTGAATTAATGTTATGGTAAGCCGTGAACAATATTCATATAAAATATGTATAATTATATTTCCCTAAATCTAAATTGAAGCATCTCAGGTCCAGTCATCATCATCTGATGTTATTCTGACTCATGGATATTTAGAACGTATGGTACCTGGATAGACCTCTCTTTCTGGGCCCCTTCCGTATCGACCTGTACTCACGTTCATACCGATTAATCAGACAGCTTAACTCAGCCACGATCTCATGTAAGAAGACTCCAGGAAAAGAGGGATGCTTTAACTGAAATTCTTGTATTATGATGAAAGCAGCAGGTAAAGAGAAATATTCTTCAGAGGACATGTAACAGGATGCATACAGATGGAGGGACGATCACAAAATGGAGAATAAAGGAGGGAACAAACATACATCACAGGACTACAGGGAGAGAGTTGGAACAAAATACAGGGAAAGGCAAACTTCTGCCTAGCAACAGAGATGCAACACAAACAATGCAAATATTAAATGATTTCCCAAGTCATGGGACATGACACTCCCCGTCTGAAATCCTTGGATTTCACGATGTCCGTAATTCTTCGAAGTCGTTCAAACCTGAAAAACAAGAGAAAAGAAAAAAAAACATGTATGCAATAATACACATCAAACATTTTTAAAGTCCAACTCGTTGTTGTTGACCCGTAGATCACACCGGAAGATAAGTCCAAGACTATAAACCCATCTTCGGATTGGGGAAGCCGGAAACATGCCAACTCTTCCACCAACCCAGCAATCCAATGTAAAATGTCAATGTTCAATTAAAAACTGGGGAATGAGGAGGAATGCTCCCCGCCGTGAGCAACGTCCAGGAGCAATGTTCAGTTCATGTGACGTCCTCCTTTGGCAGTAGCAGCACGAGATCGGTGACCGGACGGAGGAAGGTTCGGGTAGAGCCCCCTTTTGTCACCTTAACTTCTGTCTTACGAGTCTTTCCGTCCTCGCTGGGCATGACCTTGGTGATAAGACCCATTGGCCAGTCGTTACGATGAGCCTCTTTGTCTTTTAAGAGAACAAGGTCTCCTTCTTGGAGATTGGGACTGGGTGTCTGCCATTTGTGACGGTTTTGAAGCAGGTGCAAGTATTCGGTCTTCCAATGGTGCCAAAACACGTTGGCTATGTGTTGTACGTGCTTCCACTGACGTTTGTAAATGTCCTTGTTATCGAAATTCCCGAGAGGAACTGTAGCAGCTCCAATCTTCTGTGTAAGAAGTGTAGCTGGGGTAAGAATCATTGGAGCATCAGGGTCAGATGATACTGGGACCAAAGGTCTAGCATTTATTATGGCTGACACTTCTGCGAGGAAAGTGACCAGAACTTCATGAGTAAGAGGAAGTTTATGGTCCAGCAACATGGAGTCAAGGATCCTTCGTGCAACTCCAATCATGCGTTCCCAGGATCCACCCATGTGTGAAGAGTGTGGAGGGTTGAATACCCAAGTGCATCCATTGTCGGACAAGAAATTGTCAAACTGAAATTCCTTGCAGGCTCCTACAAAGTTGGTGCCGCAGTCGGACCGGAGTTGCTTGGCAGGTCCCCGGATGGAAAAGAATCTTCTTAGGGCGTTGATGAAGCTAGAGGTATCCATGGATTCAATTACCTCGATGTGAACTGCACGGATACTGAGACAGGTGAACAGGACAGCCCACCGCTTACTCTTTGCGGCTCCTCCACGGGTTCTTCTGGCAACAACCGACCATGGGCTGAAGACGTCTACACCAACGTATGAGAATGTTTGGTCTGTGCTCAGTCGATCTGCTGGAAGGTTCACCCTTTGTTGTTGGTGTCTTCCTCGTAACCTTCGACACTTGACACATCTATGGAGAACTGAGGAGACGCACCTCTTCATCCCCATGATCCACAAGCCAGCAGACCTGATGGCACCTTCAGTAAGATGTCTGCCTTGGTGCTGCACTCGTTCGTGATAGTGCCGAATCAACAGAGTAGTGACGTGATGCCAACCTGGAATGATGATAGGGTTCTGCTCCTTATCGTATTGGTCAGATTTATTTAAACGTCCACCCACTCTTAGTAACTGGCAATGATCGACTACTGGGTTCAAGTCAAGCAGAGTGCTGTTTCTAGACATACCGACTCCCTTTGTAATACTGTCAATCTCGTGTGAATATTCTTGTTGCACACACCTGATGATGACTTGTTCAGCATGGTCTATGTGGTCGGCAGTAAGACGACTCTTACACACATGCCAACCATGGCACCCTGAGGGCTTGTCCTTTGTAAAACAGCGAGCAATGTGGATGAGACGAGCTATAGTTCGTACAGCGGAGGACCAGCTAGAGAAGCGTTCGAAGTGGTGAGACTTCAACCCTTGCCTAGGTGTCGTTGAAGTATAGTGAACAGAGATAGTTTGTCTGATTTCCTTATCAGATTCTGGTTCCAACAGCTCATAAGCATTGTTGGTGTTGCTCGCACAGAAATCTTTGTACAGGAGACTGGGAGGCGTAAACCACATGTTGTCACCAAACTTAGAAGCAGATGTAAGTCTTGTACCTCGGTCAGCTGGGTTTAGATCGGTGGAGATGTGATGCCACTGCTCGGGGGTAGAAAAACTTCTGATGCGCTCTACTCTGTTGCTCACATATACTGTACATAGAACTGCTTTGTTTGGTTGTGTATGTACCCGAGTACCACTCTGCTGTCTGTGTAGAAGGTAAAGGAATCAATTGCAATGTCCATTTCGTCTCTTACAACTTCAGCAATTTCTACTGCCAGTACTGCAGCGCAAAGTTCGAGTCTGGGTACAGAGTGTGCAGGCTTCTGAGTTAATTTGGCCTTACCCAGGATGAAACCACAATGCACCTTATCAGCTTCTAAGGTCTTCAGATAAGCTACTGCGGCTATGGCTTCTGTAGATGCATCACAGAAAATATGGACTTCTCTTCTGGTTGCAGCCAAAGATGATCTTAGAGAATAACAACGTGGGACTTGGAGTTGCTCTAAGAACTTCAAGGACTTCTTCCATGTCTCCCACCTTTGCTGTTTCTGAGTCGGAAGCGGGGTGTCCCAATCAGTGTTCTCGGCAGTGAGCTGTCTTAACAGTATCTTGCCCTGAATAGCGATGTATGCTACAAACCCGAGAGGATCGTAGATGCTGTTTATGACAGATAGGACTCCTCGTTTGGTAAAGGGTTTGTCACAGGGCGACACTTGGAAGGTGAAGGTGTCCTGTTTGATATCCCACAGTAGACCAAGGCTGCGCTGTGTGGGAGGAACATCAGAACCTAGGTTGAGGTCCTTTATGTTCGTGGCATGGTCCTCAGATGGAAACGCGCTCATTACTTCTTGACTGTTAGAGATGATCTTGTGGAGTCTGAGGTTTGATGTGGATAGCATTTCCTGTGTCCTGGAGAGTAGGTCAATTGCCTCTTCACTTGTGGGCAAGGACTTGAGCCCGTCGTCTACGTAGAAGTTCTTCTCTACGAATTGACGAGCATCGGATCCGTACTCTCTCTCACCTTCCTGGGCTGTCCGTCTCAGTCCGTAGATCGCTACAGCAGGTGAAGGACTGTTGCCGAAGACATGGACCTTCATCTAGTAGTCTATGACTTGATTGTTGACATTGTTGTCTTTGTGCCATAGGAACCTAAGATAGTTTCTGCTGTCTTCCTTCATGATGAAGCAATGAAACATCTGCTGGATGTCGGCCATTATAGCAACAGGTTCTTGTCTGAAGCGGATCAATACTCCAAGGAGGCTGTTGTTCAGGTTGGGTCCAGTTAGTAGCAGGTTGTTGAGAGAGAGGCCTTCATACTGAGCACTGGAGTCAAACACCACTCTGATCTGGTTAGGCTTGCGAGGGTGATAGACACCAAAGGATGGAAGGTACCAACATTCTTCTCCTTCATTCAGTGGTGGCGCAGGTTCAGCATGATCTTTGTCAAAGATGTTCTGCATAAAGTCAATGAAATGCTTCTCCATCTCTGGTTTCCTCTTTAGGGTACGTTTTAAGGATGAGAACCTTGCAGTTGCTTGCTGCAGGTTGTTTGCCAACCTCGCTCTTGGGAAACGAAAGGGTAAAGGAGCTACCCAATTGTTGGAGTCATCTTGAACAAATTCTTTGTTCATAACCTTTATGAATTCTTTATCTTCCCTTGTGGGTGCTAACTTGTTGTCTTCACTTGTGGAATCGAACACTGTTGACCCGAGGTTTTCGTCCCAGGGCTGGAGCATGTTCATGTTGTTGAAGGATTCCTGTTGCCTCTTGGTGTTGCTCACTTTCTCTTTCACCCAGTAATGATGTGGGTATGGCTGAAAATGAGTGCTGCGACCATTTGGCAAGATGTGTTTTGTAAGAGGAGATGTTATTAGGTCTCTTCATCTTGTGTATGCAAACATCGCCTATAATTACCCAGCCTACATCAAAGCGTTGGGCAAATGGTGCGTCGTGTGGTCCGTTAATTTGCTGACGTACCTTGTGCAGCCGGAGAATGTCTCTGCCAAGCAGAATCAGGATATCTGCGCTGTTCTTGAGGGCTGGTATCTTGTTTGCTATCCCCTTGAGATGTGGGTGATGAAGAGCAGCCTCTGGCGTTGGGATCTCTTCTCGATTGGATGGAATCTGGTTGCACTCGACAAGTGTGGGTAAGGGTATCTCCACGGTGTTGTCGAGGGATGTCGCTATAAGACCACTGGCCCTTCTCCCAGAGACCTCTGTAACACCGCTGCAGGTACCTAAGGTGTAAGGGTAAGCATTTCCCTTTCAGTTAAACATATCAAAGAGTTCTGACCTTGCAAGTGATCGGTTGCTCTGATCATCCAAGAGGACGTACACCTTCACGGCTTTCTCTGGGTGACCGTTGGGATATACGTTCACCAGGCAAATCTTTGCACAGGACTTGTCCCAGAGACCTTCTCCGCAGACTTCTGTGCATGAAGAAGATATTGTGGTATGACTTGCAGTTTGAGCTGCGTCCTCCCCGCCATGGCTCGTGGTGGGGGAAGGAGTATGTGTAGAGTCAGGACGGTATGGGTGGAGTGCTTGTACGTGATCCTCACTGTCACTCTCCATACACTTAATTGTAGTTTTACAGTCTTTAGCAAGGTGTTCAGTAGAAGCACAACATCTGTAGCATACCCCGAACTTCTTTAGAAGTTCCTTGCTTTCTTGGAGCGGTTTCTTTCTGAAGCCGATGCACTTTTTTAAGGGATGTGGCTTCTTGTGGATGGGACACTCACAATTTGGGTTCTCTATCTTTTCACCCTTGTTGCTCTTGCATGGGGCTGATGTTGGTAAGGGAAGAATATCCGTCTTCTTCACTGACACTGGACCCCTGCGGTTTCTGTCATTCGAGCGTGTGCTCATGTATTTAGAGGGAGGTGAAGCTGGGCCACTGGATTCTCCGTAGGAAAAGCTTGGGTCGTTCTTATGCTCTGCAATGTCTTTTATAAACTCACAGAAGTAGGAGAACGGAGGAGATGACACTTGATGGTCTTTCTTGTATTTTGACCCTTTTGCAGTCCACTTCTCTTGTACATTGTATGGTAGCTTGGAGATAATGGGGTTTACTCCACGAGCAGTGTCCAGGTAGCTAAGGCCAGGTAGGTGGGTGTCTGCCTTGGCCAGCTGGAGCTCTAACAGCAGGTCACTGAGCTCTAGGAACTTTGAACTGTCCTTGCTTGATATCTTTGGAAAATTCTGTAGTCGCTTGAATAGTGCATCCTCTATGGCTTCTGGACTGCCAGAGTTTCTCTCTAGTCTTTCCCATGCAGCCATGAGACCAGCCGTTGGATTACTGATATGTACAGACCTGAGTCTCTTGACACGCTCTGTGGATTGTGGTCCTAACCATCTGATCAGCAGGTCCAGCTCTTCCGCAGCAGTGATGCCGAGGTCACCAGTTACGGTTCTAAAGGCACTTTTCCAACCTCTGTAATTTTCAGGTTGGTCGTCGAAACCTTGTGAGACCGGTTTTAGTAAGTTCACGGCGAATCATGTACCTTGCGAAGTCGGACATGTCTGTTCTTTCTGACTTAGGATGCACAATTGTAGGCTGAGCGGTGTTGTACATAGGGGTGGAGACGTCTTGGCCTTGAAACATGGGGAAGTATGGAGTGGCATATGCATTTAGTCCAGCAACTGGTTTGGTGGGTATAGTTTCTGCTACATGTGGAGGTGGCACTGTGTGGTTGTCGAGGGTATAATGACCTTGAATGCAGGATTCTGTAAGTGGATCGGCATCCTGGTGCTCTAGAGAAGCGTCAACACCATCAAGAGTGTTAGTGATGATCTGCGGTTCGCCATCTTGGCTTAGCACGTAGTCTCTTGTGCGTTCAATAGGGTCTTCTGCCTCCATTTCACACAAACTGACGCTGTCTCTTTGACTCCCACTGATAGCCTGCTCGAGTACCTTTAATTCTGCCATGGCTGTTGCATGCTCACATTCCTTCTCTAGAGCTTCCATTTCCGCTTTCACGCGTGCCGCTTCTGCATCCATTTCTGCTCTATTTTGTGCAGCAGCTGCATCCATTTCTGCTCTCTTTTGTGCAAAGGCAGCTTGTACCTTAGTAGTTTCAGCCTTAGCACGTGCTCTTATAAGCTGCTCAGTAAGAGTAGAATATTTTGATGAACTTGACCTAGATGAACGTTTTGAGTGCTTACACGATTTGGATGAGCGAGTTGATGCATCTGGTGTCCGTGCGATTCTAGCCTCTATCTTGGCTTTAATGTCACGTACAGTGCAGTCTCTTTCAGAATTAAGCTGCTGGAAACCTTGCAATTCGTTTAAAGTCTCTGGGAGATTCAGTTTCTTCAGGAGAATAATGTATTGGTCACTCTTCTCCATATACATTTGGTATGCTGTGCATAATTGTTCTAGAACTCCCTCTGGTGGTAACTCATGAGAAGCAGGCCTTGATGCAGTATCTATATGACTCAGCACTTTCTTCCATACTGAAGACACATCACTATATAATTCACATTTTGCAGTCTCTAAATTCTCCATGACTTTCCATGTGGGTTTGACTGTACGTTTTCCCCGTTCACTAGATGGTGGATGGGGGTCTGGGTCTCTTTCCTGTGCTTGTAAGTCTGGTAGGGACATTGTATTCCTTGCTTCAGACATGATTAGATTGCAGGCAGGAAGAGTTGATGATGGGGGTTCTACTTCCCACTGTTCAGCAACAGGAAATACACAGAGACTCTGCACAGAGTTGATACTTTGTATCTAATGCTGGAGCAGCTGCAGGGTCCTGTGTAATGATGGGAGTTATATTCCTCTCTGTTCAGCTGCAGTGTGTAGCTTCTATGCATGCTGGGGTCTGGCTGGAACTGGGTTACAGTCTATCTGGGAAATGTCTTTTTCCACTGAGATTTAGCACAGACCTTGAGTTACTGTCTCTGAAGGCAGGTTATTCCTTTTTACTATTCTGACTCATGGATATGTAGAACGTATGGTGCCTGGATAGACCTCTCTTTCTGGGCCCCTTCTGTATCGACCTGTACTCACGTTCATACCGATTAATCAGACAGCTTAACTCAGCCACGATCTCATGTAAGAAGACTCCAGGAAAAGAGGGATGCTTTAACTAAAATTCTTGTATTATGATGAAAGCAACAGGTAAAAAGGAATATTCTTCAGAGGACATGTAACAGGATGCATACAGATGGAGGGACGATCACAAAATGGAGAATAAAGGAGGGAACAAACATACAGTACATCACAGGACTACAGGGAGAGAGTTGGAACAAAATACAGGGAAAGGCAAACTTCTGCCTAGCAACAGAGATGCAACACAAACAATGCAAATATTAAATGATTTCCCAAGTCGTGGGACATGACAGATGTCATCTGGTCTTCATTTTGATGTCTTCTGTCTTTTCCTTGGTTCTTTTTTAGAACAGTCTTTATATGATAATTCCTTTGAGATAGCTTATAGATGTTGTAGAAATCATGTCGTGTGTCATGTGTCAAATCAAAGTCCATAAATTCAAATGTTGATAAGAAAACAAAGTCCATAGATGAAATGTAGCTTTAATATCTGTGCAGTGTCACTTTTAAAAACCTGGACTTACATTGGCTCACCTTGGATATTCTGGAATCCTCCATCGGCACTGGTCTTTGAATAGGTGTGACGTCTTTGGTCAGCAAAGCAAGGGTTAAAATGACTCTTCCTTGCTAAACATAGCACCATAACCAGTCCTCAGTCCTAATGCACAGGACACAGGTCAGGGTTGTAGCTTCCTCACAATTACCTTATTGTTCACCAGCTTTACAGGTGATTGGAAACCCCTGGAACTTGATAAGAGAGTGATAACACAGTTCATCTCAGCATCATAGGATCATCGTCCTCTGGTTGTCACGTTAGACACTTTAATTGTGACTGTCAGTGGTGAATTCTGCATTTGTAATTAACACAGTCTATTACTCAGAAATCACAGCTTTGTTACCTTCTGGGACTTCTGGATCGCGGCATTCTTCTTCTTGCAACTGATAAGAATCAATAAAGTTTAGAAATATGAAAAGTCTTTATTATTGTAGTTTCAGCATCTTGCTTGAAGTCTTCATTCCCTTTTCTATACCAAATCTGGCAATTTTCCTAACCTATAATATCACAGCGTACCATAGCAGTCAGTAATATCCATATAATTATTATCATAATATGTACCATATATGGATTTCAATGTTTGAAATAATAAAACAATAATAAGTGATAATACATTATTATCCATATTCTTTCTATATATGGAACATTTTTTTATGTCATAGGTGTAATTACCTTTTTCAACCCATAGGTGTCAGTGTGTTTTATGTAACAAGTGTTTTCATCTTTATTAATAAAACTTTATTAATAGAATATATTTATTATACCAATAATATGTAAGAATGTATAGCCATGAACCAAATTAAGAATATATGAGTGAGCGAATGAATGAATGAAAGAATTGTTGCATATAACTCAGAATTGAAACATTTTCCTTTGTAATGGCCATATCATTGTTATATTTAATGAAGCAATATTCTCATAGTAGATATTACTTTATTAAATATTGATTTTTTTGTTTGTTTTTTTCTTGATTGACAGAAAAAATAAAAATTTAAGAATTAAAAATAAAAATAGAATAATAAAAATTGAAAATGAAAAATAAAAATGAGAATAAAAATAAGAATAAAAAATAAGGCCTTTATGTTGATACCAAATGCAGAATAGTTATGTCCTCAGTAACACATACCCTTAATATTTCCATGATCTGGATTATTTCATAATTGTCATAAACTTGTATTACCAAAATATTCAAATTATGCAACTTTGCATGTAATACTCCTCTTAGTGTAAAGAAATGACTCTTTATAATACTCAATGTTATTATACCCAATACTTATACCATTGTACCTTATTTATATTTCTTCTTTATTAAAATGTGTGAAGAAGAGGTATTAATCAAATGTGATGATGTAGTCAGGATCAAAAACACATTCCCCCTTAATACCAAAAAATATTGTTTCATGAAATAATTCATTTATCAAAACCAAAATTAAAAATCATTAATTTATAAATAGTGTAAATTGTATACTTGCTTTATACCATTTATTTGTCTGAAGATGTGTAACTATCTATGTAACCATTAAAAATAAAATTGAATATCATAAAATTATCCTTTGGAAAAATTAATTTAAATGTAGATTTTCTTAATAAACCATTTTGATGTGTGATTGCACTTAGGCCTCTTTCACACATCAGGTTTTCGCCGTCAGGCGCGATCCGGCGCTTTTGACAAAAACCGGATCCGGCGAAATGCAATGCCGGATCCGGTTTCCCCCCCATTGACTTGCATTAGTGCCGGATCGAGCCGGATGGCCATGCGTTTCATCCGGTTTTCGCCGGATCCGGCAATGTGTCGCGATCCGGCGTCTGGAAAAAACGGCTACTGTATCCGGATCCGGCGCGTCTGGCTTTTTCACACAATGAAAGCCTATGAGCGCCGCAATGCGCCGGATCCGGTTTTTTTGGTCTGAACATGCTCAGTAGCTCTGCCCACAAGACATATATAAAAGCAAGACAGTGGGACCCTCAGCCACACCCAACATGCCACCCAAGACAGCAACCAGGCGCAGGAGAAGGCAGGAGACATCTGCAGCAGCACCATCAGCACCACCCCAATTGGAGCAGCATGCTGAACAACGGGAGGGGCGTCCAGCAGCAGATGAGAGACGGTAATTATCAAATCCCCCATTCCTCCAAACTAGGGCCATGGAATATCAAGATATTCATTGGCCCTTTGTTTATCTTTATTCAACAGCCGCCCAATAGATGCAGCAGCAGCAGCAATGGCAGCAGCAGGAACACCACCCACAGCCATGGAGTCTGGCCAGCAGGAAGACAGCACATCTTCTTCTGGGAGCCCTCCCTCGCATCGTCAGCGTTTGACGGTAAGTTTTTATTTCCAAAATCCATTATCTCTGTAATATATGTCTATTCATTGCCTTTTATTTCAAAACAGGAATCACAAGATGAAGAGGAGCTCCCAGAAGAAGAAGGAAGGGGTGGACAGACACCTGGAGTGGGCTCACAATTGGTAAGATTTTGGCATCAACCGCAGAAACACAACATCACACTACACACAACACATAGAAAACAATGTTCTGCAGACCACACACAGCAAACAAATGCCTACATCCAAAGACATAACATTTTTTGTTTTCTTCTCTAGTCTTCCCAATCTGGTGCTCGGCCAAGAGGTCCTCGCAGTGCCTTCCAGGGTCGTCGGCGACAGCAACGCGGCGGTCATCAGCGTGTAAGTATAAATATTTTTGCTTTGTTTTTTTGCGCTTTTTATTTCATTTCTTTTGTGGAGGCTAATTATGTTATTTTTGTCTTTTTCTTTAACAGCCTTCACAGCATGCTCCCGACTCTGACGGTGAGGATGGAGGAATCGATGTGGACCACCTCATCGATCTGGTCAGAGAAAGGGAGCCGCTATGGAATATGGCTGACCGCCGCCATGCTGACCTGATCGTTACCCGACGACTCTGGGAGGAAATCTGTTCGCTCCTTGTGGGCCGCTGGGAGGACCTCGATGTTCGGGCCCAGATTAAAGAGCGTAAGTATATACAGTACCGGTTGCTTGATGTAAACCAGTGTTTCCCGAACTCCAGTCCTCGTGGTCCCCACGGATCATGTGTTCAGGATTTCTATTTACTATGGAAATCCTGAAAACATGACTCCTGGGGACCATGAGGACTGGAGTTTGGGAAACACTGATGTTATATACTAACCACTCCTTTCTCGTTTCAGGGAACAGAATTGTGAATCGGTGGCGGTCTGTGAGGGATCGTTTCAAGAAGGAGTTCAATAAAGAGATGCGGGCCCCGAGTGGATCTGGAGGACGCAGGAGCAAGTACAAGTACGCACAAGCCCTGTCGTTCCTCCGGGAAACAATGGTCACTAGAAGGTAAATATTACACACCACATGTGAAAAAAAATGTTTAGATGTAACAATTTTTTTTCAGCCAGGGCCATGCCATGTCACTATTTTAATTGTTTTTTTTTCTCTTTATTCCACAGCACGGTGAGCAGCACTCGGGAGCCTGCACGATTGGACCCTTTTGAGGCGATCCCTGAGGAGACCGGCACCGAGGGACACTTCGACCGCCCCGGTACATCTGCACCTTCCCAGCCTTCCCACACATTCGACCCATCTGTCCCATCCACCAGCACAGGAGCATCGTGGCCGCCTACATTACATGAAGCTGCTGGTGAGGAGATCGCTTTCCCTTTACCCCACCCTTCTGCCCCTGCCACCTCTAGTACACCTGCGGGTACTGGGCGGCAGCGGCAGAGGGGTCAGGAAAAGACTTATGCGCCAGAGTTCTTGCATCTGAATGCATCTTTCCAGAACTGTCTAAAAGTCTTGTCAGAGCAAATCTCCGCAGGCTTTCAGCAGATCAACTCCAGCATTCTGGAGGTGAAGACACTTCTGCAAACCATGCATTCAGAAGCAAGATCTTTGCCAAACCACACCTTTTTCAGGTCTGTTGTGGAGCGCATGGAAACGCTATCTCCTACCCAGCAGATGCATGTAATGCATTCATGCCACGGTGCTCTCCAGCAAGTTACCTCCCAACCTCCTCCTCCCACCACAGTAGTTCCTCCACCTGCACCCCCTCCAGCCACTTTCCATCCTCCCCCTCCTATTACATCTGCACCCCCTCCAGCCACTTTCCATCGTCCCCCTCCTATTACATCTGCACCCCCTCCAGCCACTTTCCATCCTCCCCCTCCTATTACATCTGCACCCCCTCCAGCCACTTTCTATCCTCCCCCTCCTATTACATACCATCCACCTCCCCAGTACCAGCAACCTCCCCAGTACCAGCAACCTCCCCAGTACCAGCAACCTCCCCAGTACCAGACATCTCCCCACTTCCAGCAACCTGCCCCGTACCAAACTCCTTCCCCGTACCAAACTCCTTCCCCATACAACTTGCCATCAACATCATCTGCTCCTACAGTCCCTGCCCAACCCTCCACTCCACCGCCCACCACCTCTTCTGCCTCCCACATGTCCACCCATTCTGTAGCTTTTTCCACACCATCACCTCTAACTGTTCCTTCCCCACCACGATCCCAATCCTCTCTCCACACTCCCATTGTCGAAGTGTCCCGCAGCCCCTCCAGCAGTATTTCCACCCCACACTACACAGATTTTTGATGTGTTTTGTAATAAAAATGCCCAGTTGGTTTCAAACCTTTATTAAAAAAGTTTTTTTTAACTTTAAAAACAGTTTACAAAAAAAAAATATTTTAAATAAAAGTTAAATTATTGTTTACACTGGTTGTCTGTCATTTCTTTCTGCGGCGAAATATGTTTTAAAAAAAGGTTAAATACAGGGTATTTAAAAGGTAAAAAGGTATTCAAAACCAGGTATATAACTGTGGGTAAATTTTAGCTTTTTGCCACAGTTGTGTTCCTGGTTGTGTTTGAAGCAAAGTATTTCACCTAAAAAGTTGTGTTTATTGTTGGTGATTTCCTAACAATGTACACAACTTTTGTTAAAAGGTGAAATACTTTGCATAAAACACAACCAGGTACACACCTGTGGCCTAAAGCTAAAAATAGAGACCATGACAAGATAGCCAACTTTGGTTGGCAAAGGTATATACTGTTGGTACAGAAGGTACACAAGTTTGGTTAAGGGCACAAATCTTTCACACTCTGTCATCCTGCCAGTGTACTCTGCCTTGAGGTGACATAAAGTATAGTGCAAAATTGTCCCTCATTACTGAAACCGTCACAGAACTTCTAGTGGTAATGTCAAGGTAATCTTGCAAGGTGGTTTCTTCAGAGGTGTCCTCAATGGAAATGGGTTCCTTGCAGATAACAAAATTGTGGAGTACCACGCAAGCTTTGATCACCTCGTCCACAGTTTCTGTCTTGAGGTTGATCGCAGTCAATAGGACCCGCCATTTGGCTGTCAGAATACCAAAGGTACATTCAACCATTCTTCTTGCTCTTGTGAGGCGGTAATTAAAAATGCGTTTTGTTCTTGTCAATCCTCTGCTAGAGTACGGTTTCAAAAGGTGTTCTGACAGCTGGAAGGCTTCATCCCCTACACAGACAAATGGCATAGGTGGACCAGATGTTTGCGGCAGCGGTCTAGGTGGTGGGAACTGGAAGGTGTTTCCATACAGTTTACGCCCCATGGCAGAAAGTTTGAAAACTTGAGAGTCATTGGAGCGGCTATAGGCCCCAATATCAACAGCAATAAATTTGTATTCCGCGTCAGCGATGGCCATGAGGACAATGGAAAAATATTTCTTGTAATTGAAATATTCCGATCCCGATCCGGCTGGCTTTACAATGCGGATATGTTTCCCGTCCACAGCGCCCAAGCAGTTCGGAAACTGACATATCTGTTGAAACTTTTCTGAAATTTCAATCCACCTCTCTGTTGTGAGCTCTGTTAAAAACTCTTCAGCTAAGGAGTCCCACAGTGCACGGCATGTGTACTTCACTATTCCAGATATGGTGGAAATCCCGAGTCTGTACTGGAAATGCAGTGACGAAAGGGATTCTCCAGTTGCAAGAAATCTGTGGGGAATTAAAAAACAATCAATTAGTTTTAAATCACGGCATTACATACCAAAACTCAGCTATAACACTTGGAGATACAAACTACCACCAACAAGATTGCAGTGAAAGTGTGCTCTGATGCGAGCATATCCAATAAATGTGGCTTACCTTAAAGTCACCATCAGACGCTCTGCGGGTGAAACAGAGAAGCGGCAATAGGTGTCCGCTTTTCTTATGAGGTGTGCAATGCGCTCCACCAAGTAATCAAAATTCTCCATTTTCATCCGAACATATCCAAAAAATTTATCCGGGTTTCGTCGAAGGTCCATGCAGAGTGTAGAATAGACCCCACGCGTCATTCTCTTGGCTGTGATGGGGTGGATCCACAAATGTCGTCTACGATGCCTGATGTGCTGCTGTCTCGCTCTCTCCTTCTCCAGAACAATCACCCTCAAGCGATTCGCCTCCGCTGTAAAATCCGCCAAATTCTTCAAAATATTTCCAATGACAACATCCATCTTCGCCAGTAACTTGCTCTTCTCTCCAACCTGCACTTTCTCCTCTACAACCTGTCAAAGAAGGGCTGTAGGAACATGCTATATATAGTTTTCCAGTAGCCAATCCCGTTTGGAAGGCCACAAGGGGTGTTTTTAAAAACCGGATCCGGCGTAATCCGTCGAAAAACAGATAGAAAAACGGATGAACCGGATGAGACGGATCCGGTTTTGTCTGTCAAGAACAAGACGGATCCGGCAGAAAACCGGATCCGTCACATCTGGTTTTACAAAACATTTGCCGGATCTGGCGTTCCGGCACGACGCCGGATCACGCCTGACGCCGAAAACCTGATGTGTGAAAGTAGCCTAATCCACAATTAACTAAATCAAGAAATAATTACTAAAGAAATATAGAAATATATGTTGTGTAGATAATATTTCATTATGTATCTTAATATTCTAATAATTAAGCTGACCTGCATATTTCTTATAAAGACAAAGTTTTTTCTCTAACATACATAGTCTTGAGGCCTCTTTCATACATCAAACGTATCACATTACCCCTTAGCAGCTGCTCATACATGCATCTGTCATCTGTCACTCAGACTGTGTCACATATAAGTTCAAACCAAATTATTCCACATACAAAGGTGTGAATACATGAATACAAACCCTAAAATTATTGTCCTAATTATCAATACGCATTGTAAACTATTAAATTTAGTATCTTAATATTTCTTTGAATGTTCCCCAAATACACATAACATAAATATATGTTGTATTAGCTATACTTGAAACTTTAGGCCTAGAAAAAAAAATTCCTTTGACTAGTAAAGGCTGGCATCAAAACCAAAAATTCTTTTCACTAAGGAACAGGGACATGGTATACCTATTATTAGAACAAGGTTCAGATTTCACATGCTGTGGTTGTCATGTCATGCCATGCAGTAAAGACATACACACAGAACACATTTAAGATGCAGTTATTTTCTTTTAAGTGTTAAATATATAAAATCATGCAATTATTGCAACTTCCTATGTAAATAAAGGCATAAATCCTTGTAAGAGAATTTTTTCCGATTAAGTCCTGCTTTGAAATGAAAATTCTAAGGAAAAATAAAAGATAAGGTTAATATCATATTCATACAGTAATTATAAATATTATTACTGGAGTAAATTTTAATTTTCACTAAAAAATACAGTTCTACAATCTCTACTTCTACAAACACTCTATACATACTGTATGAATATGTATCTCTACAAAACTATAGAACTACAGAATTATACTCTATATAATAATTACATATAACTGACTAATACATTGTATAACACTTTTACACAACATATAATTACATTTTTAGCCAATTCCTAAACCCAATCTTATTTCTCTGTAAAAAATGTCCTGAAAAGTTCTTGCCATTTTGAAGCTGACGGATTCTCTGAGCAGAGTGTTCAGTTTAAAGCCAATGATCTCCCTCACCACCTGCTTCTGTCCATCAGATAACGCCATCTTTTTTACAGAAAGAAGGTCAGAACTCATTATTCCATAAGGCTTAAAGCAAATATGTGATTTTCTTCGTTCTTCATAGATTTGATTTCGGGGATAACTCAATTTAGAACACTTTGATACAGGCTTCTGATAAGATTTTACTCTGCCTGTCTTTACAAAATTAGCATGATTTATCCTCCTTTCATTATTTTCACATTTCCTAGCAAAATCAAGGGATTGCGCCCATTCAAATAAAGAATCTTTTTGTGACGCAATAACACGAGATGCAGGATTTAGGAAACCAAATTTGTTTACAAAACTCTTTATCAGGGTGTCATGATCTCAGTGCGGGTTTGACTCGCACACATGGGGTTAATGTCTGGAACCAGTGCTGATGACTGGCATTTCTGGGGTTAAAGGTTGTGTTCCCAGTGCAGTCTTACCTGGACACCTGGGGCTTTTGATTGTGGCCTCTCCCTGGTTCTGGGAGAGGCTTCTTATAGCCTCAGGAAGCTCCTATCCCCGTCAGTTATACTTTCGCCCTTGGCATAGTGTGGTGACCCCTGAGTGTGTTAGTGCTGTGTTCTTGTTTATCTGATACTCTGTGTATGACTCGGTCTGTTCTCTGGATACTGCTTGTTGGATTCTGCTTGGTACCTTCCATGTCTGTTTGGTTTTGACCTCTGCTTGGCCCCGACTCTCCGTTCTGTGTCATCCCTTTTACTTTACTGTTATCTCTGTGTATGACCCGGTTTGTCTGACTTTGAGAATTCCTGTACTAGTGTTCTGCCTATCTCTGACAGCAGGACGCTAAGCCCTGCCCCCTTGTGGTCCTTCACTGCTCACTGCCTTTAGCTTCTCCAGGTCCTGTTTGCTTGAACTATCCGGCCGTGTCTGACCCCGGGCCCCTTTGCAGTGTGGGTGAGTCCTTGCTCAGCGGTGGCTGCACGCCGACCTTAACAGGACCGTGATATTATAACTGACCGTTAAGTTTTTGGGGTTTTTTTTTTTCTCTGCTGAGAAATATGGATCCCATACAATCTCTGGCTGAACAAATGAAAAATCTGAGTCAGATGTTTCAGGGTTTATCTCTGGAGCAGCAAGCTCTTGCTCGTTCTCAGCAGCAGGTTTCTGAGACTGTGCGAGGGGCTTTATCTGCTGGGTCTCTGGGGGCTGGGGCGAGTGATGTTGTTTTGGTGTCCCCAGAGCCACCTGTTAAACTGCCTGATTTCTTTTCTGGGAACAAAAAGGAGTTCAGGGTCTTCATGGAGCGTTGCAAACTCTTCTTTAGTTTGAGGCCACGTTCCTCTATGGACGAAAGTCAGAAGGTTGGGGTCATGTCTTTATTAAGAGGGTCCCCACAAGCTTGGGCTTTCTCCCTTCCTCCCACTGTCCCTGAGAGAGTGTCTGTGAATGCGTTTTTTGAGGCCCTTGGGCACATATATGATGAGCCGGACCGAGTGCGATTGGCAGAGGACATGGTGATGAGTGCCTGTCAGGGGAAACACTCGGCTGAGTTGTTTTGTACAGAATTCCACCGCTGGGCCGCAGAGGTCTCTTGGGACGATGACGCACTCCGAGGACTCTTTCGTGGAGGCTTGTCCGAGTGGTTACAGGATGCCTTGGCATTACATCCCCCACCTAACTCACTCGAGGACACCATGACCCAGGCCATCCGGATGGACCGCAGGCTGTGGGCCAGGGGGGTGATGCAGGCGGAGACTTCATTGTTCCCTAGTGCAAAAGAGACTGTTTCTGTGCCTTGGACATAGGGGCTTTCTCCCTGAAGGAAAAGGAGAGACAACGCCTGAAAGAAAAGCAGTTATGCTTCTACTGTGGTAAAACGGGACATTGGAAAAGGGAGTGTCCTGATTGCCCATCCTCAACCCGATTGACGGGAAACGACTAGTTCTGGGTAGTCAGCGGGGAGACTACTCAGACCCTCAGGTACCCTTTTTCTCGTTTTCTAAGGTGTTGCTTCATGTGGAACTGTAAGTGGACGGTTGTTTTTTTCCCTCTACAGCTTTCGTGGACTGCGGATCATCCATCAATCTTATTGACTCCCAATTGGTCACACGCTGTAAGATAGGGACAGTTAGACTTAAGGTTCCGATCAAAGTGGTGGCCATTGAATCCTCCCCCCTCAAAAGGAGCCAAAGATAATGGAATCATTACAAAAGAATTGGTATTGGCCCTACAATATGACAAACCAACTTATACAGTCTCTACTTTTTACCAAAAATGTATAAAAACGAGATAGCACCACTTGGAAGACCAATTATTTCTGGTAGCGGTAATAATTTGGAGACCACAAGTAAATTCATTGATGCCAAACTACAGCCTCTACTTGAATGTTATTATCTTTTATTTGTGATACTGGTGACCCATTCAAAAAAATTGATGAACTTAATATTGAAGCAAATACAAGGAGAAAAAGTATTTTGGCGCACCGCATTATATAAATGAAAATATGTATGATATAGGGATGCAACCAAGTTGTCATCTAAGACTGTAACTAAAGAAGCAAAAAAAGGCACTACCAGAATAATGCACAACACAACTATATATGAAAAATATAAATCACAACAATTTTATTGGCACACAATTACAATTAAAACACTTAAAAACCATAGAGCTGTGTCCACAGAGACAAATTAATTCAATAATGACTCCCATATGTGGCGCCCCTGAGGCTTCAGTCGCCACAGAGGTACTGCACCTTCTCCTAAGGTGTAGTGCCCCACCATCCAGGTAGGGTGGGAACTCCCTTTCACATTCCATCACCTGCACCTCACACACAGGATAGTTCAGCAGGGAATCATCCATGCTTTATGCTGGAAAGGTCATGGGATGCCTTTTGTGGTCCCTGACTTCGTAACACATGAGGTGCTGGGGAGGCAGGTGGAGTTAGATATAAAAGAGAGGGAAGGTGTAGGACTTCAGGGCAGTCTGACAGAGGGTGAGGGAGAAAGGAAGTCACTCAGACAGGAGTGAGGATCCCTGGAAGAGGGATGGAGGAAGGAGTGCTGCAGCTGCCTCAGTGACCTGAGCCAGATGGCATGGGAAAGGAACAGAAGGAAGGAGACGTAGACTGGAGACTACAGATTCCATAAGAGAGATAGAACAGATCGGAACGAAGGAGAATAGAAGGACGGTGGGAAGCAGGTTGAGAAAGAGAGAGAACCCTTCCAGTCCAGAGCGCAAAGGCCGGGGCCCAGTCCCCGAGGTTGATTGGATCTTTATGTCCGGCAACAGACACCGGAGGAATAGTGAGCCACTAATGCCTTACTCCCATCATAGACTTGGGTCACAACAGCAACTGAATAGTGAGCCGGGACGCAGAGAGGAGTCCCCGAAGCAGGCTACAGCTGTCTGTCATACAAGTAAAGACTAGGAACACCTAGAGAGAGGCATTCCAGGGTAACTAAGTACTGGAGTGCTTCGCACCTAAAGGCGCATTGGAGGAGTCGTTCAGTAAGGTACATATTGGTGGAGTGTGGAGGGGAGAATCCTATCCTGCCTGGAGGTTGGCTGGGGCCCTGACCTGAAGAACACAGTGCGGAGGCAGGCATTTGTGTGAGCTGCAAACAGTGAGTAAAGCTTTGGAACCGCATACTCTGGTGTCCTCCAGTTATTCCAGCACCGCTATACCTGGGTACCAGCATCTATACCATTCTGTGCTCACACCCTCAGTCCCAGTGGATCTGCATGCAGCGTTGGCTCAACATCTCACTTGCCAAACACCATGGGTGGCGTCACGAACTATCCAAATAAACTATTACACCATTAACATCACCCCCATTGATATTGGGTGCCCAGGGCCACGGACTGGGTCACCGCTGCTGTGACACACATTCCCCCTGACACCGGCCCGGTACCGAGTACCCCACTGCCCTAGGTGTGAGGGGCGACCCACATACATGAGAGAAGGCAATAAATGACCCTAAAATAACCCCTCCCCTAGTGGCTCATGAGGCTAAAGCAAAACCTACAAATGTAAGCTGTCCAATAGGACCTGGAAAGCTTGATAGAATAATAATCGCAAAGGGAGAATAATCCCAAGGGGAGAGCAAAGAAAAATATAAACTGTCTCACCAGTCTAATAACCGGTGAACAATATGAACCCAGAAGGAAAGCTCAAACAATGAAGACACCTTCCAAAGAAAGCCCCAGTGTCAGCATATTACCAGGAGAGAGTCATGAACCCACTGATCCCAAGGGCCAGAGTTCTGAGTGGACCGCAGATGTAACCCCATGCGTATCACCCCCTCAAGTGAGGCCTCGTCAGGGGAAGTGAGACACATTATGGCCAATCGACCTTAAATACAATGAATAATAATTAATAACCCACCGGTGTGTGGCACGCCAGCAGCCCAGGGCCAGGATACCACGAGATGTACCGCGCATGGCTGCTGTAATCACAGTGGGCGTAGCAGGAAACCCATGTCATGTGGGGCGTAAAGACGTCATTGTGCATAAAAAAATTAGAATGAACTGCGCATGACCATTCTGTAAAGCAGAGACGATGAAGCGTAGGACGCTCCTGCATCAACACAGGAAGCACGGAGTCAGTGCGCCTGCGCAGAGTAGATCGCCAGGCGTCACAGCACCTGCATAAGATGACAGGAAAAAGAGGCCCCCTTATACCCAGAATAAACTGTGCATGACCACCCAAGCTACAACAAAGGGGTGAGGGAATCAGGCCGGCATTAAAATAAAAAAAAAAATGCAGGACGTCAAAGCGCCTGCATGTGACGAACCGCAGGCCTCAATACGCCTGCGTGAAGTGGGACGTAGGCAGATCTCCCCAACGGGAAGAAGGGCAGAAAGCTGCAGCTGGGTAGACAGAAAACTGGTCTGGCATAAATTACAGGGGCATAACCCGGCGTTTAACACATTAGATAGCAGATGGCCACCGCAGTGACCAAACTTATATAATATGAAAGACGCTAAAGGCTTAAAGCCATCCACCATGCATAAGCATACATGCACATATAACCCCCGGGGGAGGGAAGGCAACCATACCATACATACACAAATGAAACAGGCATGGAATAAGTGTGACGCCTCTGGCAATACGTCCAAGAGTGGACCCCCTGGGTCGCGGATCCGGAGCCCCTGGGCCGAGCGCACCTGGTGAAGACCGACCCCTGTACAGGGATCGTTAGGGGCAGGACCACAGGGGGCGGAACCGCGACAGCCGGAGCCAGCAGGGACGACTCGGAGGACTGGCAGACAGAGCAGGAGTAGCGGGGAGGAAGGCAGAAGGTGATGGCAGGAAGACTACAGGAAAGGTACAGGGAGGACCACGGAAGAAGACAGGCTGACGGACAAGGACCAGGAACAGGGCAGACAACGGAGCAACAAAGATAGGCAGGGAACACTGAAAAAGGTAAGGCCGATGGGTGCTGCGAGTCACAAACAATCATCAGGCGCCCTCAGAATGGAGCGGGCGCCTGATATATGCGGAGACCGGAAGTGCGCCCTACAGACCCTCCCCTAGCGACGCCCCCTGCCAACAGAGGCCGGAGGAACGCGCGCGCGCGGCCTAAGGCCGGCGCGGTTACCCGCAGCAGAGCGGCAAGCAGCGCGGAAGGACGCGCGAGCAGGGGGAGGCAGGTGAGAGGAAGCTGCGGCGGGCACCGCCGCTAAAGGGGCATCGGCGGGTACGGCCGCCGATGTCACAGTACCCCCTCCCATATGCCCTCTCCTTCTGAGGCTGGTCAGAAATCTTTTCATGATAAGGGGGGCATCGACATTCTCTCGGGGCTCCCAGGACCTCTCCTCTGGGCCAAAACCCTTCCAGTCGATAAGAAAAAGAGTTTTACCCTTGACCCTTTTCATAGCCAGGATGTCCTTTACTTCAAAGACATTGTTAGAACAAATGGGCGAGGGAGAAGACATGGAGGTTGGTTGGAACCGATTCAAGACCACAGGTTTGAGGAGCGAGATATGGAAGGCGTTAGGGACCCGGAGTGACGCCGGCAACCTCAATTTGTAGGCTACCTTGTTAATGCGCCCAAGTATTTCAAAAGGCCCGATGTACCGAGGACTTAATTTGTAAGCAGGAGCCTTCAGGCGGATATGTTTGGTAGAAAGCCAGACTTTGTCCCCGGGCTGGTACGGGGGTAGATCCCTTCGTCTTTTGTCCGCGTGTCTCTTAATTCGGACGTTGGCCAGCTCGAGCGCCTCTCTGGTCTCCTTCCAAATTTGTGAAAACTCCTTGGCGAGAGTGTCTGCTGCAGGAACTCCGGATGATGCGGAAAAAGGCAATGGAACCCCAGGATTTAGCCCAGTTACCACAAAGAACGGTGTCTTGGACGTTGATTCGCTGGAATGATTATTATGAGCGAATTCCGCCCAAGGTAGAAGAGAGACCCAATTATCTTGATGGGCGTTAGAAAAGTGGCGTAGGTAGGTGGTCAGAATTTGGTTAATCCGTTCCACTTGGCCGTTGGTTTGAGGATGATACGCTGAGGAGAAGTCAAGAGACGTGCCCAGGAGCCGACAGAGGGCCCTCCAGAATCGGGAAGTAAACTGGACCCCACGATCGGTCACGATTCGCAGAGGGAGACCATGTAGCCGGAACACGTGGTGGATAAAGATCTCGGCCAACTTTGGAGCAGATGGCAGTCCGACCAGGGGAATAAAATGGGCCATTTTGGAAAAGCGGTCAGCGACGACCAAGATGGTAGTGCATCCTGCAGAGCGGGGCAGATCAGTCACGAAGTCCATGGCGATTTGCTGCCAAGGAGCCTCTGGCACAGGCAACGGATGAAGGAGGCCGGAGGGCAGAGTCCTTGGAACCTTGTTCTGAGCACAAGTCCTGCAGGAGGCTACAAAGTCCTTTGCATCCTGGTGGAGAGAGGACCACCAGTAATACCGGGACAGAAGCAAAAGAGTCTTCTTAATCCCAACGTGCCCAGCAACCTTGGAAGAATGACCCCAGCGCAGTACTTCCAGACGTTTGTTTGGAGGAACGAAGGTCTTGCCAGGCGGAGGGTTAGAGAACCTCACGGGGGCCACGGAGATAACTTTAGCCGGCTCGATGATATAAGATGGGTCTTCCTCCTTCTCTGGTGGCTGCAAAGACCTGGAAAGCGCGTCAGCTTTGATGTTCTTACTGCCGGGCCGGAAATGGAGCTTAAACTCAAAACGGGAAAAATACAGAGCCCACCTGGCTTGTCTGGAGTTGAGTCTCTGGGCAGATTGCAGGTAGGCCAGGTTCTTGTGGTCCGTGAAGATAGTAAAGGGGTGCACTGCCCCCTCGAGCAGATATCGCCATTCCTCCAGCGCCATCTTAATGGCCAATAATTCCCGGTCCCCAATGGAGTAGTTGCACTCCACGGGAGAAAAGGATTTGGAGAAGAACCCGCAGGGGACAAGACGTCCAGATGGAGCCTGTTGGGAGAGAACTGCCCCAGCTCCAGTGGAGGAGGCGTCAACTTCCAGGATGAAGGGCCTACTAGCCACTGGACGGTGTAAGATCGGAGCAGAAGCAAACGAGCGTTTCAGGGTCAGAAAGGCGTCCTCGGCTTCAGAAGGCCAGACGTTAGGCTTCGTCCCCTTACGGGTCAGGATCGTAATGGGCTTGGTGACTGTAGAGAAGTGGGGTACAAACTGCCGGTAATAATTAGCGAAGCCGAGGAAACGCTGGATGGCCTTTATGCCAACTGGACGAGGCCACTGGAGTACCGCGGACAGCTTCTCCGGATCCATCCTAAGACCGGACTCCGTGATGATATACCCCAAGAAGGGTAAGGCTGTTTGCTCAAAAAGGCACTTCTCGATCTTGGCGTAAAGACGATTTTCTCGAAGGCGCTGCAGGACCGTGCGTACACTTCTCCGATGGGAGGAGAGGTCGGTCGAGAAAACGAGGATATCGTCCAAATACACCACCACGCAGGAATAGAGTAGGTCTCGGAACACCTCATTTACGAATTCCTGAAACACCGCTGGAGCATTGCAGAGACCGAACGGCATGACCAAGTATTCATAATGGCCGTCCCGGGTATTGAAGGCCGTCTTCCACTCGTCCCCCGCTCGGATTCGGACTAAGTTGTAAGCTCCCCGCAGATCCAACTTCGTGAAGATTCTGGCCCCCCTCAGCCGGTCGAAGAGTTCAGGAATCAGCGGGAGCGGGTACCGGTTTTTAACCGTGATGTTGTTCAGGCCCCGGTAATCAATACAAGGTCGCAGGGACCCATCTTTCTTCCGGACGAAGAAGAAGCCTGCGCCCGCAGGGGACGAGGACTTCCGGATGAACCCCTTGGCCAGATTTTCCTGTATATATTCCGACATAGCCGAGGTCTCTGCTGGGGACAAAGGATAAGTTCTCCCTCTGGGAGGAGTGGCACCAGGAACTAGGTCGATAGGGCAGTCATAGGAGCGATGAGGGGGTAAGGAATCCGCCTCCTTCTTGCTAAACACGTCGGCAAACGTGTGATAGGGTGCGGGTAGGCCCGGGAGGTCGGCAGGCTTCGAGCATGGACGGGGACGCGTGAGAGCCCGTAGGCAGTGCTCCTGGCAGGAGTGCCCCCAACGGAGAACTTCCCCAGAGCGCCAGTCAATCACAGGCTCGTGCCGTCTGAGCCAGGGAAGCCCTAGGAGAACAGCATGGGCTAGTTGTGGCAAGACATAGAAGGCTATCTTCTCGAGGTGGAGAGCTCCGATTTGAAGGTCTACTTCGGCGGTAACCATGGTGATGAGTCCGGGTAAAGGTTTACCGTCAACGGAGGAAATAGCGCGAGGGTTCTTCAATACCAACACCGGAATCTGGAGTTTGTCAACCTCCTCCTGGCGGATGAAATTACCGGCAGCACCCGAGTCCACATACGCCTCCACAGATCCACGCCCCCGACCTGTAATTAGCAAAGCAGAAAGGGTAAGGGGAAGAGAGGAATTTTGATCACCTAGGGGGTCCTCTCTTACCTGACCTAGGTGGAGGCATTTCCCGATCTCTCTGGCTTCTCCGGACAAGTACGCACAAAATGGTTGGCACCCCCACAGTACAGGCAGAGACCCTTGGTCATCCTCTCCCTGCGGCGTTGCTCGGACAGCCTGACACGATCGACCTGCATAGGCTCAGGAGCGGTGCAAACGGGAGATACCGGGAAACGGGGGACAGGAGCCTGATACAGCCTAAAGGACCTCCTCTCTCCGACTGCCTCTCGAGCGCGCTCCTGAAAGCGGAGGTCTATGCGAGTGGCTAGCGAAATAAGGTCCTCCAGAGTGGTGGGGGTGTCACGCCCGGCAAGCTCATCCTTGATCTTACTGGAGAGGCCTCTCCAAAAGGCTCCTACAAGGGCCTCATTGTTCCACCCCAACTCAGAAGAGAGGGTCCGGAAGCGGATGGCATATTGCCCCACTGTGAGGGAACCCTGGCGGAGGTTAAAGAGGGCCTCAGTGGAGGACGCTAAGCGACCCGGTTCATCGAATACCTTGCGAAAGGTTTCTAAGAAGGTCTGTATGCTTAACACGACGGGGTCATCTCTTTCCCATAAGGGGTTCACCCAGGACAGGGCCTCACCCTCGAGATGGGACACAACGAACGCCACCTTGGCGCGATCAGTGGGGTACTGAAGGGGGGCAAGCTCAAAATGTAACCTGCATTGATTTAAAAAGCCCCGGCATAACTTGGGATCTCCACTGTACCTGGGGGGTTTGCCCAGACGGGGAGCCGGGGTAGAGGCTACATCCGGGGAGGAAGTTGCAGCGGCAGCAGAGGATTGCAGGGCCTGTAATCGGTCATCCACGGATGCCATGTAACCCAAGATGTGGGATTGGGCGTCGCGCTGCTGCGCGAGCTCCTGCTGAAGGCTGACTAAGAGGGGAGCGTGTCCGGGGTCAGAGGTCTGCAGGGCGGACAACCGGGTGTCCATAGACTTCATAAAGGACATTATCCGGCTCTGATTTTCACGAAGGAAAAGCAATTCCTTTTGTGTGGCGGCTGCGGCACCGGCGGGATCCATGGCCTGATGATACTGTGACGCCTCTGGCAATACGTCCAAGAGTGGACCCCCTGGGTCGCGGATCCGGAGCCCCTGGGCCGAGCGCACCTGGTGAAGACCGACCCCTGTACAGGGATCGTTAGGGGCAGGACCACAGGGGGCGGAACCGCGACAGCCGGAGCCAGCAGGGACGACTCGGAGGACTGGCAGACAGAGCAGGAGTAGCGGGGAGGAAGGCAGAAGGTGATGGCAGGAAGACTACAGGAAAGGTACAGGGAGGACCACGGAAGAAGACAGGCTGACGGACAAGGACCAGGAACAGGGCAGACAACGGAGCAACAAAGATAGGCAGGGAACACTGAAAAAGGTAAGGCCGATGGGTGCTGCGAGTCACAAACAATCATCAGGCGCCCTCAGAATGGAGCGGGCGCCTGATATATGCGGAGACCGGAAGTGCGCCCTACAGACCCTCCCCTAGCGACGCCCCCTGCCAACAGAGGCCGGAGGAACGCGCGCGCGCGGCCTAAGGCCGGCGCGGTTACCCGCAGCAGAGCGGCAAGCAGCGCGGAAGGACGCGCGAGCAGGGGGAGGCAGGTGAGAGGAAGCTGCGGCGGGCACCGCCGCTAAAGGGGCATCGGCGGGTACGGCCGCCGATGTCACAATAAGAAAGACACAAAATTGTGGAATCACAGGCAGATATGAATTTATAAATGCTTCAAGTAAATTTTATTATTATCATATGATTAGCACGTTACTATAAACATCAAAATATTAGTATAAATATAAATATTCAGTTAGGAATATAAATAATGAGCGTAGAATAGAAAGCCCTAAAAGGCACGTTTAAAAATCCGCGCATGAATAACAGAAAATGGCCCTAAATAAGCCATTCAAACTGACCCACAATGGAATACCAACCCCTGTGCAAAATATCCCAAGGCATCCACATAAAGAAATAAATGCATGTATGCGTCCCCATGAGACAATGAGGACCCCTAAGCCCCATGAGCCAATCTACATCCCCTGTCCCACCATGGAATAAACCATACAAAAAAACAAGACCCCACATGTATAATGTATGCCAACGAGGGCCTGTGAACCATAGACAGGAACAATAGCTGATGACATTATAAAATAAAAAAGGCATCGCCAATGATATCCCATCATCAATACCAGAAAGGGCAGAAGCTCCCAAGCGAGATTCCTCCAATATATTGATCAGAATGTCCAAAACTAATTAGCAGGCAAAAAACGGAATAAAGAACAAGTCCCAGATGAGGTGACCCAAATGCACCAGATCCAACCTAACCCAGGAATCTTGTGAAGAGTAACTCCTCGTTCAAACTTGTGGGAGAAACAGAACCAAGGTTAAATATCCATCTCGATTCGACTTGGAGCAAAAGCTTCCTAGGACAGCCAGCTCTGTTGTGAATTTGCTTTCTGGCCTCCCTCTGGTTATTACTGAAGGTAGTGGAGCTGGTCAGATTGACAGAGGGGTTGCGAGTTCTCTTTCTGGGCTCCCTCTGGTGGTTACTGGAGGTAATGGAGCTGATCTGATTAACAGAGGCTTGCCACCTGATAATGAGGATGACGATTGGAGATCTGGGGTTTCAGATTGGGATTTAAGACAGCCGACTCCCTCTATCCCTGATGGTGATTTTCTTCTTGCCTCTGTCACGTGGACCCGTCCTGTGTTACATGACCCGCAGGCTGGTAACTAAAACAACAAGACACGGTACGTGTAACTGTCCTGTGTGACACGACCCGCAGGCCGGTAACTAAAACAACAAGACACGGGGAAGGGAAGACAGTTACATCGGTGGGCCCTGCAATAGGGAACGGGGACGTGGAGACCTCCTGCACTCTCCTGAGTCAGTGTACCTCACACTCCTAACGTTCCCTAGGCCGGTTCCGCACCGGGCGCCAATCAGGATACCTGTCACCCTAGCACACCCTACACCTATCCCTTGCTAGGGAGCTGGGTGGTGCAGGTACTGGCCCCACCGCTGTACTAATACACACCAGGGAAAAATACAAACAGGGAAACACCACTTAGCTTTGCTCTGTTGCTATTGCTCCCAGTCCACCACCAGAATGCAGCTTTCCTCAAGAATAGCTGCTACTTCTCCAAGCTTTGTCAGAGCTGCAAGGAACACCTCTCTGTAATTCCTTCCTTCACCAGACTTTAACCCAGAGCTCTCCTGAGCTGCTCTCTGTAGTTCCTTCCTTCACCAGTCTTGCTTGGAAATGAGCAATATCACCAACCCTAACTTTTTTGTTCTGCTGAGCCATGGACCCAATGCAGCCCTTTGCCCAAATGCTGATGATCCTTACTGATGAGATTAGGGGGCTGCGCGGAGGGTTGGTGTGGCAGCTGCTCTGCTTTGAGAATATACCAGAGTGCTGATATAGTCGGCAAAGTCGTGTGACTTCAGTGTTTTTGCATCAGACGTGTTGGACTTTTTGTAGGGTTTTTTGCGTGATTGCAGACAGCGTCTTTCTTTTCCTGTCCTGTCTAGTCAGTGTGGGCCCCATCATTTGCTCAGTCTATTTTCCTGCCTGCGCTTGTGTTTTCATCTTGTCTCACTGACAATATATGTTTGGGGGCTATCTATTCCTTTGGGGTCAGCTCTGGGGCAGCTTAGATTTCACCTTTCTTGCTTTAGGCTTAGTTATCTCTCCGGCTGTGCCGAGGCATCTAGGATCATCGTAGGTACGCTGCACGGCTACTGCTAGTTGTGTAGATGGGATCAGGGGTCTACAATCTGCTTAGTTACCAACCTCTCTGGTTTTCTGTAGCTTAGCTTGGGCCTGCTCTCCTCCTCGGTGACCCAATCATATCACACCTCTATTGGATCTGAAAACTCTCTCCAGTCCAATAACTTGTATGTTATTAGTTTGGCCAGAATGGTGGGCCAAAAAGTGGCCTTTGCTCAAATCACTAGAAGCCAGATTGATACAGGAAAGATGTATATCTTAGCCATTAAAAGGTATCAACCACTGAGGACTCTCAATTCTGAATATTTTTCTTAGAAGCCAGATTGATAGTTGAAAAATGTTTTTGCACCCTACATCGCAACTCTTGAGATGTCTGGCCAACATAAAGATGTTGACAGGGGCAAATTAAAACGTATATCACACAAGCAGTTTGACAGTTGATGTATGATTTAAGCTTGTGTCTTGTACCATCAACCAGATTAGTGAAAAAATCCCTGGTGGAACTCATATGGGGACAGCTTCTGCACTTTTTGGTATTGATGAAGGGATATCATTGGCGATGCCTTTTCTATATTGTCATCAGCTATTGTTCCTGTCTATGGTTCACAGGCCCTTGTTGGCTTACATTATACACGTGGGGTCTTGGTTTTTTGTATGGTTTATTCCATGGCGGGACAGGTGATGTAGATTGGCTCATGGGGCTTAGGGGTCCTCATTGGCTCATGGGGACGCATACATGCATTTATTTCTTCATATGGATTCCTTGGGATAGACCAGGGTCATGGACAGATAACCAGAGAGGTAAGATACCAGGCTCAAAATTATGAGGTCCAGAATAAATGTTTGAATAATTTCTTATGTACTGATGTGTATTTTTGTAGCTATTTAAATGTATGAATATTTTTAACCATGTTAATTTTATGTATATTTTATTCTAATTGTTTAAATGAAAATAATTCTAAGCTCAAACTTCCCTGCGTGAGGAGCTCAATATATATCTGACTTGGTTTTAATTAGGTAGAAATATATCGATTGTAACCAGAACCTGGGAAATTTCGGGATATTACAGACCCGCTTTTTAGTTTGACATATGTTAAATCTACTGATCTCAAGGAACAACTGCCGATAATAATATATGCTATTCACCATAAATACTGGACGTGAAGCACCATGTATCTTATCAATGGTATCTAATGGAGCAGAAGCTATCCTCCAGGAACAACAGACCAATATAGTATATGTCATGTCCGCCATGTCTGTCATGTCCGTCATGTCTGTTTTGCCTCATGACCCCTGGAGCGGTGTGCACGCGCATCTCATGTCTGCTATCCTATATGTTCTCTAGAGCAGTGTGCACACTCACCTCATGTCTGTTGAGCTGCGGGATGCCTGCATTTCTGCTCTGCCTTCTGTGATCGTCTCGTCATGTCTAGAACCCCTGATCATGTGTCCTTCCTATGTTCCAGCAGAGGCTGGATCTGCAATCATCTCTGCATGTCTGGAATTCTGATCATGTGACCTGCCTAGGTTTCAGCGCTTGTTCTGCAATCATTCCTGCTTGTCTGGAATCCTGATCATGTGACTGCTCCCTGTGATCCTGGAGGACCTGAACTGGAAGTACTTCCCTGGTCCTGACCCGGAAGTGGAGAGGAGATGCTATGCCCTATATCAGACCGCTCCTTCCTATGCTCAGGGCCGGAGTATTGTGTTGCTTCCCTGCATGGCTGCTTGGTCTGCTGGGTCGCTCCCTCTATTCTGTGCCCGTGCACTCTGCCCTGTCGTGCGTCTCTGCACACGCTCCGTGCTCGTGCTCTGCCTCTTGTCTCGTGCCATGTCTTGTGTTGTCTCTCGTGCCATGTTTGTCCTTGCCTTGCTTTGCTTTGTAGTACTTCCGCGGTTCTCTGTCTTAGTCTGTTTTGCTATGTCTCGCCTTAGCTATTCTTTGACTTGTAGTCCTTCCTCTGTTCTCTGCCTTGCCTGTTTCGCTATGTCTGGCCTTTGCTATTCTGAGCCTTGTAGTACTTCTCATGTTTCTTCTTTCTGCCTGGTTTTCCGTACTCTGTCCTATGGTGCTCTCTTGGGCTTCGGCCTACGCTCCGCTCGCTCTGTCCTGGCTCTGTCAGTGCCTATGTTCCGCTCCGTGTTCCGTACCTTGTCTTGCCTTGTTTCTTGCCTTGTCCTTGTTTTGAACCCCGGCGTGGGTTCCCCTTGGCTGTCTCCTGTGCCGTGCTAAGTGCCTCGTGTTTGAGTACAGCCGTGTGCACTGGCCAGTGAGGCGTGCCTCCTGCGTGGCTCCTTGCACGTGTCCTGCCCTGAACTCTGGCGTGGCTCCTAGCACGCACCCTGCCTTGAACCCTAACCCTGGCGTGCCCTCCGCACGCGCAGGACTCTGCCTTGAACCCTGACCTTGGCGTGACTCTACACACGCACTCTGTCTTGTACCTTGTGCTTTGGCGTGTCTCTACACACGCACTGTCTTGTACCTTGTGCTTTGGCGTGTCTCTACACACGCACCCTGTCTCGTTTTGTGAACCCTGGCGTGTCCCCTACACACGCACCTTGCTTTGCACCTCACTTTGAACCCTGGCGTGTCCCCTACACACACACCTTGCCTTGAACCCTGGTGTGTCCCCTACACATGCACCTTGCCTTGGACCTTGGCGTGTTCCCTAACATGCACCATGCCTGGATATCTGTCGTGCCTCCTTGCCTGAACCCTGGTTTGCCTGCCGGATGCCCGGAACCTGCCGATGGCTGCCAGAGATCATAAGCTGGATGACTGCGGCCTGATGTCCGGAGCAGTTGTCCGCAGCCTGATGCCTTGATCATGTCGATCGTTGCCAGCGGTCCGGAGTCCAATGCCATTGTGCCTTTACCTGTACCTAGGCGTGCCACCTGGCACGTACTATGCTATAGACCTTGGCGTGCCCACGCGCGCACCTTGCACGTTTTGCTTGTTTTCACATTTGCACTGAATGTGATCCTGAAGATCTTAATGAAGATACCTTGCACTTACCTCTTGTCTTGTCTTGTTTCCTGCTTGTCCCTGGTCGTCAGACACTCCCATAGTGTCCCCCTGAGCCGTCCGTCTGGTCCCAGCAGTCGTGGTGGCTCACCCCCTTGGTCTTGCCCCTGACACTCCCTGTATGGTGGATTCTCATAAGGTAAGCTCGCCCTCGGTGGGTGGGTACCATGACCCAGAGGGTCCACTCAAAAAATGGGCTCAGCAGAAACTGAGTCCGTCACAGTATATCATTAATCTGCAGATAGTTTATCACTATAGTCGGATGGTAGATATACAGTATATATCTAGATGGCAAAAGATGGCTAGGGGGAAAGGGTGAGTATGGAAGATGGGGAATTGTGGCCAGGGAGAGAGCACAGTAGGTGCTCATCCGTACTGATTCTACTGGCAAGAATCTTCTTATTGGAGAGAAAGAAGGGGGAACTAAAATATATTTGATCATATATATTATATTTATAACTAATTTATAACTCACTTGCTGATTGTCTCTCTTAGGCCAGACACATCCACACAATCACAGGGAGTGAGTGTGTGAAGACAAAATAGTATTGTGACCCGGTCACTGCTTCACATAGAGTCTTCATTGCTAGTGCATAAATCAAGAAGCAGGAGAACGTGGCAAACCCCACAATGTCCACATACCAAAGAGGCATACACAGTCAAGACAGGTCTATAAAGATGATTACATTACCCAGAGGCGCTCTTTTAAGCACGTTTCGCTTGTAATGCTTCCTCAGAAACCCCATTTTGTTGTGAATGAAATTTATTGGTTATTTTAAATGTTTGTGGAAATACAAAAACTGAAAAGTGGGGCATGCAATATTATTCGGCCCCTATAACTTAATACTTTGCTGCGCCACCTTTTGCTGTGATTACAGCTGCAAGTCGCTTGGGGTATGTCTCTATCAGTTTTGTACATCGAGAGACTGAAATTCTTGCCCATTCTTCCTTGGCAAACAGCTCGAGCTCAATGAGGTTGGATGGAGATCGTTTGTGAACAGCAAGCAGTTTTCAGCTCTTTCCACAGATTCTCGATTGGATTCACGTCTGGACTTTGACTTGACCATTCTAACACCTGTCTGGATATGTTTATTTGTGAACCATTCCATTGTATATTTTGCTTTATGTTTGCAATCATTGTCTTGTTGGAAGACAAATCTCCGTCCCAGTCTCAGATCTTTTGGAGACTCCAACAGGTTTTCTTCAAGAATGGTCCTGTAGTTAGGCTCCATCCATGTTCCCATCAATTTTAACCAGCTTCCCTGTCCCTGCTAAAGAAAAGCAGGCCAAAACCATGATGCTGCCACCACCATGTTTGACAGTGGGGATGGTGTGTTCAGGGTGATGAGCTGTGTTGCCTTTACACCAAACATATCGTTTGGCATTGTTGCCAAAAAGTTCGATTTTGGTTTCATCTGACCAGAGCACCTTCTTCCACATGTTTGGTGTGTCTCCCAGGTGGCTTGTTGCAAACTTTAAATGACACTTTTTATGGATATCTTTGAGAAATGGCTTTCTTCTTGCCACTCTTCCATAAAGGCCAGATTTGTGCAGTGTACGACTGATTGTTGTCCTATGGACAGACTGTCCCACCTCAGCTGTAGATCTCTGCAGTTCATCCAGAGTGATCATGGGCCTCTTGGCTGCATCTGTGATCAGTCTTCTCCTTGTTTGAGATGAAAGTTTAGAGGGACCGCTGGGTCTTGGTAGATTTGCAGTGGTATGATACTCCTTCCATTTCAATATGTGCTCCTTGGGATGTTTAAAGTTTTGGAAATCATTTTGTATCCAAATCCAGCTGTGAACTTCTCCACAACAGTATCACAGACCTGCCTGTTGTGTTCCATGGTCTTCATGATGCTCTCTGTGCTTCAAACAGAATCGTGAGACTATCACAGAGCAGGTGCATTTATACGGAGACTTGATTACACACAGGTGGATTATATTTATCATCATTAGTCTTTTAGGACAACATTGGATCATTCAGAGATCCACAATGAACTTCTGAAGTGAGTTTGCTGCACTGAAAGTAAAGGGGCCAAATAATTTTGCACGTCCCACTTTACAGTTTTTGAATTTCCACAAAAATTTAAAATAACCAATAAATTTCGGTCAACTTCACAATTGTGTCCCACTTGTTGTTGATTCTCCACCAAAAATTTACATTTGGTATCTTTATGTTTGAAGCATGATATGTGGGAAAAGGTTGAAAAGTTCCAGGGAGCTGAATACTTTCGCGAGACACTGTAATTGTTATACTTCTTCCATATGGTCTTTCCACTTACAATTATATATATGTAAAGGATTTATCTAAACTATACTTTGGGACAGATTAGATACGTTTTATATACATACCTGATGATTTCTCTCTGCATAATCTCTTCTTTTTACATTTTTTTATGTGTTTTGTTGAAATAAATATTTATTTCATACTGACATTCTGTTTATGGGAGTAACGCTTGTAGGCTATGTTGTTGATTTCTACTTCTGAATATATGGAGGACCTCATTTGGGCTTTTTATATATATATATATATATGGTTAGACAAACAAACTACATATAGTGGTAAAAGGTGTATACATGATAACCTCATACTGCAGGGAAGACATGTATTCTAGAATACTAAAGAAAGTGATAATACAAAATGACAATATTTTGGAGTATTTCACCAAACTCCGTTACAATCAACAAATCCCCATGTCCCTTTTATCTAATGTCCTTACTCACATAACTCTTCACATATTGACTACTGTATTGTCCTCATCACAGACACTACTTACTACCATGTGACACCATTATTTACTCTCACAATGCCCTGCAGCTACTCCTATAAACCCTTGTGTATGCCAACCATACCTGCTAATGGCTCTGATGTCATTTTATGTCTCCATTCTGGCTAGAGCTCCCATAAGGTCATCTTATTAGCTGCAAAGTTAGTTAGCGAATGTTTTTCCAAGATGGCAGCTCAGCCCGACATGGCTGTTCAATATATTTACTACTGATCATTCTCGCACAATGAGTGTTTTTATTGTAACATGGCCAAACATGAGGAATGACAAGGGGTTGTCCTAGTAGTGGTCAAAACCTTTAAGAAGATACAATTTTGAGTTAAAATATTTCCAACATTTTGAACATGAAAAAAGCTTCTCCCCGTATGACTTCCCTGATATTTTTTAGGAGTTGATTTCGGTAGAAAACATTTCCCACATTAAGAATATGATACAGGTTTCTCCCCTGTGTGAGTTTTCTGGTGACTAAGAAGAGATGATTTCTTCACAAAACATTTCCCACATTCTGAGCAGGAAAAAGGCTTCTCCCCTGTGTGAGTTCTATGGTGATGAACTAAACCTGATTTCTGATTAAAACATTTCCCACATTCTGAACAGGCAAAGGCTTCTCCTCTGTATGAGTTCTATGGTGAGTAACCAAATCTGATTTCTGATTAAAACATTTCCCACATTCTGAACAGGGAAAAGGCTTCTCCCCTGTGTGAGTTCTCTGGTGATTAACAAGATGACATTTCTGGTTAAAACATTTCCCACATTCTGAACATGAAAAACGTTTCTCCCCTGTGTGAGTTCTTTGGTGCTTAACACAATCTGATTTATTGCTAAAACATTTCCCACATTCTGAACAGGAAAAAGGCTTCTCCCCCGTGTGAGTTCTCTGGTGATTAACACAATCTGATTTATTGCTAAAACATTTCCCACATTCTGAACAGGAAAATGGCTTCTCCCCTGTGTGAGTTCTCTGGTGATTAACACAATCTGATTTACTGCTAAAACATTTCCCACATTCTGAACAGGAAAAAGGCTTCTCCCCTGTGTGAGTTCTGTGGTGCCTAACCAAATCTGATTTCTGCCTAAAACATTTCCCACATTCTGAACATGAATATGGCTTCATTCCTGTATGAATTCTCTTATGTGTAACAAGATATGAATTCTGAGAAAAGCATTTCCCACATTCTGAACAGGAAAAAGGTTTCTCCCCTGTGTGAGTTCTCTGGTGCTTAACACAATTTGATTTCTGGCTAAAACCTTTCCCACATTCTGAACATGAATATGGCTTCTCTGCTGTGTGAGTTCTCTCATGTGTAACAAGATGTGAATTCTGAGTAAAACATTTCCTGCATTCTGAACAGGAAAATCTATTCTCTGTTATGTGAATTTTTTCATGTTTAAGAAAAGTCTTTTCAAGATAACTATTTCCATATTCTGAATATGAAAATGGCTCCTTTCCTTTAGAATCAATTAATTTTTCAATGCTTATATCGTGACTTTGATTTTCCTTAGTAGTTGGTAATGAACCAAAAGATGGGACCTGTTTCATAGGATCAGATGACAGATCTTGGCTATGAAGGGATGATGGTATATCTGGAGTAATGGCATTAACTTCAATTGGATCCTGTGAGATCTCAAGATCATCAGATTTAAAAATAGAAGATGTCAGCGTTCCCTCTGACCTCCTGGTACAGTCATCTGCTAAAAATAAAACCAATTAATAATTTTGAATAAAATATCCTCAAATTTTATACTTTTGGACATTTCTACTTAAGTTGTCCATAGAAAATACAAGCTTTTTAAAAATATTAAATTATTCACCAAGACAATGACAGTTCACAGTCTAATCGAAAGCCTCATAGCATGAACCAGTGCATCATGGTGTTCAATGGTTTGTTCATTCTGCTTTCCAAACATGGAATAAAAAGCCACCAAACAATGTTATATAGGCGAAAATTATACCAATAAAACTTCTACTCATCTCACGGAAACACAAGACACCACTAAGGTCCATCATCTGTCAGAGGAAAACCAAAAGGTTTCTACAATATTTGTGGCTCAAAAGCTCTTGAAAAGCAACATGGCTTCCATAAACCAATCCAGCAATATCCGCTCTCCCAAAGTCAAATAGCCACTCTCTTCTAAGCCTTGTAGTGCGCCCAAACCATATTTAGCATCCATATATTTGGGATTACTATAGTGAGAAGAACCCACTTAATTTACGGTGTGTGTTTCCTGGAGCACAATCCGGGCATTATGTGTTGGGTAATAAAATGCCAAATGTGCAATTTTCATGTTGCAACATCCAATGTGAGCAAATTTCCGTAAAGTGTCAATACTCCCATAGAATAATTCACTGAGGGTTATAATTTCCATAATGGAGCCACTTTATGGGGATTTCTACTGCTTTAGTTTCCTGTAATTTTGTTATATTAGGGCATCTGCAGATGGTGTGTCCCCTCTCCACTGGAATCTGCTCCTGCGATGTTTGATTCCATCACCAAGCAGCGCCTTATTTATTGTGCAGGCGTTGCTGGTAATAGAAGAGATGTCGAAACCAGAAGCTCTGGGTGGTGCTGGCTCTGTCCAACCACTAAGATTAGGGTGCCTGAGACCAGTAGTTTCATCCAGCCTGGCAGTATGGGTTTATGTGCTGTCCAGCAATCTGGTAGCAATCTGCTACCTGCTTAAGTCAATTAGAAAGCACCAAACCCTCCTAAAGCTTGAAGCCTATTCCCGGAATCTGCTAGATACAGCCTTGTTCTCCTCTGGTTCAGTCCTCTGTGCTCAGCTGGTGTATTTGTTTCCTGGTGTAATCCCAGCCCGCTTACTGACTACACTTGTGTCTTCTGATTTTGTACTTTCTCTGCCCTCCTGGTTATGACCAACTACCTGACTATTCTTCTTGCCATCTCACTCCACAGAATAGCGGGTAACACCATGGCCCAAGCCTTGGGGTCTCTGTGTAAGTCCAGATCCATGTAGAGGGGTTAAAGGATGATGAGCAAGGCAATCACTGGGATCTGGAAAATAGAGTAGATAGAGCCAAGCCTTCTCATGGTGGCCATCTTTTGATCTGCCAGGTGACCACTAACAGTGCTCCCAGTACATCGTGTCTGCAAACTATTCCATCAAGATCTGTGTATGAATAGCTAAATGGCGCTCCTTCCTTTCTTAACTCTACCATGTGCCCAGACAGTAGTGTACAACCATATATAGGGGATTGTTGGACTCAAGAGACATTGGGAAATAATTTGTAAGGTCCATTTGTTTCCTATGATTCTGGTGAAAACTCTCTGGGTAATTAGAGCATGGGGCTCGGTGGTTCTTGGCAATCTAAACTATTGTAAGGGCCAATATTTTCTGTCAAATGAGTTTCAAGAAGAAATATTAGATATTCATAGAGAACTTTTTATAATAGTGCAGAGCTGATGTGTCTTAAATTTAGATCTCAGGCATTTGGCAGAGGTAATGGAGACCTTATTTTAAAGGCTACCAGGTAGTTGCAGACTCACATAAGTGAGGCAGGCCGATCCCACCATCATCAGACTACCATACAAAATGAACCGGTACAAAAAGAACTAGAATAAAAAAACATGTTACCGTATTTTTTGGATAATAAGACGCTCAGGATTATAAGACGCACCCCAAATTTTGAGGAGAAAAATAGGAATTTTTTTTTAACAACACGGTGGTGCTTCTTATAATCCATGCGTCTTATTGCTGTGGTGAAGCGGGTTCCCAGGGTCGCTGCTGGAGGAGGCAGGAGTGGGGTGATGCTGCAGACCGCAGGGTGGGATGAGGGGGTGTCCGATGTGCAGTGCACCGCTGCGAGTGTTTGGAGCTGCTAGGGTGCCTGGCACTGCTGCCCGGGGTGTCCGCTGCTGCCCAAGGTGGCCGCCTCTGCTGCTGCTGCCGCAGCTCGGGGTGTCCACCGCTGCTGCTGCCTGAAGTGTCCGCTGCTGCGGGGGGGACTCTGCCAACTTTTCGTGATAGGCCAGAGCCCCTCGCATGTCCGTGGTTTCCTCCTGTGCGGTGGACTCAGTGAACATGGCTGCTGGGGGCGGCGCATACGCAGATGGAGATCTCGGTATCAAGATCTCAGGATATGAGATTTCAGCCCTGAAATTAGATCTCAGGATTCTAGGAAGCCAACAGCATCATTACACTCCGCTTTCTCTTACAGGCCCAGTATAATATTTTTCAACAAGTGATTTTCTAACTAGCCAGCACATTCTACGTACGCTGTCATTTGGCTTTATAGTTTACAGATCTGGGCAGGTAACGGTCAGCGTCTCCTAATCCCAGGGAGTAGGTGGATCTACCAGGTTGTAAGTTCTATAGAAAAGGGCTTTCAATGCCCAAAGTCATTTGAACAGTTTTGGGTGGAGGAGAATGTTGTGGTCTAGAGGCAAAATGGTGATCATGGTAGTACGGCCGGACTACACCACCGATAAAGCAGCCACAGCCGGTGACTGAGAGGAATCTGTGACTTCTCTGCATTCAGTGGTTACTACTCACCTGGGTAGTCATATGTAGGAATCTCCTCTTTACACCACTCATCATCCCTCACATATGTCTCTGTAGTATTAATATGGGTCAGATCTTCACCCTGAAACAAATATTGTAAAAGTCACAGACAGATGGAGAAGTCCCATCTATGATCAGCTCTAATCCTGCCATCTCCACTGTTCTCATTACACAAGTATAAAACATATAATACTGGTGGATAAAACAAGACTGAGCACAAGACCTTCACAGCCGTCTACACATCATAGGGGAGATCTCCTGACACCTTCTCTCCATCTACCTGATGATCCTGAGGAGCACTGGGATCTTCTTGGTTACAGTCCTGTGGAAGAAGAGGACGGGGACATCTCTCTGGTGTTGTCCTCTTACTGGATAGATCTGGAGGAAACACATACAGGGATTGAATTCATTCTCTACATACAGATAATTATAGGCCGTGTGTATTTAGTCCTGTCTATTACCTGGTGATGTGAGGGGCTGGGGAACCTCCATTATGACGTTCTTGTATAGATCTCTTTGTCCTTCTAAATACTCCCACTCCTCCATGGAGAAATAGACAGCGACATCCTGACACCTTATAGGAACCTGACACATACAATCATACCGTCATCCCCAGATCCCTTCATAGTGTTACTGTATAATGTCCCAGCATTCCCAGCAGTGTCACCTCTCCAGTCAGCAGCTCAATCATCTTGTAGATTAGTTCTAGGATCTTCTGCTCATTGATGTCCTCATGGATCAGAGGGTGAGGTGGAGGCCCCGTGATTGGGCTCAGGGGTCTTCCCCATCCCTCAGACACAGGGTCCTGACAGCGATCACTAGAGGTCTTCTTCACCACTGTGTAATCCTGGTTATGGAGAGACACATTAATAAATCTCACTACAGACATTTCCAGAGTCCTCACCTCTCCAGTTCTGTCCATCTGTTATTCCCATAGATAAGAATGATGTAATGTGACATCATCAGAATCTCTCACCTCTCCAGTGAGACGGAAGAGGATCTCTAGGGTGAGGTGTAATATCCTCTCCGCCATCTTGTCTCTGTCCATATCCATCCTTGATGGGTAAAACAGGAAATTTCTCTTTTGTAGAAGATCTTCACTGAGAGGATCCGATATTGTAGAGACCTGAATGAGAAGATGATGAGCCGATGTAACATCATAAGAATCCTGTGTAATAATACAATTACTGGGGATAATAAGGGAAACATATGAGGAGATTTATTATCTTACAGGGTTTAGTTTTCTTCCCTGACATCTACTAATAAAACCTATATATTTAGGCCACAGACAACAAGCAGTTTCCTCCTCGGAGTTGGCAGCAGAACACGTTCCTCATAGACTCATCTTCCATAAAGCTAATTCTCATCTCATTACCGACACTGGAATCGGCATTAGCAATACTGCAGGAGATATTTGTTATGAATGAGTCACCGGAGGAGGAGAAAACAAAAATACAAGCTAAGTCCAGAAAAACCGGAGAGGTTGGTAGCTATCGGATTGCAGACCCCTGATCCTATTCACCACAACTAATAGTAGCCGTGGGGGGTTCCTACGGTGTTCCTAGACCCCTCGTCACAGCCGGAGAGCTAAATAAGCCTAAAGAAAGAAAGGGGAAATCTAAACTGCCCCAGAGCAGACCCCAAAGCAATAGACAGCCCCCAACATGTATCGACGGTGAAAAACAGATGAAAGCACAAACACAGACAGAAAGACAGGCTGAGCAAACAATGGGGCCCAACTAACTAGATAGGACAGGACAGAAAAGATGCTGGCTGCAATCCGCAAAAACCCTGCCCAAAATGTCCCAACCGTCTGATAGGAAAAAAGGCCCTGAAGTCGCTAGACTTCAAAATCACTATATCAGCACTCAGGTATATTCTGAAAAAAGAGCAAAGAGATCAACTGATCAGAGACAAAAATGGAATTCAGCCAGTCCCAGCAAGAGCTGGCTGAACACAAACACTAAGTAAACCAGACAAAATCTCATGGAATAATAGCAGGGCAAAAACTTAGCTTTAGAAGACAGGAACTAGACTGGAGGCCAGAGCTCAGAGCAGAGAGGATCACCAGCAACCTTGCAGGGCGTCGGCTGCCTTATATCCACTCAGAGATTCCAGATCTCCAATCACCCTCCGCCTGCTCTGATGACAGGTTCTTCCCATCTAAATCAATTTCACTACCTCCCTTCACCAGCAGAGGGAGTTCATCAGACATCAATGCTGAAGGGGAAAATGAACTCACAACAGATATTCATTACAGGCGACATGAGAAATAACTCCTTCATGGTGAGGACGACATCTTCATCTTCTATTACGGCTCTAGAAACAGATTTGGCCAGAGTCGGTCACTGACTCCATCCCCACCGGCCGTCTATATGAAGGTTTCCCGTCTTCCCCGCACTGGAATCTTCTATCCCGTTAGATCTCAGCTCTGAGTCACACACAGAAGTTTGAGGCTTTAAAAAAGATCTTTTGCTTCCACAATCAACGTGGACAGAAATGATCTGATCCCAAAGTCTCCATGTACAGTGATTTATGGGGTTTCTTTCTGGCCTTAGGCTTTCCTATATTACAAGAAAAACTCCAGAAAAAGGTGATATTAAAATGTTTCTAAAGAAAATTGGCTCCAACAATTCTTGTAAGAAGAAAAAATCAGAAGACACATTTTATAATTTATCACATGTTAAACATTTATTAAAAAGAAATGAATCTTTTTGTGCCCCAGGACATAGATGTACACCACAGGGATGGCACAGAGGAGGCTTTAACAAAAACCCTGAAAAGCAAACATGACATCTAAGAAGGTGTGACAGAGTCCGGCTGAATGCCCCCCGCCCCCAAGTACTCGATAGTATGGGGCGGCCTAGTTACTCCGATACTTACATGCCTAATAATGGTGTCTGGGCTGCAATGTATGAAGGTCTATTAGGCCGGGCCAGAGGCAGCGTCCAATAAGTTACCATATAACGCCCCCATACACATTAGACTAAAATTCTACGAAAGCACTGATTTTGGGCGGTTTGGCCGACCATATAATGTATTTTGGGGCCTCCCGACAGATGATGCCAGGGCAGAGAAGGATCTGACATCCTGAATTTCAGAGGATAATCCGTTTGTTCTTCCAGTAGATAATCCTCCTCTAGAGGAGTCTGGAGGTGACTCTCTCATACAGACCACAGGAAAGCTGGAATATTTGTGTGTATGGGGGAGTCGGGAGAGATCGCCGTCTGCCAAATGACCGTTCAGCCAACTCTTATCTCATGTGTATGGGGCTGTTAGTATTACACTGACAGGCAGTGATGATACACGGCACTACAGTAGTACAGGGCATCACCGGAGCCATCAGGGGCTTGTATGTTGTATGATCGCACTGATCAGAGGGGTTTAAAGTGGAACAAAAGATCACATTTTCAGTAACAAGAAATATCCATCACTATATGGAAAGCAGAGTCACTGCACAGTGTTAGTTACATCACGTCCATAACTACTTTATTACACTCTACTATCCTGTACACAGTGGAGTAGATAGAAATCACAGATCCCACAGCAATAGCTGGAATTGGATCCTCCAACCTAAAGAAAAAAAAAATCTCTATCTATATGCACTGTTCAAAAAAATAAAGGGAACACTTAAACAACAGAATATAACTCCAAGTAAATCAAACTTCTGTGAAATCAAACTGTCCACTTAGGAAGCAACACTGACTGACAATCAGTTTCACATGCTGTTGTGCAAATGGAATAGACAACAGATGGAAATTATTGGCAATTATCAATACACCCTCAATAAAGGAGTAGTTCTGCAGGTGGGGACCACAGACCACATCTCAGTATCAATGCTTTCTGGCTGATGTTTTGGTCACTTTTGAATGTCGATTGTGCTTTCACACTCGTGGTAGCATGAGACGGACTCTACAACCAACACAAGTGGCTCAGGTAGTGCAGCTCATCCAGGATGGCACATCAATGTGAGCTGTGGCAAGAACGTTTGCTGTGTCTGTCAGCATAGTGTCCAGAGGCTGGAGGCACTACCAGGAGACAGGCCAGTACACCAGGAGACATGGAGGGGGCTGTATGCAGGCAACAACCCAGCAGCATGACCACTACCTCCACCTTTGTGCAAGGAGGAACAGGAGGAGCACTGCCAGAGCCCTGCAAAATGATCTTCAGCAGGCCACAAATGTTCATGTGTCTGCACAAATGGTTAGAAACTGACTCCATGAGGATGGTCTGAGAGCCAGACATCCACAGATGGGGGTTGTGCTCACAGCCCAACACCGTACAGGACGCTTGGCATTTGCCACAGAACACCAGGATTGGCAAATTCAACACTGGCGCCCTGTGCTCTTCACAGATGAAAGCAGGTTCACACTGAGCACATGTGACAGACGTGACAGAGTCTGGAGACGCTGTGGACAGCGATCTTGTCATGCATGCGCCACCAGTACCGGCGCCTCCTGTCAGGTCGGGGCCGGCATCACCTATCTCACCGGGTCCTGCTCTTCCTGCTGCTGCTGCTCCCAGGGTTCCCCCTCGGATCCCCGCTTACCGCTCTGGCCGCCGCACGACACCCTCAGCCTCCCATGCTGCAGCCCGGGGGATTCAGCAAGAGGGTTCCTCTTCCTGTTCTGCTCCAGGTATGCACCTTAGGCCCGGGCGCGCTCCCTTCTCCTCACTTAACCCCTTCTGCACCACCCCATGTGGAGCGATCACCAATCAAGCTCCAGCACAGGGTATGTCAGGCGGCTCCTCCCTCATGGAGGCGCCTGATTATCGTGTGCCTTCCGTACGGTATTCTGGCCCTGTCTGGTCACTCCTGTCTCCAGTCGCTCCTGACTCCTGTCGCTCCTGACTCCTGTCGCTCCTGACTCCTGTCGCTCCTTATTCCAGTCGCTCCAGCTCCTGTCACTCCTGACTCCTGTCACTCCTGACTCTGGTTACTCCTGATTCCTGTTGCTCCTGACCCCTGTTGCTCCTGGCTCCGGTCACTCCTGACTCCAGTCGCTCTGCCTTGTCTGTCTCACCCGCACCTGAGCCGCCCCTCTTGGTATCAGCTGTCACGGTATTCGGCTCCTTCGGGCCTGCTCCTGACAGTCCCTGTATAGGGGTCGGCACCACCTGGCCAGCTCACCCCTGGACTTTGTAACGCCCCAGCGGTCTTCCAAGAATTTGTTAATGACGTTTTCTGGGATCTTCTATACTACTCGTGCCTCGTGGTGTATTTAGATGACATCCTCATCTTTTCATCAGACCTGCCCTCTCACAGGAGGAGTGTTCGCCTGATCTTGCAACGCTTGCAGGAGAATCAACTTTATGCCAAGTTGGAGAAATGCCTGTTCGAGCAGACCTCCCTACCCTTCTTGGGGTATATCATCACGGACTTGGGGTTGTGAATGAACCCAGAGAAATTGTCCGCGGTGCTCAAATGGCCACCACCTGCCGGAGTGAAGGCCATTCAATGCAAATTACTGCAGGCAATTCATCCCGCACTTCTCTGCTTTAACCAAGCCTATTGTTGCCCTTACCCGGAAGGTTGCAAGACCGAACATCTGGCCCTCGGAAGCTGAAGATGCATTTTTCGCCCTGAAGCGGGCCTTTGCTACGGCTCCGGTTTTGCATCGGCCAGAGGTCGGCAAGCCCTTCGTCTTCGAGGTAGACGCATCTTCTACTGGGGCTGGGGCGATTCTTTCCCAAAAGGGTGCTTGGCTACGTGCAGGTTCTTCTCCAAGTCATTTTCACCCGCAGAGTGTAACTACATGATTGGGGATCGGGAGTTGCTGGCCATAAAGATGGCGCTGGAGGAGTGGCGTTGTCTCCTGAAGGGGGCGGTCCATCCCTTCACCATATTCACTGACCACAAAAACTTGGCCTACCTCCAGTCGGCTCAAAGACTTAACTCCAGACAAGCCAGGTGGTCATTGTTTTTCTCTCACTTCGACTTTGAGCTCCACTTCCTACCCGGTGACAAAAATACCAAAGCAGATGCTCTCTCCCAGTCCCTGCAGTCACCTGAAGTGGAGGAGGCTCCGTTGCATGTTATCAATCCTGCCCGAGTTATCACGGTAGCTCCTGTGAATCTTGATTCCGTGCCGCCTGGCAAGACCCTCATCCCGTAAGACAAAAGGGTAGAAGTACTACGCTGGGGCCACTCCTCCAAGATCGCTGGACATGTCGGCATCAAGAGGACCCTTGTGCTGGTTTCCCGTTATTACTGGTGGCCTTCTCTACGCCAAGATGTGTCAGACTTCGTGGCCTCCTGCTCAATTTGCGCCAGGAACAAGGTACCTAGAAGCTTGTCCTCCAGCCTTCTTCTGCCGTTGCCTGTTCCCGAAGCTCCTTGGCAACACATCACCATGGATTTTGTTACCGACTTACCCCGCTCTTCTGGATGCACGACTGTTCTGGTGGTAGTCGATCGGTTTTCCAAGATGGCCCATTTTGTCCCGTTACCCGGCTTGCCCACAGCTTCTGAATTGGCTAAAATCTTCATTCATCAGATTTTCAGATAACACGGACCTCCTCAGCGAATCGTGTCTGACCGCGGGGTACAGTTTACCTCCCGCTTCTGGAGAGCACTCTGTAAACTCTTGGGCATATCTCTGGATTTCACTTCCGCTTATCATCCACAGACTAACGGGCAAGTCGAACGGGTCAACCAAGTCTGGACCTCCTACCTGCGGAACTTCTCTAACGCTCATCATGACAATTGGGTCGATCTTCTTCCATGGGCAGAGTTTGCCCATAACAATCACTCCAATGAATCCACCACCAGGTATCCGTTTTTGTGGTCTCCGGTCAGAATCCAGGCGTGCATCTTCCATTATCTTCATCCTCCGGCGTACCCGCCGCCGATGCCCTCTCCCAAGAGTTTTCCCAGGTCTGGAGGAAGACCAAAGAGGCTCTTATACAAGCCGTGGCCGGGATGAAAAAACATGCCGACAAGAGGCGGAGGGATCTCCCACCATACCATCCAGGAGACAAGGTCTGGCTGTCGACCAAGCACATCCGCTTGAAAATCCCTTCGTATAAATTGGGCCTCCGGTACATCAGTCCCTTCGAGGTTCTTGGACGCATCAACAATACGGCCTACAGATTGAGGCTGCCTGCTTCACTCCGGGTCCATAACGTCTTCCATATCTTGCTCCTGAAATCGGTCATCCTCAATCAGTTCTGTCCTGCGCCTCCCGTTGTTCCTCAGCCAGTAGGGGACGATGACGTCTTCGAAGTGAGGGATATTTTGGCCATGAAAAAGGTTAGGGGAAAGACCTTTTTTCTCATCGATTGGAGAGGGTTCGGGCCTCTTGGGAATCGCGAGAGAATGTTGATGCTCCTCGCATCATGGACAGATTCTTGGCCAATCTCAGAAGGAGGAGACGTAAAGGGGGGGTACTGTCATGACTGCGCCGCCGTTGCCTATGACTGCTCTGTGCACACAGGACCTGTGATGAGGTTACAGGAGGGGAGGAGTCAGAGGTCACATGATCAGGGGCCTCAGAGTGTTCAGGACTCAGTGTGCTGGAGCGCTCCCGATAATCAGCTGAGTCTGTAGCGCTGTGTGATAGTCACAGCACCTGCATGGAGAGCGACACATGCAGCTGATTATCGGGAGCGCTCCAGGGATCCGGGGTCCCGATATTAGCCAATAACAACTTCTCTGACGATATTCGCTCATCTCTAGTTATAACAGCTCAAAGAAATTCACCGAACTTTTCATTAAGTTTAATAGCAAGACCCTATTAAATATTGGGCACCAGCGGGACGAACCTCAAAGATGACACATGTCCTTTGTATTTTAGGCAAAAATAATAATAAATATATATATATATATATACTGTATATAGACTTTTTTACAATTTCATAATTGCAAAAAGGAAAGAGGGGTGATGCCAAATTTTGGGCACCCTTGGAGATTTGTGTACTGAGATAATTTTGACCAAGATTTCACACCTTAATTAGCTTGTTAGGGTTATGGTGAGATCACATGGTGACCAGGAGCTACAGTCTGAGGAAAGGGCTAAAAAGCCTTCACTAGACCCCTGTACAGCTGTATAAAGAGGCCCAGGCTTTATAGTGAAGGGACAGGAGTGAGGGTTTGTGCCCAGGAGCTACAGTCTGAGGAAAGGGCTAAAAAGCCTTCACTAGACCCCTGTACAGCTGTATAATGAGGCCCAGGCTTTGTAGTGAAGGGACAGGAGTGAGGGCCTGTACCCAGGAGCTACAGTCTGAGGAAAGGGTTAAAAAGCCTTCACTAGACCCCTGTACAGCTGTATAATGAGACCCAGGCTTTATAGTGAAGGGACAGGAGTGAGGGCCTGTGCCCAGGAGCTACAGTCTGAGGAAAGGGCTAAAAAGCCCTCACTAGACCCCTGTACAGCTGTATAATGAGGCCCAGGCTTTATAGTGAAGGGACAGGAGTGAGGGCCTGTGCCCAGGAGCTACAGTCTGAGGAAAGGGCTAAAAAGCCTTCACTAGACCCCTGTACAGCTGTATAATGAGGCCCAGGCTTTATAGTGAAGGGACAGGAGTGAGGGCCTGTGCCCAGGAGCTACAGTCTGAGGAAAGAGCTAAAAAGCCTTCACTAGACCCCTGTACAGCTGTATAATGAGGCCCAGGCTTTATAGTGAAGGGACAGGAGTGAGGGCCTGTGCCCAGGAGCTACAGTCTGAGGAAAGGGCTAAAAAGCCTTCACTAGACCCCTGTACAGCTGTATAATGAAGCCCAGGCTTTATAGTGAAGGGACAGGAGTGAGGGCCTGATCCCAGGAGCTACAGTCTGAGGAAAGGGCTAAAAAGGCCTTCACTAGACCCCTGTACAGCTGTATAATGAGGCCCAGGCTTTATAGTGCAGGGACAGGAGTGAGGGCCTGTGCCCAGAAGCTACAGTCTGAGGAAAGGGCTAAAAAGCCTTCACTAGACCCCTGTACAGCTGTATAATGAGGCCCAGGCTTTATAGTGAAGGGACAGGAGTGAGGGCCTGTGCCCAGGAGCTACAGTCTGAGGAAAGGGCTAAAAAGCCTTCACTAGACCCCTGTACAGCTGTATAATGAGGCCCAGGCTTTATAGTGAAGGGACAGGAGTGAGGGCCTGTTCCCAGCAGCTACAGTCTGAGGAAAGGGCTAAAAAGCCTTCACTAGACCCCTGTACAGCTGTATAGAGGTCCAGGCTTTATAGTGAAGGGACAGGAGTGAGGGCCTGATCCCAGGAGCTACAGTCTGAGGAAAGAGCTAAAAAGCCTTCACTAGACCCCTGTAGAGCTGTATAATGAAGCCCAGGCTTTATAGTGAAGGGACAGGAGTGAGGGCCTGATCCCAGGAGCTACAGTCTGAGGAAGGCTAAAAAGCCTTCACTAGACCCCTGTACAGCTGTATAATGAGGCCCAGGCTTTATAGTGCAGGGACAGGAGTGAGGGCCTGTGCCCAGGAGCTACAGTCTGAGGAAAGGGCTAAAAAGCCTTCACTAGACCCCTGTACAGCTGTATAATGAGGCCCAGGCTTTATAGTGAAGGGAGAGGAGTGAGGGCCTGTTCCCAGGAGCTACAGTCTGAGGAAAGAGCTAAAAAGCCTTCACTAGACCCCTGTAGAGCTGTATAATGAAGCCCAGGCTTTATAGTGAAGGGACAGGAGTGAGGGCCTGATCCCAGGAGCTACAGTCTGAGGAAAGGGCTAAAAAGCCTTCACTAGACCCCTGTACAGCTGTATAATGAGGCCCAGGCTTTATAGTGAAGGGACAGGAGTGAGGGCCTGTGCCCAGGAGCTACAGTCTGAGGAAAGGGCTAAAAAGCCTTCACTAGACCCCTGTACAGCTGTATAATGAGGCCCAGGCTTTATAGTGAAGGAACAGGAGTGAGGGCCTGTTCCCAGGAGCTACAGTCTGAGGAAAGGGGTAAAAAGCCTTCACTAGACCCCTGTACAGCTGTATAATGAGGCCCAGGCTTTATAGTGAAGGGACAGGAGTGAGGGCCTGTGCCCAGGAGCTACAGTCTGAGGAAAGAGCTAAAAAGCCTTCACTAGACCCCTGTACAGCTGTATAATGAGGCCCAGGCTTTATAGTGAAGGGACAGGAGGGCCTGTGCCCAGGAGCTACAGTCTGAGGAAAGGGCTAAAAAGCCTTCACTAGACCCCTGTACAGCTGTATAATGAGGCCCAGGCTTTATAGTGAAGGGACAGGAGTGAGGGCCTGTTCCCAGGAGCTACAGTCTGAGGAAAGGGCTAAAAAGCCTTCACTAGACCCCTGTACAGCTGTATAATGAGGCCCAGGCTTTATAGTGAAGGGACAGGAGGGAGACAAGTGGGGAAAGGAGCCATAAGAGCCGGACTGCCCATCACTAACCTGCAGAGCCGCGCTCCACATATATGGCTGCTCTATGCACAGGACCTGTGATGAGGTCACAGGAGGGGAGGAGTCAGGGGTCACATGATCTCCGGAGTGCAGACCTCCATGGAGCTTTCTCCTCAGTCAGTGACATTCCCGCCATTATTCGCCCCTCACTACTGGCACAATTACCCCGCGCCGCCTTCTCTACACAGTGTTATGTGTGGAATGTAACGTGTGGTTTCTCTGGAGGGAAATAGACCCCACACATGAGGGAATTCTCACCGGTTACCGACCGTCTACTATATGGCGGCATATGATTGTGCTATCGACTCCACACCAGGAGCTAAAATGCCCAAATCTCTAATGTAACCGCTATAAGAGAAGATATAACAAATTTCTCCTAAACTCACACAGCGGAGGAGGCCTCACTTGGAGCAATGTGACTCGCGCACAGAAAATCTATTCCCGGTTCTGTGATAAGTTATCGGCGAACAGGAAGAAGAAAGGTCTGAATTACAGCCCAGACTGGAGGAGAAACTGCAGGAGTGAGAATTGGCCAATCAGCGCTCTTCACCCCTATACTTATCTACACAAATACAAGATATGGAATGACAATTAGACGCCATTCTCACCACCAGAACGGAGAGGCGCTAACTTGGAGTAAAGCCGCGTTTTATCACCATGCCAATAAGCCTAATAAGATGCCGCTCGTAAGCTCAGAATGAGAGAGTCACTGCATATAATCTCCTCTATAAAAGACCCTAAGGGTCAGATCTCAGCCCACCCCGATGTCATGTATAGCACTTATAATGAATACCCCCAGAGTTTGTATTCCCCCCACAATCACCCCCCTCACTACTGGAGTCATTCCTTCACACACTACATCTACCTAACCTGACTGAGTCCGCGGCACAACAACTCCATTTACACATCTCTGAGGAGGAAATAGTTTCATCACTCAAAAAACTAAAAAGAGGAAAGGCCCCGGGGCCGGATGGTCTTACAGCAATATATTATAAAAAATGCAGCGATGTGCTGACACCACATATAAAAACCTCTGTAATTCACTACTAAATGGCTCACAGCTGCCCCCTGAGTTCTACGTGGCGCATGTAACCGTAATCCCTAATCCTAAGAAAGATCATCTCACCACAAATTATAGACCTATATCCCTCTTATACATTGACTTCAGAATCTTTACATCCATTGTGACTAACAGGATCAATAAAATCCTCCCTCACCTCATCCATCGGGATCAGGTTGGTTTTATACCAGCGTGACAGGCCCCAGATAATATTAGGAGAGCGTTAAATATTATTCATACAACTAACCTACAGCAAAAGCGACTTCTCCTGCTTGCATTAGATACTGAGAGGGCTTTCGATTCGGCGTCCTGGACATATCTCTTTACGGTTCTATCGGAAGTCGGATTCTCCCCTAAACTTATAAAGTGCCTCCAATTGTTATATGATAGCCCTATCGCTTATATAAAACTCCCGTCACCACATCCCCCTCCAATTAATATTCAGAGGGTACCAGGCAGGGCTGTCCTCTATCTCTGGATCTTTTTGCACTTGCAATGGAACCCATTGTGGAAGCAATAAGGAGAGATCAGAATATCCTGGGCCCTGAGAATATGGGAGACCACTATAAAGTCAGCCTCTTTACGGATGATCTCCTGCTAACATTAATAAGTCCCCACACTACACTCCCTCACTTGTTTTCCCTCTTCACAAAATTGAGAAGATCTCAGGGTTAAAGATTAACATTGATAAATCCGAAGCATTATTTGTAAATTTTCCTAAGAGCAAACTAATATAGCCTCCCATTTTGGGTTTATACACAAAGAACATTATCTAACATATCTGGGTATCAACTTAACAGCCAACAGGTCACCTCTGTTTAGGTGGAATTACACTCCACTGATCCGAAACTTCCAGAGGGACCTGGATAGATGGGCTTCCTCAAAGTTATCCTGGCCCGGCAGAACACAGGCATTAAAAATGGTGTCACTGCCTCACTTCTTATATCTATTTAGGTCCCTCCCAATTATGGTACCAGCCAGAACGTTCACTCAGTTACACTCTATGATGTCTAAGTTTCTTTGGCTCGGAAAACAACCCAGAATTGTGCAAAAACTTATGTTCCATCACAGAAAAGAAGGGGGTTTATCCCTCCCTAATTTTACACTTTATTACAAGTCGGCACAGATTGCTCCATTAATAAGTGCGTGTTCATATCCCAATAGTCCGAGATGGGTTATTCTGGAATCATTTCTCTCCAAACCATTCTCTTTATCAGGCCTAATGTGGACCACAGACCAACTTCCACGGGGGTTAATGAATGTGGCTCCTTTTACAGTCCACTCGTTTCTTCTTTGGAGGAAAGTCCGGTTTAAATATAACTTACAATCAAGCCCTTCTCCCCTGACAGCCATATTACAAAACCCCATGTTCCCACCAGGCCTTGAGCCACAAATGTTTTCTGTCATTGCAAAATCAACTGTGTTGGCTGGATGCCATTTCAGCTGACTCCATTGATGAGAGAAGGAGCATTAGGCTAAGTGCACACGTTGCAGAAAATTTCTGCACAAAAACCTGAATCCCTTCCCAGAAACCGCACCTATTTTTCCGCGGCGGTTTTTGTGTGTTTTTTGCGCGGTTTTGATGCGTTTTTGATGCGTTTTTTTACCGCAGCAGTTTCTAAAAGCATGGGAGAAGCCTAAACCGCAGAAAAAAACGCAACATTAATATGCATGCTGCGATTTTTACCGCAATGCGTTTTTTTCGCGGTAAAAAACGCATCAATGTGCACAAAAAGTGCAAAATGCATAGAAATGACTGTGCACCTTATTTTTAGCAGTTTTATAGCGGTTTTATAGTGAAAACCGCGATAAAAACCGCTAAAAAAAACGCTGTGTGTGAACACAGCCTTACGCTCCCTCTCCCATCATCCCCCTCTCATCAGCTTCTGATGTCACTAACGCCAACACTGACAGGGGGTCGCAATGACGTCACTACTCGGAGCCTACAGTCCGGAGATGTGCGGGAGCTCGCAGCAGTGAAGAAACCAGGAGGAAAGGTGAGTTTTGGATTTGTTTTTTATGAGGCTGCCTATGAGGTGCATTATATAAAGGGCTGCATTATTCTATAGGGTCTGCCTATGGGGAGTGCATTATACTATATTGAGGATTATAGTGAGACTTTTCTGGCACATTATACTATATGGAGGCTATCTAGCGGGCCATCATACAGTGTGGAGATTACAGTGCTGGAGCTATCAAACAATTTGGGGAATACTAAGCGGTCAGTGTATATACAGTGAGGGGGGATTAGATTGTGTATAAGAGAGCATCATACTGTGTATAGGGGAGCATCATACTGTGTATAGGGGAGCATCATACTGTGTATAGGGAAGCATCATACAGTGTATAGGGGAGCATCATACAGTGTATAGGGGAGCATCATACTGTGTATAGGGGAGCATCATACTGTGTATAGGGGAGCATCATACAGTGTATAGGGTGTGATGTACAATGTCTGTGAGGTATGGGGTTTTGTCTACAAAATATGATGTTTTCTGTTGTAACTTTCCAGAAAAATCCAGCCCTCTATGCCAATGCAGGCTGTCAGCTCATGCAGCACCTTCCCCCCTCCTCTTTTCGCCCATGGCTCACTCACACACTGACCAGTGCCCCCCTGCCTGGGCTAGCTCTGAAACCTTAAACCAACTTCCTCTCGAAGAGCAGGGGGAAGAGATCCCTTTGTTCGGAAAAACACAGGCTGTATGCCGGTATATGGGAAACATAAAAGTCATATTACGAAAACCATACCCAGTAGAGATATGAAAATCATATTTTTGTAACCTGAGCGGTCCCAGCTTCGATGCCGTGTCTCTTTCGAAGTTCCACCCTGCCCAGAACATGAGATATGATTTGCGCCCAAATGGACGGTCATATCGCATAGATGTTTGATGTTTTCTTGATGGGCTCATTACGCTGGGAAACATGATACCACTGATGAGTCCATACCAGCTTCTCCCATAAAGTTATAGCTAATCTAAGTTTTGTAGCCAAAACATAACTTGGATAAGAGAGGTGGGATCAACCCAGAATGCACCTCTCCGTGATGTCACATAGGAAAGTCTATAAGGCATTTCCTGGGCAAACCAGCTCAGAACAGCTCAAGTCGTCGTGCTGACAAGAACTCCAGATGAATGGAGACGTGTGGCTCCTCCCCCCTTAAAGCCGCATGGTCTGCCTAAGGAACAATATGGAACTGTGAGTGTAATCTCTTTGTTTTCTCCACTTTTATTTTATACCTGTACTGTACATATTTTATGTCTCAATTTTATAGCAACTTTTATCTGTAATCACTGTCCTCTTTCGGAAAATAAATGAAATTATTTAGATCTGTCTCCATGCTCTAAGAATCGAACTATACGCCTTTGATAGATAATCGCTACTAATTCAAGGGGTTTGCCACGGACCCTCTTAATTTAACACTGTGAATTAAGTAACCGTGACTGGTGGCAGCGCGTTGTGTACGGCTATTACGGCTTGCTGGCAGTCTAGAAGGGTCTTATATTGCTGAGTAAGGGGCTTCAGCCACAGCATTGATAATTCCCTTACTGCAGAAGCCTAATTGCCGGTTCACAACAGGCAGCCCGTCCGGCGACTAATTATCCTAGGTGCAGTTCCCTGACTGACCTGAGGGTAAGGGGGGCGCCGGAGAGCTGCGAGTTCCAAAGTGGAACTGAGAAAGTGGGATATACATAAATCCCCGCAGTACTTGGAAGATTGATAGCAGTGGTGGGGCATCCAAATTAAACTCCCCCTGCGGCAAATTGTAGAGCGAGATTAGCTTGCTGGATATTTTTGGTCACATGGTGCCAGTGTTGGGATAACTAAGATAAGCCCCACTGCGCCTGTGATAGCCGTGTGCCGGCATTGTGTCACGCCCCTCCGTCCGCTGATACACCGGTGTCAGTGGTGGGATCGTGACATAGTGGTGACACAGGGTCCGCTGTCCGTCGCGTTTTGGTGGCAGCGGGACCCCCGTTAGTCGTCGCCCGTAAGTAGACGAACGGCGGTGGGCTGTTCGTCACATATTGGTGGCACAGCAGTGGGATAATCCTAGAGCATTAGTGATTTGGTTTGAGCAATCATTCCTCTCACTAAAAACCTGCACGGTTCCTGCGGGAATCCTGCATCATAGGTTTTGGAGAACAGACTCAGTGGTTACTAGTCCTGAGACATTAGTGTGTACTTGCAAGTATCCCCCTCCCGTTTCTTCGTTTTTCTTTTTCTATCTTTTATTTGGCAACCATGGCGGCGATGACAGTGGAGTGGTATCAGAAGCAGAAAAAGGACACCCTTGCTGGGTTATGCACGTACCGAGGCATAGACGCCGCAGGAGGAACCAAAGATCAAATGATCGCGGCTCTAGTGCAGCTGGACAACGGCCAGAATCCAGCGAGCGCAGAAGTTGGCCCAAGTTGCCATGGGGCTGCAGCAGAGGCTCCACTCCTGAGCGCTGGCCCCACATTCAACCAGAACGGGGTGGACCCCTATCTGCAAATGGCCTTGGACGAACTCCCCGCCGAAGACAGGGATGGGCGGGTGAGGCTGATCCAGCAATATCGGCAGGAGGCCCAAGCCGAACGTGAGCGCCAAGCTGAGGCTGAGAGGGACGAGCGTCAAGCCCAGGCTGAGAGAGCTGAGCGCCATGCAGAAGCTCAGAGGGCCCATGAGCTGGAGATGCTCCAGCAGGGGTGGAATGCCCCCACAGCCCGAAGCCGTGAGCCCAGCAGCGTCCAGACTCCTAAACCCCGGCCAGAGCATTTTCCCGTGATGGAAAAGGATGGGGACTTGGACACGTTCCTGCGAGCCTTTGAGAAAGCCTGCAGACAGTACCAGCTGCCTAGAGACCAATGGGCAAGGTACTTGACCCCAGGGCTAAAAGGCAAAGCCCTGGAGGCATTTGCTTCTCTTCCGCCAGAAGCCGATGACGACTATGACGCCATAAAGCAGGCGCTGATCGCCAAATACCGGCTGACACCTGAGGTATACCGAAAGAAGTTCCGACACCTCCAACGTGGCCCACACGATAGCTACAGTGATGTGGTGCAAGGACTCAGGACCCACTTTGACCAGTGGATCCATGGACTGTCCGTTGAAACCTTTGAGCAGCTACGGGACCTGATGATCAAAGACCAGTTCCTGCATCTCTGCCCAGCTGAGGTCCGACAGTTCATCCTGGACCGCGAACCAACGAACGCGGACAAAGCGGCGCAGATCGCCGACAACCACGAGGCCAACCGGAAGCCCGAGACGCGGAGGCCAGTCGCCACCAGCTGGAAAGGGGGTAAGCCAGCAACCAACCCCAATGCCCCAGCTAGCCGTCCCTCCGGAGGCCCTGTCCCTGTTGCCAACAACAGGCCGGCTACTGACAGTCGCCTGTGTCACCACTGCCAGCGGCCTGGTCACTTCTTTTACACCTGTCCGAACAGGCCGAAGAACCCCCCAGCCAAGGCCCCCGGGCCCAATGCCTCTGTTCTTTTGGTGGGAGGTGTGGTTGGGAGGGCTGACGACAACGTTCAACCTGTTCAGGTGGGGGCCCGTCTTGCTACAGGCCTCAAGGACACCGGGGCTGAACGAACCCTCATCCGTCCTGGACTGGCGGCCCCTGAAGAGTTTGTTGAGGGGAAAACCCTGACTGTCACCGGGATTGGAGGCACCCGTTGTCCCTTGCCAGTGGCACGAGTTTTTCTTGACTGGGGTGCCGGGAGCGGGTTGAGGGAGGTGGGAGTGTCTGGAAATTTGCCCACTGATGTTTTATTGGGGACTGACTTGGGGAGGATGGTTGCATACTATGTCCCTGACACCCTTCCCCAAACTGATAATAAGGGTAACGTTAACCCTGATGATGTTGATGATGGGAAACTGAATGTGTTACCTGCTAATGCCTTGATGAGTAATGATGCAACTAACAACCATTCTTTCCCCAGGTACGATGCTGATGCTGATGTGAATGTACCAAAGCAAACTGATAACCATTCTTCTCCTAGGAAGGATGATGATGATGTTGATGTATCTGTGCCGACTGAACCCGTTAACCCTTTCTTTGAAGCGGTAGATGTGTCCACAGGTACCGAAGTGCTCAGCCCCGTCACTCTGCGGAGTGAGACGGCTGAGGAACCCCTGGCAGGAGTAAGCAACGGTGCTCAAGGAAATGGGGAGGTGCATGGGGACCATGAGGAAGGTAATGCCATGCAGCTGACCAGTGCCACCGAGGAAGGTAACTGGCCCATAAGTAGCACTGCTCCTGAAGTGTTGGGGGTGGATGGGGAGGTAGAGCCCAGGGCAGCACCAGCTGGTGGGTCTGCAGAAATCCCCAGGGAGACAGCATACATAGCAGCTGTCACACGCAGTCAGAGTGCCCAGATCGCAGGTAACGCACTGTCTTCTGGACCCTCTGCTGCTACAGGAGAGACTGAACCAGAGGTGAACCCAGAGCCGGTTCCAGAGGGACCCAGTAAAGAGGGGACCCTGACGTCACTTCTGGCAGCCTCCAGCATGGAGTTCCAGGCTGCTCTGCACTCAGATGCCAGCCTGGAGAAATTGAGAGGTCTCGCCGAGACGCCCACCTCCAAGTCTGATAAGGAGAGGGTGTTCTGGGAACGAGGAAGGTTGTACCGGGAGACAGTACCCGGAGATCCTAAAAAGGAGTGGTTGAGGGAAAGACAGCTGGTCGTCCCCTATCAGTTCAGAACTGAGTTGTTGCGGATTGCCCATGAGATTCCACTCGCTGGACACTTGGGGATCAGCAAAACAAAGGCACGGCTGTCTCAACACTTCTATTGGCCCAAGATGGGGACAGATGTAACACACTACTGCCGCTCCTGTGCCACCTGTCAAAAAGTGGGTAAGGCGGGGCCTGCTCTTAAGGCTCCCCTTATTCCTTTGCCGGTGATAGAGGAGCCTTTCCAGAGAATCGCGGTGGACATTGTAGGACCGCTGTCCGTCCCCAGCAGCTCCGGAAAGCGATACATTCTCACCGTGGTAGACTACGCTACCCGGTACCCAGAGGCAGTAGCTCTGTCTTCAACCAGGGCAGAAAAGGTGGCTGACGCACTGGTGACCATCTTTTCAAGGGTAGGATTTCCCAGGGAGATGCTTACCGATCAAGGGCCCCAATTCATGTCTCGCCTAATGGAGGCTCTCTGTGAGAAAATGCAGGTGACGCACCTGGTATCGAGTCCGTATCACCCACAGACTAATGGTTTGTGTGAACGCTTCAACGGTACCCTCAAACAGATGCTCCGCATACTGGTTGAGACCCAAGGGCGCGACTGGGAGCGGTACCTCCCACACCTGCTGTTCGCTTACAGAGAAGTTCCGCAGGCCTCGACCGGGTTCTCCCCCTTCGAGCTCCTGTATGGCAGGCGAGTCCGGGGACCCCTTGGGTTGATAAGAGAATCCTGGGAAGATGAGCCAAACCCCACAGAAGTGTCCATCGTGGATTATGTCATGCGCTTCCGTGACAAGATGCAGACCTTGACGCAGTTGGTGCATGACAACATGACGCAGGCTCAGGCTGACCAGAAGCACTGGTACGACCAGAACGCCCGGGAGCGGACCTACCAGGTGGGTCAAAAGGTGTGGGCGCTGGTCCCTGTACCAACGGATAAGCTTCAGGCAGCCTGGGAAGGCCCGTACGTCGTCCACCAACAGCTCAACCCGGTCACCTACGTGGTCACGCTTGACCATGCTCGGGGTAGGCGCAAGGCCTTTCACGTCAACATGCTGAAGGCGCACTACGAACGTGAAGCTTGCGTCCTACCGGTCTGCAATCTGCCAGAGGATGGGGAGGAAGATTCCCTCCTGGACATGCTGGCCCAGGCCAAGGCCAATGGGTCCATTGAGGACATGGAGATAAGTGGTTCGCTCACCGTGTCCCAGCGGTTGCAGTTGATGGCCACCCTGGAACTCTTCCGGCCCGTGTTCACCAACCGTCCTGGGAGGACGGAGTTAGCGGTTCATGAGGTGGACACCGGGAATCATGCCCCATTACGGCGAACACCTTATCGGATCTCTGAAACGGTGCAACAAGTCATGCGCCAAGAGATCGATGAGATGTTAAGGCTGGGGGTGATTCGACGGTCAAAAGGTGCGTGGGCTTCACCTGTAGTCCTCGTGCCTAAAAAGGATCGAACCACCCGGTTCTGCGTGGACTACAGGGGGCTCAACGCCATCACAACCTCTGATGCCCACCCGATGCCGCGCATCGAGGATCTGCTCGAGCGGTTGACAAACGCCAACTACATATCCATCATGGATTTGAGTCGGGGATACTGGCAGATTCCCCTGAGCCCTGAGGCGCAGGAGAAATCCGCCTTTATCACCCCCTTTGGACTGTACGAGTCCACGGTCATGCCCTTCGGCATGAAGAATGCCCCTGCCACTTTCCAGCGGATGGTCAACCACCTGCTTCGGGGACTGGAGGAGTACGCCGTGGCATACTTAGACGATATTGCCGTCTTCAGTTCCACCTGGGAGGAACACCTTCAGCACCTCCAGGAGGTGCTCAAGCGTCTTCACCAGGCAGGCCTGACCATCAAGCCGGGGAAGTGCCAGATAGGCATGCACAAGGTCCACTACCTGGGGCACCGGGTAGGCGGGGGTTCCATGAGTCCGGAGCCAGAAAAAGTGGACGCAATCGTGTCCTGGCCCACCCCCAGGACCAAGAAACAGGTGAAGTCCTTCTTGGGCACTGCAGGGTACTATAGGCGGTTCGTACAGGACTATAGCGCCCTTGCCAAACCCTTGACTGACCTCACCAAGCAGAGGCTACCCCAAACAGTCAACTGGACAGATGACTGTGAGGCGGCTTTCCAAGCTTTGAAAGCAGCCCTGTGTGACGAACAGCCCACCGCCGTTCGTCCACTTACGGGCGACACTAACGGGAGTCCCGCTGCCACCAAAACGCGACGGACAGCGGACCCTGTGTCACCACTATGTCACAGTCCCACCACTGACACGGGTGTATCAGCGGACGGAGGGGCGTGACACAATGCCGGCACACGGCTATCACAGGCGCAGTGGGGTTTATCTTAGTTATCCCAACACTGGCACCATGTGACCAAAAATATCCAGCAAGCTAATCTCGCTCTACAATTTGCCGCAGGGGGAGTTTAATTTGGATGCCCCACCACTGCTATCAATCTTCCAAGTTCTGCGGGGATTTGTGTATATCCCACTTTCCCAGTTCCACTTTGGAACTCGCAGCTCTCCGGCGCCCCCCTTACCCTCAGGTCAGTCAGGGAACTGCACCTAGGATAATTAGTCGCCGGACGGGCTGCCTGTTGTGAACCGGCAATTAGGCTTCTGCAGTAAGGGAATTATCAATGCTGTGGCTGAAGCCCCTTACTCAGCAATATAAGACCCTTCTAGACTGCCAGCAAGCCGTAATAGCCGTACACAACGCGCTGCCACCAGTCACGGTTACTTAATTCACAGTGTTAAATTAAGTGGGTCCGTGGCAAACCCCTTGAATTAGTAGCGATTATCTATCAAAGGCGTATAGTTCGATTCTTAGAGCATGGAGACAGATCTAAATAATTTCATTTATTTTCCGAAAGAGGACAGTGATTACAGATAAAAGTTGCTATAAAATTGAGACATAAAATATGTACAGTACAGGTATAAAATAAAAGTGGAGAAAACAAAGAGATTACACTCACAGTTCCATATTGTTCCTTAGGCAGACCATGCGGCTTTAAGGGGGGAGGAGCCACACGTCTCCATTCATCTGGAGTTCTTGTCAGCACCGACTCTGCAGCTGTTCTGAGCTGGTTCTGCCAGGGAATGCCTTATAGACTTTCCTATGTGACATCACAGAGAGGTGCATTCTGGGTTGATCCCACCTCTCTTATCCAAGTTATGTTTTGGCTACAAAACTTAGATTAGCTATAACTTTATGGGAGAAGCTGGTATGGACTCATCAGTGGTATCATGTTTCCCAGCGTAATGAGCCCATCAAGAAAACATCAAACATCTATGCGATATGACCGTCCATTTGGGCGCAAATCCTATCTCATGTTCTGGACAGGGTAGAACTTCGAAACATACGCGGTCTCGAAGCTGGGACCGCTCAGGTTACAAAAATATGATTTTCATATCTCTAGGGGGTATGGTTTTCGTAATATGACTTTTATGTTTCCCATATACCGGCATACAGCCTGTGTTTTTCCGAACAAAGGGATCCCTTCCCCCTGCTCTTCGAGAGGAAGTTGGTTTAAGGTTTCAGAGCTAGCCCAGGCAGGGGGGCACTGGTCAGTGTGTGAGTGAGCCATGGGCGAAAAGAGGAGGGGGGAAGGTGCTGCATGAGCTGACAGCCTGCATTGGCATAGAGGCCTGGATTTTTCTGGAAAGTTACAACAGAAAACATCATATTTTGTAGACAAAACCCCATACCTCACAGACATTGTACATCACACCTCCCCCCTTAAGAGGGCGCTAAGGAGGCATTACCTCTCGGTAATCGGCCATGCGCACCTCAGCGGGTTCGCCCCGGCGGGACAACCCATCGGCATTGCCGTTTTCGCTGCCCTTCCTGTGTTTTACAGTGAAGTCGTACTGTTGAAGGGCAAGGCTCCAGCGGAGCAACCTTCCATTGGTTCCGGACACTGTGTGCAACCAGCTCAGAGGGTTGTGGTCGGTTACCATCGTGAAGGCGCGCCCATACAGGTAGGGCTGCAAACGCTGCAGTGCCCACACCATGGCCAGACACTCCTTCTCGATGGTCGAGTATGCCACTTCCCTCGGCAAAAGTTTCCGGCTCAGGTACAACACGGGGTGCTCTTGGTCCCCCGAGTCGACCTGGCTAAGCACAGCACCGAGGCCAAACTCGCTGGCGTCGGTCTGTACCAGAAACGGGCGACTGCTGTCGACTGCTCTCAACACTGGAGAGTTGCACAGGGCTGCTTTCAAAGCTTGGAAAGCCGCCTCACAGTCATCTGTCCAGTTGACTGTTTGGGGTAGCCTCTGCTTGGTGAGGTCAGTCAAGGGTTTGGCAAGGGCGCTATAGTCCTGTACGAACCGCCTATAGTACCCTGCAGTGCCCAAGAAGGACTTCACCTGTTTCTTGGTCCTGGGGGTGGGCCAGGACACGATTGCGTCCACTTTTTCTGGCTCCGGACTCATGGAACCCCCGCCTACCCGGTGCCCCAGGTAGTGGACCTTGTGCATGCCTATCTGGCACTTCCCCGGCTTGATGGTCAGGCCTGCCTGGTGAAGACGCTTGAGCACCTCCTGGAGGTGCTGAAGGTGTTCCTCCCAGGTGGAACTGAAGACGGCAATATCGTCTAAGTATGCCACGGCGTACTCCTCCAGTCCCCGAAGCAGGTGGTTGACCATCCGCTGGAAAGTGGCAGGGGCATTCTTCATGCCGAAGGGCATGACCGTGGACTCGTACAGTCCAAAGGGGGTGATAAAGGCGGATTTCTCCTGCGCCTCAGGGCTCAGGGGAATCTGCCAGTATCCCCGACTCAAATCCATGATGGATATGTAGTTGGCGTTTGTCAACCGCTCGAGCAGATCCTCGATGCGCGGCATCGGGTGGGCATCAGAGGTTGTGATGGCGTTGAGCCCCCTGTAGTCCACGCAGAACCGGGTGGTTCGATCCTTTTTAGGCACGAGGACTACAGGTGAAGCCCACGCACCTTTTGACCGTCGAATCACTCCCAGCCTTAACATCTCATCGACCTCTCGGCGCATGACTTGTTGCACCGTTTCAGAGATCCGATAAGGTGTTCGCCGTAATGGGGCGTGATTCCCGGTGTCCACCTCATGAACCGCTAACTCCGTCCTCCCAGGACGGTTGGTGAACACGGGCCGGAAGAGTTCCAGGGTGGCCATCAACTGCAACCGCTGGGACACGGTGAGCGAACCACTTATCTCCATGTCCTCAATGGACCCATTGGCCTTGGCCTGGGCCAGCATGTCCAGGAGGGAATCTTCCTCCCCATCCTCTGGCAGATTGCAGACCGGTAGGATGCAAGCTTCACGTTCGTAGTGCGCCTTCAGCATGTTGACGTGAAAGGCCTTGCGCCTACCCCGAGCATGGTCAAGCGTGACCACGTAGGTGACCGGGTTGAGCTGTTGGTGGACGACGTACGGGCCTTCCCAGGCTGCCTGAAGCTTATCCGTTGGTACAGGGACCAGCGCCCACACCTTTTGACCCACCTGGTAGGTCCGCTCCCGGGCGTTCTGGTCGTACCAGCGCTTCTGGTCAGCCTGAGCCTGCGTCATGTTGTCATGCACCAACTGCGTCAAGGTCTGCATCTTGTCACGGAAGCGCATGACATAATCCACGATGGACACTTCTGTGGGGTTTGGCTCATCTTCCCAGGATTCTCTTATCAACCCAAGGGGTCCCCGGACTCGCCTGCCATACAGGAGCTCGAAGGGGGAGAACCCGGTCGAGGCCTGCGGAACTTCTCTGTAAGCGAACAGCAGGTGTGGGAGGTACCGCTCCCAGTCGCGCCCTTGGGTCTCAACCAGTATGCGGAGCATCTGTTTGAGGGTACCGTTGAAACGTTCACACAAACCATTAGTCTGTGGGTGATACGGACTCGATACCAGCTGCGTCACCTGCATTTTCTCACAGAGAGCCTCCATTAGGCGAGACATGAATTGGGGCCCTTGATCGGTAAGCATCTCCCTGGGAAATCCTACCCTTGAAAAGATGGTCACCAGTGCGTCAGCCACCTTATCTGCCCTGGTTGAAGACAGAGCTACTGCCTCTGGGTACCGGGTAGCGTAGTCTACCACGGTGAGAATGTATCGCTTTCCGGAGCTGCTGGGGACGGACAGCGGTCCTACAATGTCCACCGCGATTCTCTGGAAAGGCTCCTCTATCACCGGCAAAGGAATAAGGGGAGCCTTAAGAGCAGGCCCCGCCTTACCCACTTTTTGACAGGTGGCACAGGAGCGGCAGTAGTGTGTTACATCTGTCCCCATCTTGGGCCAATAGAAGTGTTGAGACAGCCGTGCCTTTGTTTTGCTGATCCCCAAGTGTCCAGCGAGTGGAATCTCATGGGCAATCCGCAACAACTCAGTTCTGAACTGATAGGGGACGACCAGCTGTCTTTCCCTCAACCACTCCTTTTTAGGATCTCCGGGTACCGTCTCCCGGTACAACCTTCCTCGTTCCCAGAACACCCTCTCCTTATCAGACTTGGAGGTGGGCGTCTCGGCGAGACCTCTCAATTTCTCCAGGCTGGCATCTGAGTGCAGAGCAGCCTGGAACTCCATGCTGGAGGCTGCCAGAAGGGACGTCAGGGTCCCCTCTTTACTGGGACCCTCTGGAACCGGCTCTGGGTTCACCTCTGGTTCAGTCTCTCCTGTAGCAGCAGAGGGTCCAGAAGACAGTGCGTTACCTGCGATCTGGGCACTCTGACTGCGTGTGACAGCTGCTATGTATGCTGTCTCCCTGGGGATTTCTGCAGACCCACCAGCCGGTGCTGCCCTGGGCTCTACCTCCCCATCCACCCCCAACACTTTAGGAGCAGTGCTACTTATGGGCCAGTTACCTTCCTCGGTGGCACTGGTCAGCTGCATGGCATTACCTTCCTCATGGTCCCCATGCACCTCCCCATTCTCTTGAGCACCGTTGCTTGCTCCTGCCAGGGGTTCCTCAGCCGTCTCACTCCGCAGAGTGACGGGGCTGAGCACCTCGGTACCTGTGGACACATCTACCGTTTCAAAGAAAGGGTTAACGGGTTCAGTCGGCACAGATACATCAACATCATCATTCCTAGGAAAAGAATGGTTATCAGTTTGCTTTGGTACAATCACATCAGCATCATACCTTGGGAAAGAATGGTTGTTAGTTGCATCATTACTCATCAAGGCATTAGCAGGTAACACATTCAGTTTCCCATCATCAACATCATCAGGGTTAACGTTACCCTTATTATCAGTTTGGGGAAGGGTGTCAGGGACATAGTATGCAACCATCCTCCCCAAGTCAGTCCCCAATAAAACATCAGTGGGCAAATTTTCAGACACTCCCACCTCCCTCAACCCGCTCCCAGCACCCCAATCGAGATAAACTCGTGCCACTGGCAAGGGACAACGGGTGCCTCCAATCCCGGTGACAGTCAGGGTTTTCCCCTCAACAAACTCTTCAGGGGCCGCCAGTCCAGGACGGATGAGGGTTCGTTCAGCCCCGGTGTCCTTGAGGCCTGTAGCAAGACGGGCCCCCACCTGAACAGGTTGAACGTTGTCGTCAGCCCTCCCAACCACACCTCCCACCAAAAGAACAGAGGCGTTGGGCCCGGGGGCCTTGGCTGGGGGGTTCTTCGGCCTATTCGGACAGGTGTAAGAGAAGTGACCAGGCCGCTGGCAGTGGTGACACAGGCGACTGTCAGTAGCCGGCCTGTTGTTGGCAACAGGGACAGGGCCTCCGGAGGGACGGCCAGCTGGGGCATTGGGGTTGGTTGCTGGCTTACCCCCTTTCCAGCTGGTGGTGACTGGCCTCCGCGTCTCGGGCTTCCGGTTGGCCTCGTGGTTGTCGGCGATCTGCGCCGCTTTGTCCGCGTTCGTTGGTTCGCGGTCCAGGATGAACTGTCGGACCTCAGCTGGGCAGAGATGCAGGAACTGGTCTTTGATCATCAGGTCCCGTAGCTGCTCAAAGGTTTCAACGGACAGTCCATGGATCCACTGGTCAAAGTGGGTCCTGAGTCCTTGCACCACATCACTGTAGCTATCGTGTGGGCCACGTTGGAGGTGTCGGAACTTCTTTCGGTATACCTCAGGTGTCAGCCGGTATTTGGCGATCAGCGCCTGCTTTATGGCGTCATAGTCGTCATCGGCTTCTGGCGGAAGAGAAGCAAATGCCTCCAGGGCTTTGCCTTTTAGCCCTGGGGTCAAGTACCTTGCCCATTGGTCTCTAGGCAGCTGGTACTGTCTGCAGGCTTTCTCAAAGGCTCGCAGGAACGTGTCCAAGTCCCCATCCTTTTCCATCACGGGAAAATGCTCTGGCCGGGGTTTAGGAGTCTGGACGCTGCTGGGCTCACGGCTTCGGGCTGTGGGGGCATTCCACCCCCGCTGGAGCATCTCCAGCTCATGGGCCCTCTGAGCTTCTGCATGGCGCTCAGCTCTCTCAGCCTGGGCTTGACGCTCGACCCTCTCAGCCTCAGCTTGGCGCTCACGTTCGGCTTGGGCCTCCTGCCGATATTGCTGGATCAGCCTCACCCGCCCATCCCTGTCTTCGGCGGGGAGTTCGTCCAAGGCCATTTGCAGATAGGGGTCCACCCCGTTCTGGTTGAATGTGGGGCAAGCGCTCAGGAGTGGAGCCTCTGCTGCAGCCCCATGGCAACTTGGGCCAACTTCTGCGCTCGCTGGATTCTGGCCGTTGTCCAGCTGCACTAGAGCCGCGATCATTTGATCTTTGGTTCCTCCTGCGGCGTCTATGCCTCGGTACGTGCATAACCCAGCAAGGGTGTCCTTTTTCTGCTTCTGATACCACTCCACTGTCATCGCCGCCATGGTTGCCAAATAAAAGATAGAAAAAGAAAAACGAAGAAACGGGAGGGGGATACTTGCAAGTACACACTAATGTCTCAGGACTAGTAACCACTGAGTCTGTTCTCCAAAACCTATGATGCAGGATTCCCGCAGGAACCGTGCAGGTCTTTAGTGAGAGGAATGATTGCTCAAACCAAATCACTAATGCTCTAGGATTATCCCACCGCTGTGCCACCAATATGTGACGAACAGCCCACCGCCGTTCGTCCACTTACGGGCGACACTAACGGGAGTCCCGCTGCCACCAAAACGCGACGGACAGCGGACCCTGTGTCACCACTATGTCACAGTCCCACCACTGACACGGGTGTATCAGCGGACGGAGGGGCGTGACACAATGCCGGCACACGGCTATCACAGGCGCAGTGGGGCTTATCTTAGTTATCCCAACACTGGCACCATGTGACCAAAAATATCCAGCAAGCTAATCTCGCTCTACAATTTGCCGCAGGGGGAGTTTAATTTGGATGCCCCACCACTGCTATCAATCTTCCAAGTTCTGCGGGGATTTGTGTATATCCCACTTTCCCAGTTCCACTTTGGAACTCGCAGCTCTCCGGCGCCCCCCTTACCCTCAGGTCAGTCAGGGAACTGCACCTAGGATAATTAGTCGCCGGACGGGCTGCCTGTTGTGAACCGGCAATTAGGCTTCTGCAGTAAGGGAATTATCAATGCTGTGGCTGAAGCCCCTTACTCAGCAATATAAGACCCTTCTAGACTGCCAGCAAGCCGTAATAGCCGTACACAACGCGCTGCCACCAGTCACGGTTACTTAATTCACAGTGTTAAATTAAGTGGGTCCGTGGCAAACCCCTTGAATTAGTAGCGATTATCTATCAAAGGCGTATAGTTCGATTCTTAGAGCATGGAGACAGATCTAAATAATTTCATTTATTTTCCGAAAGAGGACAGTGATTACAGATAAAAGTTGCTATAAAATTGAGACATAAAATATGTACAGTACAGGTATAAAATAAAAGTGGAGAAAACAAAGAGATTACACTCACAGTTCCATATTGTTCCTTAGGCAGACCATGCGGCTTTAAGGGGGGAGGAGCCACACGTCTCCATTCATCTGGAGTTCTTGTCAGCACCGACTCTGCAGCTGTTCTGAGCTGGTTCTGCCAGGGAATGCCTTATAGACTTTCCTATGTGACATCACAGAGAGGTGCATTCTGGGTTGATCCCACCTCTCTTATCCAAGTTATGTTTTGGCTACAAAACTTAGATTAGCTATAACTTTATGGGAGAAGCTGGTATGGACTCATCAGTGGTATCATGTTTCCCAGCGTAATGAGCCCATCAAGAAAACATCAAACATCTATGCGATATGACCGTCCATTTGGGCGCAAATCCTATCTCATGTTCTGGACAGGGTAGAACTTCGAAACATACGCGGTCTCGAAGCTGGGACCGCTCAGGTTACAAAAATATGATTTTCATATCTCTAGGGGGTATGGTTTTCGTAATATGACTTTTATGTTTCCCATATACCGGCATACAGCCTGTGTTTTTCCGAACAAAGGGATCCCTTCCCCCTGCTCTTCGAGAGGAAGTTGGTTTAAGGTTTCAGAGCTAGCCCAGGCAGGGGGGCACTGGTCAGTGTGTGAGTGAGCCATGGGCGAAAAGAGGAGGGGGGAAGGTGCTGCATGAGCTGACAGCCTGCATTGGCATAGAGGCCTGGATTTTTCTGGAAAGTTACAACAGAAAACATCATATTTTGTAGACAAAACCCCATACCTCACAGACATTGTACATCACACCCTGTGCAACTCTCCAGTGTTGAGAGCAGTCGACAGCAGTCGCCCGTTTCTGGTACAGACCGACGCCAGCGAGTTTGGCCTCGGTGCTGTGCTTAGCCAGGTCGACTCGGGGGACCAAGAGCACCCCGTGTTGTACCTGAGCCGGAAACTTTTGCCGAGGGAAGTGGCATACTCGACCATCGAGAAGGAGTGTCTGGCCATGGTGTGGGCACTGCAACGTTTGCAGCCCTACCTGTACGGGCGCGCCTTCACGGTGGTAACCGACCACAACCCTCTGAGCTGGTTGCACACAGTGTCCGGAACCAATGGAAGATTGCTCCGCTGGAGCCTTGCCCTTCAACAGTACGATTTTACTGTAAAACACAGGAAGGGCAGCGAAAACGGCAATGCCGATGGGTTGTCCCGCCGGGGCGAACCCGCTGAGGTGCGCATGGCCGATTACCGAGAGGTAATGCCTCCTTAGCGCCCTCTTAAGGGGGGAGGTGTGATGTACAATGTCTGTGAGGTATGGGGTTTTGTCTACAAAATATGATGTTTTCTGTTGTAACTTTCCAGAAAAATCCAGCCCTCTATGCCAATGCAGGCTGTCAGCTCATGCAGCACCTTCCCCCCTCCTCTTTTCGCCCATGGCTCACTCACACACTGACCAGTGCCCCCCTGCCTGGGCTAGCTCTGAAACCTTAAACCAACTTCCTCTCGAAGAGCAGGGGGAAGGGATCCCTTTGTTCGGAAAAACACAGGCTGTATGCCGGTATATGGGAAACATAAAAGTCATATTACGAAAACCATACCCAGTAGAGATATGAAAATCATATTTTTGTAACCTGAGCGGTCCCAGCTTCGATGCCGTGTCTCTTTCGAAGTTCCACCCTGCCCAGAACATGAGATATGATTTGCGCCCAAATGGACGGTCATATCGCATAGATGTTTGATGTTTTCTTGATGGGCTCATTACGCTGGGAAACATGATACCACTGATGAGTCCATACCAGCTTCTCCCATAAAGTTATAGCTAATCTAAGTTTTGTAGCCAAAACATAACTTGGATAAGAGAGGTGGGATCAACCCAGAATGCACCTCTCCGTGATGTCACATAGGAAAGTCTATAAGGCATTTCCTGGGCAAACCAGCTCAGAACAGCTCAAGTCGTCGTGCTGACAAGAACTCCAGATGAATGGAGACGTGTGGCTCCTCCCCCCTTAAAGCCGCATGGTCTGCCTAAGGAACAATATGGAACTGTGAGTGTAATCTCTTTGTTTTCTCCACTTTTATTTTATACCTGTACTGTACATATTTTATGTCTCAATTTTATAGCAACTTTTATCTGTAATCACTGTCCTCTTTCGGAAAATAAATGAAATTATTTAGATCTGTCTCCATGCTCTAAGAATCGAACTATACGCCTTTGATAGATAATCGCTACTAATTCAAGGGGTTTGCCACGGACCCTCTTAATTTAACACTGTGAATTAAGTAACCGTGACTGGTGGCAGCGCGTTGTGTACGGCTATTACGGCTTGCTGGCAGTCTAGAAGGGTCTTATATTGCTGAGTAAGGGGCTTCAGCCACAGCATTGATAATTCCCTTACTGCAGAAGCCTAATTGCCGGTTCACAACAGGCAGCCCGTCCGGCGACTAATTATCCTAGGTGCAGTTCCCTGACTGACCTGAGGGTAAGGGGGGCGCCGGAGAGCTGCGAGTTCCAAAGTGGAACTGAGAAAGTGGGATATACATAAATCCCCGCAGTACTTGGAAGATTGATAGCAGTGGTGGGGCATCCAAATTAAACTCCCCCTGCGGCAAATTGTAGAGCGAGATTAGCTTGCTGGATATTTTTGGTCACATGGTGCCAGTGTTGGGATAACTAAGATAAGCCCCACTGCGCCTGTGATAGCCGTGTGCCGGCATTGTGTCACGCCCCTCCGTCCGCTGATACACCGGTGTCAGTGGTGGGATCGTGACATAGTGGTGACACAGGGTCCGCTGTCCGTCGCGTTTTGGTGGCAGCGGGACCCCCGTTAGTCGTCGCCCGTAAGTAGACGAACGGCGGTGGGCTGTTCGTCACATAGGGGAGCATCATACAGTGTATAGGGGAGCATCATACAGTGTATAGGGGAGCATCATACAGTGTATAGGGGAGCATCATACTGTGTATAGGGGAGCATCATACAGTGTATAGGGGAGCATCATACTGTGTATAGGGGAGCATCATACAGTGTATAGGGGAGCATCATACTGTGTATAGGGGAGCATCATACAGTGTATAGGGGAGCATCATACTGTGTATAGGGGAGCATCATACAGTGTATAGGGGAGCATCATACTGTGTATAGGGGAGCATCATACTGTGTATAGGGGAGCATCATACAGTGTATAGGGGAGCATCATACAGTGTATAGGGGAGCATCATACAGTGTATAGGGGAGCATCATACTGTGTATAGGGGAGCATCATACAGTGTATAGGGGAGCATCATACTGTGTATAGGGGAGCATCATACAGTGTATAGGGGAGCATCATACTGTGTATAGGGGAGCATCATACAGTGTATAGGGGAGCATCATACAGTGTATAGGGGAGCATCATACAGTGTATAGGGGAGCATCATACAGTGTATAGGGTAGCATCATACAGTGTATAGGGGAGCATCATACAGTGTATAGGGGAGCATCATACAGTGTATAGGGGAGCATCATACAGTGTATAGGGGAGCATCATACTGTGTATAGGGGAGCATCATACAGTGTATAGGGGAGCATCATACTGTGTATAGGGGAGCATCATAATGTGTATAGGGGAGCATCATACAGTGTATAGGGGAGCATCATACAGTGTATAGGGTAGCATCATACAGTGTATAGGGGAGCATCATACAGTGTATAGGGGAGCATCATACAGTGTATAGGGGAGCATCATACTGTGTATAGGGGAGCATCATACTGTGTATAGGGAAGCATCATACAGTGTATAGGGGAGCATCATACAGTGTATAGGGGAGCATCATACTGTGTATAGGGGAGCATCATACTGTGTATAGGGAAGCATCATACAGTGTATAGGGGAGCATCATACAGTGTATAGGGGAGCATCATACTGTGTATAGGGGAGCATCATACTGTGTATAGGGGAGCATCATACTGTGTATAGGGGAGCATCATACTGTGTATAGGGAAGCATCATACAGTGTATAGGGGAGCATCATACAGTGTATAGGGGAGCATCATACTGTGTATAGGGGAGCATCATACTGTGTATAGGGGAGCATCATACAGTGTATAGGGGAGCATCATACAGTGTATAGGGGAGCATCATACAGTGTATAGGGGAGCATCATACTGTGTATAGGGGAGCATCATACAGTGTATAGGGGAGCATCATACTGTGTATAGGGGAGCATCATACAGTGTATAGGGGAGCATCATACTGTGTATAGGGGAGCATCATACAGTGTATAGGGGAGCATCATACTGTGTATAGGGGAGCATCATACAGTGTATAGGGGAGCATCATACAGTGTATAGGGGAGCATCATACAGTGTATAGGGGAGCATCATACAGTGTATAGGGTAGCATCATACAGTGTATAGGGGAGCATCATACAGTGTATAGGGGAGCATCATACAGTGTATAGGGGAGCATCATACAGTGTATAGGGGAGCATCATACTGTGTATAGGGGAGCATCATACAGTGTATAGGGGAGCATCATACTGTGTATAGGGGAGCATCATACAGTGTATAGGGGAGCATCATACAGTGTATAGGGGAGCATCATACTGTGTATAGGGGAGCATCATACTGTGTATAGGGGAGCATCATACTGTGTATAGGGGAGCATCATACAGTGTATAGGGGAGCATCATACTGTGTATAGGGGAGCATCATACAGTGTATAGGGGAGCATCATACTGTGTATAGGGGAGCATCATACAGTGTATAGGGGAGCATCATACAGTGTATAGGGGAGCATCATACTGTGTATAGGGGAGCATCATACAGTGTATAGGGGAGCATCATACAGTGTATAGGGGAGCATCATACTGTGTATAGGGGAGCATCATACTGTGTATAGGGGAGCATCATACAGTGTATAGGGGAGCATCATACAATGTATAGGGGAGCATCATACAGTGTATAGGGGAGCATCATACAGTGTATAGGGGAGCATCATACTGTGTATAGGGGAGCATCATACTGTGTATAGGGGAGCATCATACTGTGTATAGGGAAGCATCATACAGTGTATAGGGGAGCATCATACAGTGTATAGGGGAGCATCATACAGTGTATAGGGGAGCATCATACTGTGTATAGGGGAGCATCATACAGTGTATAGGTGAGCATCATACAGTGTATAGGGGAGCATCATACTGTGTATAGGGGAGCATCATACTGTGTATAGGGGAGCATCATACAGTGTATAGGGGAGCATCATACTGTGTATAGGGGAGCATCATACAGTGTATAGGGGAGCATCATACTGTGTATAGGGGAGCATCATACAGTGTATAGGGAAGCATCATACAGTGTATAGGGGAGCATCATACTGTGTATAGGGGAGCATCATACTGTGTATAGGGGAGCATCATACTGTGTATAGGGAAGCATCATACAGTGTATAGGGGAGCATCATACTGTGTATAGGGGAGCATCATACAGTGTATAGGGGAGCATCATACAGTGTATAGGGGAGCATCATACAGTGTATAGGGGAGCATCATACTGTGTATAGGGGAGCATCATACTGTGTATAGGGGAGCATCATACAGTGTATAGGGGAGCATCATACAGTGTATAGGGTAGCATCATACTGTGTATAGGGGAGCATCATACAGTGTATAGGGGAGCATCATACAGTGTATAGGGGAGCATCATACAGTGTATAGGGGAGCATCATACTGTGTATAGGGGAGAATCATACAGTGTATAGGGGAGCATCATACTGTGTATAGGGAAGCATCATACAGTGTATAGGGGAGCATCATACAGTGTATAGGGGAGCATCATACTGTGTATAGGGGAGAATCATACAGTGTATAGGGGAGCATCATACTGTGTATAGGGAAGCATCATACAGTGTATAGGGGAGCATCATACAGTGTATAGGGGAGCATCATACAGTGTATAGGGGAGCATCATACTGTGTATAGGGGAGAATCATACAGTGTATAGGGGAGCATCATACTGTGTATAGGGAAGCATCATACAGTGTATAGGGGAGCATCATACAGTGTATAGCGGAGCATCATACAGTGTATAGTGGAGCATCATACTGTGTATTGGGAAGCATCACACTGTGTATAGAGGAGCATCATACAGTGTATAGGGGAGCATCATACAGTGTATAGGGGAGCATCATACAGTGTATAAAGGAGCATCATACTGTGTATAGGGGAGCATCATACAGTGTATAGGGGAGCATCATAGTGTGTATAGGGGAGCATCATACAGTGTATAGGGGAGCATCATACAGTGTATAGGGGAGCATCATACAGTGTATAGGGGAGCATCATACTGTGTATAGGGGAGCATCATACTGTGTATAGGGGAGCATCATACAGTGTATAGGGGAGCATCGTGCAGTGTATAGGGGAGCATCATACTGTGTATAGGGGAGCATCATACTGTGTATAGGGGAGCATCATACAGTGTATAGGGGAGCATCATACAGTGTATAGGGAGCATCATACAGTGTATAGGGGAGCATCATACTGTGTATAGGGGAGCATCATACTGTGTATAGGGGAGCATCATACTTTGTATAGGGGAGCATCATACAGTGTATAGGGGAGCATCATACAGTGTATAGGGGAGCATCATACTGTGTATAGGGGAGCATCATACTGTGTATAGTGGAGCATAATACTGTGTATAGGGAAGCATCATACTGTGTATAGAGGAGAATCATACAGTGTATAGGGGAGCATCATACAGTGTATAGGGGAGCATCATACTGTGTATAGGGGAGCATCATACAGTGTATAGGGGAGCATCATACAGTGTATAGGGGAGCATCATAGTGTGTGTATAGGGGAGCATCACACAGTGTATAGGGGAGCATCATACAGTGTATAGGGGAGCATCATACAGTGTATAGGGGAGCATCATACTGTGTATAGGGGAGCATCATACTGTGTATAGGGGAGCATCATACAGTGTATAGGGGAGCATCATACTGTGTATAGGGGAGCATCATACAGTGTATAGGGGAGCATCATACTGTGTATAGGGGAGCATCATACAGTGTATAGGGAGCATCATACAGTGTATAGGGGAGCATCATACTGTGTATAGGGGAGCATCATACTGTGTATAGGGGCGCATCATACTGTGTATAGGGGAGCATCATACAGTGTATAGGGGAGCATCATACTATGTATAGGGGAGCATCATACAGTGTATAGGGGAGCATCATACAGTGTATAGGGGAGCATCATACTGTGTATAGGGGAGCATCATACAGTGTATAGGGGAGCATCATACTGTGTATAGGGGAGCATCATACTGTGTATAGGGGAGCATCATACAGTGTATAGGGGAGCATCATACTGTGTATAGGAGAGCATCATACTGTGTATAGGGGAGCATCATACTGTGTATAGGGGAGCATCATACAGTGTATAGGGAGCATCATACAGTGTATAGGGGAGCATCATACTGTGTATAGGGGAGCATCATACAGTGTATAGGGGAGCATCATACTGTGTATAGGGGAGCATCATACAGTGTATAGGGGAGCATCATACAGTGTATAGGGGAGCATCATACAGTGTATAGGGGAGCATCATACTGTGTATAGGGGAGCATCATACAGTGTATAGGGGAGCATCATACAGTGTATAGCTGAGCATCATACAGTGTATAGGGGAGCATCATACTGTGTATAGGGGAGCATCATGCAGTGTATAGGGGAGCATCATACAGTGTATAGGGGAGCATCATACAGTGTATAGGGGAGCATCATACAGTGTATAGGGGAGCATCATACTGTGTATAGGGGAGAATCATACAGTGTATAGGGGAGCATCATACTGTGTATAGGGAAGCATCATACAGTGTATAGGGGAGCATCATACAGTGTATAGGGGATCATCATACTGTGTATAGGGGAGAATCATACAGTGTATAGGGGAGCATCATACTGTGTATAGGGAAGCATCATACAGTGTATAGGGGAGCATCATACAGTGTATAGGGGAGCATCATACAGTGTATAGGGGAGCATCATACTGTGTATAGGGGAGAATCATACAGTGTATAGGGGAGCATCATACTGTGTATAGGGAAGCATCATACAGTGTATAGGGGAGCATCATACAGTGTATAGCGGAGCATCATACAGTGTATAGTGGAGCATCATACTGTGTATAGGGAAGCATCACACTGTGTATAGAGGAGCATCATACAGTGTATAGGGGAGCATCATACAGTGTATAGGGGAGCATCATACAGTGTATAAAGGAGCATCATACTGTGTATAGGGGAGCATCATACAGTGTATAGGGGAGCATCATAGTGTGTATAGGGGAGCATCATACTGTGTATAGGGGAGCATCATACTGTGTATAGGGGAGCATCATACAGTGTATAGGGGAGCATCGTGCAGTGTATAGGGGAGCATCATACTGTGTATAGGGGAGCATCATACTGTGTATAGGGGAGCATCATACAGTGAATAGGGGAGCATCATACAGTGTATAGGGGAGCATCATACAGTGTATAGGGGAGCATCATACAGTGTATAGGGAGCATCATACAGTGTATAGGGGAGCATCATACTGTGTATAGGGGAGCATCATACTGTGTATAGGGGAGCATCATACTTTGTATAGGGGAGCATCATACAGTGTATAGTGGAGCATCATACAGTGTATAGGGGAGCATCATACTGTGTATAGGGGAGCATCATACTGTGTATAGTGGAGCATAATACTGTGTATAGGGAAGCATCATACTGTGTATAGAGGAGAATCATACAGTGTATAGGGGAGCATCATACAGTGTATAGGGGAGCATCATACTGTGTATAGGGGAGCATCATACAGTGTATAGGGGAGCATCATACAGTGTATAGGGGAGCATCATAGTGTGTGTATAGGGGAGCATCACACAGTGTATAGGGGAGCATCATACAGTGTATAGGGGAGCATCATACAGTGTATAGGGGAGCATCATACTGTGTATAGGGGAGCATCATACTGTGTATAGGGGAGCATCATACAGTGTATAGGGGAGCATCATACTGTGTATAGGGGAGCATCATACAGTGTATAGGGGAGCATCATACTGTGTATAGGGGAGCATCATACAGTGTATAGGGAGCATCATACAGTGTATAGGGGAGCATCATACTGTGTATAGGGGAGCATCATACTGTGTATAGGGGAGCATCATACTGTGTATAGGGGAGCATCATACTGTGTATAGGGGAGCATCATACTGTGTATAGGAGAGCATCATACAGTGTATAGGGGAGCATCATACAGTGTATAGGGGAGCATCATACTGTGTATAGGGGAGCATCATACTGTGTATAGGGGAGCATCATACTGTGTATAGGGGAGCATCATACAGTGTATAGGGGAGCATCATACAGTGTATAGGGCAGCATTATACTGTGTATAGGGGAGCATCATACAGTGTATAGGGGAGCATCATACTGTGTATAGGGGAGCATCATACAGTGTATAGGGGAGCATCATACTGTGTATAGGGGAGCATCATACAGTGTATAGGGGAGCATAATACTGTGTATAGGGGAGCATCATACAGTGTATAGGAGAGCATCATACAGTGTATAGGGGAGCATCATACAGTGTATAGGGGAGCATCATACTGTGTATAGGGGAGCATCATACAGTGTATAGGGGAGCATCATACAGTGTATAGGGGAGCATCATACTGTGTATAGGGGAGTATCATACAGTGTATAGCAGAGCATCATACTGTGTATAGGGGAGCATCATACAGTGTATAGGGGAGCATCATACTGTGTATAGGGGAGCATCATACTGTGTATAGGGGAGCATCATGCAGTGTATAGGGGAGCATCATACAGTGTATAGGGGAGCATCATACTGTGTATAGGGGAGCATCATACAGTGTATAGGGGAGCATCATACAGTGTATAGGGGAGCATCATACAGTGTATAGGGGAGCATCATACTGTGTATAGGGGAGCATCATACAGTGTATAGGGGAGCATCATACTGTGTATAGGGGAGCATCATACTGTGTATAGGGGCGCATCATACTGTGTATAGGGGAGCATCATACAGTGTATAGGGGAGCATCATACTATGTATAGGGGAGCATCATACAGTGTATAGGGGAGCATCATACAGTGTATAGGGGAGCATCATACTGTGTATAGGGGAGCATCATACAGTGTATAGGGGAGCATCATACTGTGTATAGGGGAGCATCATACAGTGTATAGGGGAGCATCATACTGTGTATAGGAGAGCATCATACTGTGTATAGGGGAGCATCATACAGTGTATAGGGGAGCATCATACAGTGTATTGGGAGCATCATACAGTGTATAGGGGAGCATCATACTGTGTATAGGGGAGCATCATACAGTGTATAGGGGAGCATCATACTGTGTATAGGGGAGCATCATACAGTGTATAGGGGAGCATCATACAGTGTATAGGGGAGCATCATACTGTGTATAGGGGAGCATCATACAGTATATAAGGGAGCATCATACTGTGTATAGGGGAGTATCATACAGTGTATAGCAGAGCATCATACTGTGTATAGGGGAGCATCATACAGTGTATAGGGGAGCATCATACTGTGTATAGGGGAGCATCATACTGTGTATAGGGGAGCATCATGCAGTGTATAGGGGAGCATCATACAGTGTATAGGGGAGCATCATACTGTGTATAGGGGAGCATCATACAGTGTATAGGGGAGCATCATACAGTGTATAGGGGAGCATCATACAGTGTATAGGGGAGCATCATACTGTGTATAGGGGAGCATCATACAGTGTATAGGGGAGCATCATACTGTGTATAGGGGAGCATCATACTGTGTATAGGGGCGCATCATACTGTGTATAGGGGAGCATCATACAGTGTATAGGGGAGCATCATACTATGTATAGGGGAGCATCATACAGTGTATAGGGGAGCATCATACAGTGTATAGGGGAGCATCATACTGTGTATAGGGGAGCATCATACAGTGTATAGGGGAGCATCATACTGTGTATAGGGGAGCATCATACAGTGTATAGGGGAGCATCATACTGTGTATAGGAGAGCATCATACTGTGTATAGGGGAGCATCATACTGTGTATAGGGGAGCATCATACAGTGTATAGGGGAGCATCATACAGTGTATTGGGAGCATCATACAGTGTATAGGGGAGCATCATACTGTGTATAGGGGAGCATCATACAGTGTATAGGGGAGCATCATACTGTGTATAGGGGAGCATCATACAGTGTATAGGGGAGCATCATACAGTGTATAGGGGAGCATCATACTGTGTATAGGGGAGCATCATACAGTATATAAGGGAGCATCATACTGTGTATAGGGGAGCATCATACAGTGTATAGGGGAGCATCATACAGTGTATAGGGGAGCATCATTCAGTGTATAGGGGAGCATCATACAGTGTATAGGGGAGCATCATACAGTGTATAGGGGAGCATCATACAGTGTATAGGGGAGCATCATACAGTGTATAGGGGAGCATCACACTTTGTATAGGGGAGCATCATACAGTGTATAGGGGAGCATCATACAGTGTATAGGGGAGCATCATACTGTGTATAGGGGAGCATCATACAGTGTATAGGGGAGTATCATACAGTGTATAGTGGAGCATCATACTGTGTATAGGGAAGCATCATACTGTGTATAGAGGAGCATCATACAGTGTATAGGGGAGCATCATACAGTGTATAGGGGAGCATCATACTGTGTATAGGGGATCATCATACAGTGTATAGGGAAGCATCATACAGTGTATAGGGGAGCATCATACAGTGTATAGGGGAGCATCATACAGTGTATAGGGGAGCATCATACAGTGTATAGGGGAGCATCATACTGTGTATAGGGGAGCATCATACAGTGTATAGGGGAGCATCATACAGTGTATAGGGGAGCATCATACTGTGTATAGGGGAGCATCATACAGTGTATAGGGGAGCATCATACTGTGTATAGGGGAGCATCATACAGTGTATAGGGGAGCATCATACTGTGTATAGGGGAGCATCATACAGTGTATAGGGAAGCATCATACAGTGTATAGGGGAGCATCATACTGTGTATAGGGGAGCATCATACTGTGTATAGGGGAGCATCATACTGTGTATAGGGAAGCATCATACAGTGTATAGGGGAGCATCATACTGTGTATAGGGGAGCATCATACAGTGTATAGGGGAGCATCATACAGTGTATAGGGGAGCATCATACAGTGTATAGGGGAGCATCATACTGTGTATAGGGGAGCATCATACTGTGTATAGGGGAGCATCATACAGTGTATAGGGGAGCATCATACAGTGTATAGGGTAGCATCATACTGTGTATAGGGGAGCATCATACAGTGTATAGGGGAGCATCATACAGTGTATAGGGGAGCATCATACAGTGTATAGGGGAGCATCATACTGTGTATAGGGGAGAATCATACAGTGTATAGGGGAGCATCATACTGTGTATAGGGAAGCATCATACAGTGTATAGGGGAGCATCATGCAGTGTATAGGGGAGCATCATACTGTGTATAGGGGAGAATCATACAGTGTATAGGGGAGCATCATACTGTGTATAGGGAAGCATCATACAGTGTATAGGGGAGCATCATACAGTGTATAGGGGAGCATCATACAGTGTATAGGGGAGCATCATACTGTGTATAGGGGAGAATCATACAGTGTATAGGGGAGCATCATACTGTGTATAGGGAAGCATCATACAGTGTATAGGGGAGCATCATACAGTGTATAGCGGAGCATCATACAGTGTATAGTGGAGCATCATATTGTGTATAGGGAAGCATCACACTGTGTATAGAGGAGCATCATACAGTGTATAGGGGAGCATCATACAGTGTATAGGGGAGCATCATACAGTGTATAAAGGAGCATCATACTGTGTATAGGGGAGCATCATACAGTGTATAGGGGAGCATCATAGTGTGTATAGGGGAGCATCATACAGTGTATAGGGGAGCATCATACAGTGTATAGGGGAGCATCATACAGTGTATAGGGGAGCATCATACTGTGTATAGGGGAGCATCATACTGTGTATAGGGGAGCATCATACAGTGTATAGGGGAGCATCGTGCAGTGTATAGGGGAGCATCATACTGTGTATAGGGGAGCATCATACTGTGTATAGGGGAGCATCATACAGTGTATAGGGGAGCATCATACAGTGTATAGGGAGCATCATACAGTGTATAGGGGAGCATCATACTGTGTATAGGGGAGCATCATACTGTGTATAGGGGAGCATCATACTTTGTATAGGGGAGCATCATACAGTGTATAGGGGAGCATCATACAGTGTATAGGGGAGCATCATACTGTGTATAGGGGAGCATCATACTGTGTATAGTGGAGCATAATACTGTGTATAGGGAAGCATCATACTGTGTATAGAGGAGAATCATACAGTGTATAGGGGAGCATCATACAGTGTATAGGGGAGCATCATACTGTGTATAGGGGAGCATCATACAGTGTATAGGGGAGCATCATACAGTGTATAGGGGAGCATCATAGTGTGTGTATAGGGGAGCATCACACAGTGTATAGGGGAGCATCATACAGTGTATAGGGGAGCATCATACAGTGTATAGGGGAGCATCATACTGTGTATAGGGGAGCATCATACTGTGTATAGGGGAGCATCATACAGTGTATAGGGGAGCATCATACTGTGTATAGGGGAGCATCATACAGTGTATAGGGGAGCATCATACTGTGTATAGGGGAGCATCATACAGTGTATAGGGAGCATCATACAGTGTATAGGGGAGCATCATACTGTGTATAGGGGAGCATCATACTGTGTATAGGGGCGCATCATACTGTGTATAGGGGAGCATCATACAGTGTATAGGGGAGCATCATACTATGTATAGGGGAGCATCATACAGTGTATAGGGGAGCATCATACAGTGTATAGGGGAGCATCATACTGTGTATAGGGGAGCATCATACAGTGTATAGGGGAGCATCATACTGTGTATAGGGGAGCATCATACTGTGTATAGGGGAGCATCATACAGTGTATAGGGGAGCATCATACTGTGTATAGGAGAGCATCATACTGTGTATAGGGGAGCATCATACTGTGTATAGGGGAGCATCATACAGTGTATAGGGAGCATCATACAGTGTATAGGGGAGCATCATACTGTGTATAGGGGAGCATCATACAGTGTATAGGGGAGCATCATACTGTGTATAGGGGAGCATCATACAGTGTATAGGGGAGCATCATACAGTGTATAGGGGAGCATCATACTGTGTATAGGGGAGCATCATACAGTGTATAGGGGAGCATCATACTGTGTATAGGGGAGCATCATACAGTGTATAGGGGAGCATCATACAGTGTATAGGGGAGCATCATACAGTGTATAGGGGAGCATCATACTGTGTATAGGGGAGCATCATGCAGTGTATAGGGGAGCATCATACAGTGTATAGGGGAGCATCATACAGTGTATAGGGGAGCATCATACAGTGTATAGGGGAGCATCATACTGTGTATAGGGGAGCATCATACAGTGTATAGGGGAGCATCACACTTTGTATAGGGGAGCATCATACAGTGTATAGGGGAGCATCATACTGTGTATAGGGGAGCATCATACAGTGTATAGGGGAGCATCATACTGTGTATAGGGGAGCATCATACAGTGTATAGGGGAGCATCATACTGTGTATAGGGGAGCATCATACAGTGTATAGGGGAGCATCATACAGTGTATAGGGGAGCATCATACAGTGTATAGGGGAGCATCATACAATGTATAGGGGAGCATCATACAGTGTATAGGGGAGCATCATACAGTGTATAGGGGAGCATCATACAGTGTATAGGGGAGCATCATACAGTGTATAGGGGAGCATCATACTGTGTATAGGGGAGCATCATACAGTGTATGGGGAGCATCATACTGTGTATAGGGGAGCATCATAATGTGTATAGGGGAGCATCATACAGTGTATAGGGGAGCATCATACAGTGTATAGGGTAGCATCATACAGTGTATAGGGGAGCATCATACAGTGTATAGGGGAGCATCATACAGTGTATAGGGGAGCATCATACTGTGTATAGGGGAGCATCATACAGTGTATAGGGGAGCATCATACTGTGTATAGGGGAGCATCATACTGTGCATAGGGGAGCATCATACAGTGTATAGGGGAGCATCATACAGTGTATAGGGGAGCATCATACTGTGTATAGGGGAGCATCATACTGTGTATAGGGGAGCATCATACTGTGTATAGGGGAGCATCATACAGTGTATAGGGGAGCATCATACTGTGTATAGGGGAGCATCATACAGTGTATAGGGGATCATCATACTGTGTATAGGGGAGCATCATACAGTGTATAGGGAAGCATCATACAGTGTATAGGGGAGCATCATACTGTGTATAGGGGAGCATCATACAGTGTATAGGGGAGCATCATACAATGTATAGGGGAGCATCATACAGTGTATAGGGGAGCATCATACAGTGTATAGGGGAGCATCATACTGTGTATAGGGGAGCATCATACTGTGTATAGGGGAACATCATACTGTGTATAGGGAAGCATCATACAGTGTATAGGGGAGCATCATACAGTGTATAGGGGAGCATCATACAGTGTATAGGGGAGCATCATACTGTGTATAGGGGAGCATCATACAGTGTATAGGGGAGCATCATACAGTGTATAGGGGAGCATCATACTGTGTATAGGGGAGCATCATACTGTGTATAGGGGAGCATCATACAGTGTATAGGGGAGCATCATACTGTGTATAGGGGAGCATCATACAGTGTATAGGGGAGCATCATACTGTGTATAGGGGAGCATCATACAGTGTATAGGGAAGCATCATACAGTGTATAGGGGAGCATCATACTGTGTATAGGGGAGCATCATACTGTGTATAGGGGAGCATCATACTGTGTATAGGGAAGCATCATACAGTGTATAGGGGAGCATCATACTGTGTATAGGGGAGCATCATACAGTGTATAGGGGAGCATCATACAGTGTATAGGGGAGCATCATACAGTGTATAGGGGAGCATCATACTGTGTATAGGGGAGCATCATACTGTGTATAGGGGAGCATCATACAGTGTATAGGGGAGCATCATACAGTGTATAGGGTAGCATCATACTGTGTATAGGGGAGCATCATACTGTGTATAGGGGAGCATCATACAGTGTATAGGGAAGCATCATACAGTGTATAGGGGAGCATCATACTGTGTATAGGGGAGCATCATACTGTGTATAGGGGAGCATCATACTGTGTATAGGGAAGCATCATACAGTGTATAGGGGAGCATCATACTGTGTATAGGGGAGCATCATACAGTGTATAGGGGAGCATCATACAGTGTATAGGGGAGCATCATACAGTGTATAGGGGAGCATCATACTGTGTATAGGGGAGCATCATACTGTGTATAGGGGAGCATCATACAGTGTATAGGGGAGCATCATACAGTGTATAGGGTAGCATCATACTGTGTATAGGGGAGCATCATACTGTGTATAGGGGAGCATCATACAGTGTATAGGGGAGCATCATACAGTGTATAGGGGAGCATCATACTGTGTATAGGGGAGAATCATACAGTGTATAGGGGAGCATCATACTGTGTATAGGGAAGCATCATACAGTGTATAGGGGAGCATCATACAGTGTATAGGGGAGCATCATACAGTGTATAGGGGAGCATCATACTGTGTATAGGGGAGCATCATACTGTGTATAGGGGAGCATCATACAGTGTATAGGGGAGCATCATACAGTGTATAGGGTAGCATCATACTGTGTATAGGGGAGCATCATACTGTGTATAGGGGAGCATCATACAGTGTATAGGGGAGCATCATACAGTGTATAGGGGAGCATCATACAGTGTATAGGGGAGCATCATACTGTGTATAGGGGAGAATCATACAGTGTATAGGGGAGCATCATACTGTGTATAGGGAATCATCATACAGTGTATAGGGGAGCATCATACAGTGTATAGGGGAGCATCATACAGTATATAGGGGAGCATCATACAGTGTATAGGGGAGCATCATACTGTGTATAGGGGAGAATCATACAGTGTATAGGGGAGCATCATACTGTGTATAGGGAAGCATCATACAGTGTATAGGGGAGCATCATACAGTGTATAGGGGAGCATCATACAGTGTATAGGGGAGCATCATACTGTGTATAGGGGAGAATCATACAGTGTATAGGGGAGCATCATACTGTGTATAGGGAAGCATCATACAGTGTATAGGGGAGCATCATACAGTGTATAGCGGAGCATCATACAGTGTATAGTGGAGCATCATACTGTGTATAGGGAAGCATCACACTGTGTATAGAGGAGCATCATACAGTGTATAGGGGAGCATCATACAGTGTATAGGGGAGCATCATACAGTGTATAAAGGAGCATCATACTGTGTATAGGGGAGCATCATACAGTGTATAGGGGAGCATCATAGTGTGTATAGGGGAGCATCATACAGTGTATAGGGGAGCATCATACAGTGTATAGGGGAGCATCATACAGTGTATAGGGGAGCATCATACAGTATATAGGGGAGCATCATACTGTGTATAGGGGAGCATCATACTGTGTATAGGGGAGCATCATACAGTGTATAGGGGAGCATCGTGCAGTGTATAGGGGAGCATTGTGACGAACAGCCCACCGCCGTTCGTCTACTTACGGGCGACACTAACGGGGGTCCCGCTGCCACCAAAACGCGACGGACAGCGGACCCTGTGTCACCACTATGTCACAATCCCACCACTGACCCGGGTGTATCAGCGGACGGAGGGACGTGACACAATGCCGGCACACGGCTATCACAGGCACCGTTGGGGCTTATCTTAGTTATCCCACCACCGGCACCATGTGACAAAAATATCCAGCAAGCTAATCTCGCTCTACAATTTGCCGCAGGGGGAGTTTAATTTGGATGCCCCACCACTGCTATCAATCTTCCAAGTACTGCGGGGATTTATGTATATCCCACTTTCTCAGTTCCACTTTGGAACTCGCAGCTCTCCGGCGCCCCCCTTACCCTCAGGTCAGTCAGGGAACTGCACCTAGGATAATTAGTCGCCGGACGGGCTGCCTGTTGTGAACCGGCAATTAGGCTTCTGCAGTAAGGGAATTATCAATGCTGTGGCTGAAGCCCCTTACTCAGCAATATAAGACCCTTCTAGACTGCCAGCCAGCCGTAATAGCCATACACAACGCGCTGCCACCAGTCACGGTTACTTAATTCACAGTGTTAAATTAAGAGGGTCCGTGGCAAACCCCTTGAATTAGTAGCGATTATCTATCAAAGGCGTATAGTTCGATTCTTAGAGCATGGAGACAGATCTAAATAATTTCATTTATTTTCCGAAAGAGGACAGTGATTACAGATAAAAGTTGCTATAAAATTGAGACATAAAATATGTACAGTACAGGTATAAAATAAAAGTGGAGAAAACAAAGAGATTACACTCACAGTTCCATATTGTTCCTTAGGCAGACCATGCGGCTTTAAGGGGGGAGGAGCCACACGTCTCCATTCATCTGGAGTTCTTGTCAGCACCGACTCTGCAGCTGTTCTGAGCTGGTTTGCCCAGGAAATGCCTTATAGACTTTCCTATGTGACATCACGGAGAGGTGCATTCTGGGTTGATCCCACCTCTCTTATCCAAGTTATGTTTTGGCTACAAAACTTAGATTAGCTATAACTTTATGGGAGAAGCTGGTATGGACTCATCAGTGGTATCATGTTTCCCAGCGTAATGAGCCCATCAAGAAAACATCAAACATCTATGCGATATGACCGTCCATTTGGGCGCAAATCATATCTCATGTTCTGGGCAGGGTGGAACTTCGAAAGAGACACGGCATCGAAGCTGGGACCGCTCAGGTTACAAAAATATGATTTTCATATCTCTACTGGGTATGGTTTTCGTAATATGACTTTTATGTTTCCCATATACCGGCATACAGCCTGTGTTTTTCCGAACAAAGGGATCCCTTCCCCCTGCTCTTCGAGAGGAAGTTGGTTTAAGGTTTCAGAGCTAGCCCAGGCAGGGGGGGCACTGGTCAGTGTGTGAGTGAGCCATGGGCGAAAAGAGGAGGGGGGGGAAGGTGCTGCATGAGCTGACAGCCTGCATTGGCATAGAGGGCTGGATTTTTCTGGAAAGTTACAACAGAAAACATCATATTTTGTAGACAAAACCCCATACCTCACAGACATTGTACATCACACCTCCCCCCTTAAGAGGGCGCTAAGGAGGCATTACCTCTCGGTAATCGGCCATGCGCACCTCAGCGAGTTCGCCCCGGCGGGACAACCCATCGGCATTGCCTTTTTCGCTGCCCTTCCTGTGTTTTACAGTGAAGTCGTACTGTTGAAGGGCAAGGCTCCAGCGGAGCAACCTTCCATTGGTTCCGGACACTGTGTGCAACCAGCTCAGAGGGTTGTGGTCGGTTACCACCGTGAAGGCGCGCCCATACAGGTAGGGCTGCAAACGCTGCAGTGCCCACACCATGGCCAGACACTCCTTCTCGATGGTCGAGTATGCCACTTCCCTCGGCAAAAGTTTCCGGCTCAGGTACAACACGGGGTGCTCTTGGTCCCCCGAGTCGACCTGGCTAAGCACAGCACCGAGGCCAAACTCGCTGGCGTCGGTCTGTACCAGAAACGGGCGACTGCTGTCGACTGCTCTCAACACTGGAGAGTTGCACAGGGCTGCTTTCAAAGCTTGGAAAGCCGCCTCACAGTCATCTGTCCAGTTGACTGTTTGGGGTAGCCTCTGCTTGGTGAGGTCAGTCAAGGGTTTGGCAAGGGCGCTATAGTCCTGTACGAACCGCCTATAGTACCCTGCAGTGCCCAAGAAGGACTTCACCTGTTTCTTGGTCCTGGGGGTGGGCCAGGACACGATTGCGTCCACTTTTCCTGGCTCCGGACTCATGGAACCCCCGCCTACCCGGTGCCCCAGGTAGTGGACCTCGCGCATGCCTATCTGGCACTTCCCCGGCTTGATGGTCAGGCCTGCCTGGTGAAGACGCTTGAGCACCTCCTGGAGGTGCTGAAGGTGTTCCTCCCAGGTGGAACTGAAGACGGCAATATCGTCTAAGTACGCCACTGCGTACTCCTCCAGTCCCCGAAGCAGGTGGTTGACCATCCGCTGGAAAGTGGCAGGGGCATTCTTCATGCCGAAGGGCATGACCGTGGACTCGTACAGTCCAAAGGGGGTGATAAAGGCGGATTTCTCCTGCGCCTCAGGGCTCAGGGGAATCTGCCAGTATCCCCGACTCAAATCCATGATGGATATGTAGTTGGCGTTTGTCAACCGCTCGAGCAGATCCTCGATGCGCGGCATCGGGTGGGCATCAGAGGTTGTGATGGCGTTGAGCCCCCTGTAGTCCACGCAGAACCGGGTGGTTCGATCCTTTTTAGGCACGAGGACTACAGGTGAAGCCCACGCACCTTTTGACCGTCGAATCACTCCCAGCCTTAACATCTCATCGACCTCTTGGCGCATGACTTGTTGCACCGTTTCAGAGATCCGATAAGGTGTTCGCCGTAATGGGGCGTGATTCCCGGTGTCCACCTCATGAACCACTAACTCCGTCCTCCCAGGACGGTTGGTGAACACGGGCCGGAAGAGTTCCAGGGTGGCCATCAACTGCAACCGCTGGGACACTGTGAGCGAACCACTTATCTCCATGTCCTCAATGGACCCATTGGCCTTGGCCTGGGCCAGCATGTCCAGGAGGGAATCTTCCTCCCCATCCTCTGGCAGATTGCAGACCGGTAGGACGCAAGCTTCACGTTCGTAGTGCGCCTTCAGCATGTTGACGTGAAAGGCCTTGCGCCTACCCCGAGCATGGTCAAGCGTGACCACGTAGGTGACCGGGTTGAGCTGTTGGTGGACGACGTACGGGCCTTCCCAGGATTCTCTTATCAACCCAAGGGGTCCCCGGACTCGCCTGCTATACAGGAGCTCGAAGGGGGAGAACCCGGTCGAGGCCTGCGGAACTTCTCTGTAAGCGAACAGCAGGTGTGGGAGGTACCGCTCCCAGTCGCGCCCTTGGGTCTCAACCAGTATGCGGAGCATCTGTTTGAGGGTACCGTTGAAACGTTCACACAAACCATTAGTCTGTGGGTGATACGGACTCGATACCAGCTGCGTCACCTGCATTTTCTCACACAGAGCCTCCATTAGGCGAGACATGAATTGGGGCCCTTGATCGGTAAGCATCTCCCTGGGAAATCCTACTCTTGAAAAGATGGTCACCAGTGCGTCAGCCACCTTATCTGCCCTGGTTGAAGACAGAGCTACTGCCTCTGGGTACCGGGTAGCGTAGTCTACCACGGTGAGAATGTATCGCTTTCCGGAGCTGCTGGGGACGGACAGCGGTCCTACAATGTCCACCGCGATTCTCTGGAAAGGCTCCTCTATCACCGGCAAAGGAATAAGGGGAGCCTTAAGAGCAGGCCCCGCCTTACCCACTTTTTGACAGGTGGCACAGGAGCGGCAGTAGTGTGTTACATCTGTCCCCATCTTGGGCCAATAGAAGTGTTGAGACAGCCGTGCCTTTGTTTTGCTGATCCCCAAGTGTCCAGCGAGTGGAATCTCATGGGCAATCCGCAACAACTCAGTTCTGAACTGATAGGGGACGACCAGCTGTCTTTCCCTCAACCACTCCTTTTTAGGATCTCCGGGTACTGTCTCCCGGTACAACCTTCCTCGTTCCCAGAACACCCTCTCCTTATCAGACTTGGAGGTGGGCGTCTCAGCGAGACCTCTCAATTTCTCCAGGCTGGCATCTGAGTGCAGAGCAGCCTGGAACTCCATGCTGGAGGCTGTCAGAAGTGACGTCAGGGTACCTCCTTTACTGGGACCCTCTGGAACCGGCTCTGGGTTCACCTCTGGTTCAGTCTCTCCTGTAGCAGCAGAGGGTCCAGAAGACAGTGCGTTACCTGCGATCTGGGCACTCTGACTGCGTGTGACAGCTGCTATGTATGCTGTCTCCCTGGGGATTTCTGCAGACCCACCAGCTGGTGCTGCCCTGGGCTCTACCTCCCCATCCACCCCCAACACTTCAGGAGCAGTGCTACTTATGGGCCAGTTACCTTCCTCGGTGGCACTGGTCAGCTGCATGGCATTACCTTCCTCATGGTCCCCATGCACCTCCCCATTTCCTTGAGCACCGTTGCTTACTCCTGCCAGGGGTTCCTCAGCCGTCTCACTCCGCAGAGTGACGGGGCTGAGCACCTCGGTACCTGTGGACACATCTACCGTTTCAAAGAAAGGGTTAACGGGTTCAGTCGGCACAGATACATCATCATTCCTAGGAAAAGAATGGTTATCAGTTTGCTTTGGTACATTCACATCAGCATCAGCATCGTACCTGGGGAAAGAATGGTTGTTAGTTGCATCATTACTCATCAAGGCATTAGCAGGTAACACATTCAGTTTCCCATCATCAACATCATCAGGGTTAACGTTACCCTTATTATCAGTTTGGGGAAGGGTGTCAGGGACATAGTATGCAACCATCCTCCCCAAGTCCGTCCCCAATAAAACATCAGTGGGCAAATTTTCAGACACTCCCACCTCCCTCAACCCGCTCCCAGCACCCCAGTCAAGAAAAACTCGTGCCACTGGCAAGGGACAACGGGTGCCTCCAATCCCGGTGACAGTCAGGGTTTTCCCCTCAACAAACTCTTCAGGGGCCGCCAGTCCAGGACGGATGAGGGTTCGTTCAGCCCCGGTGTCCTTGAGGCCTGTAGCAAGACGGGCCCCCACCTGAACAGGTTGAACGTTGTCGTCAGCCCTCCCAACCACACCTCCCACCAAAAGAACAGAGGCGTTGGGCCCGGGGGCCTTGGCTGGGGGGTTCTTCGGCCTATTCGGACAGGTGTAAGAGAAGTGACCAGGCCGCTGGCAGTGGTGACACAGGCGACTGTCAGTAGCCGGCCTGTTGTTGGCAACAGGGACAGGGCCTCCGGAGGGACGGCCAGCTGGGGCATTGGGGTTGGTTGCTGGCTTACCCCCTTTCCAGCTGGTGGTGACTGGCCTCCGCGTCTCGGGCTTCCGGTTGGCCTCGTGGTTGTCGGCGATCTGCGCCGCTTTGTCCGCGTTCGTTGGTTCGCGGTCCAGGATGAACTGTCGGACCTCAGCTGGGCAGAGATGCAGGAACTGGTCTTTGATCATCAGGTCCCGTAGCTGCTCAAAGGTTTCAACGGACAGTCCATGGATCCACTGGTCAAAGTGGGTCCTGAGTCCTTGCACCACATCACTGTAGCTATCGTGTGGGCCACGTTGGAGGTGTCGGAACTTCTTTCGGTATACCTCAGGTGTCAGCCGGTATTTGGCGATCAGCGCCTGCTTTATGGCGTCATAGTCGTCATCGGCTTCTGGCGGAAGAGAAGCAAATGCCTCCAGGGCTTTGCCTTTTAGCCCTGGGGTCAAGTACCTTGCCCATTGGTCTCTAGGCAGCTGGTACTGTCTGCAGGCTTTCTCAAAGGCTCGCAGGAACGTGTCCAAGTCCCCATCCTTTTCCATCACGGGAAAATGCTCTGGCCGGGGTTTAGGAGTCTGGACGCTGCTGGGCTCACGGCTTCGGGCTGTGGGGGCATTCCACCCCCGCTGGAGCATCTCCAGCTCATGGGCCCTCTGAGCTTCTGCATGGCGCTCACGTTCGGCTTGGGCCTCCTGCCGATATTGCTGGATCAGCCTCACCCGCCCATCCCTGTCTTCGGCGGGGAGTTCGTCCAAGGCCATTTGCAGATAGGGGTCCACCCCGTTCTGGTTGAATGTGGGGCCAGCGCTCAGGAGTGGAGCCTCTGCTGCAGCCCCATGGCAACTTGGGCCAACTTCTGCGCTCGCTGGATTCTGGCCGTTGTCCAGCTGCACTAGAGCCGCGATCATTTGATCTTTGGTTCCTCCTGCGGCGTCTATGCCTCGGTACGTGCATAACCCAGCAAGGGTGTCCTTTTTCTGCTTCTGATACCACTCCACTGTCATCGCCGCCATGGTTGCCAAATAAAAGATAGAAAAAGAAAAACGAAGAAACGGGAGGGGGATACTTGCAAGTACACACTAATGTCTCAGGACTAGTAACCACTGAGTCTGTTCTCCAAAACCTATGATGCAGGATTCCCGCAGGAACCGTGCAGGTCTTTAGTGAGAGGAATGATTGCTCAAACCAAATCACTAATGCTCTAGGATTATCCCACCGCTGCCACCAATATGTGACGAACAGCCCACCGCCGTTCGTCTACTTACGGGCGACACTAACGGGGGTCCCGCTGCCACCAAAACGCGACGGACAGCGGACCCTGTGTCACCACTATGTCACAATCCCACCACTGACCCGGGTGTATCAGCGGACGGAGGGACGTGACACAATGCCGGCACACGGCTATCACAGGCACCGTTGGGGCTTATCTTAGTTATCCCACCACCGGCACCATGTGACAAAAATATCCAGCAAGCTAATCTCGCTCTACAATTTGCCGCAGGGGGAGTTTAATTTGGATGCCCCACCACTGCTATCAATCTTCCAAGTACTGCGGGGATTTATGTATATCCCACTTTCTCAGTTCCACTTTGGAACTCGCAGCTCTCCGGCGCCCCCCTTACCCTCAGGTCAGTCAGGGAACTGCACCTAGGATAATTAGTCGCCGGACGGGCTGCCTGTTGTGAACCGGCAATTAGGCTTCTGCAGTAAGGGAATTATCAATGCTGTGGCTGAAGCCCCTTACTCAGCAATATAAGACCCTTCTAGACTGCCAGCCAGCCGTAATAGCCATACACAACGCGCTGCCACCAGTCACGGTTACTTAATTCACAGTGTTAAATTAAGAGGGTCCGTGGCAAACCCCTTGAATTAGTAGCGATTATCTATCAAAGGCGTATAGTTCGATTCTTAGAGCATGGAGACAGATCTAAATAATTTCATTTATTTTCCGAAAGAGGACAGTGATTACAGATAAAAGTTGCTATAAAATTGAGACATAAAATATGTACAGTACAGGTATAAAATAAAAGTGGAGAAAACAAAGAGATTACACTCACAGTTCCATATTGTTCCTTAGGCAGACCATGCGGCTTTAAGGGGGGAGGAGCCACACGTCTCCATTCATCTGGAGTTCTTGTCAGCACCGACTCTGCAGCTGTTCTGAGCTGGTTTGCCCAGGAAATGCCTTATAGACTTTCCTATGTGACATCACGGAGAGGTGCATTCTGGGTTGATCCCACCTCTCTTATCCAAGTTATGTTTTGGCTACAAAACTTAGATTAGCTATAACTTTATGGGAGAAGCTGGTATGGACTCATCAGTGGTATCATGTTTCCCAGCGTAATGAGCCCATCAAGAAAACATCAAACATCTATGCGATATGACCGTCCATTTGGGCGCAAATCATATCTCATGTTCTGGGCAGGGTGGAACTTCGAAAGAGACACGGCATCGAAGCTGGGACCGCTCAGGTTACAAAAATATGATTTTCATATCTCTACTGGGTATGGTTTTCGTAATATGACTTTTATGTTTCCCATATACCGGCATACAGCCTGTGTTTTTCCGAACAAAGGGATCCCTTCCCCCTGCTCTTCGAGAGGAAGTTGGTTTAAGGTTTCAGAGCTAGCCCAGGCAGGGGGGGCACTGGTCAGTGTGTGAGTGAGCCATGGGCGAAAAGAGGAGGGGGGGGAAGGTGCTGCATGAGCTGACAGCCTGCATTGGCATAGAGGGCTGGATTTTTCTGGAAAGTTACAACAGAAAACATCATATTTTGTAGACAAAACCCCATACCTCACAGACATTGTACATCACAAGCATCATACTGTGTATAGGGGAGCATCATACTGTGTATAGGGGAGCATCATACTGTGTATAGGGGAGCATCATACAGTGTATAGGGGAGCATCATACAGTGTATAGGGGAGCATCATACAGTGTATAGGGGAGCATCATACAGTGTATAGGGAGCATCATACAGTGTATAGGGGAGCATCATACTGTGTATAGGGGAGCATCATACTGTGTATAGGGGAGCATCATACTTTGTATAGGGGAGCATCATACAGTGTATAGTGGAGCATCATACAGTGTATAGGGGAGCATCATACTGTGTATAGGGGAGCATCATACTGTGTATAGTGGAGCATAATACTGTGTATAGGGAAGCATCATACTGTGTATAGAGGAGAATCATACAGTGTATAGGGGAGCATCATACAGTGTATAGGGGAGCATCATACTGTGTATAGGGGAGCATCATACAGTGTATAGGGGAGCATCATACAGTGTATAGGGGAGCATCATAGTGTGTGTATAGGGGAGCATCACACAGTGTATAGGGGAGCATCATACAGTGTATAGGGGAGCATCATACAGTGTATAGGGGAGCATCATACTGTGTATAGGGGAGCATCATACTGTGTATAGGGGAGCATCATACAGTGTATAGGGGAGCATCATACTGTGTATAGGGGAGCATCATACAGTGTATAGGGGAGCATCATACTGTGTATAGGGGAGCATCATACAGTGTATAGGGAGCATCATACAGTGTATAGGGGAGCATCATACTGTGTATAGGGGAGCATCATACTGTGTATAGGGGAGCATCATACTGTGTATAGGGGAGCATCATACTGTGTATAGGAGAGCATCATACAGTGTATAGGGGAGCATCATACAGTGTATAGGGGAGCATCATACTGTGTATAGGGGAGCATCATACTGTGTATAGGGGAGCATCATACTGTGTATAGGGGAGCATCATACAGTGTATAGGGGAGCATCATACAGTGTATAGGGCAGCATTATACTGTGTATAGGGGAGCATCATACAGTGTATAAGGGAGCATCATACTGTGTATAGGGGAGCATCATACAGTGTATAGGGGAGCATCATACTGTGTATAGGGGGGCATCATACAGTGTATAGGGGAGCATAATACTGTGTATAGGGGAGCATCATACAGTGTATAGGAGAGCATCATACAGTGTATAGGGGAGCATCATACAGTGTATAGGGGAGCATCATACTGTGTATAGGGGAGCATCATACAGTGTATAGGGGAGCATCATACAGTGTATAGGGGAGCATCATACTGTGTATAGGGGAGTATCATACAGTGTATAGCAGAGCATCATACTGTGTATAGGGGAGCATCATACAGTGTATAGGGGAGCATCATACTGTGTATAGGGGAGCATCATACTGTGTATAGGGGAGCATCATGCAGTGTATAGGGGAGCATCATACAGTGTATAGGGGAGCATCATACTGTGTATAGGGGAGCATCATACAGTGTATAGGGGAGCATCATACAGTGTATAGGGGAGCATCATACAGTGTATAGGGGAGCATCATACTGTGTATAGGGGAGCATCATACAGTGTATAGGGGAGCATCATACTGTGTATAGGGGAGCATCATACTGTGTATAGGGGCGCATCATACTGTGTATAGGGGAGCATCATACAGTGTATAGGGGAGCATCATACTATGTATAGGGGAGCATCATACAGTGTATAGGGGAGCATCATACAGTGTATAGGGGAGCATCATACTGTGTATAGGGGAGCATCATACAGTGTATAGTGGAGCATCATACTGTGTATAGGGGAGCATCATACAGTGTATAGGGGAGCATCATACTGTGTATAGGAGAGCATCATACTGTGTATAGGGGAGCATCATACAGTGTATAGGGAGCATCATACAGTGTATAGGGGAGCATCATACTGTGTATAGGGGAGCATCATACAGTGTATAGGGGAGCATCATACTGTGTATAGGGGAGCATCATACAGTGTATAGGGGAGCATCATACAGTGTATAGGGGAGCATCATACTGTGTATAGGGGAGCATCATACAGTATATAAGGGAGCATCATACTGTGTATAGGGGAGCATCATACAGTGTATAGGGGAGCATCATACAGTGTATAGGGGAGCATCATTCAGTGTATAGGGGAGCATCATACAGTGTATAGGGGAGCATCATACAGTGTATAGGGGAGCATCATACAGTGTATAGGGGAGCATCATACAGTGTATAGGGGAGCATCATACAGTGTATAGGGGAGCATCACACTTTGTATAGGGGAGCATCATACAGTGTATAGGGGAGCATCATACAGTGTATAGGGGAGCATCATACTGTGTATAGGGGAGCATCATACAGTGTATAGGGGAGCATCATACAGTGTATAGTGGAGCATCATACTGTGTATAGGGAAGCATCATACTGTGTATAGAGGAGCATCATACAGTGTATAGGGGAGCATCATACAGTGTATAGGGGAGCATCATACTGTGTATAGGGGATCATCATACAGTGTATAGGGGAGCATCATACAGTGTATAGTGGAGCATCATACTGTGTATAGGGAAGCATCATACTGTGTATAGAGGAGCATCATACAGTGTATAGGGGAGCATCATACAGTGTATAGGGGAGCATCATACAGTGTATAGGGGAGCATCATACAGTGTATAGGGGAGCACCATGCAGTGTATAGGGGAGCATCATACTGTGTATAGGGGAGCATCATACAGTGTATAGGGGAGCATCATACAGTGTATAGGGAGCATCATGCAGTGTATAGGGGAGCATCATACTGTGTATAGGGGAGCATCATACAGTGTATAGGGGAGCATCATACTGTGTATAGGGGAGCATCATACAGTGTATAGCGGAGCATCATACAGTGTATAGGGGAGCATCATACAGTGTATAGGGGAGCATCATAGTGTATAGGGGAGCATCATACTGTGTATAGGGGAGCATCGTACAGTGTATAGGGAGCATCATACAGTGTATAGGGGAGCATCATACTGTGTATAGGGGAGCATCATACTGTGTATAGGGGAGCATCATACGTTGTATAGGGGAGCATCATACAGTGTATAGTGGAGCATCATACTGTGTATAGGGGAGCATCATACAGTGTATAGTGGAGCATAATACTGTGTATAGGGAAGCATCATACTGTGTATAGAGGAGCATCATACAGTGTATAGGGGAGCATCATACAGTGTATAGGGGAGCATCATACTGTGTATAGGGGAGCATCATACAGTGTATAGGGGAGCATCATACAGTGTATAGGGGAGCATCATAGTGTGTGTATAGGGGAGCATCATACAGTGTATAGGGGAGCATCATACAGTGTATAGGGGAGCATCATACAGTGTATAGGGGAGCATCATACAGTGTATAGGGGAGCATCATACTGTGTATAGGGGAGCATCATACAGTGTATAGGGGAGCATCATACTATGTATAGGGGAGCATCATACAGTGTATAGGGGAGCATCATACAGTGTATAGGGGAGCATCATACTGTGTATAGGGGAGCATCATACAGTGTATAGGGGAGCATCATACTGTGTATAGGGGAGCATCATACTGTGTATAGGGGAGCATCATACAGTGTATAGGGGAGCATCATACTGTGTATAGGGGAGCATCATACTGTGTATAGGGGAGCATCATACAGTGTATAGTGGAGCATCATACAGTGTATAGGGAGCATCATACCGTGTATAGGGGGGCATCATACTGTGTATAGGGGAGCATCATACAGTGTATAGGGGAGCATCATACTGTGTATAGGGGAGCATCATACAGTGTATAGGGGAGCATCATACTGTGTATAGGGGAGCATCATACTGTGTATAGGGGAGCATCATACAGTGTATAGGGGAGCATCATACAGTGTATAGGGAGCATCATACAGTGTATAGGGGAGCATCATACTGTGTATAGGGGAGCATCATACAGTGTATAGGGGAGCATCATACAGTGTATAGGGGAGCATCATACTGTGTATAGGGGAGCATCATACAGTGTATAGGGGAGCATCATACTGTGTATAGGGGAGCATCATACAGTGTATAGGGGAGCATCATACTGTGTATAGGGGAGCATCATACAGTGTATAGGGGAGCATCATACTGTGTATAGGGGAGCATCATACTGTGTATAGGGGAGCATCATACAGTGTATAGGGGAGCATCATACTATGTATAGGGGAGCATCATACTGTGTATAGGGGAGCATCATACAGTGTATAGGAGAGCATCATACAGTGTATAGGGGAGCATCATACAGTGTATAGGGGAGCATCATACTGTGTATAGGGGAGCATCATACAGCGTATAGGGGAGCATCATACTGTGTATAGGGGAGCATCATACAGTGTATAGGGGAGCATCATACAGTGTATAGGGGAGCATCATACTGTGTATAGGGGAGCATCATACAGTGTATAGGGGAGCATCATACTGTGTATAGGGGAGCATCATACTGTGTATAGGGGAGCATCATACTGTGTATAGGGGAGCATCATACAGTGTATAGGGGAGCATCATACTGTGTATAGGGGAGCATCATACAGTGTATAGGGGAGCATCATACTGTGTATAGGGGAGCATCATACAGTGTATAGGGGAGCATCATACAGTGTATAGGGGAGCATCATACTATGTATAGGGGAGCATCATACTGTGTATAGGGGAGCATCATACAGTGTATAGGAGAGCATCATACAGTGTATAGGGGAGCATCATACAGTGTATAGGGGAGCATCATACTGTGTATAGGGGAGCATCATACAGTGTATAGGGGAGCATCATACTGTGTATAGGGGAGCATCATACTGTGTATAGGGGAGCATCATACCGTGTATAGGGGAGCATCATACAGTGTATAGGGGAGCATCATACTGTGTATAGGGGAGCATCATACCGTGTATAGGAGAGCATCATACTGTGTATAGGGGAGCATCATACAGTGTATAGGGGAGCATCATACTGTGTATAGGGGAGCATCATACAGTGTATAGGGGAGCATCATACTGTGTATAGGGGAGCATCATACAGTGTATAGGGGAGCATCATACAGTGTATAGGGGAGCATCATACTATGTATAGGGGAGCATCATACAGTGTATAGGGGAGCATCATACAGTGTATAGGAGAGCATCATACTGTGTATAGGGGAGCATCATACAGTGTATAGGGGAGCATCATACTGTGTATAGGGGAGCATCATACAGTGTATAGGGGAGCATCATACTATGTATAGGGGATCATCATACTGTGTATAGGGGAGCATCATACAGTGTATAGGAGAGCATCATACAGTGTATAGGGGAGCATCATACAGTGTATAGGGGAGCATCATACTGTGTATAGGGGAGCATCATACAGTGTATAGGGGAGCATCATACTGTGTATAGGGGAGCATCATACTGTGTATAGGGGAGCATCATACAGTGTATAGGGGAGCATCATACTGTGTATAGGGGAGCATCATACAATGTATAGGGGAGCATCATACTGTGTATAGGGGAGCATCATACAGTGTATAGGGGAGCATCATACTGTGTATAGGGGAGCATCATACAGTGTATAGGGGAGCATCATACTGTGTATAGGGGAGCATCATACAGTGTATAGGGGAGCATCATACTGTGTATAGGGGAGCATCATACAGTGTATAGGGGAGCATCATACAGTGTATAGGGGAGCATCATACAGTGTATAGGGGAGCATCATACTGTGTATAGGGGAGCATCATACTGTGTATAGGGGAGCATCATACAGTGTATAGGGGAGCATCATACTGTGTATAGGGGAGCATCATACAGTGTATAGGGGAGCATCATACTGTGTATAGGGGAGCATCATACAGTGTATAGGGGAGCATCATACAGTGTATAGGGGAGCATCATACTATGTATAGGGGAGCATCATACTGTGTATAGGGGAGCATCATACAGTGTATAGGAGAGCATCATACAGTGTATAGGGGAGCATCATACAGTGTATAGGGGAGCATCATACTGTGTATAGGGGAGCATCATACAGTGTATAGGGGAGCATCATACTGTGTATAGGGGAGCATCATACTGTGTATAGGGGAGCATCATACCGTGTATAGGGGAGCATCATACAGTGTATAGGGGAGCATCATACTGTGTATAGGGGAGCATCATACCGTGTATAGGAGAGCATCATACTGTGTATAGGGGAGCATCATACAGTGTATAGGGGAGCATCATACTGTGTATAGGGGAGCATCATACAGTGTATAGGGGAGCATCATACTGTGTATAGGGGAGCATCATACAGTGTATAGGGGAGCATCATACAGTGTATAGGGGAGCATCATACTATGTATAGGGGAGCATCATACAGTGTATAGGGGAGCATCATACAGTGTATAGGGGAGCATCATACTGTGTATAGGGGAGCATCATACAGTGTATAGGGGAGCATCATACTGTGTATAGGGGAGCATCATACAGTGTATAGGGGAGCATCATACTATGTATAGGGGATCATCATACTGTGTATAGGGGAGCATCATACAGTGTATAGGAGAGCATCATACAGTGTATAGGGGAGCATCATACAGTGTATAGGGGAGCATCATACTGTGTATAGGGGAGCATCATACAGTGTATAGGGGAGCATCATACTGTGTATAGGGGAGCATCATACTGTGTATAGGGGAGCATCATACAGTGTATAGGGGAGCATCATACTGTGTATAGGGGAGCATCATACAATGTATAGGGGAGCATCATACTGTGTATAGGGGAGCATCATACAGTGTATAGGGGAGCATCATACTGTGTATAGGGGAGCATCATACAGTGTATAGGGGAGCATCATACTGTGTATAGGGGAGCATCATACAGTGTATAGGGGAGCATCATACTGTGTATAGGGGAGCATCATACAGTGTATAGGGGAGCATCATACAGTGTATAGGGGAGCATCATACTGTGTATAGGGGAGCATCATACAGTGTATAGGGGAGCATCATACTGTGTATAGGGGAGCATCATACAGTGTATAGGGGAGCATCATACAGTGTATAGGGGAGCATCATACAGTGTATAGGGGAGCATCATACAGTATATAGGGGAGCATCATACTGTGTATAGGGGAGCATCATACTGTGTATAGGGGAGCATCATACAGTGTATAGGGGAGCATCGTGCAGTGTATAGGGGAGCATCATACTGTGTATAGGGGAGCATCATACTGTGTATAGGGGAGCATCATACAGTGTATAGGGGAGCATCATACAGTGTATAGGGGAGCATCATACAGTGTATAGGGGAGCATCATACAGTGTATAGGGAGCATCATACAGTGTATAGGGGAGCATCATACTGTGTATAGGGGAGCATCATACTGTGTATAGAGGAGCATCATACTTTGTATAGGGGAGCATCATACAGTGTATAGTGGAGCATCATACAGTGTATAGGGGAGCATCATACTGTGTATAGGGGAGCATCATACTGTGTATAGTGGAGCATAATACTGTGTATAGGGAAGCATCATACTGTGTATAGAGGAGAATCATACAGTGTATAGGGGAGCATCATACAGTGTATAGGGGAGCATCATACTGTGTATAGGGGAGCATCATACAGTGTATAGGGGAGCATCATACAGTGTATAGGGGAGCATCATAGTGTGTGTATAGGGGAGCATCACACAGTGTATAGGGGAGCATCATACAGTGTATAGGGGAGCATCATACAGTGTATAGGGGAGCATCATACTGTGTATAGGGGAGCATCATACTGTGTATAGGGGAGCATCATACAGTGTATAGGGGAGCATCATACTGTGTATAGGGGAGCATCATACAGTGTATAGGGGAGCATCATACTGTGTATAGGGGAGCATCATACAGTGTATAGGGAGCATCATACAGTGTATAGGGGAGCATCATACTGTGTATAGGGGAGCATCATACTGTGTATAGGGGAGCATCATACTGTGTATAGGGGAGCATCATACTGTGTATAGGAGAGCATCATACAGTGTATAGGGGAGCATCATACAGTGTATAGGGGAGCATCATACTGTGTATAGGGGAGCATCATACTGTGTATAGGGGAGCATCATACTGTGTATAGGGGAGCATCATACTGTGTATAGGGGAGCATCATACAGTGTATAGGGCAGCATTACACTGTGTATAGGGGAGCATCATACAGTGTATAGGGGAGCATCATACTGTGTATAGGGGAGCATCATACAGTGTATAGGGGAGCATCATACTGTGTATAGGGGAGCATCATACAGTGTATAGGGGAGCATAATACTGTGTATAGGGGAGCATCATACAGTGTATAGGAGAGCATCATACAGTGTATAGGGGAGCATCATACAGTGTATAGGGGAGCATCATACTGTGTATAGGGGAGCATCATACAGTGTATAGGGGAGCATCATACAGTGTATAGGGGAGCATCATACTGTGTATAGGGGAGTATCATACAGTGTATAGCAGAGCATCATACTGTGTATAGGGGAGCATCATACAGTGTATAGGGGAGCATCATACTGTGTATAGGGGAGCATCATACTGTGTATAGGGGAGCATCATGCAGTGTATAGGGGAGCATCATACAGTGTATAGGGGAGCATCATACTGTGTATAGGGGAGCATCATACAGTGTATAGGGGAGCATCATACAGTGTATAGGGGAGCATCATACAGTGTATAGGGGAGCATCATACTGTGTATAGGGGAGCATCATACAGTGTATAGGGGAGCATCATACTGTGTATAGGGGAGCATCATACTGTGTATAGGGGCGCATCATACTGTGTATAGGGGAGCATCATACAGTGTATAGGGGAGCATCATACTATGTATAGGGGAGCATCATACAGTGTATAGGGGAGCATCATACAGTGTATAGGGGAGCATCATACTGTGTATAGGGGAGCATCATACAGTGTGTAGGGGAGCATCATACTGTGTATAGGGGAGCATCATACAGTGTATAGGGGAGCATCATACTGTGTATAGGAGAGCATCATACTGTGTATAGGGGAGCATCATACTGTGTATAGGGGAGCATCATACAGTGTATAGGGAGCATCATACAGTGTATAGGGGAGCATCATACTGTGTATAGGGGAGCATCATACAGTGTATAGGGGAGCATCATACTGTGTATAGGGGAGCATCATACAGTGTATAGGGGAGCATCATACAGTGTATAGGGGAGCATCATACTGTGTATAGGGGAGCATCATACAGTGTATAGGGGAGCATCATACTGTGTATAGGGGAGCATCATACAGTGTATAGGGGAGCATCATACAGTGTATAGGGGAGCATCATACTGTGTATAGGGGAGCATCATTCAGTGTATAGGGGAGCATCATACAGTGTATAGGGGAGCATCATACAGTGTATAGGGGAGCATCATACAGTGTATAGGGGAGCATCATACAGTGTATAGGGGAGCATCATACAGTGTATAGGGGAGCATCACACTTTGTATAGGGGAGCATCATACAGTGTATAGGGGAGCATCATACAGTGTATAGGGGAGCATCATACTGTGTATAGGGGAGCATCATACAGTGTATAGGGGAGCATCATACAGTGTATAGTGGAGCATCATACTGTGTATAGGGAAGCATCATACTGTGTATAGAGGAGCATCATACAGTGTATAGGGGAGCATCATACAGTGTATAGGGGAGCATCATACTGTGTATAGGGGATCATCATACAGTGTATAGGGGAGCATCATACAGTGTATAGTGGAGCATCATACTGTGTGTGATGTACAATGTCTGTGAGGTATGGGGTTTTGTCTACAAAATATGATGTTTTCTGTTGTAACTTTCCAGAAAAATCCAGCCCTCTATGCCAATGCAGGCTGTCAGCTCATGCAGCACCTTCCCCCCTCCTCTTTTCGCCCATGGCTCACTCACACACTGACCAGTGCCCCCCTGCCTGGGCTAGCTCTGAAACCTTAAACCAACTTCCTCTCGAAGAGCAGGGGGAAGGGATCCCTTTGTTCGGAAAAACACAGGCTGTATGCCGGTATATGGGAAACATAAAAGTCATATTACGAAAACCATACCCAGCAGAAATATAAAAATCATATTTCTGCGATCCGAGCAGACCCAGCTTCGCTGTGGTGCCTGTTGCAAAACTCTCGGATGTCCAGAACCTGAGATATGATTTGCGCCCAAATGGACGGTCATATCGCATAGATGTTTGATGTTTTCTTGATGGGCTCATTACGCTGGGAAACATGATACCACTGATGAGTCCATACCAGCTTCTCCCATAAAGTTATAGCTAATCTAAGTTTTGTAGCCAAAACATAACTTGGATAAGAGAGGTGGGATCAACCCAGAATGCACCTCTCCGTGATGTCACATAGGAAAGTCTATAAGGCATTTCCTGGGCAAACCAGGTCAGAACAGCTGCAGAGTCCGTGCTGACAAGAACTCCAGATGAATGGAGACGTGTGGCTCCTCCTCCCTTAAAGCCGCATGGTCTGCCTAAGGAACAATATGGAACTGTGAGTGTAATCTCTTTGTTTTCTCCACTTTTATTTTATACCTGTACTGTACATATTTTATGTCTCAATTTTATAGCAACTTTTATCTGTAATCACTGTCCTCTTTCGGAAAATAAATGAAATTATTTAGATCTGTCTCCATGCTCTAAGAATCGAACTATACGCCTTTGATAGATAATCGCTACTAATTCAAGGGGTTTGCCACGGACCCTCTTAATTTAACACTGTGAATTAAGTAACCGTGACTGGTGGCAGCGCGTTGTGTATGGCTATTACGGCTGGCTGGCAGTCTAGAAGGGTCTTATATTGCTGAGTAAGGGGCTTCAGCCACAGCATTGATAATTCCCTTACTGCAGAAGCCTAATTGCCGGTTCACAACAGGCAGCCCGTCCGGCGACTAATTATCCTAGGTGCAGTTCCCTGACTGACCTGAGGGTAAGGGGGGCGCCGGAGAGCTGCGAGTTCCAAAGTGGAACTGAGAAAGTGGGATATACACAAATCCCCGCAGAACTTGGAAGATTGATAGCAGTGGTGGGGCATCCAAATTAAACTCCCCCTGCGGCAAATTGTAGAGCGAGATTAGCTTGCTGGAAATTTTTGGTCACATGGTGCCAGTGTTGGGATAACTAAGATAAGCCCCACTGCGCCTGTGATAGCCGTGTGCCGGCATTGTGTCACGCCCCTCCGTCCGCTGATACACCCGTGTCAGTGGTGGGACTGTGACATAGTGGTGACACAGGGTCCGCTGTCCGTCGCGTTTTGGTGGCAGCGGGACTCCCGTTAGTGTCGCCCGTAAGTGGACGAACGGCGGTGGGCTGTTCGTCACATATTGGTGGCAGCGGTGGGATAATCCTAGAGCATTAGTGATTTGGTTTGAGCAATCATTCCTCTCACTAAAGACCTGCACGGTTCCTGCGGGAATCCTGCATCATAGGTTTTGGAGAACAGACTCAGTGGTTACTAGTCCTGAGACATTAGTGTGTACTTGCAAGTATCCCCCTCCCGTTTCTTCGTTTTTCTTTTTCTATCTTTTATTTGGCAACCATGGCGGCGATGACAGTGGAGTGGTATCAGAAGCAGAAAAAGGACACCCTTGCTGGGTTATGCACGTACCGAGGCATAGACGCCGCAGGAGGAACCAAAGATCAAATGATCGCGGCTCTAGTGCAGCTGGACAACGACCAGAATCCAGCGAGCGCAGAAGTTGGCCCAAGTTGCCATGGGGCTGCAGCAGAGGCTCCACACCTGAGCGCTGGCCCCACATTCAACCAGAACGGGGTGGACCCCTATCTGCAAATGGCCTTGGACGAACTCCCCGCCGAAGACAGGGATGGGCGGGTGAGGCTGATCCAGCAATATCGGCAGGAGGCCCAAGCCGAACGTGAGCGCCATGCAGAAGCTCAGAGGGCCCATGAGCTGGAGATGCTCCAGCGGGGGTGGAATGCCCCCACAGCCCGAAGCCGTGAGCCCAGCAGCGTCCAGACTCCTAAACCCCGGCCAGAGCATTTTCCCGTAATGGAAAAGGATGGGGACTTGGACACGTTTCTGCGAGCCTTTGAGAAAGCCTGCAGACAGTACCAGCTGCCTAGAGACCAATGGGCAAGGTACTTGACCCCAGGGCTAAAAGGCAAAGCCCTGGAGGCATTTGCTTCTCTTCCGCCAGAAGCCGATGACGACTATGACGCCATAAAGCAGGCGCTGATCGCCAAATACCGGCTGACACCTGAGGTATACCGAAAGAAGTTCCGACACCTCCAACGTGGCCCACACGATAGCTACAGTGATGTGGTGCAAGGACTCAGGACCCACTTTGACCAGTGGATCCATGGACTGTCCGTTGAAACCTTTGAGCAGCTACGGGACCTGATGATCAAAGACCAGTTCCTGCATCTCTGCCCAGCTGAGGTCCGACAGTTCATCCTGGACCGCGAACCAACGAACGCGGACAAAGCGGCGCAGATCGCCGACAACCACGAGGCCAACCGGAAGCCCGAGACGCGGAGGCCAGTCACCACCAGCTGGAAAGGGGGTAAGCCAGCAACCAACCCCAATGCCCCAGCTGGCCGTCCCTCCGGAGGCCCTGTCCCTGTTGCCAACAACAGGCCGGCTACTGACAGTCGCCTGTGTCACCACTGCCAGCGGCCTGGTCACTTCTCTTACACCTGTCCGAATAGGCCGAAGAACCCCCCAGCCAAGGCCCCCGGGCCCAACGCCTCTGTTCTTTTGGTGGGAGGTGTGGTTGGGAGGGCTGACGACAACGTTCAACCTGTTCAGGTGGGGGCCCGTCTTGCTACAGGCCTCAAGGACACCGGGGCTGAACGAACCCTCATCCGTCCTGGACTGGCGGCCCCTGAAGAGTTTGTTGAGGGGAAAACCCTGACTGTCACCGGGATTGGAGGCACCCGTTGTCCCTTGCCAGTGGCACGAGTTTTTCTTGACTGGGGTGCCGGGAGCGGGTTGAGGGAGGTGGGAGTGTCTGAAAATTTGCCCACTGATGTTTTATTGGGGACTGACTTGGGGAGGATGGTTGCATACTATGTCCCTGACACCCTTCCCCAAACTGATAATAAGGGTAACGTTAACCCTGATGATGTTGATGATGGGAAACTGAATGTGTTACCTGCTAATGCCTTGATGAGTAATGATGCAACTAACAACCATTCTTTCCCAAGGTATGATGCTGATGTGATTGTACCAAAGCAAACTGATAACCATTCTTTTCCTAGGAATGATGATGTATCTGTGCCGACTGAACCCGTTAACCCTTTCTTTGAAACGGTAGATGTGTCCACAGGTACCGAGGTGCTCAGCCCCGTCACTCTGCGGAGTGAGACGGCTGAGGAACCCCTGGCAGGAGCAAGCAACGGTGCTCAAGGAAATGGGGAGGTGCATGGGGACCATGAGGAAGGTAATGCCATGCAGCTGACCAGTGCCACCGAGGAAGGTAACTGGCCCATAAGTAGCACTGCTCCTAAAGTGTTGGGGGTGGATGGGGAGGGAGAGCCCAGGGCAGCACCGGCTGGTGGGTCTGCAGAAATCCCCAGGGAGACAGCATACATAGCAGCTGTCACACGCAGTCAGAGTGCCCAGATCGCAGGTAACGCACTGTCTTCTGGACCCTCTGCTGCTACAGGAGAGACTGAACCAGAGGTGAACCCAGAGCCGGTTCCAGAGGGTCCCAGTAAAGAGGGGACCCTGACGTCCCTTCTGGCAGCCTCCAGCATGGAGTTCCAGGCTGCTCTGCACTCAGATGCCAGCCTGGAGAAATTGAGAGGTCTCGCCGAGACGCCCACCTCCAAGTCTGATAAGGAGAGGGTGTTCTGGGAACGAGGAAGGTTGTACCGGGAGACAGTACCCGGAGATCCTAAAAAGGAGTGGTTGAGGGAAAGACAGCTGGTCGTCCCCTATCAGTTCAGAACTGAGTTGTTGCGGATTGCCCATGAGATTCCACTCGCTGGACACTTGGGGATCAGCAAAACAAAGGCACGGCTGTCTCAACACTTCTATTGGCCCAAGATGGGGACAGATGTATCACACTACTGCCGCTCCTGCGCCACCTGTCAAAAAGTGGGTAAGGCGGGGCCTGCTCTTAAGGCTCCCCTTATTCCTTTGCCGGTGATAGAGGAGCCTTTCCAGAGAATCGCGGTGGACCTTGTAGGACCGCTGTCCGTCCCCAGCAGCTCCGGAAAGCGATACATTCTCACCGTGGTAGACTACGCTACCCGGTACCCAGAGGCAGTAGCTCTGTCTTCAACCAGGGCAGATAAGGTGGCTGACGCACTGGTGACCATCTTTTCAAGGGTAGGATTTCCCAGGGAGATGCTTACCGATCAAGGGCCCCAATTCATGTCTCGCCTAATGGAGGCTCTCTGTGAGAAAATGCAGGTGACGCACCTGGTATCGAGTCCGTATCACCCACAGACTAATGGTTTGTGTGAACGCTTCAACGGTACCCTCAAACAGATGCTCCGCATACTGGTTGAGACCCAAGGGCGCGACTGGGAGCGGTACCTCCCACACCTGCTGTTCGCTTACAGAGAAGTTCCGCAGGCCTCGACCGGGTTCTCCCCCTTCGAGCTCCTGTATGGCAGGCGAGTCCGGGGACCCCTTGGGTTGATAAGAGAATCCTGGGAAGATGAGCCAAACCCCACAGAAGTGTCCATCGTGGATTATGTCATGCGCTTCCGTGACAAGATGCAGACCTTGACGCAGTTGGTGCATGACAACATGACGCAGGCTCAGGCTGACCAGAAGCACTGGTACGACCAGAACGCCCGGGAGCGGACCTACCAGGTGGGTCAAAAGGTGTGGGCGCTGGTCCCTGTACCAACGGATAAGCTTCAGGCAGCCTGGGAAGGCCCATACGTCGTCCACCAACAGCTCAACCCGGTCACCTACGTGGTCACGCTTGACCATGCTCGGGGTAGGCGCAAGGCCTTTCACGTCAACATGCTGAAGGCGCACTACGAACGTGAAGCTTGCGTCCTACCGGTCTGCAATCTGCCAGAGGATGGGGAGGAAGATTCCCTCCTGGACATGCTGGCCCAGGCCAAGGCCAATGGGTCCATTGAGGACATGGAGATAAGTGGTTCGCTCACCGTGTCCCAGCGGTTGCAGTTGATGGCCACCCTGGAACTCTTCCGGCCCGTGTTCACCAACCGTCCTGGGAGGACGGAGTTAGCGGTTCATGAGGTGGACACCGGGAATCATGCCCCATTACGGCGAACACCTTATCGGATCTCTGAAACGGTGCAACAAGTCATGCGCCAAGAGATCGATGAGATGTTAAGGCTGGGGGTGATTCGACGGTCAAAAGGTGCGTGGGCTTCACCTGTAGTCCTCGTGCCTAAAAAGGATCGAACCACCCGGTTCTGCGTGGACTACAGGGGGCTCAACGCCATCACAACCTCTGATGCCCACCCGATGCCGCGCATCGAGGATCTGCTCGAGCGGTTGACAAACGCCAACTACATATCCATCATGGATTTGAGTCGGGGATACTGGCAGATTCCCCTGAGCCCTGAGGCGCAGGAGAAATCCGCCTTTATCACCCCCTTTGGACTGTACGAGTCCACGGTCATGCCCTTCGGCATGAAGAATGCCCCTGCCACTTTCCAGCGGATGGTCAACCACCTGCTTCGGGGACTGGAGGAGTACGCCGTGGCGTACTTAGACGATATTGCCGTCTTCAGCTCCACCTGGGAGGAACACCTTCAGCACCTCCAGGAGGTGCTCAAGCGTCTTCACCAGGCAGGCCTGACCATCAAGCCGGGGAAGTGCCAGATAGGCATGCACAAGGTCCACTACCTGGGGCACCGGGTAGGCGGGGGTTCCATGAGTCCGGAGCCAGAAAAAGTGGACGCAATCGTGTCCTGGCCCACCCCCAGGACCAAGAAACAGGTGAAGTCCTTCTTGGGCACTGCAGGGTACTATAGGCGGTTCGTACAGGACTATAGCGCCCTTGCCAAACCCTTGACTGACCTCACCAAGCAGAGGCTACCCCAAACAGTCAACTGGACAGATGACTGTGAGGCGGCTTTCCAAGCTTTGAAAGCAGCCCTGTGCAACTCTCCAGTGTTGAGAGCAGTCGACAGCAGTCGCCCGTTTCTGGTACAGACCGACGCCAGCGAGTTTGGCCTCGGTGCTGTGCTTAGCCAGGTCGACTCGGGGGACCAAGAGCACCCCGTGTTGTACCTGAGCCGGAAACTTTTGCCGAGGGAAGTGGCATACTCGACCATCGAGAAGGAGTGTCTGGCCATGGTGTGGGCACTGCAGCGTTTGCAGCCCTACCTGTATGGGCGCGCCTTCACGGTGGTAACCGACCACAACCCTCTGAGCTGGTTGCACACAGTGTCCGGAACCAATGGAAGGTTGCTCCGCTGGAGCCTTGCCCTTCAACAGTACGACTTCACTGTAAAACACAGGAAGGGCAGCGAAAACGGCAATGCCGATGGGTTGTCCCGCCGGGGCGAACCCGCTGAGGTGCGCATGGCCGATTACCGAGAGGTAATGCCTCCTTAGCGCCCTCTTAAGGGGGGAGGTGTGATGTACAATGTCTGTGAGGTATGGGGTTTTGTCTACAAAATATGATGTTTTCTGTTGTAACTTTCCAGAAAAATCCAGCCCTCTATGCCAATGCAGGCTGTCAGCTCATGCAGCACCTTCCCCCCTCCTCTTTTCGCCCATGGCTCACTCACACACTGACCAGTGCCCCCCTGCCTGGGCTAGCTCTGAAACCTTAAACCAACTTCCTCTCGAAGAGCAGGGGGAAGGGATCCCTTTGTTCGGAAAAACACAGGCTGTATGCCGGTATATGGGAAACATAAAAGTCATATTACGAAAACCATACCCAGCAGAAATATAAAAATCATATTTCTGCGATCCGAGCAGACCCAGCTTCGCTGTGGTGCCTGTTGCAAAACTCTCGGATGTCCAGAACCTGAGATATGATTTGCGCCCAAATGGACGGTCATATCGCATAGATGTTTGATGTTTTCTTGATGGGCTCATTACGCTGGGAAACATGATACCACTGATGAGTCCATACCAGCTTCTCCCATAAAGTTATAGCTAATCTAAGTTTTGTAGCCAAAACATAACTTGGATAAGAGAGGTGGGATCAACCCAGAATGCACCTCTCCGTGATGTCACATAGGAAAGTCTATAAGGCATTTCCTGGGCAAACCAGGTCAGAACAGCTGCAGAGTCCGTGCTGACAAGAACTCCAGATGAATGGAGACGTGTGGCTCCTCCTCCCTTAAAGCCGCATGGTCTGCCTAAGGAACAATATGGAACTGTGAGTGTAATCTCTTTGTTTTCTCCACTTTTATTTTATACCTGTACTGTACATATTTTATGTCTCAATTTTATAGCAACTTTTATCTGTAATCACTGTCCTCTTTCGGAAAATAAATGAAATTATTTAGATCTGTCTCCATGCTCTAAGAATCGAACTATACGCCTTTGATAGATAATCGCTACTAATTCAAGGGGTTTGCCACGGACCCTCTTAATTTAACACTGTGAATTAAGTAACCGTGACTGGTGGCAGCGCGTTGTGTATGGCTATTACGGCTGGCTGGCAGTCTAGAAGGGTCTTATATTGCTGAGTAAGGGGCTTCAGCCACAGCATTGATAATTCCCTTACTGCAGAAGCCTAATTGCCGGTTCACAACAGGCAGCCCGTCCGGCGACTAATTATCCTAGGTGCAGTTCCCTGACTGACCTGAGGGTAAGGGGGGCGCCGGAGAGCTGCGAGTTCCAAAGTGGAACTGAGAAAGTGGGATATACACAAATCCCCGCAGAACTTGGAAGATTGATAGCAGTGGTGGGGCATCCAAATTAAACTCCCCCTGCGGCAAATTGTAGAGCGAGATTAGCTTGCTGGATATTTTTGGAAAGTTACAACAGAAAACATCATATTTTGTAGACAAAACCCCATACCTCACAGACATTGTACATCACACTGTGTATAGGGAAGCATCATACTGTGTATAGAGGAGCATCATACAGTGTATAGGGGAGCATCATACAGTGTATAGGGGAGCATCATACAGTGTATAGGGGAGCATCATACAGTGTATAGGGGAGCACCATGCAGTGTATAGGGGAGCATCATACTGTGTATAGGGGAGCATCATACTGTGTATAGGGGAGCATCATACAGGGTATAGGGGAGCATCATACAGTGTATAGGGGAGCATCATGCAGTGTATAGGGGAGCATCATACTGTGTATAGGGGAGCATCATACAGTGTATAGGGGAGCATCATACTGTGTATAGGGGAGCATCATACAGTGTATAGCGGAGCATCATACAGTGTATAGGGGAGCATCATACAATGTATAGGGGAGCATCATACAGTGTATAGGGGAGCATCATAGTGTATAGGGGAGCATCATACTGTGTATAGGGGAGCATCATACAGTGTATAGGGAGCATCATACAGTGTATAGGGGAGCATCATACTGTGTATAGGGGAGCATCATACTGTGTATAGGGGAGCATCATACGTTGTATAGGGGAGCATCATACAGTGTATAGTGGAGCATCATACTGTGTATAGGGGAGCATCATACAGTGTATAGTGGAGCATAATACTGTGTATAGGGAAGCATCATACTGTGTATAGAGGAGCATCATACAGTGTATAGGGGAGCATCATACAGTGTATAGGGGAGCATCATACTGTGTATAGGGGATCATCATACAGTGTATAGGGGAGCATCATACAGTGTATAGTGGAGCATCATACTGTGTATAGGGAAGCATCATACTGTGTATAGAGGAGCATCATACAGTGTATAGGGGAGCATCATACAGTGTATAGGGGAGCATCATACAGTGTATAGGGGAGCATCATACAGTGTATAGGGGAGCACCATGCAGTGTATAGGGGAGCATCATACTGTGTATAGGGGAGCATCATACTGTGTATAGGGGAGCATCATACAGTGTATAGGGGAGCATCATACAGTGTATAGGGGAGCATCATACAGTGTATAGGGGAGCATCATACTGTGTATAGGGGAGCATCATACAGTGTATAGGGGAGCATCATACTGTGTATAGGGGAGCATCATACTGTGTATAGGGGAGCATCATACAGTGTATAGGGGAGCATCATACTGTGTATAGGGGAGCATCATACTGTGTATAGGGGAGCATCATACAGTGTATAGTGGAGCATCATACAGTGTATAGGGAGCATCATACCGTGTATAGGGGGGCATCATACTGTGTATAGGGGAGCATCATACAGTGTATAGGGGAGCATCATACTGTGTATAGGGGAGCATCATACAGTGTATAGGGGAGCATCATACTGTGTATAGGGGAGCATCATACTGTGTATAGGGGAGCATCATACTGTGTATAGGGGAGCATCATACAGTGTATAGGGGAGCATCATACAGTGTATAGGGAGCATCATACAGTGTATAGGGGAGCATCATACTGTGTATAGGGGAGCATCATACAGTGTATAGGGGAGCATCATACTGTGTATAGGGGAGCATCATACAGTGTATAGGGGAGCATCATACTGTGTATAGGGGAGCATCATACTGTGTATAGGGGAGCATCATACAGTGTATAGGGGAGCATCATACTATGTATAGGGGAGCATCATACTGTGTATAGGGGAGCATCATACAGTGTATAGGAGAGCATCATACAGTGTATAGGGGAGCATCATACAGTGTATAGGGGAGCATCATACTGTGTATAGGGGAGCATCATACAGCGTATAGGGGAGCATCATACTGTGTATAGGGGAGCATCATACAGTGTATAGGGGAGCATCATACAGTGTATAGGGGAGCATCATACTGTGTATAGGGGAGCATCATACAGTGTATAGGGGAGCATCATACTGTGTATAGGGGAGCATCATACAGTGTATAGGGGAGCATCATACTGTGTATAGGGGAGCATCATACAGTGTATAGGGGAGCATCATACTGTGTATAGGGGAGCATCATACAGTGTATAGGGGAGCATCATACTGTGTATAGGGGAGCATCATACAGTGTATAGGGGAGCATCATACAGTGTATAGGGGAGCATCATACTATGTATAGGGGAGCATCATACTGTGTATAGGGGAGCATCATACAGTGTATAGGAGAGCATCATACTGTGTATAGGGGAGCATCATACAGTGTATAGGAGAGCATCATACAGTGTATAGGGGAGCATCATACAGTGTATAGGGGAGCATCATACTGTGTATAGGGGAGCATCATACAGTGTATAGGGGAGCATCATACTGTGTATAGGGGAGCATCATACTGTGTATAGGGGAGCATCATACTGTGTATAGGGGAGCATCATACAGTGTATAGGGGAGCATCATACTGTGTATAGGGGAGCATCATACCGTGTATAGGAGAGCATCATACTGTGTATAGGGGAGCATCATACAGTGTATAGGGGAGCATCATACTGTGTATAGGGGAGCATCATACAGTGTATAGGGGAGCATCATACTGTGTATAGGGGAGCATCATACAGTGTATAGGGGAGCATCATACAGTGTATAGGGGAGCATCATACTATGTATAGGGGAGCATCATACAGTGTATAGGGGAGCATCATACAGTGTATAGGGGAGCATCATACTGTGTATAGGGGAGCATCATACAGTGTATAGGGGAGCATCATACTGTGTATAGGGGAGCATCATACAGTGTATAGGGGAGCATCATACTATGTATAGGGGATCATCATACTGTGTATAGGGGAGCATCATACAGTGTATAGGAGAGCATCATACAGTGTATAGGGGAGCATCATACAGTGTATAGGGGAGCATCATACTGTGTATAGGGGAGCATCATACAGTGTATAGGGGAGCATCATACTGTGTATAGGGGAGCATCATACTGTGTATAGGGGAGCATCATACAGTGTATAGGGGAGCATCATACTGTGTATAGGGGAGCATCATACAATGTATAGGGGAGCATCATACTGTGTATAGGGGAGCATCATACAGTGTATAGGGGAGCATCATACTGTGTATAGGGGAGCATCATACAGTGTATAGGGGAGCATCATACTGTGTATAGGGGAGCATCATACAGTGTATAGGGGAGCATCATACTGTGTATAGGGGAGCATCATACAGTGTATAGGGGAGCATCATACAGTGTATAGGGGAGCATCATACAGTGTATAGGGGAGCATCATACAGTGTATAGGGGAGCATCATACTGTGTATAGGGGAGCATCATACTGTGTATAGGGGAGCATCATACAGTGTATAGGGGAGCATCATACTGTGTATAGGGGAGCATCATACAGTGTATAGGGGAGCATCATACTGTGTATAGGGGAGCATCATACAGTGTATAGGGGAGCATCATACAGTGTATAGGGGAGCATCATACTGTGTATAGGGGAGCATCATACTGTGTATAGGGGAGCATCATACAGTGTATAGAGGAGCATCATACTGTGTATAGGGGAGCATCATACAGTGTATAGGGGAGCATCATACAGTGTATAGGGGAGCATCATACTGTGTATAGGGGAGCATCATACTGTGTATAGGGGAGCATCATACTGTGTATAGGGGAGCATCATACAGTGTATAGGGGAGCATCATACTGTGTATAGGGGAGCATCATACAGTGTATAGGGGAGCATCATACTGTGTATAGGGGAGCATCATACAGTGTATAGGGGAGCATCATACAGTGTATAGGGGAGCATCATACAGTGTATAGGGGAGCATCATACTGTGTATAGGGGAGCATCATACAGTGTATAGAGGAGCATCATACTGTGTATAGGGGAGCATCATACAGTGTATAGGGGAGCATCATACAGTGTATAGGGGAGCATCATACTGTGTATAGGGGAGCATCATACTGTGTATAGGGGAGCATCATAATGTGTATAGGGGAGCATCATACAGTGTATAGGGGAGCATCATACAGTGTATAGGGGAGCATCATACTGTGTATAGGGGAGCATCATACAGTGTATAGGGGAGCATCATACTGTGTATAGGGGAGCATCATACTGTGTATAGGGGAGCATCATACAGTGTATAGGGGAGCATCATACTGTGTATAGGGGAGCATCATACAGTGTATAGGGGAGCATCATACAGTGTATAGGGGAGCATCATACTGTGTATAGGGGAGCATCATACAGTGTATAGGGGAGCATCATACTTTGTATAGGGGAGCATCATACTGTGTATAGGGGAGCATCATACAGTGTATAGGGGAGCATCATACAGTGTATAGGGGAGCATCATACTGTGTATAGGGGAGCATCATACAGTGTATAGGGGAGCATCATACAGTGTATAGGGGAGCATCATACTGTGTATAGGGGAGCATCATACAGTGTATAGGGTAGCATCATACAGTGTATAGCGGAGCATCGTACTGTGTATAGGGGAGCATCATACTGTGTATAGGGGAGCATCGTACAGTGTATAGGGGAGCATCATACTGTGTATAGGGGAGCATCATACTGTGTATAGGGGAGCATCATACTGTGTATAGGGGAGCATCGTACAGTGTATAGGGGAGCATCATACTGTGTATAGGGGAGCATCATACTGTGTATAGGGGAGCATCGTACAGTGTATAGGGGAGCATCATACTGTGTATAGGGGAGCATCGTACAGTGTATAGGGGAGCATCATACAGTGTATAGGGGAGCATCATACAGTGTATAGGGGAGCATCATACTGTGTATAGGGGAGCATCATACTGTGTATAGGAGAGCATCGTACAGTGTATAGGGGAGCATCATACAGTGTATAGGGGAGCATCATACTGTGTATAGGGGAGCATCATACTGTGTATAGGGGAGCATCATACTGTGTATAGGGGAGCATCGTACAGTGTATAGGGGAGCATCATACTGTGTATAGGGGAGCATCATACAGTGCATAGGGGAGCATCATACAGTGTATAGGGGAGCATCATACAGTGTATAGGGGAGCATCATGCAGTGTATAGGGGAGCATCATACAGTGTATAGGGGAGCATCATACAGTGTATAGGGGAGCATCATACAGTGTATAGGGGAGCATCATGCTGTGTATAGGGGAGCATCATACAGTGTATAGGGGAGCATCATACTGTGTATAGGGGAGCTGTACAGGGGGGAGACTCATGACATTATTAAATGTAAAGTGGGCACTTATTGTTATAGGGAACTCAGGTAACTCTGACTGTCAAAGGGGCACAAATGGCGCTATTACTTTCTAGGGGACAAAACATGGGCACTGTTTTCGAGAGTTGCTTTAGAATTTAGAGGGCACAGAGAGCCACACAGCAGGTCCAGTTAAAGGGACACATACAGCAGCAGCGGCTCAGCATTGGGGTATCAGCAGGGTAAGGAGTTTGTGCAGGTAGGGAGTAGTCCCATTGGTGACAGTGCTGAAAATATGAGACATGAAATGGATCTTTGTTGTAATCTCTGCAGACGAGTCCTGGCTGGAAGAAGTTTTCATGTTGGTCTGGGCCAGATGGGAAAGTGAACGATTCCATCAGAAAAAACGTCAGCTGTAAGTCACCATCTGTAACTGTGCTGTGATCTCTTATACGGTATGTTGTGTAGGACAGGTATCTACCACTCACTATATGGCGGTAATATCAATATTGGTCTTTATTTAGAAATTATATTCAGCAACAGTGCGGTCCTCTGCTGAGGTTCTCCTCCACTATTACTGGGCGTCACCGAGTTGTAATCAAGGTTACCTGGTTGGGGGCTCACTCAGAAGTTTCCCCCCCTGAACCAAAACCCTAGCTACGCCTCTACTCATTGATCTACTATGCTATAAATTCTCCACAAAATGATAAAAAATTGAAGTATATGTTACAATGGGAGGAGGATCTGGGGGTTGAACAGTCAATTGATGAATGGTATCGTAGCTGTGACACCCTATCATGAGGTAGTCACCAGACTTCTCTTGTGGAGACCTCCTTAAAACTATTGCACAGAGTCTATTATGTACCGGAAAAAATTCACAGCATTTTTCCTAAAATCTCGGGAGACTGTTTTAGGGGCTGTGGAATATCTGGTGACATGAGACATATTTGGTGGTCTTGTACGGTGGTTTCTGAGCTTTGGTGAAGGTGAAGCGTCTGATAGCACAGATGTATGGTGGACCGGTTGATCTGGAACCTTCTACCCTTTTACTGAGAACCAGGCCTTCCCGGCTTCCAGAAAGCTTTCAGAAGCTAGTAAACTACTTATGTATGGCCACTAAAATCCACATTGTGGCAAAGTGGAAGTCGCCCTCACTGCCAATATCTATGGTGAAAGAGAAGATGAGCGACATTATGTTATTCTCATTTGTGGCCCCAGCGTTTCTTGTAGAATAAATCCCTTTCTCACACAGTCCTGTAGTAATGACTTTGTTCTCACGTTTTGTAGGAGGGTTCGTCTGACTCCATCTTATGTTATCAGTATAAGTGCGAGAGATGAGAGACCGACGACCGCAGTTTTACCGTGTGTGTCCGGCGACAGTTCTACAGTGTGAGAGATGCGGGGTCTGTGACCGAAGCTGGGGGTATACAGGTGTATACGGCATACACAGAGGGGTCTGTGACTGAAGCTGGGGGTATACGGGTGTATACAGCATACACAGAGGGGTCTGCGACTGAAGCTGGGGGTATACGGGTGTATACAGCATACACAGAGGGGTCTGTGACCGAAGCTGGGGGTATACGGGTGTATACAGCATGCACAGAGGGGTCTGTGACAGAAGCTGGGGGTATACGGGTGTATACAGCATACACAGAGGGGTCTGTGACTGAAGCTGGGGGTATACGGGTGTATACAGCATACACAGAGGGGTCTGTGACCGAAGCTGGGGGTATACGGGTGTATACAGCATGCACAGAGGGGTCTGTGACAGAAGCTGGGGGTATACGGGTGTATACAGCATACACAGGGGTCTGTGACCGAAGCTGGGGGTATACGGGTGTATACAGTGTACACAAGGGGGTCTGTGACCAAAGCTGGGGTTATACGGGTGTATACAGCATACACAGGGGTCTGCGACCAAACCTGGGGGTATACGGGTGTATACAGAGTACACAGTGGTCTGCGACCGAAGCTGTGGGTATACGGGTGTATACAGCATACACAGTGGTCTGTTAGCGAAGCTGGGGATATACAGGTGTATACAGTGTACACAGAGGGGTATATGACCGAAGCTGGGGGTATACAGCGTACACAGGGGGGTCTGTGACCAAAGTTGGGGGTATACAGGTGTATACAGCGTACACAGGGGTCTGTTACCGAAGCTGGGGGTATACGCGTGTATACAGCGTACACAGGGGGGTCTGTGACCAAAGCTGGGGGAATACAGGTGTATACAGCATACACAGGGGTCTGCGACCGAACCTGGGGGTATACGAGTGTATACAGCGTACACAGGGGTCTGCGACCAAAGCTGGGGGTATACGGGTGTATACAGTGAACACAGGGGGCTGTGACCGAACCTGGGGGTATACGGGTGTATACAGTGTACACAGGGGGCTGTGACCGAACCTGGGGGTATACTATTATTATTATTATTATTTATTGTTATAGCGCCATTTATTCCATGGCGCTTTACATGTGAGGAGGGGTATACATAAAAACAAGTACAATAATCTTAAACAATACAAATCATAACTGGTATAGGAGGAGAGAGGACCCTGCCCGTGAGGGCTCACAATCTACAAGGGATGGGTGATAATACAGTAGGCGAGGGTAGAGCTTGTCGTGCAGCGGTTTGGTCAATCGGTGGTTACTGCAGGTTGTAGACTTGTCGGAAGAGGTGGGTCTTCAGGCTCTTTTTGAAGGTTTCGATGGTAGGTGAGAGTCTGATATGTTGTGGTAGAGAGTTCCAGAGTAGGGGTGATGCGTGAGAGAAATCTTGTATGCGATTGTGGGAAGAGGAGATAAGAGGGGAGTAGAGAAGGAGATCTTGTGAGGATCGGAGGTTACGTGCAGGAAAGTACCGGGAGACGAGGTCACAGATGTATGGAGGAGACAAGTTGTGGATGGCTTTGTATGTCATGGTTAGGGTTTTGCACTGGAGTCTCTGGGCAATTGGGAGCCAGTGAAGGGATTGACAGAGGGGAGAAGATGGGGAATAGCGGGGGACAGGTGGATTAGTCGGGCAGCAGAGTTTAGAATAGATTGGAGGGGTGCGAGAGTGTTTGAGGGGAGGCCACAGAGCAGGAGGTTGCAGTAGTCAAGGCGAGAGATGATGAGGGCATGGACTAGGGTTTTTGCAGATTCTTGTGTGAAGAATGAACGGATTCGTGAAATATTTTTGAGTTGAAGTCGGCAGGAAGTGGAAAGGGCTTGGATATGTGGTTTGAAGGAGAGATTAGCGTCAAGGATTACTCCGAGGCAGCGAGCTTGTGGGACTGGGGAGAGTGGGCAGTCATTTACTGTAATTTATAGGTTCGTAGGGGGGGTCACGTGAGATGGGGGAAAGATGATGAATTCTGCTTTGTCCATGTTGAGTTTCAGAAATCTAGCGGAGAAGAAGGATGAAATAGTGGACAGACATTGAGGGATTCTGGTTAGTAGGGAGGTGATATCTGGTCCAGAGATGTAGATCTGTGTGTCATCAGCGTAGAGATGATACTGAAAGCCATGAGATTCTATGAGCTGTCCCAGGCCAAAGGTGTAAATAGAGAACAGCAGGGGCCCAAGGACTGAACCTTGTGGGACTCCGACAGATAGGGGGCGAGGTGAGGACGTGGTGTGTGAGTGGGAGACGCTGAATGTCCGGTCTGTTAGGTATGATGAGATCCAGGATAGGGCCAACTCTGTGATGCCGAGGGATGAGAGGGTCTGTAATAATAGGGAATGGTCCACTGTGTCAAAGGCAGCCGACAAGTCCAGGAGGAGGAGGACAGAGTAGTGTCGCTTGCTCTTGGCGGTTAAGAGGTCATTGGTGACCTTAGTAAGGGCAGTTTCAGTGGAGTGGTGTGACCGGAAGCCAGATTGTAAGCGGTCGAAGAGGGAGCAAGAAGAGAGATGGGAGGACAGTTCAAGGTAGACGTGCTGTTCCAGTAGCTTGGAGGCGTAGGGGAGAAGTGATATAGGGCGATAGCTAGATACAGAGGATGGGTCAAGAGAGGGCTTTTTGAGGATAGGTGTGATGGAGGCATGTTTAAAGCTTGAGGGGAAAACACCAGTTGTTAGTGATAGGTTGAAGAGATGGGTTAGGGTTGGGATGAAGACTGTGGTGAGGTTTGGTATGAAGCGGGATGGGATCGGGTCGAGTGCACAGGTGGTGAGATGTGATCTTGAGAGTAGAGTGGAGAGTCTATCTTCTGTAATGGTGGAGAAGTTGGTTTTGAAGGTGGAGGGCTGGGAAGTCGGGAGGAAGGGTTCTGGGGGTTGTTGACCAAAACTTTCTCTGATGTTATCAATCTTCTGCTTGAAAAATGAGGCAAAGTCTTCAGCTGAGATGAGTGGGGAGGGAGGAGGTGCTGGGGGGCAGAGGAGAGAATTGAAGGTGTTGAATAACTGTTTAGGGTTGTGAGACAGGGAGGATATGAGAGAAGAGAAGTAGGTTTGTTTAGCTGTGGCGAGTGTGGTCTTGAAAGTAGTGAGGGACTGTTTGAATGCGATGAAGTGCTCGTTGGAGTGGGATCTTTTCCATCTGCGCTCAGCAGCCCTGGAAGCTCGCCTCAGCTCTGGGATATACGGGTGTATACAGCATACACAGAGGGGTCTATGACTGAAGCTGGGGGTATACGCGTGTATACAGCGTACACAGGGGTCTGCTACCGAACCTGGGGGTTTACGGGTGTATACAGCGTACACAGGGGTCTGCGACCGAACCTGGGGTTATACGGGTGTATACAGCGTAAACAGGGGTCTGCGACCAAAGCTGGGGGTAAGCGGGTGTATTCAGTGAACACAAGGGGCTGTGAAGCTGGGGGTATACGGATATATACAGCGTACACAGGGGACTGCGACCGAACCTGGGGGTATACAGGTGTATACAGTGTACACAGAGGTCTGTTACTGAAGCTGGGGATATACTGGTGTATACAGCATACACAGAGGGGTCTGACTGAAGCTGGGGGTATACGGATGTATACAGCGTACACAGGGGTCTGTTACCGAAGCTGGGGATATACGGGTGTATACAGCATACACAGAGGGGTCTGTTACCGAAGCTGGGGATATACGGGTGTATACAGCATACACAGAGGGGTCTATGACTGAAGCTGGGGGTATACGGGTGTATACAGCGTACACAGGGGGGCCTGTGACCAAAGCTGGGGGTATACAGGTGTATATAGTGTACACAGGGGTCTGTTACCGAAGCTGGGGATATACGGGTGTATACAGCATACACAGAGGGGTCTATGACTGAAGCTGGGGGTATACGCGTGTATACAGCGTACACAGGGGTCTGCGACCGAACCTGGGGGTATACGGGTGTATACAGCATACACAGAGGGGTCTGCAACCAAAGCTGGGGATATACATGTGTATACAGCATACACAGAGGGGTCTGTGACCGAAGCTGGGGATATACGGGTGTATACAGCGTACACAGAGGGGTCTGCAACCAAAGCTGGGGATATACGTGTGTATACAGCATACACAGAGGGGTCTGTGACCGAACCTGGGGGTATACGGGTGTATACAGCGTACACAGGGGTCTGCGACCAAAACTGGGGATATACGGGTGAATACAGGGGGCTGTGACCGAATCTGGGGGTATACGGGTGTGTACGGCATACACAGAGTGGTCTGCGACCAAAGCGGGGGGTATACAGGTGTATACAGCATACAAAGAAGGGTCTGTGACTGAAGCTGGGGGTATACGGGTGTATACAGCATACACACAGGGGTCTGTGACTGAAGCTGGGGGTATACGGGTGTATACAGCATACACACAGGGTTCTGAGACTGAAGCTGAGGGTATACAGCTGTATACAGTGTGAGACGCGGGGTCTGTGACTGAAGCTTGGGGTAAACAGGTGTATACAGTATACACAGGGGTCTGCGACTGAAGCTGGGGGTATATGGATGTATACAGTGTACACAGGGGTCTGCGACCGAAGCTGGGGGATATATGGGTGTATACAGTGTACACTGTGGGGTCTGCGACCGAAGCTGGGGGTGTACAGCGTACACAGAGGGGTCTGTGACTGAAGATGGGGGTATACAGAGTACACAGAGGGGTCCACACAAATACGGCTCCGCTCCGTACATCTCGTACACACTCGGCTCCGCTCCGTACACCTCGTACACACGGCTCCACTCCGTACACCTCGTACACACACGGCTCCGCTCCGTACACCTCGTACACACGCGGCTCCGCTCCGTACACCTCGTACACACGCGACTCCGTTCCGTACACCTCGTACACACGCGGCTCCGCTCCGTACACCTCGTACACACGGCTCCGCTCCGTACACCTCGTACACACACGGCTCCGCTCCGTACACTTCGTACACACACGGCTCCGCTCCGTACACCTCATACACACGCGGCTCCGCTCCGTACACCTCGTACACACGCGACTCCGCTCCGTACACCTCGTGCACACGCGGCTCCGCTCCGTACACCTCGTGCACACACGGCTCTGCTCCGTACACCTCGTACACACGCGGCTCCGCTCCGTAGACCTCGTGCACACACGGCTCCGCTCCGTACACCTCGTACACACGCGGCTCCGCTCCGTACACCTCGTACACACACGGCTCCGCTCCGTACACCTCGTACACACAGGGCTCCGCTTCGTACACCTCGTACACACACGGCTCCGCTCCGTACACCTCGTACACACACGGCTCCGCTCCGTACACCTCGTACACACACGGCTCCGCTCCGTACACCTCGTACACACACGGCTCCGCTCCGTACACCCCGTAGACACGCGGCTCCGCTCCGTACACCTCGTACACACACGGCTCCGCTCCGTACACCTCGTACACACACGGCTCCGCTCCGTACACCTCGTACACACACGGCTCCGCTCCGTACACCCCGTAGACACGCGGCTCCGCTCCGTACACCTCGTACACACACGGCTCCGCTCCGTACACCTCGTACACACACGGCTCCGCTCCGTACACCTCGTGCACACACGGCTCCGCTCCGTACACCTCGTGCACACACGGCTCCGCTCCGTACACCTCGTACACACGCGGCTCCGCTCCGTACACCTCGTGCACACACGGCTCTGCTCCGTACACCTCGTACACACGCGGCTCCGCTCCGTACACCTCGTGCACACACGGCTCTGCTCCGTACACCTCGTACACACGCGGCTCCGCTCCGTACACCTCGTGCACACACGGCTCCGCTCTGTACACCTCGTACACACGCGGCTCCGCTCCGTACACCTCGTACACACACGGCTCCGCTCCGTACACCTCGTACACACACGGCTCCGCTTCGTACACCTCGTACACACACGGCTCCGCTCCGTACACCTCGTACACACACGGCTCCGCTCCGTACACCTCGTACACACACGGCTCCGCTCCGTACACCTCGTACACACGCGGCTCCGCTCCGTACACCTCGTACACACACGGCTCCGCTCCGTACACCTCGTACACACACGGCTCCGCTTCGTACACCTCGTACACACACGGCTCCGCTCCGTACACCTCGTACACACACGGCTCCGCTCCGTACACCTCGTACACACACGGCTCCGCTCCGTACACCTCGTACACACGGCTCCGCTCCGTACACCTCGTACACACACGGCTCCGCTCCGTACACCCCGTAGACACGCGGCTCCGCTCCGTACACCTCGTACACACACGGCTCCGCTCCGTACACCTCGTACACACACGGCTCCACTCCGTACACCTCGTACACACGCGACTCCGCTCCGTACACCTCGTACACACACGGCTCCGCTCCGTACACCTCGTACACACACGGCTCCGCTCCGTACACCTCGTACACACACGGCTCCGCTCCGTACACCTCGTACACACACGGCTCCGCTCCGTACACCCCGTAGACACGCGGCTCCGCTCCGTACACCTCGTACACACACGGCTCCGCTCCGTACACCTCGTACACACACGGCTCCGCTCCGTACACCTCGTACACACACGGCTCCGCTCCGTACACCCCGTAGACACGCGGCTCCGCTCCGTACACCTCGTACACACACGGCTCCGCTCCGTACACCTCGTACACACACGGCTCCGCTCCGTACACCTCGTACACACACGACTCCGCTCCGTACACCTCGTACACACACGGCTCCGCTCCGTACACCTCGTACACACACGGCTCCGCTCCGTACACCTCGTACACACGCGACTCCGCTCCGTACACCTCGTACACACACGGCTCCACTCCGTACACCTCGTACACACACGGCTCCGCTCCGTACACCTCGTACACACACGACTCCGCTCCGTACACCTCGTACACACACGGCTCCGCTCCGTACACCTCGTACACACACGGCTCCGCTCCGTACACCCCGTAGACACGCGGCTCCGCTCCGTACACCTCGTACACACACGGCTCCGCTCCGTACACCTCGTACACACACGGCTCCGCTCCGTACACCTCGTACACACACGACTCCGCTCCGTACACCTCGTACACACACGGCTCCGCTCCGTACACCTCGTACACACGCGACTCCGCTCCGTACACCTCGTACACACACGGCTCCACTCCGTACACCTCGTACACACGCGACTCCGCTCCGTACACCTCGTACACACACGGCTCCGCTCCGTACACCTCGTACACACGCGGCTCTGCTACATCCAGCCTGTAAACCCCTCCTGACCCCACACAGAAACTTCCCCTCATCCAGCACCATGACAACCAGCACAGCAGAGTCCTGCACACACTGAGGCCCCTGATCATGTGACCCCTGACTCCTCCCCTCCTGTGACCTCATCACAGGTCCTGTGTGCACAGAGCAGCTGTAGAAATCTCCGGCCTCGGGGGTCTCACCAGACTTCGCTCTTTTCTTGCAGGGGCCGCAGTGGATTTCATCCGGGATCCATAGAGCTGAATAGAGGAGCGATGTTCCTTCACTCTGATGGTAATTGATGGTGACGTTTGTCCAACGTCCACGTTACCGAGTAAATCCCCCCAGGACTGCAGCCGGTAAAGACCCCGATATCCACAGGTGTCCCCTCTAATTGGGGGAAAGGGATAGAAAAGCCTCTTATCCCGAGGGGAAACCCTGTACATGGAGACATCGGCCTCAGATCTCTCCTGTCCTGTTCTTCCAGAAAAGCCTCAAACTTCTGGGTGTGACTCAGAGCTGAGATCTAACGGGAGAGAAGATTCCAGTGCGGGGAAGACGGGAAACCTTCATATAGACGGCCGGTGGGGATGGAGGCAGTGACCGACTCTGGCCACATCTGTCTCCAGAGCCGCAGTAGAAGATGAAGATGTCGTCCTCCTCATGAAGGAGTTATTTCTCATGTCGCGTGTAATGAATATCTCCTGCAGTATTGCTAATGCCGATTCCAGTGTCGGTAATGAGATGAGAATTAGCGTTATGGAAGATGAGTCTATGAGGAACGTGTTCAGCTGCCGACTCCGAGGAGGAAACTGCTTGTTGTCTGTGGCCTAAATATATAGGTTTTATTAGTAGATGTCAGGGAAGAAAACTAAACCCTGTAAGATAATAAATCTCCTCATATGTTTCCCTTATTATCTCCAGTAATTGTATTATTACACAGGATTCTTATGATGTTACATCGGATCATCTTCTCATTCAGGTCTCTACAATATCGGATCCTCTCAGTGAAGATCTTCTACAGAAGAGAATTTTCCTGATTTCTCCATCAAGGATGGATATGGACAGAGACAAGATGGCGGAGAGGATGTTACACCTCACCCTAGAGATCCTCTTCCGTCTCACTGGAGAGGTGAGAGATTCTGATGACGTCACATTACATCATTCTTATCTATGGGAATAACAGATGGACAGAACTGGAGAGGTGAGGACTCTGGAAATGTCTGTAGTGAGATTTATTAATGTGTCTCTCCATAACCAGGATTACACAGTGGTGAAGAAGACCTCTAGTGATCGCTGTCAGGACCCTGTGTCTGAGGGATGGGGAAGACCCCTGAGCCCAATCACGGGGCCTCCACCTCACCCACTGATCCATGAGGACATCAATGACCAGAAGATCCTAGAACTCATCTACAAGATGACTGAGCTGCTGACTGGAGAGGTGACACTGCTGGGAATGCTGGGACATTATACAGTAACACTATGAAGGGATCGGGGGATGACGGTATCATTGTATGTGTCAGGTTCCTATAAGGTGTCAGGATGTCGCTGTCTATTTCTCCATGGAGGAGTGGGAGTATTTAGAAGGACACAGAGATCTGTACAAGAACGTCATAATGGAGGTTCCCCAGCCCCTCACATCACCAGGTAATAGACAGGACTAAATACACACGGCCTATAATTATCTGTATGTAGAGAATGAATTCAGTCCCTGTATGTGTTTCCTCCAGATCTATCCAGTAAGAGGACAACACCAGAGAGATGTCCCCGTCCTCTTCTTCCACAGGACTGTAACCAAGAAGATCCCAGTGCTCCTCAGGATCATCAGGTAGATGGAGAGAAGGTGTCAGGAGATCTCCCCTATGATGTGTAGACGGCTGTGAAGGTCTTGTGCTCAGTCTTGTTTTATCCACCAGTATTATATGTTTTATACTTGTGTAATGAGAACGGTGGAGATGGCAGGATTAGAGCTGATCATAGATGGGACTTCTCCATCTGTCGGTGACTTTTACAATATTTGTTTCAGGGTGAAGATCTGACCCATATTAATACTACAGAGACATATGTGAGGGGTGATGAGCGGTGTAAAGAGGAGATTCCCACATATGACTGCCCAGGTGAGTAGTAACCACTGAATGCAGAGAAGTCACAGATTCCTCTCAGTCACCGGCTGTGGCTGCTTTATCGGTGGTGTAGTCCGGCCGTATTACCATGATCACCATTTTCCCTCTAGACCACAACATTCTCCTCCACCCAAAACTGTTCTAATGACTTTGGGCAGTGAAAGCCCTTTTCTATAGAACTTACAACCAATTACATTGTTTCTGATCCTAAGGAATTCAGATTACTGCACAATCTCTCCTGAAATGGAGAGCAATATTATTTTCTCTAATCTTCTGCTCAGGATCCATAGTAGCTCCAATGGTCCACCATAAATGAGGGCAACTCTGGTTTACTGTTGTGTAATCTGTATTTGTAGTTTTCAGTTAATGAGATTCTCGTGCTCTGGGGCGGGGCTGTGGGTGGGGCTGTGGGCGGGGCTTTATGTGGTGCTCTGATTACATATTCCTCTGTATCGGCCTATGACTGGTCGCTGACCCCTCACTGACCTGCCCCCATTATTACATAATGCATATAATAGCATTGATATTATTGGTGATAATGCCTATAATATTGTGGCTATTGTGAGGCTTAGAAAAAAAAATTACATCCAGCAAAATGTCACCGGTGATGGCGGCGCCTGCGCAGTAGCCTCTATATGAACTATATCAAATTTTTTTTGTTAGGAAGTTATAAGGGTTAAAAGTTAAACAGTGAGGGGGTAAATATGACAGAAAATACCCAAAAGTGACACCATTCTAAATACTGCACCCCTCAAGGTGCTCAAAACGACATTCAAGAAGTTTATTAACCCTTCAGGTGCTTCACAGGAATGAATGGAATGTAGAAGGAAAAAATAAATGACAAAAATTTTCCTTTATACCTTTTTTTTTTTTACTTTCACAAGGGTAACAGGAGAAAATGGACTATACATTTTGTTTTGCAATTTCTTCTGAGCATGCCGATACCCCATATGTGGGGGAAATCTACTGCTTGGGCGCACAGCAGGGCTCGGAAAGGAAGGCGTGCCATTTGACTTTTAGAATGTAAAATATGCTGGAATAATTAGCGGTTGCCATGTCGCGTTTCGAGAGCCCCTGATGTACCTAAACAGTGGAGACCCACAACAAGGGACCCCATTTTGAAAACTAGACCCCCCAAGGAAATGTGTGGTGGGCACTTTGAAAACCCCAAGTGCTTCGTAGAAGTTAATTACCTAGAGCCATGAAAATAAAAAAATCATATTTTTTCAACAAAAAATTATCTTTTTGCCCTCCATTTTTTTCAAAGGGTAACAGGAGAAATGGACCCCAAAAGTTGTAGTGCAATTTCTCCTGAGCATGCTGATACTCCATATGTGGGGGTAAACCACTGTTTGGGCGCATGGCAGAGCTCGGAAGGGAAGGAGCGCTATATTGGAGAGCAGATTTTTCTGGAATTGTTTGTGGGTGACATGTCACATTGTCAGAGCCCCTGAGGTGCCAGAACAGCATAAGCCCCAAAAGTGACTGCATTTTACCAAATACTTCCCTGAATGAATTCTTCTAGTGGTGCAGTGAGCATACTGACACCACAGCTGTTCCACAGAAAATTATACCATTGGGCAGTGAAGAAAAAATAATTACATTTTTACCACTAAAATGTTGTTTTAACCCCTGATATTACATTGGAAAATATATAGATAGGTAAATGGTTACTACACCCATAGATGAATTGACATAGGGGTGTCATTTCCAAAATGGGGTCACTTCAGGGGGGATTCTGCTGTTGTGGCACTTTGGAGAGACGCTAAGTGCCAGAACAACAGAATCCCCCCTGAAGTGATCCCATGTTGGAAATGTCACCCCTATGTCAATTCATCTATGGATATAGTGACCATTTTCACTACATGGATGATTTCCAGAAACACGTAGTGGAAGTTTTAGAGCAAAAATTGCAGAAATGTGATTGTAGTGTCCAATATATTGTGCCCAGCTTGTGTCTCTGGAGACCTCCCCCCACCTACCCCGGGAAATTGTTAAGTCAGCTCTACTGAAATGTGTCTGTCACTAAATAAACCAAATGCTTGAATGTCAAAACAGTTCAAAAACGTGGTTCTGTGTGGAAGATTGTAAAACCGTCATGGAGGCATAAGGCTGGCAGTGATGGGCATTGTGGGTAATAATAGCGGGGATCATGCCTCATTCCTCTCTAGGAACATACACGACATCTTCTCTGGGGGATCTTTCTTGTTTCAGTTACTGGGATGAGTGCAATAAAATGTCGCTCAGTGAGTCTTCTGACATCTTCACATTCTAAAGGATTGGCGGGGACAGAATTTTCAAAAACAAGATTTTCAGTGACCTTTTCCTGATAATCAAGGAAAGTATCTGCATTTCTGGCTTTTTTGTATAACACAAAATAATTATATGTGGCCACCTGAAACAAATACATGACTAACTTTTTATACCAGATATATGATTTTCTTGATCCCTGGTATGGCTGTAGAACCTGATCTGCAAGGTCCACACCCCCATATATTTGTTGTAGTCACTGACAGACACAGGTTTTGGAGTAGTGGATCCCTGTTGGTCTGCAGTGGCCCTTGTGGCATCTGTGTGGATCGAGCTCAGGATAAAAATATCTTTTTTATCCTTATACTTAAGGACAAGCAGCTCTCCATTGTGTAAAGCCCCTGACTGCCTCTTTCGGAAATTTTTGCTGACCAATGATTATGGAAACCCCTGACAGTTTTTGTGAATGGTCCCACAAGCCCCTATGTTATGTACAACCACACTTTTAAATAGGGGTATGCTGGTGTAGTAGTTGTCAACATACAGATTGTAGCCTTTTTGCAAAAATGGAGTTATCTCCTCCCAAACCATTTTTCCAGATGTCCCCAGATAAGTAGGGCATCCTGGTGGGTCTAGTTGGCTGTGTTTCCCCTCATACATGCGAAAAGCTTTCATATCGGGTCCTAGGAAGAACGGCAGAAAACATAGGGGTGGCTTGAACAGGGCGGTTGGACCAATAAGACTGAATGCTCGTTTTTTAACAAGCCCCATAGCGAATGTAAGTCCTAAAAATGTTTTCTTTTCTAGGACATTAGTTTGTCCATAAATTTGACCTAGCATAATCGGATCGTGGATTCTGGCTGACGAATTGGGATATATATAAATTTGTAGGACAATATGCTCTAGCAAGCTATCTGTGAGAAAAACAATTTAAAAAAAATAATTGGTCCAAATTTTTCCACCTCCACATTTATACCAGGAATGGCATTACAATGAGGGATGAATGGAGTAGCCGAATCTGAAGCCTCCCATCTGGGAAATGCTACATCAAGAGGCAAAGCCCCTTGGACATTGGTGTGCGCCAATTCACGAGCACTAGGGACAGCGCTAGTACTGGGCATTGTTCCCTGAGTTGGAGACATTTCTCCTGAAGCGCTATTTGACCTTCTTGTTGTACTGGTCCTTGTGTGTGAGGATGGACCAGAATCACTGCTCATTTCTGAGCTATCACTGTCGCTGCTACTAAAGCCCTCGAAATCCACATCGCCATCTGACACTGCACTTTCTTCACTGTCAGAGCATAAAAGTGCATAAGCCTCCTCTGCACTATAATACTGACCGGCCATTTTATTCATTTTTATTTTATTTTTTCCGGAAATAGAAAACTCTGACGTGACCAAATTATTGGGGAGACAATTGAGAAAAGCCTAATTTTTTACCCTACCCCTAACTTTAGAATAAACCCTAACTTTAGCCCCAACACTAACCCTAACCTGCCTTATCTGTTTTTCTATTGACAGATGATGGACCTGAGTGGGGACTTGTTTTTTGTGAGATGAGAATTGGTATTATTTTCGCCTACATAACATTGATTGGTTTCTTTACATTTGATATTTGGGAGGCAGAATGAACAAACAGTTGAACACCGCACACTGCTGGCTCATCCAACAAGGTTTTCTATTAGACTGTGAACTGTCATTGTCTTGGTAAATAATTAAAGTTTTTTACATAGCTTGCCATTTTTATGTACAGTTTAAGTAGAAATGTTCAAAAATATAAAACTCAAGGATATTTTATTTAAAAAAAATGTTTTTTTATCTTAGCAGATGACTATAACAGGAGATCAGAGGGACAGCTGACATCTTCAATTTTTAAATCTGATGATCTTGAGATCCTACAAGATACAACTGAAGCGATTGCTGTTTCTCCAGATATATCATCATCCATTCACAGCAGAGATCTGTCATCTGATCCTATGAAGCAGGTCCCATCTTCTGATTCATTACTGACTAATAAGGAAAATCAAAGTCACAGAAGAGGCAATAAAAAACAAACTGCTCCTAAAGCAAAGAAGCCATTTTCATGTTCAGAATGTGGGAAATATTTTACATGGAAATCCCGTTTTGTTACTCACTATAGAACTCACACAGGGGAGAAGCCTTTTTCATGTTCTGAATGTGGGAAATGTTTTATCGATAAATCAGAATTGGTTAGGCACCAAAGAACTCACACAGGGGAGACGCCTTTTTCATGTTCAGAATGTGGGAAATGTTTTAACGAGAAATCACGTTTTGTTAATCACCATAGAATTCACACAGGGGAGAAGCCTTTTTCCTGTCCAGAATGTGGGAAATGTTTTAGCCAGAAAGCGATTCTTGTTAGACATCAGAGAACTCACACAGGGGAGAAACATTTTTCATGTTCAGAATGTGGGAAATGTTTTAACCAGAAAGGGAATCTTGTTAGACATCAGAGCAGTCACACAGGGGAGAAGCCATTTTCACTTTCTTAATGTGGGAAATATTTTACTTGGAAATCAACTGTTAATAAACATCAGAGACATCACATAGGAGAGAAGACTTTTTTATGTTAATAATGTTGGAATAGTTTTACCCAAAATTAAATCTTAAATGGGTTGTCTCTTGTCATTCATCATGTTTGCTGACAAAAGGATAAAACTAAACTTTATTAATTCCAAATGTAAAACTATACCCATAATTCACCCCCTGAAGGTTAGTCAGTAGGTGACTAATAGAAAAAACATGTACCCCACATCTCAGTATATAGGGTGAGGTGACGTATACACACTCACTCTCCAAGCCTCTCATTTCTATGGGTTTCATCATCCTCACCAAAGGCGACTCATCAAGAAACTATTTAATATTGACCTATTTTCAAGCGAGACTAATCGAAAAAAAAAAAAACTAAAATCATGAATCATGTTATTTGAAACAGTCAGAAAACTAGCCCCATATTGGCAGATCTCAGACCTGCAGCAGCCAAAAAGGCAAATGCAATTCTAGGATGTATTAACAGAAGCATACAGTCTAGATCACGTGAAGTCATTATTTCCCTCTACTCCTCTTTGGTCAGACCTCATCTGGAATATTGTGTCCAGTTTTGGGCGCCACATTTTAAAAAAGACATCAACAAACTGGAGCAAGTTCAGAAAAGAGCGACCAGAATGTGACCGGTCTGCAAACCCTGTCTTATGAGGAAAGGTTGCAGGATTTGGGAATGTTTAGTTTGCAAAAGAGAAGACTGAGAGGAGACTTAATAGCTGTCTACAAATATCTAAAGGGCTGTCACATTGTAGAAGGATCATCGTTATTCTCATTTGCACAAGGAAAGACTAGAAGCAATGGGATGAAACTGAATGGGAAGAGACACAGATTAGATATTAGAAAAAACTTTTTGACAGTTAGAGTGATCAATGAGTGGAACAGGCTGCCACGAGAAGTGGTGAGTTCTCCTTCAATGGAAGTCTTCAAACAGAGGCTGGACAGACATCTGACTGGGATGATTTAGCGAATCCTGCTTTGAGCAGGGGGTTGGACCAGATGGCCCAGGAGGTCCCTTCCAACTCTATGATTCTATGATTCTATGATGAAAAAGACAGGACTGTGTCGGCTCCTGTTATAAAACCTAAATAGACTGTATATTTATGTCATTCTCCGCGCTATACTGAGTAGGTTTATAAAGACAAAAGGGGGGAGGATACTAGATCTTTAACCAGATTGTTAGTTGGTTAGTACTTATAGTGAGGTTGGTGTAGAGTGTTCAGTGTAGATTGGAATATCTGTGTTGTGAATAACTCGCAGTTTCTCTTGTTTGGTGGTCGGAGATGCTAGTAAGGTAATAATAATAGAATGAAAATATCCATATATGACTGAAAAAAGGGGTTAATGCTATTCTTTACAAATCCACTATACTCACTGGTTATAGCTAAGATTTCTATTCCATTGGAGGTGATGGAGTGGTCCCTTTCTGGCTGACCAATAACAGAGTGCTGTATAAAAAGAAAGGGGTTAGGTTTGGTCACTAATAGTGGCCACAAACTTGATATTCAGTCCCAGTGTCAGTGGTACGTGCGCACTTACTGGTGCTGGTTTTTACCCAGGAGGTGAGCAATGTCCGGTGATATGAACACCGTGGTTAGACTCCGGTTGTAATGTGTGGGTGATGCAGGCTGCTGAACGGGCAGTGGATCCCGATGCGATTCTTTATGCTGATCTCTGCTGGCTTTATTATAGCCGTTGCAGGGGTGATGTCCACTGATAGAATAAATATGGCAACCACTAAATGAAAGTAAATACGCTGATTCACTAAGTGTACGGGTGTCGCAGCTACCAGTTAGTCCTGTTAGGGCTCGTATACACTTGTGGTGATTGCTGAGTGTCGCAATCTGGCTGAGGCGGCAGCTACTGGTAGGATGACAGGAGAAGTAGCGTGTTGCCGGGGAGTGGGTGAAACGCCTGCACCTCACGTACTCCGGCAGGAAGTATCGTCGAGGACGCGGCGAGATCAGGGGGCGGGGCTACTGTGACGTCACAGGCAGTGTAAAGGACGGGTGCACGAGAGGCACAAAACAACCAACGCGTTTCGAGGGGGTTTCCCTCTTCGTCAGGGCTATGCTGTGTGCCTGTCAGCCCGTCCTTATATAGTAGCTCGCCCAACTGAAAACACTCCCCTTACTAATCTAAGACAATAATGGCTGTTCTTTATCTGTTGCCTAGTTATAATCCGATTAGTAGTAATTCTAATGTGATTAGATGTTATGTTGTTAGTTTATCACATTGGACAACCTGCTTTGTCTGAAAAAATTGGAGATTTACCTAGCCAAGTATATAATCTGTTAAAACATAAGTTTTATTTTAAAACAATTTTAAGATAATTTGGCACTGCTTGCCCGAGACTGAATATAGGTATGAATATAAAAGGATTATAAAAACATATGAACTCCCTGTATGTTAATGAGGCATATAAACTATTATGTATTAAAAGACTGTGCACTAAAAGCTACATGCTGCTCATATTTGCAGTGTATCAATTTTTTCAAAATTAGGCACAAAACTAAAAAAGAAAAAAAAGAAGAAAAAAATGTAGGATAATAAAATAGAGAAAAATATAAAAATATATTTCTTTCTAAACCATAATGAACCTGTCGCAGTGGTTCTTTAATAAAGGAAAAAATTAGGAGGGAAGGGGAACTGGCGTGAAAAGGTGATATATCCTTAGTTTTTATGTGCCATAAATTGCGGATAAAAATGACAATGCAAAAAATATAACATAGAGGTAGGATAAAAGTTATTTAAAAACCTCTAATTAAAAAGCATATAGCTCTATCTCATAGTTGAGGCCTTTTGGGGCCAGACTGTCAAGAGTGTAAATCCACTTAGACTCCACTCTTGACATGGCTTTTAAATAATTGCCCTTCCTTGGATTTTTGGGGGACCACCTGGATTCCACAATAGGATACCCCCTTGTAGGACTTATTGTGTTTATCCAAAAAGTGACGTGATAAGGGGTGACCTATCCTTTTTTAATGTTATCCAGGTGCTCCTTCATCCTATCCATTAAGCGTCTCTTGGTTCTACCTACATAGAGTTTATTGCAGGGGCACCTGAGAATATATTTCACTCCCTTCGTTGCACAGGTTATTTCATCCCTAATTATGAACTCATTATTTGTCATATCTGTGAATGACGTTTGTAACTTCCATCGTGTCAGTGTCCTAATACAGCATGAACATTTGCCGCATGCCAAAAAACCGGAGGATTGTGCATCTGAATTGATAAGAAGTGTTTGGCGTAAGGATGGCCTAGTTACGTGTTTAATGGTTTTTGTAGTGGGTGCCACTAGAAGCCCTAGATTCTGGGCTCTAGTATACACAAATCCAGGGTGTTTCGGTAACAAGTCCCCTATATGTTTGTCTCCTTGTAATATAGGGCAATATTTTCGATTGATGTTATTGAATCTTTTATGGCCCGCATGAAATTGTGTAATAATGGGTAGTTGTTTGATTTGATCTTGAATGGTGGATGGAGTATCCTTATTACGAGGTTTGAATATTAAAGAGGTTCTAGACATATTTTCCACCTCTTTCTTGGTTTTCTTCAATATTTGGGGATCATAGCCCTTTTCCATAAACTGACCTGTCAGGCGTTCTTTCCTTATGGAAATCCTGGGCGTTTGTACAATTTCTTTTTACCCTCATGTATTGGCTCTTGGGTATGTTTTTTAACCACACCGGTAGGTGACAGCTATTGATGTGGATATAGCTGTTCGAATCCACCTCCTTGTGGTACCCCTTAGAGATTAATTTATTGTTTTCCACACAAATAGTTAAGTCGAGGAAATTCACACTAATCTTACTACATGTAGGTGTGAATTCCAAGCCATATGGATTTGTGTTTAAACTGGTAATAAATGTTTGAAGGTCTATAGATGTGCCATCCCAAACAAAAAGTATGTCATCAACAAATCGCTTCCACAATCTCAAGCCCTTATGGAGACTATTATTTTGGAAAATGAAATTGTGCTCCCATATGCCTACATATACATTTGCAAAACTGGGCCCGAAACGCGTACCCATAGCAGTGCCATGTGTCTGTAAATAATATTGGTTATCGTTTGAAAAATAGTTATGCTTGAGGATGAACTCGATACACTCAACAATAAACGCTATTTGGGAATTATGGTACATTCCCAAGGTATCGAGAAAAAACTCGGCTGCCTGGCAGCCTTTCAAAGGGTCAATAACTGTATAAAGGGACTTTATATCTAATGTTCCCAGAATGGAGTTGCTATTCCACTCTAGTGAATCTAAAATTTGTAGGGTGTGTGTAGTGTCTTTTAGGTAAGATGGCAGCAGTGACATACATTTTTGTAAGTGCGTATCAACATATCTTGATAGGATGGCAGTAAGGCAGTTTATACCAGATATAATTGGCCTGCCGGGGGGGGTTATATTCTTGTGAATCTTTAGGATATGGTAAAATACTGCTATAGAGGGAGTTTTATTATTAATGTATTGGAATTCTTTTTTATTTAAGATCCCTATAGTTTTGCCTTTTGTTGCCAACATGTTCAATTCCTTCATGAACTGGATGGTGGGGTCAGAAGGAATTTGCTTAAGCCCCCGTTACGCACTGCGATATCGCCAGCAATATCGCTGCAAAGTCACCGATTTTGTGACGTTGCAGCGATATTGCTAGCGATATCGCTGCATGTGATACTTACCTCCGACCGGCTCCCCCGCTGGTTATCGCTGATCGCGCGAGAAGCTGCTGGACCATTCCTCGTCGTCTGCTGCCTGCGGCGCTTCCTGCTGTGACAACGAGCGACGCGTGGAGCTGGGCGGGAGGATGCAGGATCGCCGCGTCTGACAGGTAAGTAGCGATCCCCGTCTCCAGGGATGTCGCTGGTGAGATCTGCCTGTGTGGCAGCTCACTAGCGACCACCCAGCGATGCACCAGCGATCCTGACTGCGTCATATAGCTAGTCGGGATCGCTGGTGCATCGCTAGGTGTAACGGTACCCTTATATGTGATTGCATCCCCTAGGAGTCTCAGGGATTCTTCATGATAAAATGAATTATCCATTACTACAATGCCCCCACCTTTGTCCGCCGGGCGGATTACAATTTGGTTGTTTTCCTGAAGTTTAATGATGGCCTTCCTTTCTCCTAAACTTAAATTGTGTGTAACCGTTTTAGTTGATCGGTTATTAATTTTTCTTATTTCTGCTGTTACCAAGGTCTCAAATGTTCTGAATGAATTTGAATATTCATTCAGAGGGTTAAAAGTGGAGGGTAAGGACAAACCAGTGTGAATAAAATTTGTAGATGTGGGGCTGGCACTAGTGTAGGTTGGTTTTTATAATTGTCCCCTTTTTTAAAAAAATATTTCTTTAGGGCAAGATTATGAAGGTATTTCTTCATGCTAATATATAGATTAAATGGTTTGGATGTAGCAGTTGGTGCGAATTTTAGACCCTTTTGAAGTAATAATCTCTCATTTGTTGAGAGTTGGTAAGAACTTAAATTAAAAAACTTTTGTGCATTCATTGATTCTATATGATCAAGTTTGTTTATTTTCTTTTGGGAGAGTGACCTACCCATCTTACCTCTTTTTGTTTTGTATCTGAAAAAAATCCTTAATAGATGGATGAGTATGGAGGCCTACTTGCCTTTTGGGCTTTGTCGAATGGTTAATAGTCATTTTTGATCTATAAATAGGTTAATAATTTGGACCATAATTTGAAACTGATTGCCTTCGGGCTGGATTTTTCCCATTTTGAGGTCTATTAATAGACAGGGTTTTTCTATATATTGAATTAATAGGTTTTGTTCCTTTGGCCGAATTTGATAATGTACTTATAGGTCTGCTAGGTTCATGTACCCATAATGTATTGCTTCCTGAGGGCGTAGATTCCTCCCAATTACTGGCATTATCTGGTTCCTCTTCCAATGCAGCTAGTTCCGAATATCTGTTGGTGGTAGGAATGTTGTCAACATCCAAGAAAGGAGAATCTGAAATAGTGGAGAGATCCTCCTGGTAGTGGGGGTGGTTGGAGGTACCATCCGCCCCCGGCGAGAGGTTTTGTGTATTTCTTAATTGAATACGAGTTGAAACAGGTGTGTATTGTGTTGAATTACTACATGTAGAAAACACCATAGATGTCTCTGATGGATTTTGCGTCAGAGATCTATTATATTCATCCAGAGTTATAAAATTATTATTATTATTTGGGCTATGATTAGAATCTTCATTACTATTGGAGTGATCTTGTTTGTAGGTCTCATATATAGAGATATTATCCCTTGCGAATTTACGCATTTTTTATTTATTATGTCTTTTTTTCCTTTTGCTTAAGTTTATACATAATATTAGCGGTGAGGCTCTCCAGCCCCTCTAGGTCATTGAAGGTGTTTAATTGATCAAAGAGTGCATTGATTATATTACTTGTTTTTTTAAGATTAGCTGCTCTTTTAGAAATAATGAATTGTAATATTTGGTTAGAAAATTTTGATCACTACTGATGTTTGCTGATATACTAATTATGCATTGTATTTGTTGACTTCTAAAGCAGAGAGGGAAAAACTATGCAAATAGTTGAAATAATCAAGTAATGCTATAATAATCTCTTCTCCATTCTTACCCTTTATGTAAATACTGAATGAGGGACACTTGTTAAGTGTAAAAATAGATTACATGCCTCTGTATAGAAAAAGCACAAAAATTGAGCTTGGTTTGAGTTGGTACACATACAGCGTATAAATGCATGTTCACATGGCCAAAAAGCATACAAAACCTACAAAAGACAAAATGAAAAAAACCCTGCTGTAATTAAATAAGTAAAAAGCAAAAGTGCATTTAAATCATACAGAGTTCTTAGTAATACTGTATTTGATCAAACATAGCATAAAAGCCGTCCCACCATCGACAAGGTGACTCTGCGGTCGGGGCGGTCCTACACTGTCTAATATTAAAAACCTTATCATGTGTCAAAGTTGACGTCTGTGTGAATAAGGGCAGACAAGGAACGGGTCCCAACCACTGGACACCAGTCAGGGGAAGCTTCTAAATACAATTTCCAGCTCAGAAGAGGGAGGCCACACCCCAGGTTGCACAGAATGCAAAAATACAAAGAAAAAACACAAAAATTGAGCTTGGTTTGAGTTGGTACACATACAGCGTATAGATGCATGTTCACATGGCCAAAAAGCAGACAAAACCTACAAAAGACAAAATGAAAAAACCCTGCTGTAATTAAAAAATTAAAAAGCAAAAGTGCATTTAAATAAATCATACAGAGTTCTTAGTAATACTGTATTTGATCAAACATAGCATAAAAGCCGCTTTTTTTTCTTTGTATTTTTGCATTCTGTGCAAGCTGGGGAGTGGCCTTCCTCTCCTGAGCTGGAAATTGTATTTAAAGGCTTCCCCTGACTGGTGTCCGGTGGTTGGGACCCGGTCCTTGTCTGCCCTTATTCACACAGACGTCAACTTTGACACATGATAAGGTTTTTAATATTAGACAGTGTAGGACCGCCCCGACCACAGAGTCACCTTGTCGATGGTGGGACGGCTTTTATGCTATGTTTGATCAAATACAGTATTACTAAGAACTCTGTATGATTTAAATGCACTTTTGCTTTTTACTTATTTAATTAAAGCAGGGTTTTTTCATTTTGCCTTTTGTAGGTTTTGTATGTCTCTGTATAGAGACTGAGAGAGAGAAACAGCCAGAGAGATTCTGCCAGGACATCTATACATCCAAAGGACAAGAGACAGGACAGAAGCCACAGCATCATCACAAGATACACGGATGTATCATTCTGGAAGCAATCTAGGGATTTTCAGCCTTGGTAGGAAGAATACAGATCTGTTCATCACTGAACCGTGGATACGTTTGGAGAAGCCAGGTTGTGATGCTCAGATCCACTGGCCTTGTACCTTGCATGGACTCAATGGATTGTCATCTTCCTACACCTATTGCTACCTCATCTCTGTGTGCGTGCCACAGGTGGAGTAGTCGACCCTAGAAGATGAAGCTGTCGAGGTAGCTATTTTGGGAGGGCTAAATTAACCCTTCACGGTTGAGCTAGTGATTTCCAAATTATTCCAGTGTTGCTAGCAACTCAAATGACCACACGGAGACTGGGGTCTCTGTACGGGAGGATCGAGGCAGATCACTAAGCCCCTTTATTTTAGTCACATCTTTTATAATCTTTTGCTTAATTATGCAAGGTTCTCAAGTACCAATAGCATCATTTCACTTTATAAGCCAATAATATTGCAAGAAAACCGGAAACTACATATATGTCCGTACCTAATAAGCGTAGAAAGTAGTATAATGGCATATTCTTCAGAGTTTAACATTCCCACCTCCCTTATCTTTGCACCAGATGAGAACAATCTGGTTTCATGACAGCCCATGCCAATTACAAAAATTTATCTTACAACAACAAAACTAAGAAACGAAACCTTACAAAGAAATGGAGAAGTGAAACTTAAGCTCTGATTTTAGTATTAACCCTTGACATTCCCCCCTAGATAAATTTTTTTAACACATATGCAGCATCAGAGGTGCTATCCCAAGCTAACAGCTTGAGGGGTACTGGTCTTCACATGACTGATGCCGTGTTACCAGTCATGGCTGTCGCGGCGCACCCATCCCCCCTGTATACTGCAGTTCACGAATAACAATTTTTGATGATGGTGGTGGGGATCTTTTGTAGGTAGCCATGTGCTTGGCTTCAACATCTTCATCAAGTAGCCTTTTGAGATCGGTGCAGAGAAGAGCAGGGGCAACGACACCTTTGGTATCATCATTAGCTGGCTTAGTGCAGAATTTCCTAATACATACAGAAATACGCCAAAGAACAAGTTTTAGTATCACATATACAACAAGGATACAGGCAGCAATGTGCAACAAGCTCTGTAAGATCCCAGCTATCCAGCCCCCAATGCCCTTAAGCCAATTGGCTGGATTGAGAAAGAAGGTGTCTGACCCCAACTGTCCTTATTACAATCATTGTCTTTATCGTATTAATCTCTGAGTCTTTGAATATCTTCTAACTTTAACTTTTAACTTCTACCAATAATAACATGGAAAATGCGAAAAACCAGAACATTATGTCCCTTCATTTGCTATTGGCTTGTTGGGTGATGAGGAGAACTTGATAGGGACCGTCATACAATGGTTCTAGTCCGTGCTTCCTGACATGCCTCTCCACGACTACCAAATCACCAGGCTTCAGGTTATAGAAGGTGTCGGTTTCTGCTGAATCTGGAAAAGAAGAGAAAACTAGAACATGGGTGTTAGCAAGATTTTTACTAAGCAGAATAACATATTGAACAACACGGTCAGTCTCTTCTGATAACAGCTGAGGCTGGAAATTTGCAGCTGGGGGCCTAGTACCAAACAATATCTCATATGGGAACAGGCCATATTTTGCAATAGGGGTAGTACGGATGTGGTAGAGTACAATGGGTAGGAGCTCTGGCCATGGAGCCGTAGTCTCCTGCATCATTTTGGTCAATTATCCCTTCAGTGTCCCCTCAGCCTCTCAACTTCACCACTGGATTGTGGGTGGTACGGATTATGGAGGGCTACAGTGGATCCAAGCATTGTCAGAACTTCTTAGTACACATGAGAAGAAAAGGCCGGACCTTGATCACTTTCAACAACTTCTGGAACCCCATATCTGCATATAACTTCCATCACCAGTTTCTTCGCTGTGGTCTTTGCAGTCATGTTGGTAACAGGGAATGCTTCCAACTGGAGAACCGGGGCCCAGTAGAATTTTTGCACCAGTGCGAGGGCCTGATTTTTTTCCTCGATGTGTAGGCCCATGTGCCCATGTGGCAATAGCAGGGTACATCCGCTTAGGGAGACACACGAGTTTGTCCTTTTTCCAGAGACCATTATCCATACGTGCCCCATCAGTCTTCCATTGCTTCACCGCTTCCTTTGGAGACATTCTCTGCATCGTCATTAAGCAGTCTCGCGGGGTCCGACAGCAAACTTCAGTCTGTTGTCGATCATCAGGTTCTTGTAGGGTCAGTGCTTCTTGTAACTGTTTACACTGAGAGCGTGTGGTCACCACAGTTGGTATGGTTGGTTCAACGGGTAAGAGAGCGGCGGCTTTTGCTTGCATATCCGCAAATGTGTTGCCAACAGTCTGTGGACTGTTCCTAGGACCGTGCGCCTTAACTTTGATAATGGCCACCTGAGTAGGTAATGTGATCGAGCCCATGAGGGTTTTAACAGCTTCAGCATTTTTCACTGGGGTTCCGGCAGTAGTAATAAACCCTCGATTGGCCCATAGAGCCCCAAAGTCGTGAGCAATACCAAATGCATACCGTGAGTCCGTGTATATATTAGCCCGTCTGTTCTTGGCCAAAGTACATGCAGTAGACAGAGCCTGGAGTTCTGCTTCTTGTGCTGACTGTGAGGGCAGGAGCGCAGCTGCGTGCACTACAGTGTCCTCTGTGGCAGCAGCGTATCCCGTGTGAATCTACCAAACTCGTCAGCATATCTTGAACCATCCGTGTATAACACCAGATCAGGATTTGGGAGTGGATTCTCACTGGCATTTGGTGGAGTAGCTGTTTCTTCAGTCAGAAGTCGGGAACAATCATATTGGAGGTAATCCTCATCACTGCCATCTTCCCTTATAGCTCATTATGCCGTCTTTCAAGGCATTGTAAAGGGGTTGCATTATGCGGGATGCATCCGGTATCCACTGACAACAATAAGTACATAAGAAAACGCTGGAGTTCAGATTCATCTTTTGGGAAAGGAAGGCAGCTGACAGCTATTTTTCTTTCTTCTGCGAGGTGTCTGGCACCCTGAAGGAGACAGTGTCCCAAGAATATCACTTGACCAAGGCAGAACTGAAGTCCCGAGGCCGAAACCCGACAGTTCAGTGCTGCCAGATGCTTTAAGGAGGCTAACAATGGCAGCAATGGCAAAAGACACCTGCTCATATCTTTTTTGCAAACTGGTTGGGACTGTTTTGGGCCCCTTGTGGCATAACTGTCCATGTTAACTGTCGTCCCTGCTAAGTGAATACAAATAGAAACTGGCAATCTCGGTGTAACGGAATGCTAAAGAAGGCATTGGTAAGATCAATAACTGTAAACCAAGCAGCATCCTGGGGTATTCGGGACAAAAGAGTATGAGGATTAGGTACCACTGGAGTTTCCAGAATAGTGGCTGCATTAACTGCCCGTAGGTCTTGTACCAGCCGATACACAGGGGGCTGGCCAGGTGGGGTCTTTTTCTTAACGGGAAACAAGGGCGTATTACACGGAGAAACACAGGGTACCAGAGCACCGTTATCAAGTAACGTTTGTATTTGTTCCTGGAGGCCCCGCTCCTGATCATGTTTCAAAGGATATTGATGGACTTTGGGAAAAGGGGCACCAGGTTTGAGAAACACTTTTACTGGTTCTACGGGCATTTTCCCTATATCATTTGACCCTTTTTACAGGAGTTTAGATAGTATCTCTGAGAGGTATGGGGTGAGTCACTGATCCTCAGACAATATTGGAGATGGATCTGAGCCTATCAGGGCCATCATAACTGTAGGAAGGGCATGCAAAATACAGATTTCCTCACTGTCTTCATCTACATAGGGATTATATAACAAAAAAAAAAAAAACATCTGACCATCATCTTGGAATTGTATTCCGGAGCGGAACTGTGATAATGAATCTGCCCCTAGTAAACTTACAGGACATATGAGAGAGATTACAAACTGAGCAGTAACGAGAATTAGCAGGGAGGGGCTGAGGAGCAAGATTCCCACTAGCTGAAGTCTGGGGGGGCAGAGTTTGCTGTGTGGGCTGAAGGGCACACTGTGTGCTCGCAGCTGCGGTGGGGGCTAGAGGCTGCTGTTTGCTCTTTTTTTTCTCTCTCTTTCTCTCTCTCTCTCTCTCTCTCTCCTGAACAGAGCAGGTTAAAGTCTGAAAACTTTTTTTTTTTTCTCTGGAGCTGGTAAATGCAAGGGGTGGCTACTCATAACCACTAGCAATAACGGGGACTAAGGCTAGCGGCGGATGATAATAGGTGCCTTCAGCAAAGGTGGGGGCTGCAATTCTCGGTCTTCTTGTACAATTGTCATCTAGCAGGGAGACCTCTTGTTTCAAATCATTACTTTTAACTATTTCCCTGACACATTAATATCAATCTTAGATCCTTCGTAACCAATCACATTCTCACAGCACAGTCACTTTCTTGAACCATAAAACATCCCGTCTTTGCCATAATAATAGACAATTTTTCCTTCTTCAACATAGCAGTAACAGAAACAATCAGGACTCACTTGCTGTTCAATGTCCACATAACCTTCATTATACAATTCATGTGCCAAGCCTCGGAATTCCTCAGCGCCTTTAAGTAATCCATCATCAGTCAACCTTTTAACTCCTTCATCCCATAGCGTAGGCTGTAGCCTCCTGCCCTTAGGAAATCCCAGAATCGAAAATATTTTTCCTGCATTCCTGACACATTTCTTTCCTCGTCTTTGAATCATAAGACTAACAGTATCTGATCCTTCACACAATTCCAAACTTTTCTTTTTCTTCCACAGAAACATAATTCTCTCCTTTAGAGCTAAATATCCTTCAGTTGTGCACAATACTGGAGCAGCCGTCTCCGTTTGTTCCACAGGGTCAACCCCCTCTGGGAAGCCCAAAATTCACGGTACTCAGTGAAAGGAGGAGGGCGTCTCAGACTATCCCTCCGGACACCTCTGGTTATATATATCTTTCTATATATACCTGAGTTACGTATCCTAACCAGTCTTCGATCACATGACCACGCCCAATACTAATAATGATCGGGAAGTTCAGGATATTTTGACTATAAAGAGAGTCCCAATCACTGGTCAATCCGGGGTGTCCGTCCCTTATGAGGTACGGTTCGAGCACTGGGCCCCCAACGGGACTACACCTCTATGTGATTCCACCCATGAATCACCCCACCAGGGGACAAACCTCAGATCCTCTTTGCAGCAACAAGCACAGGAAAACCACACCAACAGTCAGTCTGAACAGTATAACTGCCAACTTACCGTGGTCGTGGGGGGGTGATCAGTCCCAATTTTCCAGCACCTGTGTCTGCTCCGAGGGTCCTTTGTCTTGTTGTCCTCCGGGGGCAGAGGCGTCCCTGTTCGGGGGCCCCACGTTGCGCGCCACTGTCGAGGTAGCTATTTTGGGAGGGCTAAATTAACCCTTCATGGTTGAGCCAGTGATTTCCAAATTATTCCAGTGTTGCTAGCAACTCAAATGACCACACGGAGACTGGGGTCTCTGTACGGGAGGATCGAGGCAGATCACTAAGCCCCTTTATTTTAGTCACATCTTTTATAATCTTTTGCTTAATTATGCAAGGTTCTCAAGTACCAATAGCATCATTTCACTTTATAAGCCAATAATATTGCAAGAAAACCGGAAACTACATATATGTCCGTACCTAGATAGCGTAGAAAGTAGTATAATGGCATATTCTTCAGAGTTTAACATTCCCACCTCCCTTATCTTTGCACCTGATGAGAACAATCTGGTTTCATGACAGCCCATGCCAATTACAAAAATTTATCTTACAACAACAAAACTAAGAAACAAAACCTTACAAAGAAATGGAGAAGTGAAACTTAAGCTCTGATTTTAGTATTAACCCTTGACAAAGCCAGGTTGTGATCCTCGGATCAACTGGTGTTGTATGGACTGTCATCTTCCTACGCTTGTCATTACCTCCTCTCTGTGTGCATGCCACAGCTGGGGTAGTGAAGAAAAAAATATCTCTTTCTTACTTTTTTTAAGTAAGAGCACGGTGAGGATAAAAAGGAAAAGCAATGTTGAATTGTGGATAAAATAAATCTTGTTTAATTGTTCATTCAAAAAGTGATTACAAAAATGAAGAAAAGTAAGTTCATGACATGCAATAAATATTGAAGGATAAACAAGCATTCAATTATTCTTAAAAACCAGGGGAAGAGTCTTGAGGAGATCACTTGCATATTCCCAGTGCCTTCTGGGGTAAGTGAAGAGTCTCCGCGAGCTCCTTGATCACTGGGTTTTGGCCGTTGCAGCTGAAAAGAGGATATCGGAAAACCGCGCGCCGCTAGGCGCGCGAATTTTGGCTCATCTTTCATCGTTTTTAAGAAATCTCAATATGGAAGAGGCCAGGAGCCATTTGGTGAGCTGCATTTCTTGCTACATGTTCACAGACTTACCAGTGGAAAAGCCAAACTTCACATGCCACAAATGCAAGCTTGTTTCCCTGTTGGAGGAAAAGTTGCAAAATCTCGAAGAGAGGTTAGCTACGTTGAAGACCATTAAGGAAGGTGAAGAGTTCTTAGACAGAGCAGAATTATCTCTTCATGTTACAGGAAGAGAAGAAATTCGAAGTACACCTGAAGAAACAGAGGAATGGAGACATGTGACCCAGAGAAGCAGGAGGATCGGGAGGCAGTCAGCACCCATACTGCTCAGTAACCAGTACCAGGCTCTTACACAGGAGAGTGATGAAGAAATACATCAGGATAAGACTTTGCCCACAAACAGCAACCTTGTACGCCTTCAGAGTCCTCCTGGATGGAGAAAGAAAAATGTTGTGAAGAAGAAACGGAGAGTGGTGGTCATGGGGGATTACCTGTTGAGAGGAACAGAGGCCACTATCTGCCGACCGGATATAACTTCAAGAGAAATGTGCTGTCTTCCAGGTGCAAAAATTAAAGATGTGACTGACAGGATATCAGGACTCTTCAGACCTACAGATGACTACCCATTCCTGCAACTACATGTGGGGACAAATGACACCGCAAGAAGCGACCTGGAAACCATTTGCAGAGACTTTGAAGACTTAGGCAAGAAAGTGAAAGAACTGGGAGCGCAGGTGGTCTTCTCTTCCATCCTCCCAGTGGATGGCCATGGAACAAGGAGGTGGAATAAGATTCTGCAGGTGAACAACTGGCTACGTCGATGGTGCCGTCAGCAACGATTTGGATTTCTGGATCACAGAGTGAATTACTTTTACGATGGACTACTTGCTAGAGATGGGGTGCACCTTATGAAGACTGGAAAACATGTATTTGGAAGTCGCCTTGCTACACTTTTAAGGAGAGCTTTAAACTAGAACAACATGGGAAGGGAAGCAAAAGACCAGAAAAAGCTATACATCTAACAAATGCTATTGAGAACTCTGCTATTAGAAGTGGAAAGGAAGAACAAAGACAAGAGAATCTAAATAATAAAAATATTGGAGAAAGAGAAACCAATCACAAACTAAAATGTTTCTATACTAATGCACAAAGCATGGGCAACAAACAAGGAGAATTGGAACTACTAACACAGGAAAAGAAATATGATGTCATTGGAATCACTGAAACCTGGTGGGACAATACACATGATTGGAATACAAGACTAGAAGGACACAACTTATTTTCAAGAAACAGACTTGATAAACGAGGAGGAGGTGTCGCATTGTATGTTAGAAACGCGTATATCTGCACAGAGATTGAAGCTTCAGAGACTGGGAGTTCTGTGGAAACTGTTTGGGTAAGAATACAAGGACAGAACAATGGAAAGGACACCATTGTAGGCATTTACTACAGGCCGCCTGTGCAAGCTGAAGATATGGATGAACTCTTTATGCATCAAATGGCCAAGTTCTCCAAAAAATATGACACAGTTGTCATGGGAGATTTCAACTATCCAGACTTTTGTTGGGAATCTCTCTCAGGCAAAACTAACAGGTCAAGGAAATTCTTATCCTCTCTTGCTGACAACTTTATCTTCCAAAAGGTAGGGGAGAAAACAAGGGGAACTGCTACCTTGGATCTAATCCTTATAAACAGGGAGGAAATGGTTGAGGAGGTAAAAGTGGCTGGGACCCTAGGAGGTAGCGACCATGCTATTTTAGAATTTTGGATAACTAGAGGCGGAAGACCTGTGAAGACTCAGACATCAAGGTTAGATTTCAGAAAGGCAGATTTTAAGGGATTCAGAAAGAGAATTGGAGGGATCCAATGGCTGGATATCCTTAAAGACAAAAATGTCCAGGAAGGATGGGAAATCTTGAAAAATGAAATTCTCAAAGCACAATTGTTAACAATTCCAAAAAGAGGGAAGAATAGGAAGCATTTAAGGAAGCCAGGATGGATGAACACAGAACTTAAGCACATGCTAAAAAGGAAGAAAAAAATGTTTATAAAATGGAAAGAGGGAGGCATATCTAGAGAAGAATATAATGCTGTCTGCAGAACCTGCAGGGAACAAATCAGATTAGCTAAAGCTGACAATGAATTGAGGCTTGCAAGAGATGTCAAAAGCAATAATAAAGGATTTTGGGGATATGTCAAAAGTAAAAGAAAAGTCAAAGATGCTATAGGATTTTTACAGGATGAAAATGATGAAATGGTAAGACAGGATGTTGAGAAGGCCGAACTTTTAAATTCCTATTTTGCATCTGTTTTCTCTCAGAAAGGAAATGTAACATCAACTGTTCTTCACTGTCCTATTAAGGGAATAGAAGAATCCAGGATATCTATAAACAGAAAGATAGTGAGGAAACACTTAGCTAACCTAAATGAATTCAAGTCACCAGGACCAGATGAATTACACCCCAGAGTACTGAAGGAGATAGCAGAAGAAATTTCTGAACCCCTCTCCATAATCTTTGAAAATTCTTGGAGAACAGGAGAAGTCCCAGAAGACTGGAGAAGAGCAAATGTTGTTCCTATCTTCAAAAAGGGGAAGAAGGTGGACCCAGGCAACTATAGGCCGGTGAGTCTGACTTCTATACCAGGAAAGATCTTTGAACAAATTATTAAACAACATGTATGTCAGTACCGGGATAAGAATGAAGTGATTAAACAGAGTCAGCATGGGTTTGTAACTAATAAGTCATGTCAGACTAACTTAATTTCCTTCTATGATGGAATCACTGATTGGGTGGATCAAGGAAATGCTGTAGATATAGTATATCTTGACTTCAGCAAAGCATTTGACAAAGTATCTCATACAATCCTTATTGAAAAAATGTCTAAGTATGGAATGGACAAGGCAACTGTTAGGTGGATTCATAACTGGCTTAGTGATCGGACCCAAAGAGTGGTCGTAAATGGCTGCACATCCAGTTGGAAGAAAGTCTCAAGTGGGGTACCACAGGTCTCTGTCCTGGGCCCTGTATTGTTCAACATCTTTATCAACGATTTAGATGAAGGAATTGAGGGTAAACTGATTAAATTTGCTGATGACACAAAGCTAGGAGGGATAGCTAATACTAGAGAAGAGAGAGAGAGGATTCAAAAAGATTTAAATAAACTGGAGAAGTGGGTAGCAACTAACAGAATGGTTTTTAACAGGGAAAAATGCAAAGTACTACATCTGGGCAATAAAAATGAAAAACGCATATACAGAATGGGAGGAATAGGGCTAAGCAACAGCACATGTGAAAAAGACTTGGGCATACTAATAGATCACAGACTGAATATGAGTCAACAGTGTGATGCAGCAGCAAAAAAGGCAAATGCAATTCTAGGATGTATTAACAGAAGCATACAGTCTAGATCACGTGAAGTCATTATTTCCCTCTACTCCTCTTTGGTCAGACCTCATCTGGAATATTGTGTCCAGTTTTGGGCACCACATTTTAAAAAAGACATCAACAAACTGGAGCAAGTTCAGAAAAGAGCGACCAGAATGGTGACCGGTCTGCAAACCCTGTCTTATGAGGAAAGGTTGCAGGATTTGGGAATGTTTAGTTTGCAAAAGAGAAGACTGAGAGGAGACTTAATAGCTGTCTACAAATATCTAAAGGGCTGTCACATTGTAGAAGGATCAACTTTATTCTCATTTGCAAAAGGAAAGACTAGAAGCAATGGGATGAAACTGAATGGGAGGAGACAGATTAGATATTAGAAAAAACTTTTTGACAGTTAGAGTGATCAATGAGTGAAACAAGCTGCCACGAGAAGTGGTGAGTTCTCCTTCAATGGAAGTCTTCAAACAGAGGCTGGACAGACATCTGACTGGGATGATTTAGCAAATCCTGCTTTGAGCAGGGGGTTGGACCAGATGGCCCAGGAGGTCCCTTCCAACTCTACGATTCTATGATTCTTACATATGGCCTTGAGTTGAGCAGCTGGTCCGTGTATTTGAGAGTCTCCAGCTATGGGAGATCTCCTGAACAAGAGTTAGGCTGGCTTTTATACTATTTTGACCCATAGACTTGCATTAGTGTCTGTCCTATAACCACATACAGTGATTTGCCGCTATATTCGTAGCCTCTTCCATATTAGAAGCTTATGGAATACACATATAGTTATTTTTTGCAATATGCATATAATTAGCTATGCATTACCTTAGCCTAAATGGGGTTTTACACATAGCGATATCGCTAGCAATATCGCTAAAACATCACCGATTTTGTGATGTTATAGCGATATCGCTAGCGATATCGCTATGTGTGATACTTACCTCCGACCGGCTCCCCCGCTGTCCATTGCTGATCGCACGAGATCGGGCGGCTCCATTTCTCGTTGTCTGCTTTCTGCTGGGCTTCCTGCTGTGTGAGACGAGCGACACTGGACGCGGGCGGGAGGACGTCTGGATCGCTGTGTGTGAAAGGTGAGTATCGTGCGCTGCATCGCTGCTGCATCGCTGTGAGATCTTTCTGTGTGAAAGCTCACTAACGATCATTTAGCGATGCACCAACGATCCTGACCGGGTCGGTATCGCTGGTCGGATCGCTGGTGCATCGCTAAATGTAAAAGGGCCTTTAGAAACTTAAGCCTATGGAGAACCATTCATTATCTCTGAATAGTCACATACTGACAGTTCTGACAAGTGACCTATAGGTTTGACAAGCAGGGAACAGATGTATCAGCCAAAATCCTCAGACTAGCTCACTCATCCACTGACCAGAGTTTCTGCTAGCTAGTTAGACTCTGCATATGTGAAGTAATCTATATTATTTTTTATTATAGAAATACTGATATTTTACAGTCCCCCCTGATTATGATTTTTAGAAATATCATAATCCTAAACTCATTCTCTCACCATTCGTATCACATTCATTCTTTATTCTGAAAACCTTGTGTCACCATCTGCTTTGAATGTCATCTGAATTCTCAAACCTATTGTATAAAACAAAAATTACGTCAGAGAGTTTATATTTTTTCATTTTAACATCTCTCTTAAAATATCCTCTTCCTTTTTCATTTCTATCTTTATATTCTTATAAATTCTCTTAATTTTACACATAATAACTATTTGATATGTTATACACAACAAAACTATAATAAATATGATAACAATCGGATTAGATGATACATTCCCTGCTGCCATTTTCGCTGAAGACTGTGACCAACTCGCTATGGATTTTCCTAAATTCCTCCACCAAGATGACCCTGACATACTCGTCCATTCATGGTCAATATCATGTAAATTACCTTGCTCATGTCTGAATACAATTTCAGCTTCTTTTATTTGTTTTGTCAGCAGATTTAATAAACCCTTGTCTTTCTTTATCTCATTTGTCCACAAATCCCAAGGAAATTTATTGACTTGTGACAAATTGAACTGGATCGGAAGGATTTTCAGATTTCTTGAGCCTATTGATGTAGTATTAATACAGTTAGTCCTCGGTTTACGACGGTCGCGCGTTACGTCGTTTCGTGGTTACGACGCTTTATACGACACCTTATTCTGACTTACGCGGTTTTGCGTCGTAAGTCAAACTACGTGCAGCAGTGGAAGAATACAGTCCAGTACTGCACACTGTACCCGGTTACACGAGGAAGACGAGTCTCCTGCATGCCATAATGCCCTTCATTATGGCTCCCAAACATAAGCCAGACTCTTCTGATGCCAGTGCATCAAAGAAAAGGAAGGCCATCACCATGGAGGTGAAAGTGGATATCATAAGGCGATCTGATAAGGGGGAAACACCAACAGAAATTGTCAGGTCATTAGGACTTAGTCGTTCGACTGTCGCTACGATTATCAAGGATAAAGATTGAATCCTTGAACATGTGAAAGGATCTGCTCCTATGAAAGCGACAGTGATAACAAAGCAGCGTAGTGGGCTTATTCTTGAGATGGAAAGATTATTGGTGCTTTGGTTGGAAGACCAAAATCAACGCCGTATCCCTGTGAGCTATGGTTATTCAGGAGAAGGCTAGGCGACTGTTTGAGGCGTTGAAAAGAGAAATGGGGGAAGGAAGTGAAAGTGAAGAATTTGTGGCGAGTAGGCGTTGGTTTTTGAGGTTTAAGGATCGTGCCAATTTCCATAACATTAAAGTGCAAGGTGAAGCTGCTAGTGCTGATGAGAAAGCAGCAACTGAGTTTCCTAAAGCATTGGCTGAGATAATTGAGGAGGGTGGTTACTGTGCTCAACAAGTGTTCAACGTGGATGAGACAGGCTTGTTTTGGAAACGTTTGCCTAACCGTACGTACATCACCAAGGAGGAGAAGTCAGCACCAGGTCATAAAGTCGGCAAGGAGAGACTGACTTTGCTTCTTGGGGGCAATGCTGTTGGCGACTACAAACTGAAGCCCATGCTGGTGTATCAGGCTGAGAATCCAAGGGCACTCAAGGGCATTTTGAAGGGTCAACTACCAGTCATCTGGAAGTCTAATAGGAAGACATGGGTGACACTTGCAGTGTTTGATGACTGGTTCACCAACCATTTTGTGCCAGGCATGGAGCGGTATTGTACCTCCAAGGATATCCTCTTTAAGGTGTTGCTAATTCTGGACAATGCCCCTGGACACCCTGCCCATCAGGATGACTTTAACCCTAATGTCAAGGTGGTTTATCTTCCACCTAATACCACTGCCCTAATACAGCCTATGGACCAAGGAGTCATTGCTACATTCAAGGCCTACTACTTCCGAAGGGTCATTGGTAATGCTTTAGCAGCAAATGAAAAGAATAAGGACTTGACTCTAAAGGACTTTTGGAAAACATACATCCTTGATGCTGTGAATAACATTGCTGATTCCTGGGATGAGGTTAAGCACACCAGTATGAATGGTGTGTGGAAAAAAACTGTGTCCCCAGTTTTTGAATGATGTCACAGAGGTCCAAGAGTCAGTGACTAGTGTCATAAAGAACGTTGTTGATATGAGTAAGACAATGAATCTGGAGGTGGAGGAGGAGGATGTCACAGAGCTACTGGCATCTCATGGAGAGGAGTTATCTGCTGAGGACCTTATTCAACTGGAGAAGCAGATGATAGAGGAAGAGGAAGACATACCAACCCCAGAACCTAAGAGATTTACAAGGCAGGGCTTGGCAGGAGGTTTTGCCCTGATAGAGGAAGGGTTGTCAAGGTTTGAGGCTGAGGATCCCAACATGGAAAGGTACACTAGGGTTGCCAGAGGAGTCATGGATTCCCTTAGGTGTTACAAGGAGATCCTGGAGAAGAAGATGGTCTCCTTCCAAACTAACCTGCAGCAGTACTTCAAGAAGGTAGAGAGGCCTGCAATAGATCCTGCAACAGATCCTGTACCTCCAGCACCTTCTGCAGCTTCCTCCCAATGCTATTTTTGTTTATTACAGTACTGTACACTGTTGATTACTGTTACAGCACTTACAGTACAGTATTTCATTAAGCGTACTGTACTGCACAATATTTTACTGTACCTATGTTTATTGATAATTATGTAAGGTACTGTGTTAGGATAGGCTAAGTGTTTGCAGTACTGTACTGTTACTATGGTACAGTACTGTATGAACGTATGGTCTGACTTATGTTGAAATTCGGTTTACGACGCCGCGTAAGAACGGATCAACGTCATAAGTCGAGGACTACCTGTACTTCCTTCCTTCTTTGTGAGAGCTTTAACATTTCCCTCAATACAATGTAAACCTACTGTCAGATTTTCGGCATGTACACAAGATGAGAAGAATGCAGAAACCACTTCTCTTCCTGACATGACTTGGAAACAAATCCTGTTAGCGCTTACTGGTGTCACCGGGTCATATATCGTGTGGACAGTCTCAACTCTGGCATGACATGAGGTATGATTATGGAAACATGAATGATAAATGACTTTATCCTGTCCAGGTAGACACATTACCTTGGAAACAAAATTTAAGCATGACGAAATGTCTAATTGTTCAGTGTTTGTACCATCAAATGCAAACTCTGTGTAGTGTAATTGACAATATAACAATTGTGTAGGACTGACAGGAAGTCCCAGAACACTTATAGGAACCAAGGTTTCTTCTCTTCCTGACACTGGGATCAGTGATGTTCCTACACAAATGTTCTGTTCACATTCTATCCACTTATTTACCCACAAATCTGTATGGTTTAACGCAAAGTTATATTCTATAGGCAAATCTCTCATTAGTCCTAGAGGTGTAATTCCACTTTGTAAGGCTTGTGCAATCATTGTCAGATTGGTGGAATGTTCAATCTGAATTTCTAGACATGTTTTGGCCACTTGAGATTCCTGTTCACTTTCCATTAAAGCTAAAGTAGCATCTTGTAGATGTGATACAGAAGATCCCAATACAGCAGCAGTGTTCAAAACCATCTTTTCAAGGACTTGATTCAAACTTTTCTGAATCTTTACCCCTTTTCCTCCCATATACCCAATATTTTCCAGATCTGATTTAAGTGTATGAATGTCCATAGTGTTAATTAAACTTCCCACTGTTCCTAATCCCCCCAAAATACCTTCTAACATTCCCCTCTTACTCCTAACCTGTGTTGAAGTTCTTTTCCCAAACAATTGTTCTATTCCCATCTCCATGTTAGTGAGATGTGACTGACACTGGGGATATCTAGAAGAGATTTTCCAGTTAGACATGTTAAAGGTCCATACCATGGTCAGAAACACTCCATCTCATAACAGAGGTTTAGTTTGGAACTGATTGATTTGGAAAGGAGTAGATGGTTGAAATCTTGTCTGTGTGCATACATTATCCACTGCTGATCATATATTTACATTTACACCTTTTCATTGTTTGTAGTTATTTTTCGTTACAACATTGGTAAAGTCCAGAATCTTTAGGAGATGGATTATCTACAGAAAAAATAAAATCCTTATCCAACCATCTCACATTACTGGATTGACCTCTGTGGATAACATTTGTTGGACCATTTGAAAAACTTCCCAAAAATGATTTATCTTTGGTCCATGATAACAGAGATTCTGAAGGTAGCTCTAACCTCGTGCTGCATTTTAATAATAAAGGAGACATATTTTCTTGACTATATACTGCTTGTGGTGTAACCCTTACTTCTGGAGCTATAGTATTTGATGCTGTAAAAACTACAGATACCTGTACTTGTACTGGTTCTCTGGTTATCTGAAAGTTCCATGTTTTTACCCAATCCTCATCTCCTTCTGTAATAGAAAGAAATGAAGGGTCCAAAACTTTCCCAAAAAGTTGTGTCTTTAACCAAGCATCTGTTTTGGATGTTCCAACTTTCCCTTTTGCGATCATATCATTTGTAATGTCGCCTGACCACTCAGCTTTCTCTTCACCTCTTATCTCTATATTCCGGAATAACACATCTGTAGGACTACATTCCCATGTGCCTGTCTTATTATTGTGTATATAATCTCCTTGTAACTGTGTGAACTTCGTCTTAGGTCCTGTGGCTGCGTGTAATATTATGTCAGTGTCATGTATAAAGTGTAGCTCAATACAGCATTTTGCACCAAAACCCATGCAAATGTTTCCAGTAATATCTACTGAATCGTCCGGTATGTCCTCATCTATTAAGCTTTGTAGATTCGTTCCTCTTGGTTTCCTTGGATGTAAAGTTCCTTTGAAAAGTTCCTTCACTTCACTAGTATTTGTTCCATGGTGTGAAATATCTTCAGCGTAGATCACAGTTGAAACAGTACAAAACAGCAGAAATGTGATTCCCATCAGATAGTAGCTTCTCCTGGGAAATGTCTTTTTCTCCTGAAGGATTGGTGTTGAATCCCTTCCATCAAGGACGTGGAGTTTCGTATTCCAGTTCTTATTGGAATCCATTTCTTCCTAAAAGAAATGCAGTATCATTATTTTGCAATATACAGTTTGCATTGATCAACATGTACCCACAATTTTTGTTGTCTGCGGGTATTTTTAACCACCTTAGATGCTCGTTGCACAAGAATCATCACTTGTCCCATGGTTTCGATAATTTCAAAGGGACCTTCCCAATTACTTTCCCAAGGTCCATTCTTCCTGAAAGTTTTAATCATCACTAGAGCCCCTTTCTTGAATTTGGATACATATGGTGGCTCCATTCTCTGCATTCTTGATGCAGCATGTGGAAGAATCGTTTTCAAGTTATCCTGTAACAATTGCAACCATTTGGACCTTGCAACAGCATCTTTTTGTGGTGTGGACAAAAATGGTTCATGAGGAAAAATCAATGGCATTTTTCTTCCTGTCATCAGTTCAAAAGGAGTAAACTGAGTTGTGGCAAAAGTTGTTCCTCTTAGGCTAAGTGCACACGTTGCATATTTTAAGCAGAATTTTCCTGACAAAAATCGCATGTCACCGCTCCCAGAAGCCGCATGCGTTTTTTTTGTGGTTTTTAAAGCGTTTGATGTGCGTTTTTCATGCGGTTTTCTATGCGGGTTTTTATGCGGTTTGCAAGCGTTTTTACATTCACACAAAGTTAATTGAAAAAAGAAAAAAAAAAGTTTATGAAGTCATTTCCTGTTACAACCTCTATTCTCCATGTTTTTTTTGCAAATGACAAGACAGTGAAGATGCGTCCATTGCAGAGCCTGTGTTTGAGCCCAGAACTGATGCTTATTTTGCATCTTACAACATTGATTTTGCTGCACCACCACGAGCAGGTAATGCTGGACACAGCATCTATCGTTTTTTGCATCATCTCATTGTGCGCGTCTATGCGCATGCATGGCGTGCACATGGTCTTGGATTGTCCTGTGTTTAATGTGCATTTATGCACATGTGTCTTTTGTGTGCATTGACAGGGTTCACATTGCGTTAGGGGACAATTTTCTGATGAGTCCACCATTGCCGGCAATGAAAATAATGCATCATAAGGCATGTCCACATCGCAATGTGCTATCAAGCAGGCGTTAATGATGCACCCTTGAACGCTGCTTGCCATTTTTTGGTTGCGTTGGTGAACGCACTTGTTGCATGTGCAAATGCTAGGTAGTGCATGTTACCTGGGCGCTACCATATTTTTGCGCAATCGCTGCGTTAATAATGATGACAATAATGACATCTGCTGTACTGCATACAAAATGTTTGCTTTAACGCCATGTTAACCGAGCCTTAGGCCTGCATTGCTCATAGTTTTGTGTCTGACAAAAGACTTTAAAACAAAAATGGCCAAGGTTTTATGTTTGAATTTTACAAAGTAAAGCACAATGGTCAATGGAAAATCAGCGTTCGCATGAACATGTGTTTGATTGCGTTACGGTGTGCATGCAATCTTTGCGTACAGATTTGTACATACTATATTTTACCACTCGATTGCTAGGGCGCATAAATGCAAGCGCGCGCAACTAGCTTTATATTACATAGGATTTTTGGTCACACAATGCGGCTTCAGAAATAATGCTAATGTTACAGTACCGTAACATAATGTCCGCATATTTCTTAATGGTTTATTATTTTGATGTATTTGGGACTCATATTTAATTATCCCATAGGAGCGATGTCGTACGAGGAAGAGGAGTACAGCTTCCAAAAGAATGTGGGTGCACCCAATTCTTCAAGAGCGTGTGGACAAGGGCCAATTCAATCTTCTTTACCAGGATTTAAGGAAGTAAGTTATAGTAGGGCAAATTATGTTCTTTGTGACTCAGTGAGGCACACATTTTGTTTAAATTTGTTTTGTTGTTTATTGTAATCATGTTCAATACTTTACCTGTTAATTTTTTTTTTTATTCTTGTTTCAGGTATCCTGAGAAATGTGTCCACTTCTGCCGGCTGACAATACCAGCATTTGATCGCCTACTCGACCTTCTTTCACCCGAGTTAAATTATCAAGAAACAGTCATGCGAAGACCCATCTCTGCTGAGGAAAGGCTGCTCATCACCTTGCCGTAATTTTTTTTCACATAACCCCTCTAAAGATCCCATCAAACATCAAGCAGATGAACGCAAAAGATTTTCCCAAAACAAAAAATTAAAAAAAAAATTCAGACATGGCAATGTATCTGAAGTATTGCCGTCTACTTTTCGGTTAAAACATCGAGGTGCTTGCATCCAAACCAAGGAAGGTTTCAAAGTGGCAAAAAAATAAAAACAGCACTACACACTACAGGGGAAAAATAGAGTGTCTTTATTTTACATGTATTTCATCAATACATATGTAGACATGCAGGACGTTAGAGGAATGCTAGGGGAGGGAGGTGCTGGACAACGGGTGTTTCTACTCGATTAAACTCGCTTCCACGGGTAAAGGACAGGTAGAAGTGATACATAGCGAAAAGGCCATTCCAATAACGTCCTGCATGCATATTATCCTTTATTTGTATTTCGATGCTTTACTTACATTTTCCTTTCCTTTTTTTACAGGTTTTTGGCCACAGGAGAGAGCTACACATCACTGCACCTACAATTTAGGGTTGGTAAATCCACCATCTCTCAAATTGTGAGGTGTACATGTGCCGTCATCTGGCAGAAGTTGCAGCCCATCGTCATGCCATCGCCGACCGAGGAGACTTGGCTGCAGGTCGCAGCTGGCTTTCAGTCTGTGGCCAATTTCCCAAACTGCATAGGTGCAGTTGACAGAAAACATGTGAGAGTGCTGAAGCCACCACGATCAGGATCACGCTTCTTTAATTATTAGAAGTATTTCTCAGTGGTTCTGATGGCGGTGGCTGATGCACATTACAAATTTGTTGTCATCGACGTTGGTGCCTATGGTAGTACTGGGGATTCTCGGGTGTTGCGATCATCTCAGATCGGAATGCAAATTCTTCAAGGTGGCGGAACGCTTCCACCCCCAAGACCTTTGCCGGGTTCCACACTTCCAGTGCCCTTTGTGATGGTATCGGATGAGGCGTTTCCCTTAAAGATCAACCTGCTGCGCCCATACCCACGAAGGACACTGGATGACCGGCGGAGGATTTTTAATTATCGGCTGAGCCGTGCACGAAGATATGTGGAATGCACCTTTGGGATCCTGTGTAGTCAGTGGCGGATCTTTCACACTGCCATCCAGTTAGAGACTGACACTGTTGACACTGTAATTAATGCGTGCTGTGTACTCCACAACTACTTTCGAGAATACAGAAAAGAGGTAGATGAGGAGTCACAGCTGTCTGAATTAGTTGCAGTTGAAACCTCGGGTCAGGGAAGGCTTTCAAACTCGGGTGTGCGTGTGCGAGAAACATTCACTGACTACTTCATGAGTCCTGAAGGTGCCGTGCACTGGCAATACTCCAGTGTCAGTGTTGAGCAGCCTGAACAGCTGAGAAGAAATGATAAGTAATCCCAAGCAAGCAAGTAGCGTGCTGATAAAAACTTTTGGACAAAATGCTAAAAATTAATAAATTTTTTGGCTGGTCAACAATAAATCGGGTCTCTGCGAACATCTATTCTTTACACACCACCATTACCCACTACACTCAATTTTCACAACATATCTACTATTATTTGTTAAAACTTTTAACATATAGCCCATGGTGCGGTACTTTCCAAAAGGTAACATACCAAATATCACTACAGTACACAAAGGAGGCAGTTGTTTGGGGTGTCACAGCAGCACATTGGTTGGTTGAGCTGGGAGCTCCAATAGTGGTGAAGAGGCAGCGTGTAGTGAGCAGTGTTTATCTGTTTCTGTTTTGTACATTGATTACAGTGTGTTTAGTCTTTGGCACCAAAAAATATTCACACACACACTGAGTCTTGAAACTGTTTTTTTTTATATAAACAGTATCTAAATTGTGAAAAACACATATAAAAACACTGTATGAAACATACTTCAACAGAACGACAAACATTGTCGGAATAAATTTTACCCTGTCAACAGGACAGGCAAGGTGTCTGGTGGCTACGGAGGTTTTTTGACCAGACAACTTGGCTGGTATCTAAAGTGTCGAAAGCACATATAAAAACACTGTATGAAACATACTTCAAATGAACGACAAACATTGTCGGAATAAATTTTACCCTGTCAACAGGACAGGCAAGGTGTCTGGTGGCTACGGAGGTTTTTTGACCAGACAACTTGGTTGGTATCTAAAGTGTCGAAAGCACATATAAAAACACTGTATGAAACATACTTCAAATGAACGACAAACATTGTCGGAATAAATTTTATCCTGTCAACAGGACAGGCAAGTTGTCTGGTGGCAACGGGGTTTTTTTGACCAGACAACTTGGTCGGTGATTAACCAAACCTCAAAATTGATGATAGTCTGGATCATAGCTATACGATGGATATAAGTTTTGAGACAACACCTGACTCATTGGAGAGTTTCCATGTTGACCACTACTTTGTGATGAATTTTGGTGGCCAAAAACAAATGAATCAGGATGGTCAGGACGTAAGGATGGCACCTGACCAAACCGCTGCGAAGCAGTTGATGCAGGTGGTGGTGGAGGCACACAGCGGGGATTAAAAAGGTTCATAATCCCACTGATTATGTCATTTGCCGGTGGTAGATTTGATGGTGTGTCAACAGACATTATAAGTACATTTACAGCAGACATTATAAGATTCCGTCAGTCCCGTGGCATGGACCTCAGGCGGCTGGCTATGTTTAAACCAAAAGTGTCTATGTCATCCTGATGTCTTACATTATCAATAAGACTGAGGGTTCGGCTAGTGAGTTCAATTGCACTCAGTCTCAGTTGTTGTCCCTTTTTTTGTTGCCGCCCTAGTCGATGCCACGGAACGGCCAGAACCTGCCCACATCCAAGTGCGCCTTGACACACCACCAGCTGAGCTACTGGTAGTGACAGGTGCAGGAGCAGCAGACGCCAAAGTCCCGTCAGAGGACACACTGGTGTCCAATAAAGAATCACAACCAGCTGCTTCAGCTGCCATGGAGGATATCACTGAAGAGGGCCTGTCATCCTGAGGAGCTGGAGAGGAAGACATGTCAAAGTCCTGGACCTCCTCGGCCAGACCAGTTTCCGGGCTTTTCTGTCCAGGGGCTGTTGACGGGCCGGAACTTATATTTCCATCCATTCTGTTGAAGGAAGAAACACAAAATTATACCAAAACTAAAAAGTCAAAGTTTATAACTAGGTAAAAATAAAATATATATAATATGTAAAAAGCTGAACTCGGGTATGACATGAGATTTTATGGAAATTTTTTTGAGCTTAAAGTCCACCTCTCGGCTTATAAAAAAGTGATCTAACATAGTTTGCAGCATATGGGGACATAGTCTATGGCCTAGCATATTGGGGAATAATCTATGGAGCATGTTATGGAGCCATAACAAGGATCATTACATGGGGCATATTATTATCTTTACCATCTTATGGGGCCATTTTTAAACTTTGTGCTGAAATATATGGCCTATTTTTGGTATGGAGCATGTTATGTTCACCTCTTGAAGTGTATGTTGCGTTATATGTGGATCCAGAATTAATATTGATATGCAATATGCTTAATAATAAAATTATTAAACATCATCACATCTCACAAACATAACAGCATACTATCCCGAATATCAAACAATGTCCAGTCGTCATCCAATTATCGTGACGTTAGCCAGACACTACCCCAGTAATCAAAGCGCTAATTACCTCTGCACATTCCTGCTGGTTAAAATGAACTGCAGCTGATCAGCATATGGAACCTTCTTTCTAGGAGGTGAACTTCCACTTGGTGTCTTCATTGACTTGACCAGCCTGTCCGTTATTGAGCGCCATCGATTTTTCACATCATCCACTGCAATAAAATCAAAGAAAAACATTAATGTGTTTTCACAAATTACAGGCCAAATTTTAAATAGAACTCATAACACAAACTTACTAATCTGTTTTTGTCCCGCTCTTGGAAGGTCCGGCCACCGCGGATATATTTCGGTGACAATTGCTGGCCAAGCATCCCTTTTATTGTAGGATCCCTTGTATGCCGCACTGGCACGGTCCCACACTTCAGGATGTTTCTCTATCTAAAAAATGAATAATCCATGTTAATAACTGTTATTTAAAAAGAATTTAAAAACAAAAAGTCTGTTTTGTCTCTATAATTTGGTCAACACATGTAGAGATATATCCACACTGAAACTCACACACCAAACCAATGTCGATATGTTTGAATCCTGCTAGACCTTCACCCAAAAAACCAAAAGCAACCCTATACGGCTCTTTCAACATAATGTCCGTCACCACTCGAACCACGTGTAACCATTTGAACGCAAATGAGCTGGGATTCAGAGCAAGAAGCATGTTTCAATTCTCATCTTATGTCACTATACGTGAAGCCTTGGGCTATCCCTTTTTCCTCACATTATAACCAACCGTCCTCGACATGACCCTAGGCCTAACACAATGCCAAACCCCACACCCTCTTCATGTCCCCTGGCCTAACAAGGCATACGCCAAGGGTAAACCTTGGCCTACGCTTTCCCTAACACCACCCCAATTCCTAGTCCTAAACATAACCATCAACATTATAATAGGCCTAACAATATACATAACCCTATGCACATGCCTAAGGCTATTTTCACACTAGCGCCTTGTATCGCTGGGGTTCATGCGCAATAGAATATATAATAATGCTGCATACGCTTTTCCATTTTGGGTTCTAGATGCATGAGTTTATGCCATTCTATAGCCATGTTCATGCATGCTATTTCAAAAGCAGAAGTACACATGGCCATCCATGCTACTGCGTGTATTTGGCGCATAAAGGCGCATTTGTTTTGTTTATCACAGGTCACATGGAGGAAAAATAATACAGGACTATGGGATGGCGGATATGTATATGGACACGGGACTATGGGATGGAGGATGTGTGATGGGTATATGGGCACGGGACTATGAGATGGCGGATATGTATGATGGGTATATGGGCACGGGACTATAGGATGGAGGATGTGTGATGGGTATATGGGCATGGGACTATGGGATGGAGGATATGTATGATGGGTATATGGGCATGGGACTGTGGGATGGAGAATATGTATGATGGGTATATGGGCATGGGACTATGAGATGGTGGATATGTATGATGGGTATATGGGCATGGGACTGTGGGATGGAGGATATGTATGATGGGTATATGGGCATGGGACTATGGGATGGTGGATATGTATGATGGGTATATGGGGATGGTACTATGGGATGGAGGATATGTATGATGGGTATATGGGGATGGTACTATGGGATGGAGGATGTGTGATGGGTATATGGGCATGGGACTATGGGATGGTGGATATGTATGATGGGTATATGGGGATGGTACTATGGGATGGAGGATATGTATGATGGGTATATGGGGATGGTACTATGGGATGGAGGATGTGTAATGGGTATATGGGCACGGGACTATGGGATGGAGGATGTGTAATGGGTATATGGGCATGGGACTGTGGGATGGTGGATATGTATGATGGGTATATGGGCACGGGACTATGGGATGGTGGATATGTATGATGGGTATATGGGGATGGTACTATGGGATGGAGGATGTGTATGATGGGTATATGGGCATGGGACTATGGGATGGCGGATATGTATGATGGTTATATGGGCACAGGACTATGGGATGGCGGATATGTATGATGGGTATATGGGCATGGGACTATGGGATGGCGGATATGTATGATGGTTATATGGGCATGGGACTATGGGATGGAGGATATGTATGATGGGTATATGGGCATGGGACTATGGGATGGAGAATATGTATGATGGGTATATGGGCACTGGACTATGGGATGGAGGATATGTATGATGGGTATATGGGCATGGGACTATGGGATGGCGGATATGTATGATGGTTACATGGGCACAGGACTATGGGATGGAGGATATGTATGATGGATATATGGGCATGGGACTATGGGATGGCGGATATGTATGATGGGTATATGGGCACGGGACTATGGGATGGAGGATATGTATGATGGGTATATGGGCACTGGACTATGGGATGGAGGATATGTATGATGGGTATATGGGCATGGGACTATGGGATGGAGGATGTGTGATGGGTATATGGTCATGGGACTATGGGATGGAGGATATGTATGATGGTTATATGGGCACGGGACTATGGGATGGAGGATGTGTGATGGGTATATGGGCACTGGACTATGGGATGGAGGATATGTATGATGGTTATATGGGCACTGGACTATGGGATGGAGGATATGTATGATGGGTATATGGGCATGGGACTATGGGATGGCGGATATGTATGATGGGTATATGGGCACGGGACTATGGGATGGAGGATATGTATGATGGGTATATGGGCACTGGACTATGGGATGGAGGATATGTATGATGGGTATATGGGCATGGGACTATGGGATGGAGGATGTGTGATGGGTATATGGTCATGGGACTATGGGATGGAGGATATGTATGATGGTTATATGGGCACGGGACTATGGGATGGAGGATGTGTGATGGGTATATGGGCACTGGACTATGGGATGGAGGATATGTATGATGGTTATATGGGCACTGGACTATGGGATGGAGGATATGTATGATGGGTATATGGGCATGGGACTATGGGATGGCGGATATGTATGATGGGTATATGGGCACGGGACTATGGGATGGAGGATATGTATGATGGGTATATGGGCACTGGACTATGGGATGGAGGATATGTATGATGGGTATATGGGCATGGGACTGTGGGATGGAGGATATGTATGATGGGTATATGGGCATGGGACTATGGGATGGTGGATATGTATGATGGGTATATGGGGATGGTACTATGGGATGGAGGATATGTATGATGGGTATATGGGGATGGTACTATGGGATGGAGGATGTGTGATGGGTATATGGGCATGGGACTATGGGATGGTGGATATGTATGATGGGTATATGGGGATGGTACTATGGGATGGAGGATATGTATGATGGGTATATGGGGATGGTACTATGGGATGGAGGATGTGTAATGGGTATATGGGCACGGGACTATGGGATGGAGGATGTGTAATGGGTATATGGGCATGGGACTGTGGGATGGTGGATATGTATGATGGGTATATGGGCACGGGACTATGGGATGGTGGATATGTATGATGGGTATATGGGGATGGTACTATGGGATGGAGGATGTGTATGATGGGTATATGGGCATGGGACTATGGGATGGCGGATATGTATGATGGTTATATGGGCACAGGACTATGGGATGGCGGATATGTATGATGGGTATATGGGCATGGGACTATGGGATGGCGGATATGTATGATGGTTATATGGGCATGGGACTATGGGATGGAGGATATGTATGATGGGTATATGGGCATGGGACTATGGGATGGAGAATATGTATGATGGGTATATGGGCACTGGACTATGGGATGGAGGATATGTATGATGGGTATATGGGCATGGGACTATGGGATGGCGGATATGTATGATGGTTACATGGGCACAGGACTATGGGATGGAGGATATGTATGATGGATATATGGGCATGGGACTATGGGATGGCGGATATGTATGATGGGTATATGGGCACGGGACTATGGGATGGAGGATATGTATGATGGGTATATGGGCACTGGACTATGGGATGGAGGATATGTATGATGGGTATATGGGCATGGGACTATGGGATGGAGGATGTGTGATGGGTATATGGTCATGGGACTATGGGATGGAGGATATGTATGATGGTTATATGGGCACGGGACTATGGGATGGAGGATGTGTGATGGGTATATGGGCACTGGACTATGGGATGGAGGATATGTATGATGGTTATATGGGCACTGGACTATGGGATGGAGGATATGTATGATGGGTATATGGGCATGGGACTATGGGATGGCGGATATGTATGATGGGTATATGGGCACGGGACTATGGGATGGAGGATATGTATGATGGGTATATGGGCACTGGACTATGGGATGGAGGATATGTATGATGGGTATATGGGCATGGGACTATGGGATGGAGGATGTGTGATGGGTATATGGTCATGGGACTATGGGATGGAGGATATGTATGATGGTTATATGGACACGGGACTATGGGATGGAGGATGTGTGATGGGTATATGGGCACTGGACTATGGGATGGCGGATATGTATGATGGTTATATGGGCACTGGACTATGGGATGGAGGATATGTATGATGGGTATATGGGCACGGGACTATGGGATGGAGGGTGTGTGATGGGTATATGGGCACTGGACTATGGGATGGAGGATATGTATGACGGGTATATGGGCATGGGACTATGGGATGTCGGATATGTATGATGGGTATATGGGCATGGGACTATGGGATGGAGGATGTGTGATGGGTATATGGACACGGGACTATGGGATGGAGGATGTGTATGATGGGTATATGGGCACGGGACTATGGGATGGTGGATATGTATATGGGCACGGGACTATGGGATGGAGGATATGTATTATGGGTATATGGACACGGGACTATGGGATGGAGGATATGTATGATGGATATATGGGCATGGGACTATGAGATGAAGGATGTGTGATGGGTATATGGGCACTCGACTATGGGATGGCGAATATGTATGATGGGTATATGGGCATGGGACTATGGGATGAAGAATATGTATGATGGTTATATGGGCATGGGACTATGGGATGGAAGATGTGTGATGGGTATATGGGCACTCGACTATGGGATGGAGGATATGTATGATGGGTATATGGGCACGGGCCTATGGGATCGTGGATATGTATGATGGGTATATGGGCATGGGACTATGGGATGGAGGATATGTATGATGGGTATATGGGCACGGGCCTATGGGATCGTGGATATGTATGATGGGTATATGGGCACGGGACTATGGGATGGAGGATAATTATAATTTGCTATAACTAACCACAGTTAGTTACTATGCCCAGGCAGCGCCGGGCTCTTCAGCTAGTTTTATATATTATTCGTTTTTATTTTTTTTATTTAGAAGTTTGGGTGTCAATTTCTGTAAATAATCTGGAAAAAAAATGGCGTGGGCTCCCGCGCAATTTTTTCCACCAGAGAGGGAAAGCAGGTGAGTGACAGCAGATTTATATAGCCTAATAAGGGACCATTTTTTTTGGCCCCTCCCCAGCTAAAAAAATCTGCCCCCAGACACCCCATAAATGGCACATCTGTGAGATGCGCCTTTTATGGAACTTAACCCTCTCTCATCCCACAGCCATCGTGCAATGGCATATGGGGTAATAAGGAGTTAATGTCACATTGCAATTGGAATGTGACATTAAGCCGGGTTAATAACAGATAGGCGTCAATCAGCCGCCGATCCATTGTTAACCATATATCTTGAAAGGGTTAAAAAAATAAACAGACATTATTTTGAAATGTTTTTATTTAAATAAATACAACTTGTTTTTGACCATGTTTTATTGAACGCCCAATCCAAGATTTGAAGGGTTTAAAAAAAAAAAAATCCACCTCCATTGCTGATCTGAGATCTGCACAGGAGTGTGAGAAATTTTCCCACGCTCCTGAGTTCATCTCAGGACAACATGTTAGTCCGCGCATGCGCAGACCGGACCACCCGCGTAGCGCGAGCTGACTTCGGGTGAAGTCGGTAAACAATGAACTGGGGAGCTTTACGGCCCCATTCATTGTAGCGGCGTCGGGAGTTTAGAGCGGCCACATGTTATGTGGCTGCTCTAAACTTTAGATCTTCGTGGGACACTCATTTTTATGGGATTCTGCGGAGGGTAGGTATTTTTTGTGGTTTGTTTTTTTATATTTTTATTTAGGTTGAGCATGGTCTTCGGGGAATTAGCAGAATAGGTGAGTACGGGTTTTTTATTTTAATTTTTTTTAGGTGGCGACGTCGGGGACAAGTAATTATTATTTTTTTCCACAGGTAACCACTGGCCACCAATGAAAAAAAATTATTGGACACTTAAAAGAAAAAAAAAAAAAAGGAAATTTTAAGGAAAGGCTGTTGGGGGAAAAAGTGATATATGTGGAAGAGGGGGGGAAGCGGGAATTAAAAAGGCACATTTTAGTGGGGGCCCAAAACTCATATTGGCGGGGGGAATGGGGCAAAAAAAAAATTTTTTTATTCACAGCAGGAACAGCTCAATGGGAATACTGCTCCCATCGCACTGAGCCTGCTGGCACTACTGTATGGGAACAGACATAGGCCGATGGGCCTAGTAGTCCTATCGGCCTATGCCAGATAGCAGCAGTAGACACAGACGCCCCATACACCACATCCACGCCATATACACCACACACAGACACCACGCACACACACTCACCACGCTTATCATGAAGGGGACATCTAGCTCCATCCTGTCTACCACTCCATGCCTGTAGCACCAGCCATGATACAGGAAGAAGGAAAGGATTGGGATGTCCTTCTTCCTGTATGGGATGGTCCTTGCATGGCATGATGGGGCATGATGGGAAGGGCTACATGTCATTTCCTGGCCGCATGCGGTATTTACCGTGAGAAATATGCCGAATGTATTAAAAAATGCGGTTTACATGCGATCCCATACAACCCTATGGAGCCGGAATTGCCGCTGATCCGCAAAATTAATGAGCATGCTGTGGTTTTTTCCGCGGTAAGATTCCGCCGCGGAAAAAAACGCAGCATTAGCACAGCAGAGCGGAATCCCAAAGGCTTGCATGGGATGCTTATTTTTAGTGATTTTGCGGCAGAAACGCGCGTGAAATAACGCCGCGGAAACGCAAAAAAAACGGATCGTGTGAACATACCCTTACACTCAACAGTACAAAAGGTACTGCATCAACCCAAGTATTTCCTTTGTCCAATAACATCTTGGCAATTCTGGATTTTATTGTTCTATTCATCCTTTCCACAATACCAGCAGACTGTGGATGGTAGGGTACATGAAACTGTTGTCGTACCCCTAGAATAGCACAAATGGCTTGCATGATTTTTCCTGTAAAGTGACTTCCTCGATCGGAGGTGATCATTCTTGGGATCCCCCAAGTGCAAAAGACATGATTCACTAATGCTCTAGCTGTAGACAAAGCATCATCTTTCCTGACAGGTAAAATTTCAACCCACTTAGAAAAAACATCTACTACAACCAATGCATACCTGAGACCATTTTTACCTGATGGTAACGGTCCAATGTAGTCGATTTGTAACGTAGACCATGGACCATCTGCAGGTGCAATTCAGAGTAGTGGTGGTTTCTGTCCTTTTGGTCTTGGATTAATTTGGGCACAAATGAGACATGATTGAACAATACTTTGCACTGTCTCTTCCATCTTTTCCCAGTAAAATTTCTCTCTGAGAATGCCTAATAATAATAATAATAATAATCTTTATTTATATAGCGCCAACATATTCCGCAGCGCTTTACAGTTGAACAGTTTCAAACACAACAATTTCTGTTGGCCCAAATGACCCAAACTTTCATGATTATATTTTGTGAACTCAACCAGTAGATGTCTTGGGACAACAGGACGCAACTCCCCGTTTAAGTCATGACACAAAACCCCGTTTTCACAAACAAAGGGAGGTTTTGGATCAACCCGGGAAGCAACAAGAGATGAGTCTTTTTCTTGTTCTTCCGCAAAAGAAGGGATATGCGTGTCTGTTCTTTGAACTGCTGAAACCTCGAGAGGTTCAGGTTCAAACACCTCTTCTCCTGTCAGGGCTGCCTCTTTGGCTAGCATATCTGCGGTTGCATTTCCAACAGATAATTCATAATCAGATGTTTTATGGGCCGGAACCTTGACAATAGCAAAACCATTAGGGTTTTTTGATGCTATCCTGAAAATTGTCTTCAGTGTGTCACTGTGAACAAGAGTCTTATTAGATGAATCTACATAGCCTCTTTTTTCCCAAACTGGCAAGTAATCTGTCAGTGATCTAACAACATAAGAGCTATCACTGTAGATCGCAATGGGACACTGATCATCTGCTTCATTCAGCTGTAGTACCATTTTTACTGCTTCTAGCTCTGCTCTTTGAGCTGAAAAATGACTCGGTAATTTGTGCTTCACAACCTGTCCTCTTTTGGGATAAAAAATGGCATATCCTGAATAATAGTGCCCATCTGAATAGAAATTGACTGTAAAGTACACACCTACCAGGTGTCTTGCACAGGTCTCAAAACTTCTTTCAACAGGTGAGAGAAGCTTAGAAAAATAGCCCAAAATTCTCCACTCTTCTCCCTGCAACTGTAACAGCACAGCAGACACTGATGCCCCTGATGTGTGCACTTGCAAAGCAAATGGAGCCGAAGGATCTACTGTGGACAAAGCAGGTGCATTTTGTAAATTAATTTTTAATTGTTCAAATGAGGTTTGCTGTTCATCACCCCAAGGACCAAAGTAATCACTGTTTTCACCTTTCAAAAGATCATATAAAGGTCTGGCCTTGTCTGCAAAATTCTCAATGAAATCCCATGAATAGTTCATAAGACCTAAGAAATGTCTCAATGCCTTGTGTGATGTCGGAATTGGTAGGGAAGCAGTTGCCTCAATTCTTTCCTGCAGTGGCTGCCTTTTTCCTGGACTCAACAACACTCCTAAAAATCTGACCTCAGTCTGCATCAATTGATTCTGGAGGCAATTTATACTGACGCTGTGGTGGAGGATCTCATCCTTCCACATTTACCACCACATTTTCATTGTACCCACCTCATTCCTGAACTGAGCCCAAAGAGAAGGAAAAAGCTGTACAATTTCTATCAATACCTCATCACCATCAGTTTCAGGCCACAAATGGTCTGATGACACCACATCATTTAAGCAAATACTTCCACCATGGCTATAATCATTAGGGTCAATGACTACCGGTTTACAACCATTGGAATCTTTCCAGATCACTTGATTTCCTAGATCAACTACCCATCTGAATTTCTGCATAAAATCTGTGCCAAGTATATTTTCAGAATCACGACAATACCAAATGTCAATTTCTGTTTTGAAAGAACTAGGTATTTCCAAAATCACATTGGGAACTAAGGTTGCTTTAGTTCCACCCTTTCCACTAAAACCGACGATTGTACAAACTGGTGAATCTGGGTTTAGCTTCAAATCAAGGTTTGTAACACTTAACTGAGCTCCTGTGTCAATGAGAAATACAGCATTCTGTCCTGCTAAACTTACTTTGTTAAATGGTCTTCCACAGTCATCCAATGTAACTCGAGTCACAAATTCCAATGGATGTGGTACAGGAATAGTCTGTGATTGTCAGAAAGATGAAGGAGATGGGAGAAGACCAGTGTCCCTCTTAAAAGACCTTGGAATTCTATCCCTTGACTCTGTCTCCTTCACTGTCATCTCTCTGATCTGTCTGATTAATGGTGCATATGGTGACTGTGTTTGTCTGTTGGCAGTATGAGCAGGTGCAGAAGATTGTAATGGAGGTGCGGAAGGTGTGGTGTATGATTTTGGCATGAGTCCGTTTTCCTTTCCAAGCTTACCTGTTCCTTGTGTACCTATCTCTGATTCTGTTCTGAAAAATTTCCTGCACTGCCACTTCAAATGTCCAGGTATACCACAAAAATAACAATGGATATTGTTCCTTTGTGTAGTATTTTTACCTCTATGCTCAATGTGATCCCTGTTCTTGGAGAATACTGTGGCTCTAGGTTTCAGCTGACTGGCTTCTTTCTCATGAACTACCGCTATTTTAGCCTTGACCTGGTTTTGTTTCATGGATCTCCTTATTCTGTCTATAAAAACTGTTGCTTCTTGCAATGATGGCTGAGTGTTAGCCAATTGCACTGAGGCAGGATCCAAGTACTTGAACTTTTTTACAAAAAATTTGATCATGGATGCCGGCTCTTCGTGAGGCCCGAGATCCATTACCATTCGGTAGGCCTGTTCAAATTTTACCAAAAAAGAGAATGGATCATCGGAAATATTTGTTTGTAAATTCCCTAAAATATCAACTGTAGGCATGTCTTCTCCAGTTGTAAGCAATACTAATTGTCTAAGTCTGTCTTCTTTTGTACTATGTGTCATTTCATGATCATCATTTAGTCTGGGTGTGGTCAGTAATCTTTTTCCCATATGTGAAGGTAGCCATACTTTGAATATCTTATTCTTTTGCTCATCATTAAGATTGAATTTGTCTGTGTTTGATTAAAAAATGTCTGCATTATAAAAGGCGTCCATCTTATCGTTGTAATTTGGAATGTCTTTTACAATTTTCATTAACTGATCGTGTATTTTCAGATTAATGCGTGCTGCTCTGTCATGTAATTTTTTCCGTTGTAATTCTACTGCCTCTAATTCCTCTACTGAAGCATCTGGATCTTGTGTGTCTGGTACAAATGATGAGGCAGCAGCACTGTCCTCCTGTTTACCTGTTGATCTTGTGTTAACTGAAATCTTTTTTATATCTTGTCGTAATTTGGACAATAACTCTGTCCTGGTATCAATCTGATCCTCCAATTGTTCTATGTGTTCTGACAATATCAAACAATTTGGACAGTCAAAATAATCCTCGTCAGACTCTTGTGTGTCACCTGGTGTGTCAGTGTGATCAGTTTCCTGTGTGACAATGCATGTTTTATAAGTGTTGGGTTCAGTTTTCTCAAAGACTAGGCTATTATACACGTGGACCAGCTGCATGACATTTTGAAGCTTTCTTTGTAATTTCCTTACTGGGAAAAAACGCTTGTCAATTTTAACATTTTCTGCTTCACATTGATTATACAAACTAGACCATAATTGTGCGTCTGTATAACTATGATCAAACTTAAACTCTATGTTACTTTTCTTAAAATAATCATGTATAAAATCCATTTTCTCACCTATGGAGCTTTGATCCAATGGATGGTCCTCTGTGTCCTTATGCAATCCTCAGATCTCCGTCTGGATGGGATGCTTGCAGCTCTGTACGATCCTCACTCGTCTACTTTAGGTTCAGTCTGATCCTTGTGCCGTGAAATAGTGGAATTCCTGAGGAGGCTTGTACAATAGGTGTTTTTAGCAGAGTTCTAGTTCTCCCCCTTGTACAACCGATGATGGAATGCCAGCCAAAGTTAGCACAAAAGGTCAGCCTGGCCAAGGCTCGCCAAAATGAAGAAAAATATAACTCCCATTCTCACTTTTGAGTAAGAGCTCGGTGAGGATAAAAATGAAAAGCAATGTTGAATTGTGGATAAAATAAATCTTGTTTAATTGTTCATTCAAAAAATTATTACAAAAATGAAGAAAAGTAAGTTCATAGCACACAAAATATAAATGTTACTTTAAAAGAAGAAAAAGAAGCATTTTGGTTCTTACATATGGTCTTGAGCAGCTGTTCTGTGTGTGTGTTCGAGAATCTCAAGGGATATGAGATCTGACTGAACAAGAGTTAGGTCGGCTTATATACTATTTTGACCTTTAAACTACAACCACATATGGTGGCTTTCCTCTATGTTCATAACTTCTTCCATATTAAGTGAACCCTAGTTATTTTACAATATGCATATAGTTATTAATGCATTTACCTTAGCCAGAGTAACTTAAACCTAAAACCTGCAATCTTTAGAACCATACATAACCTCTAAATAGTCACATATTGACAATTCTAACAAGTGACCTATACGTCTGACACGCAGGAACAAATGTATGAGCAAAAGAACTCAGAATAGCTCAGTCACTCTCTAAGCTAAACAGAGCTTGTTAGCAGGACTAGACTCTGCATACGCTACGTAGTCAATATATTTTTTTATTATAGAAATACTGATATTTTACAACAGTCAGCCATTGTCTGGTCAGGGAAGTCTCGTGGGCAAGGTGGAGGAAGAAGAGGAAGAGGAGGAGGATGATGGGGATGATTATTTTGGGCAGGAGGATGCTTTTCAGGGGACAAGAGAAAATGTTGGCGTGGCAAGGTCAGGTACAGGGTTTGTGCGTGACTGGAGGGATGTTGATTTGCCAGAAAGTGCTCCTCCTCCCAGCAATCGCAGTGCATCATTGACACCTGGAACATTGGCCCACATGTCTGATTATGCCTCGCAGATCCTAAAAAGGGACCTCCGCATTGCCAAAATGATGAACGATGACGACTACTGGTTGCCCAGCATCCTGGATCCATGCTATAAAGGCACATTCCAAAACATCATGCCACAGGAGAACCTAGAGCTAATAATGGCTAAAAAACAAGCAACTATGGTAAACCGTTTGTTTGAGGCATTCCCAGCACACAGCGGCAGTGATGTTTTTCCAACGAGCCGTAGGGGGCAACATGGAAGAGGTGTTCGTGGTGCACACAGCCGAAGTGGCGTTGGACACAGGGGTTTAATGACCATGTTGTGGACTGATTTTTCAAGTACTGCTCACACGACTGGTAATACAGCATCGATGGAAAGTGACAGGAGACAGCAGTTGTCAACTATGGTAACAAACTACTTCTCCTCCCATATCGATGTTCTCCCTCACCGGTCATTCCCCTTTGACTATTGGGCCAGTAAACTTGACACCTGGCCTGAATTGGCACAATATGCCTTACAGGAGCTCGCTTGCCCTGCTGCTAGTGTGTTATCTGAGCGAGTCTTCAGTGCTGCTGGATCAATCCCGACAGAAAAAAGGACCCGTCTGTCGACCCAAAATGTTGATGATCTAACCTTCATTAAAATGAACCATGCATGGGTTTCAAAGGATTTTGACCCACCTTCCCCTGCCAGAAAAATGGCTTGCTTTTGTCCTCCTCTTCTGCGGACTTCTCCAATTACTCCATTTGCAGCTGCTGAATGTCCAACATCAACATATGCCAATTTTTCCACCTCCCTAACTGGGCTGCCTCCTCCCACACGGTCGGGGTCACCACCTGGCACATGCACCCGTGCGAGTGCCGTTGCCCTGGACAGGTGGGTGGGAACACTCTTTGGCAATGGCACTGGCACAAGGTCCCTCATAGTAGAATCAAGTGTCTCTGACGGTGGGGTTGCACACCCGCCGTCAGACACACCGGCGTACTATGAGGGGCCCTGCGCCAGTGCCGTCGCCAATGAATGGGCCCCCCCTGCTTGCTCAGGATCACAGCACTTGCAAAGTTGAAATACTTACCTCTCCCTGCTCCACTGCCGTGACGTCTTCCGCGTTTCCTGACAGTGACATTCTGGTCAGAGAGCGCGATGACATCACGTCTGTACGCCCTCTGCCTAAACAGTCCAAGTGCAGTGAGATGGAAAATGGGGACGACGAGGAGTCCAGACTAGTACAGGGATTCCCTAGCGAGGAGACTTATTTAATTGTTTTCAATGTTGGGACAGCTATTTTTGGGGAGCACTATACGCTGGAGAATGATATATGAGGCCCACCATACACTGGAGCATTCCAAAGGTGGACATCAGACACTGGAGCAGCATTTACAGGGCCCATTATGCACTGGAGCATTAGAAATGGGGCCCATTATATATGGAGCATTATTTGGGCCCATAACACAGTGGAGCTTCATCCATGGGGCCCATCATATACTGTAGCATTATGTGGAGCTCATCATATACTGTTTCAAACATTATATGGGACCAATGATTCTGTATGGAGAAATATATGGGCCTCATTACTCTGTACAGCGCACTATGCGGTGGACATAATACTGTACGGAGTTATATACTGTCCGTTTTTGGAGCTATTGGAGAATTTAAAATGGATATCAGTCATGAGATGTAAGAAGTGAAGTATTTTTCATTGTACTATACCGCTATTTCTCTGCCATATTAGAGGATCATGAATTGTGGCATGTGTTAAAGGAGCCAATTGACACTCTTTGGCCCTGGGCCCATGAAAATCTGGAGCCAGCCCTACCCCCCCCACACAACTTTAGCCAAATAACCCCCAGTGTTCAATGCCTAACTATTATTATAAAGTAAATTAAGGTTGACAAGCTTAAGTAATAAGAATTGATGTTTTTGGCATTAAAATGGGCACTGTAGGTGTGTTTCCTGTCCTCCACTCCCTGCCGACCTTGGTTCCCCATTGACTTGCATTGGGTTTCGTGTTTCAGTCGGCCTTCGACTTTTTGCAATAATCGGCCGATTTCGTTCGACCCGACTTTTGAGAAAGTCGGGTTTCATGAAACCTGACTCTACCCGAAAAAAGGCAAAGTCGCTCATCCCTACTTACTACCATATGACACCATTATTTACTCTCACAATGCCCTGCAGCTACTCCTATTAACCTTTGTGTATGCCAACCATACCTGCTAATGGCTCTGATGTCATTTTATGTCTCCATTCTGGCTAGAGCTCCCATAAGGTCATCTCACTAGCTGCAAAGTTAGTTAGTGAAAGTTTTTCTAAGATGGCAGCTCAGTCCGACATGGCTGTTCAATGTATTTATAATAATAATAAATTATATTTCTATATCGCTGACATATTCCGCAGAACTTTACATTTCAGAGGGGACTTGTACAGACAATAGACATTACAGCATAACAATAATCAAATAGACCATTACAAATACCAAGAGGAATGAGGGCCCTGCTCGCAAGCTTATAATCTATGAGGAAAAGAAAAAAGGTAGACACGAAAGGTGGGTGGTAACAGTTGCCCTGATTGAATGGACCAGCCATAATGTTAAGTGTGTAACAGTACAGACACAGAGGGCTAATGGATGCATAAAGCATGTGGGAACATGATGCGGGGAACCTGGTTATGGTAAAACTTTTGGCTGTGCCACACAGGGATAGATTAGGTTAATGTGTTGAGGCAATAGGCCAGTCTGAATAAATGCGTTTTCAGGGCACGCTTAAAATTGTGGGGATTGGGGACTAATCGTATTGACCTGGGAAGTGCATTCCAAAGAATTGGCGCAGCACGTGTAAAGTCTTGGAGACGGGAGTGGGAGGTTCTGATTATTGAGGATGCTAACATCAGGTCATCAGCAGAACGGAGGGCACGGGTAGGGTGGTATACTGAAACAAGGGAGGAGATGTAGGGTAGTGCTGAGCCATGGAGGGCTTTGTGGGTGAGGGTAATAAGTTTATACTGAATTCTGGAGAGAATGGGTAGCCAGTGTAATGACTGGCACAAGGTAGAGGCATCGGTGTAACGATTGGTGAGGAATATGATCCTGGCTGCAGCATTCAAGACAGATTGGAGAGAGGAGAGTTTGGTAAGAGGGAGACCGATTAGAAGGGAGTTACAATAGTCGAGACGAGAATGAATAAGAGAAACAGTAAGAGTTTTTGCAGAGTCAAAAATAAGAAAAGGTTGAATTCTAGAAATGTTTTTGAGGTGCAGATGACAAGAGTGAGCCAGTGATCGAATGTAGGGGGCAAAGGAAAGCTTGGAGTCAAGTATGGCACCAAGACAGCGAGCATGTTGCTGGGGAGTAATAGTGGAACCACACACAGAAATGGCAATGTCGGGTATAGGTACATTAGTAGAGGGAGGAAACACAAGGAGTTCAGTCTTTGACAGGTTCAGTTTCAGATATAGTGAGGACATGATGTAAGACACAGCGTTTAGACAATCGCCGGTGTTTTCTAGAAAGGCGGGCGTGATGTCAAGAGAAGAAGCATATAATTGGGTGTCATCAGCATAGAGATGGTACTGGAAACCAAATCTACTGATTGTTTGACCAATAGGGGCAGTGTATAAGGAGAAGAGGAGGGGGCCTAGAACCGATCCTTGAGGAACCCCAACAGTAAGGGGAAGGCGAGAGGAGGATGAACCGGCAAAAGATACAGTAAAGGAGCAGTCAGAGAGATAGGAGGAGAACCAGGAGAGAACGGTGTTCTTGAGGCCAATGGAACGGAGCATAGTGAGGAGGAGCTGATGATCCACAGTGTCAAATGCTGCAGAGAGATCCAAGAGAATTAGCATGGAGTAATGACCATTTCATTTAGCTGTTAGTAGATCACTAGAGACTTTAGTGAGGGCAGTTTCAGTAGAGTGTAAAGAGCGGAAACCGGATTGGAGAGGGTCGAGAAGAGAGTTATCAAAGAGATATATTTAGTACTGATCATTCTCGTACAATGAATGTTTTTATTGTAACATGGCCAATCATGAGGAATGACAAGGGGTTGTCCTAGTAGTGGTCAACACCTTTAAGAAGATACAATTTTTAGTTAAAATATTTCCAACATTTTGAACATGAAAAAAGCTTCTCCCCGTATGACTTCCCTGATGTTTATTAAGAGTTGATTTCGGTAGAAAACATTTCCCACATTAAGAACATGAAAAAGGTTTCTCCCCTGTGTGAGTTTTTTGGTGACTAAGAAGAGATGATTTCCTCACAAAACATTTCCCACATTCTGAAGAGGAGAAAGGATTCTCCCCCGCGTGAGTTCTTTGATGCTTAAACAAATCTGATTTCCAGTTAAAACACTTCTCGCATTCTGAACAGGAAAAAGGCTTCTCCCCTGTGTGGGTTCTTTGGTGCTTAACCAAATCTGATTTCTTTGTAAAACATTTCTCACATTCTGAACAGGAAAAAGGCTTCTCTCCTGTGTGCGTTCTTTGGTGCTTAATCAAATTTGATTTCTGGGTAAAGCATTTCCTGCATTCTGAACAGGAAAAAGGCTTCTCCCCTGTGTGAGTTCTTTGGTGCTTAACCAAATCTGAGTTTTTTGTAAAACATTTCCAACATTCTAAACAGGAAAAAGGCTTCTCGCCTGTGTGAGTTCTATGGTGAGTAACAATATGTGATTTATGTGCAATACATTTCCCACATTCTGAACAGGAAAAAGGCTTCTCACCTGTGTGAGTTATTTGGTGCTTAACCAAATCTGATTTCTTTGTAAAACATTTCCCACATTCTGAACAGGAAAAAGGCTTCTCCCTTGTGTGAGTTCTTTGGTGCTTAAACAAATCTGATTTCTGGATAAAACATTTCCCACATTCTGAACAGGAAAAAGGCTTCTCCCCTGTGTGAGTTCTATGGTGCTTAACCAAATCTGATTTCTGGCTAAAACATTTCCAACATTCTGAACAGGAAAAAGGCTTCTCCCCTGTGTGAGTTTTCTGGTGTGCAACAAAATTAGATTTCTTGTTAAAACATTTCCCACATTCTGAACATGAAAAAGGTTTCTCCCCTGTGTGAGTTTTTTGGTGACTAAGAAGAGATGATTTCCTCACAAAATGTTTCCCACATTCTAAATAGGAAAAAGGTTTCTCCCCTGTGTGAGTTCTTTGGTGCTTAAACAAATATGATTTCCAGTTAAAACATTTCCCACATTCTGAACAGGAAAAAGGTTTCTCCCCTGTGTGAGTTCTTTGGTGCCTAACCAAATCTGATTTCCAGTTAAAACATTTCCCACATTCTGAACAGGAAAAAGGCTTCTCCCCTGTGTGAGTTCTATGGTGATTAACCAAATCTGATTTCTGGTTAAAACATTTCCCACATTCTGAACAGGAAAAAGGTTTCTCCCCTGTGTGAGTTCTTTGGTGCCTAACCAAATCTGATTTCCAGTTAAAACATTTCCCACATTCTGAACAGGAAAAAGGCTTCTCCCCTGTGTGAGTTCTATGGTGATTAACCAAATCTGATTTCTGGTTAAAACATTTCCCACATTCTGAACAGGAAAAAGGTTTCTCCCCTGTGTGAGTTCTTTGGTGCTTAAGCAAATCTGATTTCTTTGTACAACATTTCCCACATTGTGAACAGGAAAATCTATTCTCTGTTATGTGAATTTTTTCATGTTTAAGAAAAGTCTTTTCAAGAAAACTATTTCCATATTCTGAATCTGAAAATGGCTCCTTTCCTTTAGAATCAATTAATTTTTTAAAGCTTGTATTGTGACTTTGATTTTCCTTAGTAGTTGGTAATGAACCAAAAGATGGGACCTGTTTCACAGGATCAGATGACAGATCTTTGCTATGAAGGGATGATGGTATATGTGGAGTAACGGCATTAACTTCAATTGTATCCTGTGAGATCTCAAGATCATCAGATTTAAAAATTGAAGATGTCAGCGTTCCCTCTGATCTCCAGGTACAGTCATCTGCTAAAAATAAAACCAATTAATAATTTTGAATAAAATATCCTAAAATTTTATACTTTTGGACATTTCTACTTAAGCTGTCCATAAAAAAATACAAGCTTTTTAAAAATATTTAAGTTTTCACCAAGACAATGAGAGTCACAGTCTAATCGAAAGCCTCATAGCATGAACCAGTGCATCATGGTGTTCAATGGTTTGTTCATTCTGCCTCCCAAACATGGAACAAAAAGCCAACAATGTTATATATGTGAAAATTATACCAATAAAACTTCTACTCATCTCACGGAAACACAAGACACCACTAAGGTCCATCATCTGACAGAGGAAAACCAAAAGGTTTCCACAATATTTGTGGCTCAAAAGCTCTTGAAAAGCAACATGGCTTCCATAAACCAATCCAGCAATATCCGCTCTCCCAAAGTCAAATATTCACTCTCTTCTGAGCCTTGTAGTGCGCCCAAACCATATTTAGCATCCATATATTTGGCATTACTATAGTGAGATGAACCCACTTAATTTACGGTGTGTGTTTCCTGGAGCACAATCTGGGCATTATGTGTTGGATAATAAAATGACAAATGTGCAATTTTCATGTTGCAACATCCAGTGCGAGCTAATTTCCGGAAAGTGTCACTACTCCCATAGAATAATTCACTGAGGGTTATATTTTCCATAATGGAGCCACTTTATGGGGATTTCTACTGCTTTAGTTTCCTGTAATTTTGTTATATTAGGGCATCTGCAGATGGTGTGTCCCCTCTCCACTGGAATCTGCTCCTGCGATGTTTGATTCCATCACCAAGCAGCGCCTTATTTATTGTGCAGACGTTGCTGGTAATAAAAGAGACATCGAAACCAGAAGCTCTGGGTGGCGCTGGCTCTGTCCAGCCGCTAAGATTAGGGTGCCTGAGACCAGTAGTTTCATCCAGCCTGGCAGTATGGGTTTGTGTGCTGTCCAGCAATCTGGTAGCAATCTGCTACCTGCTTAAGCCAATTAGAAAGCACCAAACCCTCCTAAAGCTTGAAGCCTATTCTCGGAATCTGCCAGATACAGCCTTGTTCTCCTCTGATTCAGTCCTCTGTGCTCAGCTGGTGTATTTGTTTCCTGGTGTAATCCCAGCCCGCTTACTGACTACACTTGTGTCTTCTGATTTTCTACTTTCTCTGCCCTCCTGGTTATGGCCAACTACCTGACTATTCTTCTTGCCATCTCACTCCACAGAATAGCGGGTAACACCATGGCCCAAGCCTAGGGGTCTCTGTGTAAGTCCAGATCCATGTAGAGGGGTTAAAGGATGATGAGCAAGGCAATCACTGGGATCTGGAAAATAGAGTAGATAGAGCCAAGCCTTCTCGTGGTGGCCATCTTTTCATCTGCCAGGTGATCACTAACAGTGCTCCCAATACATCGTGTCTGCAAACTATTCCATCAAGATCTGTGTACGAATAGCTAAATGGCGCTCCTTCCTTTCTTAACCCTACCATGTGCCCAGAAAGTAGTGTACAACCATATATAGGGGATTGTTGGATTGAAGAGACATTGGGAAATAATTTGTAAGGTCCATTTGTTTCCTATTATCCTGGTGAAAACTCTCTGGGTAATTAGAGTATGGGGCTCGGTGGCTCTCGGCAATCTAAACTATCGTAAGGGCCAATATTTTCTGTCAGATGAGTTTCAAGAAGAAAGATTAGATATTCATAGAGAACTTTTTATACTAGTGCAGAGGTGATGTGTCTTAAATTTAGATCTCAGGCATATGGCAGAGGTAATGGAGACCTTATTTTAAAGGCTACCAGGTAGTTGCAGACTCACATAAGTGAGGCAGGCCGATCCCACCATCATCAAACTGCCATACAAAATGAACCTGTACAAAAAGAGCTAAAATAAAAAACATGTTACCGTATTTTATGGATTATAATACATTCCGGATTATAAGACGCACCCCAAATTTTGAGGAGAAAAATAGGAATTTTTTTTTTAATAACATGGTGGTGCTTCTTATAATCCATGCGTCTTATTGCTGTGGTGAAGTGGGGTCATAGTGTCGCTGCTGGAGGAGGCAGGAGTGGGGTGCTGCTGCTGTCGCTGCCCGGGGTTGCCACCATTGCTGCTGCCCGGGGTGTCCGCCGCTGTGGGGGGACTCTGTCAACATTTCGTGAAATGCCAGAGCCCTCACATGTCCTGTGCGGTGGACTCTGTAAACATGGCCACCGGGGGGCAGCGCATGCACAGATGGAGATCTCTGTATCAAGATCTCGGGATATTAGATTTCAGCCCTGAATTACATCTCAGGACTCTAGGAAGCCAACAGCATCATTACCCTCCACTTTCTCTTACAGGCCCATCATAAGATTTTTCTTCAAGTGATTTTCTAACCTGTCAGCACATTCTACGTACGCTGTCATTTGGCTTTATAGTTTACAGATCTGGGCAGGTAACGGTTAGCGTCTCCTAATCCCAGGGGGTAGGTGGATCCTCCAGGTTGGAAGTTCTATAGAAAAGGGCTTTCAATGCCCAAAGTCATTTGAACAGTTTTGAGTGGAGGAGAATGTTGTGGTCTAGAGGCAAAATGGTGATCATGGTAATACGGCCGGACTACACCACCGATAAAGCAGCCACAGCCGGTGACTGAGAGGAATCTGTGACTTCTCTGCATTCAGTGGTTACTACTCACCTGGGTAGTCATATGTGGGAATCTCCTCTTTACACCGCTCATCATCTCTCACATATGTCTCTGTAGTATTAATATGGGTCAGATCTTCACCCTGAAACAAATATTGTAAAAGTCACAGACAGATGGAGAAGTCCCATCTATGATCAGCTCTAATCCTGCCATCTCCACTGTTCTCATTACACAAGTTGTTGGAATATGTTTGGTGCAAAAACTCATTTATGTCTATGAGTGTTTAGTTGCTAAATTTGTAAACTATTTATAAAGCTTAAAAAAAAACTCACAGAGGCTCACACAGGGGGAGCATGTGACTGTATTTCCTGTTTTCCTGCTGTGTCTGTGTATGAGAGAAGCAGCCTGCTGTAGATGCTGCACAGATAGAGAAACACAAATGATTTATCCCTGATCTATTAAGCTTATCATACAGTTAGGTCCATATATATTTGGACAGAGACAACATTTTTCTAATTTTGGTTCTAAACATTACCACAATGAATTTTAAACAAAACAATTCAGATGCAGTTGAAGTTCAGACTTTCAGCTTTCATTTGAGGGTATCCACATTAAAATTGGATGAAGGGTTTAGGAGTTTCAGCTCCTTAACATGTGCCACCCTGTTTTTAAAGGGACCAAAAGTAATTGGACAATTGACTCCAAGGCTATTTCATGGACAGGTGTGGGCAATCCCTTCGTTATGTCATTCTCAATTAAGCAGATAAAAGGCCTGGAGTTGATTTGAGGTGTGGTGCTTGCATTTGGAAGGTTTTGCTGTTAAGGAAACATGCCGTCAAAGGAGCTCTCCATGCAGGTGAAACAAGCCATCCTTAAGCTGCAAAAACAGAAAAAAAACCATCTGAGAAATTGCTACAACATTAGGAGTGGCAAAATCTACAGTTTGGTACATCCTGAGAAAGAAAGAAAGCACTGGTGAACTCATCAATGCAAAAAGACCTGGGTGCCCACGGAAGACAACAGTGGTGGATGATCGCAGAATAATCTCCATGGTGAAGAGAAATCCCTTCACAACAGCCAACCAAGTGAACAACACTCTCTAGGAGGCAGGCGTATCAATATCCAAATCTACCATAAAGAGAAGACTGCATGAAAGTAAACACAGAGGGGTCACTGCACGGTGCAAGCCACTCATAAGCATCCAAAATAAAAAGGCTAGACTGGACTTTGCTAAAAAAAAATCTAAAAAAGCCAGCACAGTTCTGGAAGAACATTCTTTGGACAGATGAAACCAAGATCAACCTCTACCAGAATGATGGAAAGAGAAAAGTATGGCGAAGGCGTGGTACAGCTCAAGATCCAAAGCATACCACATCATCTGTAAAAAACACGGCGGAGGCAGTGTGATGGCTTGGGCATGCATGGCTGCCAGTGGCACTGGGTCACTGGTGTTTATTGATGATGTGACACAGGACAGAAGGATTGATATATTGGCCAGAGGGGGGTTATAAATACAAAGAATGACATATTTCTGAGAGTTAATCATTGCGTGCACAAACAAAATCGTCCCTCGGGGTCTCTCCGGGCCTCCCTGACCTCCCACCGAACATTCTTATGGATTAACAGAGAAACTCCCCTTGAGTAGCTGGTGTGAAAAGCATGTATGAACCATTGCACCCACGGTTTCTGTACCCACCGAACTGTTTCTCTAGTCAGGTGTGTCACTACCAAGGCCACAATGTGAGGACAGTAATGTCTGATCTGTGAGAACACCTTAATTTTCTTTTGAGGGGTTTTTATGCCTCTTACATTCCAGGTCATACAAATCAGCTTAGAACCTATTCCCGTCTATCTGTATATGATGCATAATGGTGCCCGATCCCAGTGCATAGACCCCACACAGATAACAGAATTTGGCGTCAGCTGCGGCCTCTATCTAAACAACTATAAAAATTAAAACTTTTGAAAAAGAAAAAGCAAAACAGGAACCTAGTAACATAGACGTACAGTCTTACGCCCCCATCAAAAAATGAACAAGGGGATACCATCACTGAATCCAACGTCCGGTATAGCTGGAATTTGGGAACTCGCCGGGAGAGCTCCAATTAGACCATTAATTGAGAAAATCTGATGTAACAACCGTCACATTAGGATTCCTTCGCCGGGAATCCCCCATGGGACCGTATCCACTCAGTTGCCTCCAATGGATCCGCAAAAAACACGGAGGAACCCTCATGGACAACTCGGAGCCGGGCCGGATACATCATCGAATACACAACGTTCCTGTTTCTCAGTTGCTTCTTGACCTCGAAGAGCTGTGCCCGCTGCCTCTGCAGCTCCACGGAGAAATCCGGAAAGATGGAAACAACAGCATTGTTGAATTTAATAGGACTTTTCAGGCGTGCAAGACGCAAAATGGTATCTCTGTCCTTGCAGTTAAGCTGGCGTGCCAGGAATGATCGAGGCGGGGCCCCCGGAGGCAGGGGTCTTGTAGGGACCCTGTGGGCTCTTTCAACGGTGAACATTGAGGAGAATTCATCCCCCAGGGAGGTCTTAAGCCAATCCTCCAGAAATTGCTCAGGATGTTGACCTTCCGAGTGCTCAGGCAGCCCAACAATACGGATATTATTCCGGCGCGTTCTGTTTTCTAAATCATCCGCCTTCTGCTTCCAGGCATTTATGGAGCCCGCCACCTTCGTTAATTTAGCCTCCATAGGTGTAATGGTGTCTTCCACCCTGGACATCCTCGTCTCCACCTCCGTAATGCGTCCTTTCATGGCCTGCATATCCTGACGGAGTCTCCCCACCTCCGTATAAATATCCTCAATTTTCTCCGTCAGGGATGTCCTGGTCAATGAGATAGCCTGCATCAACTGCTCAGATGCTTGTTTAAGGGTCAATTCTTCCTGTTCCATCTCCTCCTCACCCCCAGAATGGCGATTTTTGCACTGAACTTGAGAGGATGTGCTCCTATTATGCCGCGCACTTTTAGCGGGGTCAGGTCTTGCAAACTCCTTTTATCTTTCCGCCGCCGCTCCCGACCCTTTAAGTCGGCTCATGATTGTCTGCAGTGCTTCCAATGAAATAAATGAGGCGCGCGATCCAGGTATTATCCACTACACAGAGGGATCACAGCGGGCTGGTAACAGTTAAGTATAGATCAGGCTACAGGGGGATGCCTGAAGGATTGCAAGGACGGTAGCCAGGCACAGTCCAGATGACCTTTATGGCCCGGGGAGGGAGGGGGGGTCCCGCAGTGGCAGCTGCAGTGGGGGAGGGCGCACAGAGCCTCCCTTAATGATGGTGCCAGCCGGCACAGTGAACGGATAGGAGAAGAGAGATATCACACGGGGCCCGTTTTTCCAGGGCACTCACCGTGCACTCCCCCAGATTGTCCGCTGTTTTTCTTCTCTGCCCGGCGGCGGTGCAGCAGTGGGAAGCCGGCGCTGCAGCTCTCAGCAGCTGAGCTGCGCACCCAAGATGGCCGACGCCTCAAGGGGGAACCAGCCGCCCGCCCCTATCTCCTCCGTCGCCCGCTCCCAGAAGCCATCTCCCGACCTGCCATGGAGTGCCCAGGGGGTCCCAGCGTCCAAGGAGGATCCAGTCAGCAGCAGGTGAGCTGTTAGGAAAGGGTCTAGGGACCAGGATCAGTCAGGATTCTGCGGAGCTCTCCTCACCAGCTTCCTCTCCCTCTCACGGCATAGCCACGCCCCCCGCATCTCAGGGGTTTTGGAGAAGAAATTAAAGATTTTCATGCTGCTGCATTTCTAATAAGTGGTCTTCCAGAGAGTTATGACAGACTTGTGACTGCACTAGATGCACGGCCAGATGATGAGCTGATACTAGAGTATGTTAAAGGCAAACTTTTGGATGAATTCAAGAGAAAAACGCAGCATGTAAGCAGCAGTAATGAATCCAGAGCAGAAACAGCATTAAAGACACAGGATTTGCCTAAATATAAAAGCAATCTAAGAGAAACTCGTGAATGTTTTGTCTGTAAAAAGCCCGGCCACCTTAAAGTAGACTGCAGAATTTGGAAAGTAAGAATGAATCAGCTTAAAAAGCAGAACAGTCATCAAAGGGTTAAAACAGCTGTAAAGGAAGATTCTGCATGTCCTGAAGCTGCATTTAATGCCAGAACAAGCCCATCTGCAAAGTCTATATGGTGCATAGATTCTGGTGCAAGTAGCAATATGACAAATAATAAGGATTTCTTCACTGACCTTAATGAAAGCTAATCAGAAAAGGTCATCTTAGCGAATGGTTACTATATGACTTCAGAAGGAATAGGATACTGCTACCTCCACTGTCCAGTTTCCTCAGCACAAAGCAGAAAGATCCCAATAAAGGTGTAATGCTGCTGCAAAGCAGTAGCGCGCAACCTCCATCAGGGGGTGCAGGTGAGGGAAAAAAGGATGCACTCACAGCATAGCACCACAGTGCAGCAGCCAGGTCGGTAATGGACAGGGAATGCAGTACCAGAGGAAACAATACATGTGATCAGATCCAAGCCAGAGAAGTCAGAGCTGGTCAGGAGCAGAGATGCCAGAGACATGAGACAGTCAAACAGGTCAGAGATCAAGCCGGGTCAAATACCAAAGGGTCACAGCACGGGGAGCAAACACTAGAACTATTACTGACGCTGCCTGCAGGCAGCAGCAGACCGAAATAGCCAAACAGATCCCAAAACGAGGCAGAGAAAGTTAATCCTCACATGACCAGGCCAGGGAGAGAATAACAAGAAACAAACCCTGACCTGGATCATGACAAAAGGATGTTCTCTATGTTCCCAGCCTTGAAAGCAATCTTCTGTCAGTAAAGAAGCTCACGCAAAACAGGAATCTAGTTACTTTTAGAGATAACAGCTGCATCATCTAAAAGAAGGGTCACAGTAGGAAAAATCCCACAAGAACTTTATCAGATAAAATGAAAAGAATGAGTTTACGGTGCTAGACAAGATCTGCATATGAACTGTATCCATGTATGGCACAGACGTCTTAAGCTGGAGTCACACATAGCAATCTCGCTAGCGAGATCGCTGCTGAGTCACAACTTTTGTGACGTAACAGCGATCTCACCAGCGAGATCGCTGTATGTCACAGCGATCAGCGAACGGCCCCCCTGCCGGTATCGCTGATCGCTGTAAGAAACCTCTGGACATTTTTTTGGTCGCTGGTCTCCCGCTGGCCAGCACGCATCGCTGTGTGTGACAGCGGGAGACCAGCGATCAGCTGTAAAAAATAGAATTAAAATAAAAAAAATTGTTATTCTCACCTTCCGACGTCCCGCGCAGCATTCCCGCCTCTCTCCACGCTCCCGGTCCCAGTAATCCTTTGCACGAATGACCGTGAGACTTCGCACTCCTGCGAGACTGTGACTCTCGCGGTCATTCTCGCAAAGGATTACTGGGACCGGAGCGTGGAGAGAGGAAGGCTGCGCGGGACGTCGGAAGGTGAGAATAACAATATTTTTTATTTTAATTCTATTTTTTACAGGGATGGCAAGCGATGCTGGGCGCTCGGCATCGCTGTGCTGATCGCTGGTGAAGCGCTCTGTGTGACAGCTCACCAGCGATCACATAGCGACTTACCAGCGATCCTGACACCTTGAGATCGGTGAAGTCGCTATGTGTGACTCCAGATTTAGGCACAGAGACCCAGAAGCAGTAAGGAAGCTAGCTCATCTTGCAAATGGTATTGAAATCAACCAGTGCAGTCAAATGATGACATGCACTAGCTGTCTTACAGGGAAAATGTCCAGAAAATTCTTTCCTAAAATAAGCACCACTAGATCTGCACAGCCTCTGGATCTGATACAGATGTATGTGGTCCAATGAGTGTTCAAACTCCTAGCAAAATGAGATATTTTCTCACATTTATTGATGACTACTCCAGATATACAGTCGCCTACCTGCTTCACAGTAAGGATGAAGTTCCACAGAAACTTGAAGAATATCTTGCTGTAGTGTTTAACAAATTTGGAAGAATGCCAAAAGCCCTGTGTGCAGATAATGGAACCGAATATACAAGTGGTAAGGTGCAAACCATTTTGAAAAAGGATGGAATTGTGTTCCAGACTACCATTCCATACAACCCAGAACAAAATGGCATATCCCTGGTATGCACTGAATGTCCCCAACTTTTCCCAGCTCCTGACTGTGTTTGTGAATTGCATTTACTATCCCTGGTATGCACTGCTTACCCTACTTTTTGTATCCATAATGTACTTCATTCCTCTTGTGGCTTCCATGCATGTCTCTGAGTGGGCAGTCTGTTATGAATGGGTCACCGAGGAGGATAGCAGGACCAGGCTAAGCCACTAGAAAACCAGAGAGGTTGGTAACTAAGCGGATTGCAGACCCCTGATCCTATCCACACAACTAGCAGTAGCCGTGGGGCGTACCTACGAAGCCCTAGATGCCTCGGCACAGCCGGAGAGCTAACTAAGCCTAAAGCAAGAAAGGTAAAATCTAAACTGCCCCGGAGCAGACACCAAAGGAATAGACTGCCCCCAAACATATATTGTCGGTGAGACAAGATGAAAACACAAACGCAGGCAGGAAAATAAACTGAGCAAATGATGGGGCCCAAACTGACTAGACAGGACAGGAAAGGAAAGACACTGTTTGCAATCACGCAAAAACCCTGAAAAATCCAACACGTCTGATGCACAAAAACACTGAAGTCACACGACTTCGCCCCCACTATATCAGCACTCTGGTATATACTGAAAGCAAGGCAAAAAGAGACCAACACAACAGGGGCCAGAACAAACTGACACAAGCAGTAACATATGGGCGGTGATCCAGCACAGCCCCAGCAGGAGCAAGCTGACCTGCACAAAGCAGAGATAGACAAAACCAGATCAAATGCAAAAAGATTAGCAAATGAACCACTTAGCTGAACCATGCAGGAACAGAGCAAGAGACGTCAGACATCAGACCTTAGAAGGCACAGGAAGAAAATCACCAGCAGGGATGGAAGGAAGTCAGCTGTATTAAATACACCAGTCAGAAATCCCAGATCTCCAATTGTCATCATTATCAGGTGGCAAGACTCTGTCAATCTGACCAGCTCCACTACCTCCAGTAACCACCAGAGGGAGCCCAGAAAGAGAATTTGCAACACCTTTGTCAATCTGACAAGTTCCACTACCTTCAGTAACCACCAGAGGGAGCCCAGAAAGAGAATTCACAACAGCAGTCCCTCCCCCCTTTTTATCACCTTTGGTTAACACGAAACATGTGGTCTGCCCACACACGCCCATATACCCTCGCACAACTGATCCCTCTCAGTCACATATATATTCAGGGCCATGCGTCTGACGTAGTCCGAGCAGGCATATTTCAAATTCCATATTTCAAATTACAGATTTCTAATTGCACTACTCTGAATTAGACTAGAATTGGACTGGAATTTGACTTTAAGGTGATGTAATAGATAACCACTACAATGCTTTGGTTTCTTTCCACTTTCACCCCCATACTATTCTATTTTTTTCTAACTCCTGTAATCCCCCCACCTAGTAAGGAACTAGTCATTTCCCCCTTCATCCTCCCCAGCCATCTCACCTCGTCTTCAGAACTGTTGCTCCACATACAATCCTTTTTTCTCTAGACATACACGGCAACATCATGTCCTATCCTGCTCCCATATTCTAACGCTCTGTCTGTTACTCCTCACTGCTGGTGACGTATCCCCAAATCCTGGCCCTCCTAAACACTTCCCCACACTCACTTCTAACACCCTGCCATGATCCTCTACACATTTTCGTAATGATGATAACCTCATATCCATTCATCCAGCTCCCACTCCCCCGATCCCTCTACCTGGAGCACTATTGAGTGCACGCTCGGTTTGCAATAAACTGTCGTTTATCCATGACCTCTTCTTCACCAACAAACTCTCCTTCCTTGGCATCACCGAAACCTGGTTCACCCCTCTGACTCAGCCTCTCCAGCTGCACTTTTTTACGGCGGATTCCATCTCTCTCACACCCCTCGCCTCAGCCACAAACGTAGTGGAGGAGTTGGCTTGCTCCTCTCCGATACCTGCTCCTTTACCCCAATTTCGCTACCACTCTCCGCTACGCTTCCCTCGTTTGAGGTGCACTCCATCTGCATCTACTCCCCCTCCAACTGGCTGTCATCTACTGCCCCCCCAGAACTAGCCATCTCCACCTTTCTCGACCACTTCACCACCTGGCTACTTCATTTCCTCTCTGCTGACATCCCCACTATCATCATGGGTGACTTCAACATCCCCATTGACACTTCCACCCTAGCTGCCTCTAAACTTTTATCGCTCACTGCCTCCTTGGCATCACAGGCTTGGCTCTAACCTGTATCTCATCATATCTAACAGACCGAACATTCGGTGTCTCCCTCTCCACACCACCCCCTCACCTTGCCCCCTGTCGGTGATCCTCAAGGCTCAGTTCTAGGACCCCTACTCTTCTCCATCTACACCTTCCACCTGGGACAGCTCATAGAATCCCATGGTTTGCAGTATCATCTCTATGCCGATGACACGCAGATCTACCTATCTGGACCTGACCTCACCTCCTTACTGACCAAAATCCCACAATGTCTTTCTGCTATTTCAACTTTCTACTCCACTCGCTTTCTAAAACTGAACATGGACAAAACAGAATTCATAATCTTTCCCCCCATCTCACTCTACCCCTCCACCAGACCTATCCATTAATGTCAATGGCTGCTCACTTTCCACAGTCCCGCATGCTCGGTGCCTCTGGGTGATTCTTGACTCTGCCCTCTCTTTCAAGCCACATATCCTTGCCTCCTCCTGCCATCTCAAACTCAAAAATATTTCCCAAATCCGTGCATTCCTTGACCATGAAACCACAAAAACACTTGTGCATGCTCTTATCATCTCCCGCCTCGACTACTGCAACCTCCAACTCTCTGGCCTCCCCTCTGGCACCACTCCAATCCATCCTATACTCTGCTTCCCGACTAATCCACCTGTGTCCCCATTATTCCCCAGCCTCTCCTCTCTGCCAAGTCCTTCATTGGCTTCCTATCATCCACAGGCTCCAGTTCAAAACCCTAACTATGACATACAAAGCCATCCACAACCTGTCTCCTCCATACATCTGTGACATGGTCTCCCGGTTCTTACCCACATGCAACCTTCGATCCTCTCAAGATCTCCTTCTCCACTCCCCTCTTATCTCTTCTTCTCACAACCACGTACAAGACTTCTCCCGTGCTTCCCCCATACTCTGGAACTCTACTCCATCACATCAGACTCTCGCCTACCATGGAAACCTTCAAAAAGAACCTGAAGACTCACCACTTCCGACAAGCCTACAACCTGCAATGATCTTCAGTCTACTGAACCGCCGCACGACCAGCTCTACCCTCTCCTAGTGTATCCTCACCCATCCCCTGTAAACTGTGAGCCCTTGCGGGCAGGATCCTCTCTCCTTCTGTACTTGTGTGCACCTTGTTTTGCTCATGTTTATTGTACTTGTCTATATTTGCCCCTTTTCACATGTAAAGTGCCATGGAATAAATGGCGCTATAAAAATGTATAATAATAATAATTGCAGAGAGAACTCTCTGTGAAAGTGGAAGAAGTATGTTGTTTGATGCGAATCTACCTACAATGTATTGGGTAAAAGCCATCATGACAGCTTACCATCTTTAAAACAGAGTGCCAGGCAAAGCCACAAATAAAACTCCATATGAGCTGTGGAACTGCGAGAAGCCTAACCTGAAGCACCTCAGGATATTTGGAAGCAAAACATTTGTGTATGTTTCCAAAGAAAAACTTCCAAGTGGGAAGCACACGCAAAGCAAGGAGTCCTGGTGGGCTCTAGGGAAACTCAAAAGGGATACAGAATCCTACACCCAGAGACCAACACAGCAACAATCAGCAGAGATGTAGTGACTGATGAAAACTCTGAATTGCTCAAATTCCATGAAGTTACACCAGTTGTTGAACCTAAGAAGCAAGAACAAGAATCTTAATCACCAAACCCAGATGACGTAATGGAAAACACTGAAGTGTAGATAAGCTCTGAAGCCACCAAGGAAGACACAGAAAAACCAAGTCAACCTCCAGTCAGGAGATCAGAAAGGCCAAACAAAGGTATCCCAGCTAGACACTTTTCTTATATGGTCAGAACACTTCCTGAACCAGAGCCACAGTCATGGCAAGTGATGCAAAAACTGCCTGTCCACGAGAAGCAGAAGTGGATAAATGCTGCTAATGAAGAGATGGCATCCCTTCACCAACTCCAGACATGGGAGCTTACTGAGCTACCACAAGGAAAAAGAGCTATCGGATGTAAGTGGGTCTTCAAAAACAAATATGACTCAGAAGGTAACGTTCACCGGTTTAAGGCAAGATTGGTCGCAAAAGGGTACTCGCAAAAGTATGGTGAAGATTATGATGCAACATTTTCTCCAGTTGTGAAGCAAACCACATTCAGAACTTTAATGTCCGTAGCTGCAGTTCAACAGATGACAGTGAGACATTTTGACATCAAAACAGCCTTCCTACATGGTGACATTGACAAATCCACCTGAGGAAGGCAGCGATCCGCTGCTGAAACGCGTAGAGGTCTAATAAAAGGCTCTTCACTATCTACTTATTGCAGTGTGCTCTATTGCCATAGCGCTCCTCAAACTGACCACATACCATTTTTTCCCCAAAAAATACATGGTGACATTGAAGAAGAGTTGTACATGAGCCAACCCAAGGAGTATATTAAAAAGGGTGAAGAATTCCTTGCCTAATGAGGTGGTGATGGCGATCTCAGTCCAGGGGTTCAAGAGAGGCCTGGATGTCTTCCTGGAGCATAACAATATTGTATCTTACAGTTAATAGGTGCTTTAGAAGGACGTAGATCTGGAGATTTATTCTGATGGAATATAGGCTGAACTGGATGGACACATGGCTTTTTTTGGCCTTACTAACTATGTTATTATGTTTAAGAGCACCTTGTTTGTAAAATGCAAAAATCTCTCTATGGACTTAAGCAGTCGGCAAGAGCTTGGAACTCGAAAATGAACAAAGTCTTGATGGATGAAAGATTTAAAAGCTCTCAAGCTGATCCATGTTTGTTTAAGAAAAATGTAGCGAAGGAGTGGATGTATCTTCTCCTATATGTAGACGATGTAATCATGTCTCATCAAGATGAAAAAGAATTTGCAAAGCTAGGTGAAATTCTCAACCAGCACTTTGAGACTAAGGACCTTGGAAATGTGACATATTATTTGGGAATCCAAATCCACAGAGAGGAAGATGGGAGTTTTCTTCTTAACCAAAGCTCTAAAATTTCCACAATCGTAAACTAGTTTGGAATATCAGAAGCCAAAGGCTGAGAGTTACAGACAAGCAGTGGGGGCGCTTCTGTACATAACAACAACAACTTGTCCGGATATCACAGCCACAGTCGGAATTCTCTGTCGACGTGTAAGCAAGCCACGCCAGAGAGACTGGAATGCAATTAAGAGAATTCTTCAATATCTTAAAGAAACTCAAAGGTTAATGTTAAGATTTCTGCATCAGGAGATCTCACTCTCAGAGGTTATGTCGATGCAGATTGGGCTGGAGATTCAAGTGATCAGAAATCAACATGTGGTTACATGTTCAAGTTAGGAGAAAATTCAATTTCTTAGTCCAGCAGAAAACAAGTGCCAGCCGCATTATCTTCTACAGAAGCAGAATATATGTCTGCTGCCTATGCTTATGTAATTTGGTTGAAACAACTTTTGGAAGATTTTGGCAAGCCATTAGCTCAACCAACAGTTACCTTGCCAGCAGTAAGAAGATTAGTGCAAGGACTAAGCACATTGATGTAAAACATCACCACTTACGTGACTTAGTAGAACGTGGTGTACTCCAGTTTGTTTACTGCGAGTCTGACAAGATGATAGCTGATGGTATGACAAAGCCATTATCAAGAGCCAAGTTTGTGGACTTCAGCACCGCAATGGGAAAAACAGGATAAGTAGTTGTTGAGTGGGGGTGTATGAGTGTTTAGTTGCTAGTTTTGTATGCTGTTTATAAAGTTTAAAAAAACCTCTCAGAGGCTCACACAGGGAGAGCATGTGACTGTATTTCCTGTTGAGTCTGTGTATGAGAGAAGCAGCCTGCTGTAGATGATGTACAGATAGAGACACGCAAATGATTTATTCCTGATCTATTAAGCTTATCATATATTGTTCCTGATTGTTCCTGAATAAGCAAGTTCTGTTGTCACACGCTTGGAGAGAATCGTGAGTAATCCGCTGCCAACACTAGTTCTGTGATGTATTAAGAGAAGTATAGTCTACATCACGTCAAATAATTATTCTCATCTTCTCCTTGTGGGTCAGATCTCTTCTGGAACACTGTGTCCAGTTCTGGGCACTAAAGTTAAAAAAAAACATTGACAAGCGAGAGCAAGTTCAGAGAAGAGCTACGAGGATGGTGAGGTAAAACAAGACTGAGCACAAGACTTTCACAGCCGTCCACACATCATAGGGGAGATCTCCTGACACCTTCTCTCCATCTACCTGATGATCCTGAGGAGCACTGGGATATTCTTGGTTACAGTCCTGTGGAAGAAGAGGACAGGGACATCTCTCTGGTGTTGTCCTCTTACTGGATAGATCTGGAGGAAACACATACAGGGACTGAATTCATTCTCTACATACAGATAATTATAGGCCGTGTGTATTTAGTCCTATTACCTGGAGATGTTAGGGGCTGGGGAACCTCCATTATGACGTTCTTGTACTGATCTTTGTGTCCTTCAAAATACTCCCACTCCTCCATGGAGAAATAGACAGCGACATCCTGACACCTTATAGGAACCTGACACATACAGTGATACCGTCATCCCCCGAACCCTTCATAGTGTTACTGTATAATGTCCCAGCATTCCCAGCAGTGTCACCTCTCCAGTCAGCAGCTCAATCATCTTGTAGATGAGTTCTAGGATCTTCTGGTCATTGATGTCCTCATGGATCAGGGGGTGAGGTGGAGGCCCCGTGATTGGGCTCAGGGTTCTTCCAAATCCTTCAGACACAGGGTCCTGACAGCAATCACTTGAGGTCTTCTTCACCACTGTGTAATCCTGGTTATGGAGAGACACATTAATAAATCTCACTACAGACATTCCCAGAGTCCTCACCTCTCCAGTACTGTCTGTTATTCCCATAGATAAGAATGATGTAATGTGACGTCATCAGAATCTCTCACCTCTCCAGTGAGACGGAAGAGGATCTCTAGGGTGAGGTGTATTATCCTCTCCGCCATCTTGTCTCTGTCCATATCCATCCTTGATGGGTAAATCAGGAAAATTCTCTTCTGTAGAAGATCTTCACTGAGAGGATCCGATATTGTAGAGACCTGAATGAGAAGAAGATGATCCGATGTAACATCATAAGAATCCTGTGTAATAATACAATTACTGGAGATAATAAGGGAAACATATGAGGAGATTTATTATTTTACAGGGTTTAGTTTTCTTCCCTGATATCTACCACTGCCTCTTGCTTCATATGGAAGGACATGCTGCCCAAGTTTTCTCCTGATAGGTGCCATTCCCCTGATGAATTATACCTTTGAAGAAACGCATCGTAAGGCACCCAGGGTCAGTCCAGGGCTGGCTAGACATTAAGGGTCAGCTGTGGACTGCCCTTGTAGGGCAGGAGTCTTTGGGGACCAGGGTCAGCCAAGATAACAGGGACTGACAGGGATAAATTCCCCACTTAAGTTATTGCATTTTGGAAATTGCCCCCACTGGGAATTTATCTACAGGTAAAGGCACAATTGTGTCTCCATGGGGGTTGTGCTCACAGCCAAACATCGTGTGGCCCTCCAAAGAAATGCCACCCCACACCATTACTGACCCACTGCCAAACCGGTCATGCTGAAGGGTGTTGCAGGCAGCAAATCGCTCTCCACGGCGTCTCCAGACTCTGTCACGTCTGTCACGTGCTCAGTGTGAACCTGCTTCCATCTGTGAAGAGCACAGGGCGCCAGTGGTGAATTTGCCAATCCTGGTGTTCTGTGGCAAATGCCAAGCATCCTGTACGGTGTTGGGCTGTGAGCACAACCCCCATCTGTGGACGTCGGGCCCTCAGACCATCCTCATGGAGTCAGTTTCTAACTGTTTGTGCAGACACATGAACATTTGTGGCCTGCTGAAGATCATTTTGCAGAGCTCTGGCAGTGCTCCTCCTGTTCCTCCTTGCACAAAGGCGGAGGTAGCGGTCCTGCTGCTGGGTTGTTGCCCTCATACGGCCCCCTCCACATCTCCTGGATGTTACGCTGCCAATTTTGGGGCTAAAGTCACATTTTTGTGAGGAAAAAAGTAAAATTGTAATTTTTTCCTTCCACATTGCTTAAATCCCTGTTACACTATCTGAATTCAGATATTGTCCTGGTCAAAAAGGAGAATACAGGGAGCTAAAGGGTTAATAGGACTCACAGGAGGAACCGGCCCATAAAGCAGAAGATCCAGGAGTGTCCGCCAAATATATGACTGCTCTGTGCGCACAGGACCTGTGATGAGGTCACAGGAGGGGAGGAGTCAGGGGTCACATGATCAGGGGCCGCAGTGTGTGCAGGACTCAGTGTGCTGGAACGCTCCCGATAATCAGCTGCGTGTGTCGCGCTGTGTGATAGTCACAGCACCTGCATGGAGGGCGACACATGCAGCTGATTATCGGGAGCGCTCCAGGGATCCGGGGTCCCGATGCAGCTATTCGGTAAGCGATATTAGCCAATAACAACTTCTCCGACGATATTCGCTCATCTCTAGTAATAACAGCTCAAAGAAATTCACCAAACTTTTCATTAAGTTTAATAGTAAGACCCTATTAAATATTGAGCACGAGTGGGATGAACCTCTAAGATGACACATGTCCATTGTATTTTAGGCAAAAATAATAATAAAAAAAATATATATAGAGACTTTTTTATAATTTTATAATTGCAAGAAGAAAAAAGGGGCGATGCGAATGTGGCGCCACTGAGGCTCAGTCGCCACAGAGGTACTGCACCTCCTCCTGAAGTGTGGTAACCCAACATCCAGGTAAGGTGAAGACACCTGACCACACTCCAACACCTGCACCCCACACCACAAAGTAGTGTAGCAAAGCACCTTCGGCGGCTCCCTGCTTGGAGTATAGCAAAGCACCAATTGGTGGCTCCCTGCTTGAAACACGAAACGTGCTGGGAGGTGGGTGGAGTTAGTTTATATTACAGAGAGCAGGAAGAGTTGAGAATTGAGATGTCAGTTGGTTAGAGAGTTGGAGAGAAGATCCCCAGAGAGAGGGATAGATGGATGGAAGTGCTGCAGCAGATCCCAGTGACCTGAGTCTGCAGGCACAGGAAAGGAAGAGAGAGCAACATAGACTGAAAGCCTGATACTCCATAGAAAGGAAGATCAGTACGGAACGTGAGGATTAAAAGAGAACAGAGGACGTGGGTTAGAAGAGAACCCTTCCTAGAAGTTCTAAGCGCAAGGCCGGGACCCGGTCCCCGAGGTTGTATGGATACTAATGGTCCTGCAGCAGACACCGGAGGAATAGAAGTAGTGACCACTTTATTCCCACACAAGACTTGGGGGCACAACAGCAACTGGATAGTGAGCCGGGACTTAATAGCAAGGAGTCCCCGAAGCAGGCTACAGCTGTCTGCCGTACAAGTAGAGTTCATAAGAACATCGGACAGGAGGAACTCCAGTGTAACTCTGTACTAGGAGTACTTCATTTAAAGGCGCCATAAGAAGAGACGTTCAGAAAGGCACATGTTGGCGGAGTGTTGGAAAGGAGTATTCCATCTGGCCTGGAGGTTGACTGAGTCTCTGACCCGGAGGACACGGCACGGAGGCGGGCACCTGTGTGTACTACAGACTGTGAGTAAAACTTTGGAACTACATGCCCTGGTGTCCTCCACTCATTCCTGCACCAACCTGCCCAGCACTGTCACATCCCTTGTGCCAGACACTACACCATCTACGTGTCACTTCACCTACTCTGCCCTGGGACTACAGCCCTGCCTGTGGAGGGCTATAACCTCATTGCTGCACCACACCATCAGTCCCAGAGGATCTGCATGCAGCGTCGGCTTACATCTCTATTGCCGAACACCACAGGTGGCGTCACAAACTATTCATCTAATCAACTACATTCCACCATTCAATCCCGTTTTTACATTGGGCGCCCAGGGCCACGGACCGGGTCACCGCTGCTGTGACATCTTCCCCACTGAGTTACCGGCCCGGTACCGAGTACCCCACAGCCCTGGGAGGGCGACCCACGAAACTTTGGGCACCCTTGGAGATTTGTGTACTGAGATAATTTTGACCAAGATTTCACACCTTAATTGGCTTGTTAGAGTTATGGTGAGATCACATGTGACAAGGAGCTACAGTCTGAGGAAAGGGCTAAAAAGCCTTCACTAGACTCCTGTACAGCTGTATAATGAGGCCCAGGCTTTATAATGAAGGGACAGGAGTGAGGGCCTGTTCCCAGGAGCTACAGTCTGAGGAAAGGGCTAAAAAGCCTTCACTAGACCCCTGTACAGCTGTATAATGAGGCCCAGGCTTTATAGTGAAGGGACAGGAGTGAGGACGTGTTCCCAGGAGCTACAGTCTGAGGAAAGGGCTAAAAAGCCTTCACTAGACCCCTGTACAGCTGTATAATGAGGCCCAGGCTTTATAGTGAAGGGACAGGAGTGAGGGCTTGTTCCCAGGAGCTACAGACTGAGGAAAGGGCTAAAAAGCCTTTACTAGACCCCTGTACAGCTGTATAATGAGGCCCAGGCTTTATAGTGAGGGGACAGGAGTGAGGGACTGTTCCCAGGAGCTACAGTCTGAGGAAAGGGCTAAAAAGCCTTCACTTGACACCTGTACAGCTGTATAATGAGGCCCAGGCTTTATAGTGAAGGGACAGGAGTGAGGGCCTGATCCCAGGAGCTACAGTCTGAGGAAAGGGCTAAAAAGCCTTCACTAGACCCCTGTACAGCTGTATGAGGCCCAGGCTTTATAGTGAAGGGACAAGAGTGAGGTCTTGTTCCCAGGAGCTACAGTCTGAGGAAAGGGCTAAAAAGCCTTCACTAGAATCCTGTACAGCTGTATAATGAGGCCCAGGCTTTATAGTGAAGGGACAGGAGTGAGGGCCCGATTCCAGGAGCTACAGTGTGAGGAAAGGGCTAAAAAGCCTTCACTAGACCCCTGTACAGCTGTATAATGAGGTCCAGGCTTTATAGTGAAGGGACAGGAGAGGGCCTGTTCCCAGGAGCTACTGTCTGAGGAAAGGGCTAAAAAGCCTTCACTAGACCCCTGTACAGCTGTATAATGAGGCCCAGGCTTTATAGTGAAGGGACAGGAGTGAGGACCTGTTCCCAGGAGCTACTGTCTGAGGAAAGGGCTAAAAAGCCTTCACTAGACCCCTGTACAGCTGTATAATGAGGCCCAGGCTTTATAGTGAAGGGACAGGAGTGAGGGCCTGTTCCCAGGAGCTACAGTCTGAGGAAAGGGCTAAAAAGCCTTTACTTGACACCTGTACAGCTGTATAATGAGGCCCAGGCTTTATAGTGAAGGGACAGGAGTGAGGGCCTGATCCCAGGAGCTACAGTCTGAGGAAAGGGCTAAAAAGCCTTCACTAGACCCCTGTACAGCTGTATAATGAGGCCCAGGTTTTATAGTAAAGGGACAGGAGTGAGGACCTGTTCCCAGGAGCTACAGTTGAAGAAAGGACTAAAAAGCCTTCAACAGACCCCTGTACAGCTGTATAATGAGGCCCAGGCTTTATAGTGAAGGGACAAGAGTGAGGTCTTGTTCCCAGGAGCTACAGTCTGAGGAAAGGGCTAAAAAGCCTTCACTAGAATCCTGTACAGCTGTATAATGAGGCCCAGGCTTTATAGTGAAGGGACAGGAGTGAGGGCCCGATTCCAGGAGCTACAGTGTGAGGAAAGGGCTAAAAAGCCTTCACTAGACCCCTGTACAGCTGTATAATGAGGTCCAGGCTTTATAGTGAAGGGACAGGAGTGAGGGCTTGTTCCCAGGAGCTACAGTGTGAAGAAAAGGCTAAAAAGCCTTCACTAGACCCCTGTACAGCTGTATAATGAGGCCCAGGCTTTATAGTGAAGGGACAGGAGTGAGGACCTGTTCCCAGGAGCTACAGTCTGAGGAAAGGGCTAAAAAGCCTTCACTAGACCCCTGTACAGCTGTATAATGAGGCCCAGGCTTTATAGTGAAGGGACAGGAGAGGGCCTGTTCCCAGGAGCTACTGTCTGAGGAAAGGGCTAAAAAGCCTTCACTAGACCCCTGTACAGCTGTATAATGAGGCCCAGGCTTTATAGTGAAGGGACAGGAGTGAGGGCCTGTTCCCAGGAGCTACAGTCTGAGGAAAGGGCTAAAAAGCCTTCACTTGACACCTGTACAGCTGTATAATGAGGCCCAGGCTTTATAGTGAAGGGACAGGCGTGAGGGCCTGATCCCAGGAGCTACAGTCTGAGGAAAGGGCTAAAAAGCCTTCACTAGACCCCTGTACAGCTGTATAATGAGGCCCAGGTTTTATAGTAAAGGGACAGGAGTGAGGACCTGTTCCCAGGAGCTACAGTTGAGGAAAGGACTAAAAAGCCTTCAACAGACCCCTGTACAGCTGTATAATGAGGCCCAAGCTTTACAGTGAAGGGACAGGAGTGAGGGCCTGTTCCCAGGAGCTACAGTCTGAGGAAAGGGCTAAAAAGCCTTCACTAGACCCCTGTACAGCTGTATAATGAGGCCCAGGCTTTATAGTGAAGGGACAGGAGTGAGGGCCTGATCCCAGGAGCTACAGTATGAGGAAAGGGCTAAAAAGCCTTCACTAGACCCCTGTACAGCTGTATAATGAGGCCCAGGCTTTATAGTGAAGGGACAGGAGTGAGGGCCTGATCCCAGGAGCTACAGTATGAGGAAAGGGCTAAAAAGCCTTCACTAGACCCCTGTACAGCTGTATAATGAGGCCCAGGCTTTATAGTGAAGGGACAGGAGTGAGGGCCTGTTCCCAGGAGCTACAGTCTGAGGAAAGGGCTAAAAAGCCTTCACTAGAATCCTGTACAGCTGTATAATGAGGCCCAGGCTTTATAGTGAAGGGACAGGAGTGAGTGCCCGATTCCAGGAGCTACAGTGTGAGGAAAGGGCTAAAAAGCCTTCACTAGACCCCTGTACAGCTGTATAATGAGGTCCAGGCTTTATAGTGAAGGGACAGGAGTGAGGGTTTGTTCCCAGGAGCTACAGTGTGAGGAAAGGGCTAAAAAGCCTTCACTAGACCCATGTATAGCAGTATAATGAGGCCCAGGCTTTATAGTGAAGGGACAGGAGTGAGGGCCTGTTCTCAGGAGCTACAGTCTGAGGAAAGGGCTAAAAAGCCTTCACTAGATCCCTGTACAGTTGTATAATCAGGCCCAGGCTTTATAGTGAAGGGACAGGAGAGGGCCTGTTCCCAGGAGCTACTGTCTGAGGAAAGGGCTAAAAAGCCTTCACTAGACCCCTGTACAGCTGTATAATGAGGCCCAGGCTTTATAGTGAAGGGACAGGAGTGAGGGCCTGTTCCCAGGAGCTACAGACTGAGGAAAGGGCTAAAAAGCCTTCACTAGACCCCTGTACAGCTGTATAATGAGGCCCAGGCTTTATAGTGAAGGGACATGAATGAGGACCTGTTCCCAGGAGCTACAGTCTGAGGAAAGGGCTAAAAAGCCTTCACTAGACCCCTGTACAGCTGTATAATGAGGCCCAGGCTTTATAGTGAAGGGACAGGAGTGAGGGCTTGTTCCCAGGAGCTACAGTCTGAGGAAAGGGCTAAAAAGCCTTCACTTGACACCTGTACAGCTGTATAATGAGGCCCAGGCTTTATAGTGAAGGGACAGGAGTGAGGGCCTGTTCCCAGGAGCTACAGTCTGAGGAAAGGGCTAAAAAGCCTTCACTAGACCCCTGTACAGCTGTATAATGAGGCCCAGGCTTTATAGTGAAGGGACAGGAGTGAGGGCCCGATTCCAGGTGTTACAGTGTGCGGAAAGGGCTAAAAAGCCTTCACTAGACCCCTGTACAGCTGTATAATGAGGCCCAGGCTTTATAGTGAAGGGACAGGAGTGAGGGCCTGTTCTCAGGAGCTACAGTGTGAGGAAAGGGCTAAAAAGCCTTCACTAGACCCCTGTACAGCTGTATAATGAGGCCCAGGCTTCATAGTGAAGGGACAGGAGTGAGGGCCTGTGCCTAGGAGCTACAGTCTGAGGAAAGGGCTAAAAAGCCTTCACTAGACCCCTGTACAGCTGTATAATGAGGCCCAGGCTTTATAGTGAAGGGACAGGAGTGAGGGCCCGATTCCAGGTGTTAGTGTGCGGAAAGGGCTAAAAAGCCTTCACTAGACCCCTGTACAGCTGTATAATGAGGCCCAGGCTTTATAGTGAAGGGACAGGAGTGAGGGCCTGATCCCAGGAGCTACAGTATGAGGAAAGGGCTAAAAAGCCTTCACTAGACCCCTGTACAGCTGTATAATGAGGCCCAGGCTTTATAGTGAAGGGACAGGAGTGAGGGCCTGTTCCCAGGAGCTACAGTCTGAGGAAAGGGCTAAAAAGCCTTCACTAGAATCCTGTACAGCTGTATAATGAGGCCCAGGCTTTATAGTGAAGGGACAGGAGTGAGTGCCCGATTCCAGGAGCTACAGTGTGAGGAAAGGGCTAAAAAGCCTTCACTAGACCCCTGTACAGCTGTATAATGAGGTCCAGGCTTTATAGTGAAGGGACAGGAGTGAGGGTTTGTTCCCAGGAGCTACAGTGTGAGGAAAGGGCTAAAAAGCCTTCACTAGACCCATGTATAGCAGTATAATGAGGCCCAGGCTTTATAGTGAAGGGACAGGAGTGAGGGCCTGTTCTCAGGAGCTACAGTCTGAGGAAAGGGCTAAAAAGCCTTCACTAGATCCCTGTACAGTTGTATAATCAGGCCCAGGCTTTATAGTGAAGGGACAGGAGAGGGCCTGTTCCCAGGAGCTACTGTCTGAGGAAAGGGCTAAAAAGCCTTCACTAGACCCCTGTACAGCTGTATAATGAGGCCCAGGCTTTATAGTGAAGGGACAGGAGTGAGGGCCTGTTCCCAGGAGCTACAGACTGAGGAAAGGGCTAAAAAGCCTTCACTAGACCCCTGTACAGCTGTATAATGAGGCCCAGGCTTTATAGTGAAGGGACATGAATGAGGACCTGTTCCCAGGAGCTACAGTCTGAGGAAAGGGATAAAAAGCCTTCACTAGACCCCTGTACAGCTGTATAATGAGGCCCAGGCTTTATAGTGAAGGGACAGGAGTGAGGGCTTGTTCCCAGGAGCTACAGTCTGAGGAAAGGGCTAAAAAGCCTTCACTTGACACCTGTACAGCTGTATAATGAGGCCCAGGCTTTATAGTGAAGGGACAGGAGTGAGGGCCTGTTCCCAGGAGCTACAGTCTGAGGAAAGGGCTAAAAAGCCTTCACTAGACCCCTGTACAGCTGTATAATGAGGCCCAGGCTTTATAGTGAAGGGACAGGAGTGAGGGCCCGATTCCAGGTGTTACAGTGTGCGGAAAGGGCTAAAAAGCCTTCACTAGACCCCTGTACAGCTGTATAATGAGGCCCAGGCTTTATAGTGAAGGGACAGGAGTGAGGGCCTGTTCTCAGGAGCTACAGTGTGAGGAAAGGGCTAAAAAGCCTTCACTAGACCCCTGTACAGCTGTATAATGAGGCCCAGGCTTCATAGTGAAGGGACAGGAGTGAGGGCCTGTGCCCAGGAGCTACAGTCTGAGGAAAGGGCTAAAAAGCCTTCACTAGACCCCTGTACAGCTGTATAATGAGGCCCAGGCTTTATAGTGAAGGGACAGGAGTGAGGGCCCGATTCCAGGTGTTACAGTGTGCGGAAAGGGCTAAAAAGCCTTCACTAGACCCCTGTACAGCTGTATAATGAGGCCCAGGCTTTATAGTGAAGGGACAGGAGTGAGGGCTTGTTCCCAGGAGCTACAGTCTGAGGAAAGGGCTAAAAAGCCTTCACTTGACACCTGTACGGCTGTATAATGAGGCCCAGGCTTTATAGTGAAGGGACAGGAGTGAGGGCCTGTGCCCAGGAGCTACAGTCTGAGGAAAGGGCTAAAAAGCCTTCACTAGACCCCTGTACAGCTGTATAATGAGGCCCAGGCTTCATAGTGAAGGGACAGGAGTGAGGGCCTGTGCCCAGGAGCTACAGTCTGAGGAAAGAGCTAAAAAGCCTTCACTAGACCCCTGTACAGCTGTATAATGAGGCCCAGGCTTTATAGTGAAGGGACAGGAGGGAGAAAAGTCGGGAAAGTAGCAAGAAGAGCCGGACTGCCCATCACTAACCTGCAGAGCCGCACTCCACATATATGGCTGCTCTGTGCACAGGACCTGTGATGAGGTCACAGGAGGGGAGGAGTCAGGGGTCACATGATCTCCGGAGTGAAGACGCTCCATGCAGCCTTCTCCTCAGTCAGTGACATTCCCGCCATTATTTGCCCCTCACTACTGGCACAATTACCCCGCGCCGCCTTCTCTACACAGTGTTATGTGTGGAATATAACGTGTGATTTCTCTGGAGGGAAATAGACCCCACACATGAGGGAATTATCACCAGTTACCGGCCGTCTACTATATGGCGGCATATGATTGTGCTATCGACTCCACACCAGGAGCTAAAATGCCCAAATCTCATTTATGTCTTTGGAATGAAAAAAAAAGCCTACAAAGCACAAAATGTCAAAGTTCATGAGAAAGTCCGTCACACAAAGATAAATTATAGTTCATGAGAAAACAGAACACACTTACATACAATAATTATATTATAAAGCGCCTATGAATGAAGTGAGGTCACCTAAAAGAATGAATAAAGATATACTGTATCTTTCGGACTATAAGCCGCACCGGACCATAAGACGCACCCCAAAGTTTCAGAAGGAAAATAGGGAAAAAGTTAATGTGTCAAATGGGGGGTCTGTCCCACAGTCTGAATTCAGTAAACCCGGGGGGGATCGGCAGCGCTGGTGGAGCCGGGTCACAGGAGGTGTTCGGTGATCCGGTGATGATCTGACTTATCCCAGGCTGGTGCAGCAGGAGCCTCTGTAACATCTGTAATCTCACTGAGGCCATTTGGAGTAAGGGGGTTTAGTTTATAAATCCAGAAGATTTCTTCCCGATGTAGTTGTCCAATGCGATTCTGACCCTGTGGGGGAATCTCCTCTGTGGGGAATATTCTCAGTGGTGTGGAATCTTTCTTGTGTTTGATGGTGCAGTGCCGTGAAAGCCCATGTTGGAGAAAACCCTATGGAGTATTGGAGTGGTGTGAGTTCAGCCTTTTGAGGAGGGGTTGGGTCGTCCTTCCCACATATAATTTCTGGTATGAGCATATAATCACGTGTGAAACATAACTGGGGGAACATGACATGGGAGTTTTGATCGGGAAAATTTCACCAGTAGAAATAAGGGTGAATTCAGAGAGACCATGGCAGATCCAGTCACAACAGAGGCAAGTTTTCAGATTGCATGTAATGATTTTATTCGGGAGACAGGCGACTTTTAGCAAATCTTCCTTCTTCTCTTTTATGTTTCTTGGTGCTAGGACATTTTTCAATGATGGAAGTCTTCAAAATGTCAAAAAGGGATTGCTGGGTAATGTTTTTCCCACTCCAGCTGTCTGACATGCTCATGATGCTCCTGCAGAGGACGTGAGTAACTCAATATATCATCTAGGTAAACTACCGCAAATCTACCCATCGGGGAGAAAAAAAAAGGCACTTTCAAAGACTGCCGGAGCATTGTTTAATCTGAATGGCATCACCAAATTTTCAGTATGACCCTCCGGTGTATTGAATGCGGCCTTCCATTCATCACCATTGTGTATACCTATAAGAGTAATCATAAGGAATTGAAAGAATTGTCACCCAGATCCTTCTTACAATTTTATTCCATGGTGAAACATGACATCAAACCATATTAGAGTGTGGCCTGCAGGTAGCAGGGAGCTATACAGAGGAGAGAGCCTGACGGACTATGGCTGTTTCGCACTTGCTTAGCACTTCTACCGGTCCATGCTTGTCAGGGGGTTACACCACTTCCTTTCAACAAGGGTTAGGGAATGGTTAACTGAGAAGTGCAAAACATTTACAGTGAGTACAGTGAAATGATTAATACAAAAAATTAAAAAAATATATCATAGATCACAGCCACACAGACATATTCAATGTATCACTGAGGCCAAGAGGAACTTGTGCATCGCAGTCCACAATCTATGCTGCTTCTCTTTTTAGTAGTAATCTATTCTGGTCACCGCCTTGTACAGGATAATCAGCGGGCTCAATCCCTGCACATCTCAGCACATTGGGGTCCGCATTATGGACCTCTCTTATATCATTAATGTCACAGATCCTTTTCCTGTGTAACTGAATGGCAATGTTCTCTGAGCCTGATGTGCCGCGGTCTAATAGTCTGGGCAATATAATAATTGTCCTGAGCAGTATATGACATAAAGCACTTCCTCCGTGCGGCCCGTGATTAGTTTATCTACCGTCATCGCACCGATCTTCAGATTTCTCCTGTAAAATGGAGATTGCTATGAATGAGTCACCGTAGGAGGCAAAAACAGAAATGCTAGCTAAGTCCAGAAAACCAGAGAAGTTGGCAGCTATCGGATTGCAGACCCCTGACCCTATCAACAACAACTAGCAGTAGCCGTGGGGGGTTCCTACGATGCCCTAGACCCCTCGATTACAGCCGGAGAACTGCCTAGCCTAAAGACAGAAAGGGAAATCTAAACTGCCCCAGAGCAGACCCCAAAGCAATAGGCAGCCCCCAACATATAATGACGGTGAAGCAAGAAGAAAAAACACTCACACAGATAGAAAGATAGACTGAGCAAATGATGGGCCCCAAGCTAACTAGATAGGACAGGATAGGAAAGCTGCTGTCTGCAATCCACGAAAAACCCTATCAAAATAAGACCCAACAGACTGACAGGGAAAAAGGCCCTGAAGACGCTAAGCTTCAAAAAGACTATGTCAGTACTCAGGTATTTTCTGAAGACAGAGCAAACCGACAAAAAAGGAATTCAGCTCACCCCAGCAGGGAATGGCAGAATCCAGAAAAGCAAGGCAAACTAAAACCAAAACACAAATGCAAAAAGGCAAAGCAGAAAACTTAGCTTTTGAGGAGCAGGAATCAGACTGGTCTCCTAGAATTCCACAGAGAAATCACCAGCGAGGCAGAAGGGCGTCGGCTGCCTTATATCCAGTCAGAGATCCCCGTCACCCAGTCATCCTCTCCCAGCTCAGGTGCTTGGTAATCAGCCTCACTACCTTCCTTCACCAGAAGAGGGAGTTCATCAGACCTCAATGGTGAAGGGGAAAATGAACTCATAACAGTACCTCCCCCTTGAGGAGGGGTCACCGAACTCTCATCCACGCCACCAGGGTGATCAGGGTGAGCCCGATGAAAGGCACGCACCAATCTTTTGGCATGAATATCAGAGGTAGAGACCCAGGAATTATCCTCCTGACCATAACCCTTCCACTTAACCAAATACTGGAGTCTCCGTCTAGCCAGACGGGAATACAGTATCTTCTCTACCTCATATTCCATGTTACCTTCAATCAATACAGGGTCCGGAGGTGCCACCCCAGGAACTACTGGTTCAACAAACCTCTTCAACAAGGACTTATGAAACGCATTATGGATTTTAAATGTGACAGGAAGAGCCAACCGAAAAGAGACCGGATTAACCCCTTCACCCCCAAGGGTGGTTTGCACGTTCATGACCGGGCCAATTTTTACAATTCTGACCACTGTACCTTTATGAGGTCATAACTCTGGAACGCTTCCATGGATCCCGGTGATTCTGACATTGTTTTCTCGTGACATATTGTACTTCATGTTAGTGGTAAAATTTCATTCAAATAACTTGCGATTATTTGTGAGAAAAATGGAAATTTGGCGAAAATTTTGAAAATTTCGCAATTTTCCAACTTTGAATTTTTATGCCCTTAAATCACAGAGATACGGCACACAAAAAACTTGATAACTAACATTTCCCACATGTTTACTTTACATCAGCACAATTTTGGAACCAAAATTTTTTTTTGTTAGGAAGTTATAAGGGTTAAAAGTTGACCAGCGATTTCTCATTTTTACAACACCATTTTATTTTTAGGACCACATCACATTTGAAGCCACTTTGAGGGGTCTATATGATAGAAAATACCCAAAAGTGACACCATTCTAAAAACTGCACCCCTTAAAGTGCTCAAAACCATATTCAAGAAGTTTATTAACCCTTTAGGTGCATCACAGGAATTTGTTTGAATATTTAAAAAAAATGAACATCTAACTTTTTTTCATAAAAAAAATACTTCAGGTTCAATTTTTTTTATTTTACCAAGGGTAACAGGAGAAATTGGACTGCAAAAGTTATTGTGCAATTTGTCCTGAGTACGCAGATACCTGATATGTGGGGGGGAACCACTGTTTCGGTGCATGGCAGAGCTCAGAATGGAAGGAGCGCCGTTTGACTTTTTCAATGCAAAATTGGCTGGAATTCAGATTGGACGCCATGTCACGTTTGGAGAGTCCCTGATGTACCTAAACAGTGGAAACCCCCTACAAGTGACCCCATTTTGGAAACTAGACCCCCCAAGGAACTTATCTAGATATGTGGTGAGAACTTTGAACCCACAAGGGCTTTACAGAAGTTTATAACGTACAGCGGTACAATTAAAAAATCATATTTTTTCCACAAAAATGATCTTTTCACCCCAATTTTTATTTTCCCAAGGGTAACAGGACCCTAAAAGTTATTGTGCAATTTGTCCTGAGTACGCTGATACCCCACATGTGGGGGTAAACCACTATTTGGGCGCATGGCAGAGCTCGGAAGGGAAGCAGCGCCATTTGACGTTTTTGGCTGGAATTGAGATCGGACACCATGTCGCGTTTGGAAAACCCATGATGTACCAAAACAGTGGAAACCCCCCACAAATGACACCATTTTGGAAACTAGACCCCCTAAGGAACTTATCTAGATGTGTGGTGAGAACTTTGAACCCCCATGGGCTTCACTGAAGTTTATAACATAAAGCCATACAATTAAAAAATCATATTTTTTCCACAAAAATGATCTTTTCACCCTCAATTCTTATTTTTCCAAGGGTAACAGGACCCTAAAAGTTATTGTGCAATTTGTCCTGAGTATGCTGATACCCCACATGTGGGGGTAAACCACTATTTGGGCGCATGGCAGAGCTCGGAAGGGAAGCAGCGCCATTTGACGTTTTTGGCTGGAATTGAGATCGGACACCATGTCGCGTTTGGAAAACCCCTGATGTACCAAAACAGTGGAAACCCCCCACAAATGACACCATTTTGGATACTAGACCCCCTAAGGAACTTATCTAGATGTGTGGTGAGAACTTTGAACCCCCATGGGCTTCACAGAAGTTTATAACATAAAGCCATACAATTAAAAAATCATATTTTTTCCTCAAAAATGATCTTTTCACCCTCAATTCTTATTTTTCCAAGGGTAACAGGACCGTAAAAGTTATTGTGCAATTTGTCCTGAGTACGCTGATACCCCACATGTGGGGGTAAACCACTATTTGGGCGCATGGCAGAGCTCGGAAGGGAAGCAGCGCCATTTGACGTTTTTGGCTGGAATTGAGATCGGACACCATGTCGCGTTTGGAAAACTCCTGATGTACCAAAACAGTGGAAACCCCCCACAAATGACACCATTTTGGAAACTAGACCCCCTACGGAACTTATCTAGATGTGTGGTGAGCACTTTGACCCCCCCAGTGCTTCACAGAAGTTTATAATGCCCGGGTGTGAAAATAAAAAATTCGTATTTTTTCCACAAACATGATCTTTTAGTCACCATTTTTTTATTTTCCCAAGGGTACCAGGAGAAATTGGACCCCAAAAGTTGTTGTCCAATTTGTCCTGAGTAGGCTGATACCCCATATGTGGGAGAAAACTACTGTATGGGCACACGTCGGGGCTCGGAAGGGAAGTAGTGACGTTTTGGAATGCAGACTTTGATGGAATGGTCTGCGGGTGTCATGTTGCCTTTGGAGAGCCCCTAATGTACCTAAACAGTAGAAACCCCCCACAAATGACACCATTTTGTAAACTAGACCCCCCAAGGAACTTATCTAGATGTGTGGTGAGCACTTTGAACCCCCCAGTGCTTCACAGAAGTTTATAATGCCCGGGCATGAAAATAAAAAATTCGTATTTTTTCCACAAACATGATCTTTTAGTCACCATTTTTTTATTTTCCCAAGGGTACCAGGAGAAATTGGACAACAAAAGTTGTTGTCCAATTTGTCCTGAGTATGCTGATACCCCACATGTGGGAGAAAACTACTGTATGGGCACACGTCGGGGCTCGGAAGGGAAGTAGTGACGTTTTGGAATGCAGACTTTGATGGAATGGTCTGCGGGTGTCATGTTGCCTTTGGAGAGCCCCTAATGTACCTAAACAGTGGAAACCCCCCACAAATGACCCCATTTTGAAAACTAGACCCACTAAGGAACTTATCTAGATGTGAGGTGAGCACTTTGAACCCCCAAGAGCTTCACAGAAGTTTATAATGCCAGGGCATGAAAATAAAAAAATCGTATTTTTTCCAGAAACATGATCAATTAGTCCCCAATTTTTTCATTTTCCCAAGGGTAACAGGAGAAATTGGACCCCCAAAAGTTGTTGTCCAATTTGTCATGAGTACGCTGACACCCCATATGTGGGAGAAAACTACTGTATGGACACACGTCGGGGCTCGGAAGGGAAGCAGTGACGTTTTGGAATGCAGACTTTGATGGAATGGTCTGCGGGTGTCATGTGCGTTTGGAGATCCCCTGATGTACCTAAACTATTGAAACTCCCCACAAGTGACCCCATTTTGGACACTAGACCCCCCACGGAACTTATCTAGATGTGTGGTGAGCACTTTGAACCCCCAAGTGCTTCACAGAAGTTTATAACACTCGGACGTGAAAATAAAAAAATCATTTTTTTCCACAAAAATGATATTTTTGCCCCCAATTTTTTATTTTCCTAAGGGTAACAGGAGAAATTGGACCCCAAAAATTGTTTTGCAATTTGTCCTGAGTAGGTTGATACCCTACATGTGGGGTAAAACACTGTTTGGGCGCATGGCAGAGCTTGGAAGGGAAGGAGCAACATTTGACTTTTTCAACTCAGAATTGGCTGGAATTGAGATCAGATGCCATGATGCATTTGGAGAGCCCCTGATGTGCCCAAACAGTGGAAACCCCCCAATTATAACTCCAACCCTAACCCCAACACACACCTAACCCTAATCTGAGCCCTAACCCTAGCCCTAGCCCTAACCCTAACCCTAGCCCTAACCCTAGCCCTAACCCTAACCCTAACGGGAAAATGGAGATAAATACTTTTTTTTTTAATTTTATTATTTTTCCCTAACTAAGGGGGTGATGACGGGGGGTTTGATTTACTATTTATGGTGGTTTTTATATTTGGCAGCTGTCGCACGCTAAAAGACGCTTTTTATTGTAAAAATAGTTTTTGCATCACCACATATTGAGAGCTATAATTTTTCCTTATTTTGACCCACCGAGTCATGTGAGGTCTTATTTTTTGCGGGACAAGTTGATGTTTTAAATGGTACCATTTTCGGGCACGTGACATTTTTTGATAGCTTTTTATTCCTATTTTTGGGACACAGAATGAACAAAAACCAGCGTTTCATGAATTTCTTTTGGGGGGGTGCGTTTACACCGTTCCGCGTGCGGTAAAATTGATAAAGCGGTTTTATTCTTCGGGTCAGTACGGTTACAGCGATACCTCATTTATGTCATTTTTTTATGTTTTTGTCGGTTTTATGCAATGAAAACTATTTTATATAAAAAATAATTATTTTTGCATCGCTTTATTCTGTGAGCTATAACTTTTTTATTTTTTCGCTGATGATGCTGTGTGGCGGCTCGTTTTTGCGGGACAAGATGACGTTTTCAGCGGTACCATGGATATTTATATGCGTCTTTTTGATCGCGCGTTATTACACTTTTTGTTTGGCGGTATGATAATAAATCATTATTTTTTGCTTTGTTTTTTATTTTTATTTTTTAAGGGGTTAGCTAAAGGGGTTAACTAATGGGACAGTTTTATAGGGCGGGTCATTACGGACGCGGCAATACCTAATATGTGTACTTTTATTGTTTTTTTTTTTATTATTTCCAAAAAATGGATTTATTGGGGGAATATTTTTTTTTTTTCTAATTTATTTGGCGATTTTTTTTTAATTATTTTAACACTTTTTTTTATTTTTTTTTTACTTTATTAAATAGTCCCAGGTGGGACATCACTGTCCTGTGACAGATCGCTGATCTGTCACATCACAGATCACTGTGACAGATCAGCGATCTGACACAGGCACTGCAGAAGGCTTCCTCATGCCTGCGCTTTGCAGGCACTGAGGAAGCCAGCTTCCTCAGGCCCCCGAAGGCCCCCGTCGCCATCTTGGATCCGGGGGCCTGGAGGAAAGGAGTCCCCCGCAGCAGCGCTGCACATTGCGCTGCCGTGGGGGGCTCAGGGAAGCACGGAGGGAGCCCCCTCCCTGCCGATGCTTCCCTTTAACCCCCGGTACACCGCGATCATGTTTGATCGCGGTGTGCAAGGGGTTAACGTGTCGGGGGCGGTCCGTGACCGCCCCTGACACATTGTGCCGGGTGTCAGCTGTGATAATCAGCTGACACCCGGCCGCGATCAGCGGCGCTCACCACGTGGGCGCCGCTGATCGCGCTAGACGTACTATCCCGTCCATGGGCATAGGGGCCCGGGTCCCATGGACGGGATAGTACGTCTCATGTCAGGAAGGGGTTAATGATCTCCAAAATCTTGTAAGGCCCAATAAATCTAGGCTTAAACTTAGGAGAAGCTACCTTCATAGCGATATTTTTTGATGATAACCAAACCATATCACCCACCTTAAACTGGGGACCAACGGTCCTATGTCGGTTGGAAAACCGCTGGGCCTTTTCCTGGGAGAGAGATAACTTATCCACCACTTGGTCCCAGATCTGGTGCATTCTCTCCACCAGTGTCAACACCTGGGCAGGCAGAAGGCTCCACCTGCCCTGAAGAAAATCGAGGATGAAACCCAAAGTTACAAAAAAAGGTGACATCAAAGTGGCAGAACTAGCTCTATTATTTAAAGCAAATTCGGCCAAGGGCAAAAATGAAACCCAATCATCCTGATCAGCGGAAATAAAACATCTCAAATACGACTCCAAGGTCTGGTTTGTTCTCTCCGTCTGCCCATTGGTCTGAGGGTGAAACGCAGAGGAGAAGGACAACTGAATTCCCAGCTTGGAACAGAACATCCTCCAAAATCTAGACACAAACTGAACTCCTCTGTCATATACAATGTTCTCAGGAATCCCGTGCAAGCGAACCACCTGTTGCAAAAACAGGGGTACCAACTCAGAAGAAGATGGCAACTTAGGGAGTGGTACAAGATGAACCATCTTAGAGAACCTATCACAAATCACCCAAATAACAGTCATTCTCTGAGAGACAGGCATATCAGAGATGAAATCCATTGAAATATGGGTCCATGGCCTCCTGGGGACCGGCAAAGGCATCAACAACCCACTAGAGCGAGAACAAGGTTTAGACCGGGAGCAAGTCCCACAGGACTGCACAAAATTCCTGACATCACGAGACAAGGCGGGCCACCAAAAAGACCGACTCACCAGATCTCTAGTACCAAAAATACCTGGATGACCAGCCAATGCAGAGCAATGAACTTCAGACATCACTCTCTTCCTCCACTGGTCAGGAACATACAACTTTCCACTGAGACAATGCTCAGGTTTGTCCTCCTGAAACTATTCCAGAGCACGTCACAAATCGGGCGAGATGGCTGAAAGAACTACCCCCTCGCCGAAGATGGTAGCAGGCTTGGTCACAACAGGAGAATCAGCAAAGAAACTCCTAGAGAGGGCGTCTGCCTTGACATTCTTAGTGCCAGGAAGAAAAGAGACCACAAAATCAAAACGTGTGAAAAACAAGGCCCACCTAGCCTGTCTAGGATTCAAGCGTTTGGCCGACTCCAGGTAAATCAAATTCTTGTGGTCAGTAAGGACCACGACCTGGTGTTTAGCTCCCTCCAACCAATGTCTCCACTCCTCAAATGCCCATTTCATGGCTAACAGTTCCCGATCCCCACATCATAGTTACGTTCGGATGGGGAGAACTTTCGGGAAAAGAAAGCACAGGGATTCATTTTAGATGTCACAGGATCTTTTTGGGACAAAACAGCTCCTGCACCAATCTCAGAGGCGCCCACCTCTACCTGAAACGGGAGTGAGACATCAGGTTGCCACAGAACCGGAGCAGAAGTGAATCTTCGCTTCAGCTCCTGAAAGGAAGCAACAGCCTCCGGACACCAATTCAGCACATCAGCACCCTTCTTAGTCAAATCAGTCAATGGCTTGGCAATACTAGAAAAATTAGCTATAAATTTCCGATAAAAATTAGCAAAACCCAAATACTTCTGGAGGGCCTTCAAAGAAGTAGGCTGAACCCAATCATAAATGGCCTGTACCTTGGCCAGGTCCATTTCAATAGTTGACGGAGACAAAATGAATCCCAAAAATGAAATCCTCTGTACCCCAAAAAGGCATTTCGATCCCTTGACATACAGGGAATTATCCCTCAAAATCCGGAACACAGTCCGAACATGTTCCACATGAGAGTCCCAATCCTTGGAAAAGATCAATATATCATCCAGATAGATAATCAAAAATTTATCCACAAAGTCTCGGAAAATATCGTTCATGAAGGATTGGAAGACAGAAGGGGCTTTAGTGAGCCCAAAAGGCATCACCAGGTACTCAAAATGTCCCTCCGGAGTATTAAACGCCGTCTTCCATTCATCCCCATGCTTAATGCGAATAAGATTATACACCCCCCTGAGGTCAAGCTTGGTAAACCAGCAAGCACCTTTAACTCTGGAGAATAGATCAGAAATCAGGGGTAACGGATACTGATATTTAACAGTAATTTTGTTGAGGGCACGATAGTCAATACAAGGCCTTAATGAACCATCTTTTTTAGCTACGAAAAAAAAAACAGCACCTAAGGGTGAAGAGGATGGTCTAATATGACCCTTCTCCAACGACTCCTTAATATAGGATCGCATAGCCTCATGCTCGGGTACAGATAAATTGAAAAGCCGACCCTTGGGTAATTTACACCCCGGGCTCAGCTCAATTGCACAGTCATAACTCCTATGAGGAGGCAAAGACGCAGACTCATTCTCACTAAATACATCATAAAAGTCAGCCAAATAGTCAGGAACATCATGCGACTGGGGAGAGGTGGAGAAAACAGGAGCATCACTAAGGGCACACCGACAACCCCAACTCACCACAGACACAGATTTCCAATCCAAAACTGGATTATGGATTTGCAACCAGGGAAACCCCAGAACAATGGTATCATGCAAATTATGCAACACCAAAAATCTGCAATTTTCTTGATGTTCTGGGGTGACCCGCATTACCACCTGGGTCCAAAACTGAGGTTTATTTTTCACCAAAGGAGTCGCATCAATACGCCTCAAAGGGATAGGAGTCTGCAAAGGCGTCATAGGAAATCCACAACGTTTAGCAAAATCCAAGTCCATCAGGTTCAGAGCTGCTCCCGAATCCACAAAAGCCTTGGCGGAAAATGTGGACAGGGAGCAGATCAGAGTAATTGCCAGAAGAAACTTAGGTTGAACACCACCCACAGAAAACGTGTGAGCACAACGTTTCTCTCGTTTAGGGCAGACAGAAATAATATGCGAGGCATCTCCACAAAAAAACACAGCTTATTATGCCTTCTGAACTCCTGACGTTGCGCCCTGGACAAAACTCTATCACATTGCATAGGTTCAAACATTTGTTCAACAGGTGGCAACACCTCTCGTGCGGTCTTGCGTTCACGCAAACGCCGATCAACCTGAATGGCTAATGACATAGAATCATCAAGACCAGAGGGAACAGGAAATCCCACCATAGTATCTTTTACGGTTTCTGACAAACCCTTCCGAAAGAGAGCAGCCAAGGCACCATCATTCCAGGTAGTAAGGACTGCCCACTTTTGGAATTTTTGACAGTACAACTCTGCAGAATCCCGACCCTGGCTCAATGCCAGCAGGGCCTTTTCAGCCTGATCAATGGCATTAGGTTCATCATACAACAACCCCAAGGTTTGAAAAAAATGCATCCACATTATTTAGAATAGGATCATCAGGTTTCAAAGAAAACGCCCAATCCTGGGGATCGCCGCGCAGCAAAGAGATGACAATTTTAACCCACTGCGCGGAGCTCCCCGACGAGTTAGGCTTCAAGGCAAAAAATAATTTACAATTATTCTTGAAATTCAAAAATTTAGACCGATCCCCAAAAAACACATCAGGAGTGGGGATCTTTGGTTCAGCAGCATGTAAATGAGTAAGATATGCGGAAATTCCCCGCACTTCTGCAGCAAGCTGCTCTACACGATAAGACAATTGCTTCATCTCCATTGAGAGAAAAAAAAAATTCCCCCTAAGGCCTCAGAGATATAGAGGAAAAAATATACACAAAGAAATTCTGACACTTTTTTTTTTTTTTTACAATTCCTTCCTGCTATTGAGTACCCTAGGATCTGCGGTATGGCCGGTGATTCTGTTATGGATGAGTCACCGAAGGAGGAAAAAACAAAAATAATAGCTAAGTCCAGAAAACCAGAGAAGTTGGAAGCTATCGGATTGCAGACCCCTGAACGTATCCTGTTATGAATGAGTCACTGTAGGAGGCAAAAACAGAAATACTAGCTAAGTCCAGAAAACCAGAGAAGGTGGCAGCTATCGGATTGCAGACCCCTGAACCTATCAACAACAACTAGCAGTAGCCGTGGGGGGTTCCTACAGTGCCCTAGACCCCTCGATCACAGCCGGAGAACTACATAGCCTAAAGACAGAAAGGGAAATCTAAACTGCCCCAGAGCAGACCCCAAAGCAATAGGCAGCCCCCAACATATAATGACGGTGAATTCAACTCACCCCAGCAGGGAATGACAGAAATTCAGAAAAACAAGGCAAAACAAAACAAAACACAAATGCAAAAAGCAGTGCAGAAAACTTAACTTTTGAGGAGCAGGAATCAGACTGGTCTCCTAGAATCCCTCAGAGAGATCACCAGCAAGGCAGAAGGGCGTCGGCTGCCTTATATCCAGTCAGCAATTCCCGTCACCCAGTCATCATCATCATGCCCAGGTGCTTGGTAATCAGCCTCACTACCTTCCTTCACCAGAAGAGGGAGTTCTTCAGACCTCAATGGTGAAGGGGATAATGAACTCACAACACTATCCACAACAACTAGCAGTAGCCGTGGGGGGTTCCTACGATGCCCTAGACCCCTCGATCACAGCCGGAGAACTAAATTAGCCTAAAGACAGAAAGGGGAAATCTAAACTGTCCCAGAGCAGACCCCAAAGCAATAGGCAGCTCCCAACATATGACTATGAAGCAAGATGAAAAAACACTAGCACAGATAGAAAGATAGGTTGAGCAAATGATGGGGCCCAAGCTAACTAAATAGGACAGGATAGAAAAGCTGTCTGCAATCCGCAAAAACCCTATCCAAAAATGAACCAACAGACTGATAGGAAAAACAGGCCCTGAAGTCGCTAGGCTTCAAAAAGACTATATCAGCACTCAGGTATATTCTGAAGACAGAGCCAAAGATCAACAGATCAGTGACAAAAATGGAATTCAGCTCACCCCCGGCCGGGGATGGCTGAACTCCAAAAAACAAGGCAAACAAAACTAGAACTAAAGTGTACAAAAGGCAGAGCAAAACTTAGCTTTGAGAAGCAGAAATCAGACTGGTCTCCAAGAATCCAGCAGGAAAATCACCGGCAAGGCAGCAGGGCGTCGGCTGCCTTATATCCAGTCATCAGTTCCTGTGACCCAGTCATCATCTACCTGCTCAGCTGTTTGGTAATCAGCCTCACTACCTTCCTTCACCAGAAGAGGGAGTTCATCAGACCTCACTGGTGAAGGGAAAAATGAACTCACAACAGTGTTCACAACACCTCTCCTCATCGACTTGCATTTATACACAGTGGAATTCCACTCTGCACATGTTGCAACGACTGTGGCAGCAGCAACAAGCCCTGATGCAGTATGTCATGTCATATAGCCTGGGCCAACACGTCACATTTACAAAGTGCGCACAGATTAAGGACCTCTGCACCCTTCTGCAGTTTTGAAATGGCTACTGAGATGGTTGTCACTGATGCTGCCATCATCAGCATCACTATTCTGGTCATCTACAGTATATGCTGCAGCAGACTCTGAATAGCCAGCGGGAAGAGATGGTGGTCCCAGAAGAGGAAGCAGAGGAGGATGCAGAAGGGATATTGTCTCTAAGTTCAAGACTGTCGCCACACAGGTGGGTGCCAAGGGAGGGTGGATTACTGTGATCGAAGGGGGTTGGTGATAACAGACAAGCTGTTACCGAAGATGCAAGATCCGAGGAACAAATGGAGGAGAAAGAGGTCATGGGCGAGTAACTGTCAGATGAAGAGGATAATCCTCCCCTCTCTGTTGTTTGTGATTGGCGGGATGGGATGGAGGAAACGAGCCTCATTGTTACCCAGCCACCAACACAGCATGGGCTTGGACCTCATGCCCTACATATGAGTGCCTTCTTGCTGTACTATCTGCAACATGATCCCCGTATAGTCATGATTAGGAATATTGCTGGCTACTGGGTTGCCACTTTATTAGATCCATGTTATAAAACCAAATTTTGCCAGATGATTCCCGCCCTAGAAAGGGAATAGCGAATGCTGGAGTATTGAAACACGCTTTTACACAACCTTAAGAGAGCTTTTCCCTAAGACAGCAGTGAAGCACACCGTTCACATCGCAGCTGTAGACTTCCAACCTCCGGACCGTCAATTCTTCAACGCCAAAACATTAGCAGCAGCAGCAGTGGTGGAGGTAGAAGAAGCAATTTCTGTGAGTCCTTTGACACTTTTTTAGGCAAATGCATGACGTGGGTTACTTGCTTACGTATTTTACCCAAAATATTAACTAATACCTCTCATATTTTTTATATGTTTTTTGCACTGTATTTTTCAGGGTGCAGTTGGGCCTATTCGGTCTTGTAAACTGTGGTGTCTGATCTAATAGTATGGGCGTAACTAATAGGCTGTTAGCCTGGATGATGTGCATTACCATTGTGTGAACAGCGCTGCATACAAGTCTTCATTGTGCATTAATATACCAAGCAACCGCCCCTCCATACACTGGTAGGTTGTGAGTGGTTGTCTCATCGGTATTCTTGCACCTGTGTTGCCCTCATCTTAACTATATTGGCCCACTCACCCTGATAGTGCATTTGTTTGGAGGTCTGGGCAGGTCGGCATCTCTGCCTTTTTGCTTTGTTTTTGAACATTTGACATTTGCCTGAATTTTTATATCTACACATGATTTACACAAATTATATTTTCTTGTCTTAACTCTATACTATTTACCATTAGAAGCTGTGTATTTTTGTAATTATTTGTATGTATACATGATTGATTACCACTTCTGTCTCTGTAAAAACAATCCCCTTTAACCCCTTTCTGACATCGGGTGTAAATGTATGAGGATGTCGGACTCTTTCCTTTTGATGTGGGCCCCGGCGCTGAGCCCACATCTTTTCTCGCACATGATGGGCCAGAAATCCCACACATCGGTGACCCTGTCACGTGATCGCGGGTCACCGGTGGGTTGGCATGACAACCAGAGGTCTCCAGCAGACCTCTATGGTTGTCACTGCCGGATCCTATGAGTGCTGCCCAGTGGTCAGCGCTAATAGCAAGTGAGCAACTCTGCTACATGCAGGTGATCTGATCATTGCCTGTATGTAGCAGAGCCGATCGGGTTATAGCAGCTTCTAGCCTCCCATTGAGACTATTGAAGCATGCCTGTGGAGACATGGGGTGGTCAGCGGGTGCCCCCGTCCACTGGCCAAAACCACATGGATCAGGGATCGTCCCACCAAACGCCGGCTCTCCCTTTAACATGGGCATAATGCTACTCAGACAACACACAGTGAGGGTAAAACAGTGTGGTAATGCTTTATTGAAGGCTTTACCACAAATCAGGCAGATAACACATAGAACAGTCCCAGCAAAATACCCAACAGTCTCACCCTTCCACTGATTCACTCCCATTGTCGCTACCCTACCTGTGGCACGCACAGAGAGGCTGTAACGACAAGTGTAGGAAGATGACAATCCATTCAGTCCATACAAGGTAAAAGGCCAGTTGATCCAAGGATCACAACCTGGCTTCTCCAAACATATCTATGGTTCAGCGATGGTGAATGGAGCAGATCTGTATTCTTCCAACCAAGGCTGAAAACCCCTAGGTTGTTTCCTGTAGAATGATAGATCTGAGTCTCTCGTGATGTAAAAACTATACGAAGTATATAGTTTGAAGTCTGGGATCTGCCAATATGTGGCTAGTTTTCTGTTTTGGATAACATGATACGATTTAAGTTTTTTTGTCTAGTCTCGCTTGAATATAGATCAATATTAAATGTCTCCTGATGAGTCGCCTTTGGTGAGGACGATGAAACCCGTAGAAATGAGAGGCTTGGAGAGTGAGTGTGTAAATGTCACCTCACCCTATATACTGAGATGTAGGGTATATGTTTTTTTCTATTAGTCACCTTCTGACTAACTTTCAGGGGGTGAATTATGGGTATAGTTTTATATTTGGAATTGATAAAGATTAGTTTTATCCTTTTGTCAGCAAACATGAGGAATGACAAGAGACAACCCATTTAAGAAGATTCAATTTTGGTTAAAACTATGCCAACATTATGAATATAAAAAAGGCTTCTCCCCTATGTGATGTCTCTGATGTGTAACATCAGTTGATTTCCAAGTAAAATATTTCTCACATAAAAAACATGAAAAAGGCTTCTCCTCTGTGTGACTGCTCTGATGTCTAACAAGAAGCACTTTCTGGTTAAAATATTTCCCACATTCTGAACAGGAAAAAGGCTTCTCTCCTGTGTGAGTTCTCTGGTGAGGTGGCTCAGTGGTTAGCACTGCAGCCTTGCAGCACTGTAGTTCTGAGTTTAATTCCCACCAAGGACATCTGTAAGGAGTTTGTATGTTCTACTCGTGTTTGCGTGGGTTTCCTCCCACATTCCAAAGACATACTGATAGGGAATTTACATTGTGAGCCCATTGGGAACAGCGATGATGATGTGTGCAAACTGTAAACGGCTGCGGAATATGTTAGCGCTATATAAAAAGAAAGATTATTATTATTAAGATTCCATTTCTGGTTAAAACATTTCCCACATTATGAACAGGAAAAAGGCTTCTCCCCTGTGTGAGTTCTCTGATGGCTATCAAGATTTATTTTCCATTTACTATGAAAGAAGTTTCTCCCGTGTGAGTTATTTGGTGTGTAACAAACCTCTCTTTCTGGTTAAAACATTTTCCACATTCTGAACAGGAAAAAGGCTGCTACCCTGTGTGAGTTCTCTGGTGCTTTACACAATCTGATTTATTGCTAAAACACTTCCCACATTCTGAACATGAAAAAGGCTTCTCTCCTGTGTGAGTTCTCTGATGAGTAACAAAATGTGATTTCTGGTTAAAACGTTTCCCACATTCTGAGCAGGAAAAAAGTTTCACTCCTGTGTGAATTCTCTGGTGCGTAACACAATGTGATTTATGTGCAAAACATTTCCCACATTCTGAACAGGAAAAAGGCTTCTCCCCTGTATGAGTTCTCCGGTGAGTAACAAAATTTGATTTACGTGCAAAACATTTCCCACATTCTGAACAGGAAAAAGGCTTCTCCCCTGTGTGAGTTCTCTGGTGAGTAACAAGCTCTGTTTTCTGATTAAAACATTTCCCACATTCTGAACATGAAAAAGGCTTCTCCCCTGTGTGAGTTCTCTGGTGAGTAACAGAATTTGATTTACGTGCAAAACATTTCCCACATTCTGAACAGGAAAAAGGCTTCTCCCCTGTGTGAGTTGTATGGTGAGTATCAAATTGTGATTTATATACAAAACATTTCCCACATTCTGAACAGGAAAAAGGCTTCTCCCCTGTATGAGTTCTACGGTGAGTAACAAAATTTGATTTACGTGCAAAACATTTCCCACATTCTGAACAGGAAAAAGGCTTCTCCCCTGTGTGAGTTCTCTGGTGAGTAACAAGCTCTGATTTCTGATTAAAACATTTCCCACATTCTGAACATGAAAAAGGCTTCTCCCCTGTGTGAGTTCTCCGGTGAGTAACAAAATTTGATTTACGTGCAAAACATTTCCCACATTCTGAACAGGAAAAAGGCTTCTCCCCTGTGTGAGTTCTCTGGTGAGTAACAAGCTCTGATTTCTGATTAAAACATTTCCCACATTTTGAACATGAAAAAGGCTTCTCCCCTGTGTGAGTTCTCTGGTGAGTAACAAAATTTGATTTACGTGCAAAACATTTCCCACATTCTGAACAGGAAAAAGGCTTCTCCCCTGTGTGAGTTCTCTGGTGCCTAACAAGAAACGATTTCCATTTAAAACATTTCCCACATTCTGAACAGGAAAAAGGTTTCTCCCCTGTGTGAGTTCTTTGGTGTATAACAAGATTACATTTCTGGATAAAACATTTCCCACATTCTGAACATGAAAATGACTTATTTGCTTTAGGAGCAGTTTGTTTTTTAATGCCTCTTTTGTGACTTTGATTTTCCTTAGTAGTCGGTAATGAATCAGAAGATGGGACCTGTTTCATAGGATCAGATGACAGATCTTTGCTGTGAATGGATGATGGCATATCTAGAGTAACAGCAATCACTTGAGTTGTATCTTGTAGGATCCCAAGATCATCTGATTTAAAAATTGAAGATGCCAGCTGTCCATCTGATCTCCTGGTACGGTCATCTGCTAAGATAAAAAACAAATATTTTTAATAAAATATCCGAATTTTATATTTTTGAACATTTCTACTTAAACTGTTGTTAAATATTAATAATCCGTTAATTTCTTATAAGACTCAGTTCTGTACATTGCTTTAGCTGACACGACATAGGCTATTTTTGTAAGCTTGGCTCATGGTACAGGACAACTCCATATATACCGAGATTACGTGCTTTAAGAGACGTATATAATTCCTGGCTCACTGTAGAGGTCGCTGTCTCCTTCCCTCACCATCATGAAACACAGATGCAAGGATGTCATCTCTGCACGGACATAGCTGAACAGCTGGTATGTAACTTTGCTATTTGAGAAGCCGAACAGAGCCAGACGCCATTTTACCATTTGCCATCCCAGAGAAAGAAGGTGACAAGCTTTTGCTATGAACTAATGGACAATCTCTCTTTCACCTATTTTTATGTTTTTCTGTAATAATCTTTTCTTTGATGGAAGAATCCAAATAAACCACTATATTTTATCTGGTAACTAGTCCTGAGTATTTTACAAGAATACGCATTAATTTTACATTGGAGAGCCAGCCAGATCTGAATTTTTGTACTTTTTTGCGGATTTCCCTCAACTTGCCAAAAAGGGGGATTGAACTTTGCTAACGTCAGTCATATGTGCAAGTTATCAGGAACTCCACTCCTCACAAGAATCAGACAGAACCTAGAAGTGAGGACTAAGAAGTGCCAGAAGTGCTGAAGCCAGACGTGTGAAGACAAGAGCCCAGCGTTGTCCATCAAAGGAACAAGCTGAGACATTTCAAGGTAAGAGAAATGGATGTCATTAATTCTTATGTTAAGCAGAGTAAATTGAAATTTAAGTCTGTAGACAAGTCTAATCCAGAAGTATTATGGCTTAGCTTATATGCAGAGTGTGAAATGGAAAATCAGAAATTAGATTCTAAGCTTTTCAACAGAGAAAGAGATAAGTTGAAAAATATTCTACAGATGGTACATATATTTCATAGATCTGTGTCAGAGAAATCCAAAAATGATTGTGTAGAGGATAGTGATATTCCCGAGATTCACTGTAACGTGGAGAAACAGTTACAAGTAGCAGCAGCCATTCAAGGTGACCTTGCAGACGTGGAACAAGATGGAGAAGTAGGAGGAGACTTCAGAACTGACGTAGAGGACGTACAAGGGAAAGACGGACCACTAAAAATAGACGACTCACAGGCCCAACTCCGAAGTAAAGTAAGGAAAAGTTTGCTAAAAATATGCAAAATCATTCCTGCACATGATAACAAAATCCATGTTTGTAGAAACTCTGAGGTTTTTGAAAGCTGTGTTGATAAATTTGAGTTATCTAACGAGGAGAAGAATCAGTTGTTCAAAATGTGGATCCCTGTAAACTTTGCTAGGAGATTATCTTTAAAGTTATCTGGTGAAACACATGAGAATTTAAATGATAAAGACAGATTAAACATTCTCATTTTTTGTTCATCAAATGAAAATCATCCAGATATTGATATTCTTCAAAAATTAAGGATTGGTCGGAAGGAATGTACTTATACATTTATGTCCATATATGACCGTCTGTACAAAATGCTGAGTGAGAATGTCAAAACACAGTCCCTCATAAGGAGTTTTGTAAGCAAATTTTGGTTTTTAAATCCTGCATCTCGTGTTATTGCGTCACAAAAAGATTCTTTATTTGAATGTGCGCAATCCCTTGATTTTGCCAGAAAACACGAGAATCGTGAAAGGAAAATAAATTGTGCTAATTCTGTGAAGACAGGCAGAGTAAAATCTGATCAGAAGCCGGTATTAGCAAAGCCTTCTAAAATGAGTTTTCCCCAAAATCAAATCTATGAAGAAAATTACATGTTTGTTATAAGCCATATGGAATGATGCAAAGGATCACCGAAAAAACACAGATTGAGTTAAGGAAAATTCAAAGTTCTGATTTTCTTTCTGTAACAAAGATGGCCGAATGTGACAGACAGAAGCAGGTGGTGAGTGACATCATGGCCTGTAAACTGAATACTCTGCTCCAAGAATCTATCAGCTTCAAAATGGCAAGAACTTTTCAGGATATTTTTTGCAGAGAAATAAGTATGGGTTTAGGAATTGGCTAAAAAAGTAATTATATGTTGTGTAACAGTGTTATACAATGTATTAGTGAGTTATATGTAATTATTTTATAGAGTATAATTCTGTAGTTCTATAGTTTGTAGATATACATGTTCATACAGTATATACAGTATATATAGATGTAGAAGTAAAGATTGTAGAACTGTATTTTTTAATGAAAATTAAAATCTACTCCAGTAATAATATTTAGAATTATGAATATGATATTAATCTTCTCTTTTATTTTTCCTTAGAATTTTCATTTCAAAGCAGGACTTAATCGGGATAAATTCTCTTACAAGGACTTATGCCTTTATTTACACAGGAAGTTGCAATAATTGCATGATTTCATATTTAACACTTAAAAGGAAATAACTAACTGCATTTTAAAATGTGTTCTATGTGTGCCTTTACTGCATGGCATGAATGACAACCACAGCATGTGAAATTTGAACCTTATTCTAATAATAGGTATACCAGTATACCATGTCCCTGGTTTTAGTGCTGTAATGCCTACAGCCTTAGGGAAAGGATGTTTAAGGGGGTCTCAACTTTTGCAAACCAATGGAATTTTTTTCCAGGCCTAAATGTCAAGTATAGCTATACAACATATATTTATGTCATGTGTATTTGGGGAATATTCAAAGGAATATTAAGACTAAATTTAAATAGTTTACAATGCATTGATAATTAGGATAATTTGGGTTAAAATACGTGTATTCATCACACCTCTGTATGTGGGATAATATGTGACACAGTCTGAGTGACAGTGACTGAGTGTAGGAGCAGCTGCTGAGCGAGTGATGTGATACGTTTGTTGTGTGTGAGGCCTCAGGATTCTGAATGCAAGAAAAAAAACAAAACTGTCTTTAGGAGAAATATGCAGATCAGTTAAATTATTAGAATATTAGGATATATAATGAAATATTATCTACACAACATATATTTCTGTATTTCTATAGTAATTATTATTTCTTGACTTAGTTAATTGTGGATAAGTGCAATCGCACATCAAAATGGTTTATGAAGAAAATCTACATTTAATTTAATTTTTCCAAAGGATAATTTTATGATATTCAAATTAATTTTAATGGTTACACATCCTCAGACAAATAATGGTATAAGCAAGTATAATATTTACACAATTTATAAATTATTTTAATTTTGGTTTTGATAAATGAATTATTTCATGAAACAATATTTTTTGGTATTAAGGGGGAAAATATGTTTTTGATCCTGACTACATCATCACATTTGATTAATACCTCTTCATCACACATTTTAATAAAGAAGAAATATTAATAAGGTACAATGGTATAAGTATTGGGTATAATAACATTGAGTATTATAAAGAGTCATTTCTTTACACTAAGAAGAGTATTACATACAAAGTTGCATAATTTGAATATTTTGGTAACACGAGTTTATGACAATTATGAAATAATCCAGATCATGGAAATATTAAGGGTATATGTTACTGAAGACATACCGTATATACTTGAGTATAAGTCGATCAGAGTATAAGTTGACCCCCCTAATTTTGCCACAAAAAACTGGGAGAACTTGTTGACTCGAGTATAAGCCTAGGGTGGGAAATGCTCCATAGATTATTCCCCCATATGCTGCCCCCATAAGAAGCTCCTTAGATTATGCCCCCCATATGCTGCCCCCATAAGAAGCTCCTTAGATTATGCCCTCCATGTGCTGCCCCCATAAGAAGCTCCTTAGATTATGCCCTCCATATGCTGCCCCCATAAGAAGCTCCTTAGATTATGCCCTCCATATGCTGCCCCCATATGCTGCCCCCATGCTGCTGCTGCATGTAAAAATAAAAAAATGACATACTCACCTCTCCGTCACTGGGTGTCAGATTCTCACCTGTCCTGCGTCCATGGCTGCTCCCCGCTATCTGCCACGTCATCGGTCAGTGACGTTCAGACTGCAGGGGGCGCGGCGCGCACTATCCACGTCACCGTGCCCTCTGCTGTCTGAAGTCACTGACCGATGACAGACACAGACAGCAGCAAGCAGCCATGGATGCAGGACAGGTGAGTATCGCTATACTTACCCGTCCTGACGCTGTATCTTGAGCCCCCAGCTTCTCCGCGCTCTCTCTTCCTGCCTTCAGCGGTCACGTGGTGCCGCTCATTAATATGCGCATATTCATGAGTTTTAATGAGCGGCACCACGTGACCGCTGAAGGCAGGAAGAGAGAGCACGGGGAGAAGCTGGGGGCTCAAGACACAGCGTCAGGACGGGTAAGTATGACCTGACACCCCCGCCCCCCCCCCCCTCCGACCCCCCGGTGTATATGACTCAAATATAAGACGAGAGGGGGACTTTCAGCCCAATTTTTTGGGCTGAAAATCTCGACTTATATTCGAGTATATACGGTAACTACTCTGCATTTGGTATCAACATAAAGGCCTTATTTATATTTTTATTCTTATTCTTATTTTTATAGTGGTTTGAAAAAACCACTATATTGTAATCCGAACGCTGCTAACTTATTCTTCTTCTTATTATTATTATTCAGTTGATTTCCGCAATTAATGCGGCCCGAACCGCTACACGCACAGACTCCGTTGAGGTGTCGTTTCGAAGCCAGCATCCATGAGAGGTGTGCTAAGTATTTTTCGTGTCGATCGGATTTGTAGTTTTTGCGCAATTTGCGTTTGAAAATTTTTTTCCCGTCATTGGAATGCACTGTCTCCAATGCTTTTCAATAGGAAATGGCAAAACGTGCCCTGAGGCGATTGAAATGGCAGTTGAGCTCATTGAAATGCGCAGGCAGACCCAGTTACTATGCCAACGCCTACGAACGTCACATGACGCCCCAAGGACAGAGCTTCTGCCACATAATATCAGCTCTTAAAGCGAAACCCACAGCACAAATGCAAATCTAGCTTCATCACATGACACATGCCCCTGAGAGAATGTGTGCGCCAAAGTGGATTTAGAAGCCCAGTGAGCCACCCTGGCTCTTAAAGGGCCGACGCGCCAAAGTGATTCTTAAAGAGCCGGCGCACCAAAATGAGTCTTAAAGGGCCGGCGTGCCAAATCGAAAGCTGAGTGACCAAGGCTCCAAATCGGAGGCTCATAGACCCTGGCCTACAAAAAGGAGGCTGAGCAACCCTGGCATCCAAATCGGACCCAGAGTGGCCCCGCCCACCAAATCGGACCCAGAGTGGACTCGCCCACCAAATCAGACCCAGAGTGGCCCCGCCCACCAAATTGGACCCTGAGGAGCCCCACCCACAAAATCGGACCGAGGGGCCCCACCCACAAAATCGGACCCTGAGGGGCCCCACCCACAAAATCAGACCCTGAGGGGCCCCAACCACAAAATCGGACCCTGAGGGACCCCACCTACAAAATTGAACCCTGAGGGGCCCCAACCACAAAATCGGACCCTGAGGGGCCCCAACCACAAAATCGGACCCTGAGAGACCCCGACCACAAAATCGAACCCAGAGGGGCCCCACCACAAAATTGGACCCTGGGGGCCCCGCCCACCAAATCGGACCCTGAGGGGCCCCGCCCTCAAAATCGGACCCTGAGTAGACCCGGCCACAAAATCAGACCCCAGGGGCCCAACCACAAAATCGGACCCTGAGGGGCCCCGGCCACAAAATCGGACCCTGAAGGGGCCCCACCCTCAAAATCGGATCCTGAGGGGCCCAACCAACAAAATTGGACCCTGAGGGGCCCCACCCACAAAATCGGACCCTGAGGGGCCCCACCCACAAAATCGGACCCTGAGCGCCCCCAACCACAAAATCGGACCCTGAGGGGCCCCAACCCCAAAATCGGACCCTGAGGGGCCCCGGCCACAAAATCGGGCCCTGAGGGGACCCGGCCACAAAATCGGACCCTGAGGGGCTCCGGCCACAAAATCAGACACTGAGGGGCGATGGCCACAAAATCGGACCCTGGGGGCCCCAACCACAAAATCGGACCCTGGGGGCCCCAACCCCAAAATCGGACCCTGAGGGGCCCCAGCCACAAAATCGGACCCTGAGGGGCCCCAGCCACAAAATCGGGCCCTGAGGGGCCCCGGCCACAAAATCGGACCCTGAGGGGCCCCGGCCACAAAATCGGACACTGAGGGGCGCTGGCCACAAAATCGGACCCTGAGCGGCCCAACCACAAAATCGGACCCTGAGGGGCACCGGCCACAAAATCGGACCCTGAGGGGCCCCAGCCACGAAATCGGACCCTGAGGGGCCCCAACCACAAAATCAGACCCTGAGGGGCCCCGGCCACAAAATCGGACCCTGAGGGCCCCCAACCACAAAATCAGACCCTGAGGGGCCCCGGCCACAAAATCGGACCCTGAGGGCCCCCAACCACAAAACCGGACTCTGAGGGGCCCCAACCACAAAATCGGACACTGAGGGCCCCCAACCACAAAATCGGACCCTGAGGGGCCCCGGCCACAAAATCAGACCCTGAGAGGCCCCGGCCACAAAATCGAACCTAGAGGGGCCGCACCCACAAAATTGGACCCTGAGAGTCCCCGCCCACCAAATCGGACCCTGAGGGTCCCCGCCCACAAAATCGGACCCTGAGGGGCCCCGCCCTCAAAATCGGACCCTGAGGGGCCCCGCCCTCAAAATCGGACCCTGAGGGGCCCCGCCAACCAAATCAGACTCTGAGGGGCCCAACCGACAAAATCGGACCCTGAGGGGCCCCAGCCACAAAATCGGGCCCTGAGGGGCCCTGGCCACAAAATCGGACCCTGAGGGGCCCCGGCCACAAAATCGGACCCTGAGGGGCCCCGGCCACAAAATCGGACCCTGAGGGGTCCTGGCGACAAAATCAGACCCTGAGGGGCCCCACCCACAAAATCAGACCCTGAGGGGCCCCGGCCATAAAATCAAACCCTGAGGGGCCCCAGCCATAAAATCGGACCCTGAGGGGCCCCGGCCACAAAATCGTACCCTGAGGGGCCCCACCCACAAAATCAGACCATGAGGGGCCCCACTCACAAAATCGGACCCTGAGGAGCCCCACCCATAAAATCGGACCCTGAGGGGACCCACCCACAAAATCAGACCCTGAGGGGCCACACCCACAAAATTGGACCCTGAGGAATCCCAGCCACTAATTCAAATCCTGAGGAGCCCAGGCCACCGAATCGGATCCTGAGGGGCCCCACACACCAAATCAGACCCTGAGGCCAAAGTGGCCCCTGAGAGGCACCCACATTTAAAACGGATCCTGAGTTGAAAGTCTTGCAGGGGCAGCAGCCAAGTGTCTCTTAAAGGGGCAGCCCAGGCACCATTTCAAACCGCTATCTGAAAATCTCGACTTATATTCGAGTATATACGGTAACTACTCTGCATTTGGTATCAACATAAAGGCCTTATTTATATTTTTATTCTTATTCTTATTTTTATAGTGGTTTGAAAAAACCACTATATTGTAATCCGAACGCTGCTAACTTATTCTTCTTCTTATTATTATTATTCAGTTGATTTCCGCAATTAATTCGGCCCGAACCGCTACACGCACAAACTCCGTTGAGGTGTCGTTTCGAAGCCAGCGTCCACGAGAGGTGTGCCAAGTATTTTTCGTGTCGATCGGATTTGTAGTTTTTGCGCAATTTGCGTTTGAAAATTTTTTTTCCCATCATTGGAATGCACTGTCTCCAATGCTTTTCAATGGGAAGCTTAAAACGTGCCCTGAGGCGACTGAAATGGCAGTTGAGCTCATTGATATGCGCAGGCACACCCAGTTACTATGCCAACGCCTACGAATGTCACATGACGCCCCAAGGACAGAGCTTCTGCCACATATCAGCTCTTAAAGCGAAACCCACAGCACAAATGCAAATCTAGCTTCATCACACGACACATGCCCCTGAGAGAGAATGTACGCCAAAGTTGATTTAGAAGAAGCCCAGCCGACGCGCCAAAGTGATTGTTAAAGGGCCGACGCACTGAAATGAGTCTTAAAGGGCCGACACACCAAATCGAAAGCTGAGTGACCCCAGGCTCCAAATCGGAGGCTGAGCCACCCCGGCCTCCAAATCGGAGGCTGATCGACCCCGGCCTCCAAATCGAAGGCTGATCGACCCCGGCCTCCAAATCGAAGGCTGATCGACCCCGGCCTCCAAATCGAAGGCTGATCGACCCCGGCCTCCAAATCGAAGGCTGATCGACCCCGGCCTCCAAATCGAAGGCTGAGCCACCTCGGCCTCCAAATCGGAGGCTGAGCCACCCCGGCCTCCAAATCGGAGGCTGAGCCACCCCTGCCACAAAATCAGACCCTGATGGGCCCCAGCCACAAAATCGGACCCTAAGGGGCCCCGGCCACAAAATCGGACCCTGAGGGGCCCCAACCACAAAATCGGACCCTGAGGGTCCCCAACCACAAAATCAGACCCTGAGGGGTCCCAACCACAAAATCAGACCCTGGGGGCCCCGGACACAAAATCAGACCCTGAGGGGCCCCGGCCAGAAAATCGGACCCTGAGGGGCCCAACCCACAAAATCGGACCCTGAGGGGCCCCGGCCAGAAAATCGGACCCTGAGGGGCCCCGGCCACCAAATTGGACCCTGAGGGGCCCCGCCCACCAAATTGGACCCTGAGGGGCCCCGCCCACCAAATCGGACCGAGGGGACCCACCCGCCAAATCGGACCCTGAGGTGCCCCGCCCACCAAATCGGACCCTGAGTAGCCCCGCCCAAAAAACGGACCCAGAGTGGCTCCACCCACCAAATCGGACCCTGAGTGACCCCACCCACAAAATCGGACCCTGAGGGGCCCCGGCCACAAAATCAGACCCTGAGGGGCCCCAACCACAAAATCAGACCCTGAGAGGTCCCAACCACAAAATCGGACCCCGAGGGGCCCCGGACACAAAATCGGACCCTGTGGGGCCCCGGCCACAAAATCGGACCCTCAGGGGCCCAACCCACAAAATCGGACCCTGAGGGGCCCAACCCACAAAAACGGACCCTGAGGGGCCCCAACCACAAAATCGGACCCTGAGGGGCCCCACCCACAAAATCGAACCGAGGGGCCACACCCACAAAATCTGACCCTGAGGGGCCACACCCACAAAATCGGACCCTGAGGGGCCACACCCACAAAATAGGAGCCTGAGGGATCCCGGCCAACAATTCAAGCCCTGAGGAGCCCAGGCCAAGGAATCAGATCCTGAGGAGCCTCACCCACCAAATCAGACCCTGAGGCCAAAGTGGCCCCTGAGAGGCACTCACAGTTAAAATGGATCCTGAGTTGAAAGTCTTGCAGGGGCAGCAGGCAAGTCTCTCTTAAAGGGGCAGCCGGGTACGATTTCAAACCACTATCTGTACTTCCTTCAGGAAATACACATCTAGTTCTTCTTATTATTATTATTAAGTTGATTTCCGCAATTAATACAGCCCGAACCGCTACACGCACAGACTCCGTTGAGGTGTCGTTTCGAAGCCAGCGTCCACGAGAGGTGTGCTAAGTATTTTTCGTGTTGATCGGATTTGTAGTTTTTGCGCAATTTGCGTTTGAAAATTTTTTTTCCTGTCATTGGAATGCACTGTCTCCAATGCTTTTCAATGGGAAATGGCAAAACGTGCCCTGAGGCGATTGAAATAGCAGTTGAGCTCATTGATATGCGCAGGCACACCCAGTTACTATGCCAACGACTACGAACGTCACATGACGCCCCAAGGACAGAGCTTCTGCCACATAATATCAGCTCTTAAAGCGAAACCCACAGCACAAATGCAAATCTAGCTTCATCACATGACACATGCCCCTGAGAGATAATGTCCGCCAAAGTGGATTTAGAAGAAGCCCAGTGAGCCAAACTAGCTCTTAAAGGGCCGACGCGCCAAAGTGATTGTTAAAGGGCCGGCGCACCGAAATGAGTCTTAAAGGGCCGACACGTCAAATCGAAAGCTGAGTGACCCCAGGCTCCAAATCGGAGGCTGAGCCACCCCGGCCTCCAAATCGAAGGCTGATCGACCCCGGCCTCCAAATCGAAGGCTGATCGACCCCGGCCTCCAAATCGAAGGCTGATCGATCCCGGCCTCCAAATCGGAGGCTGAGCCACCCCGGCCTCCAGATCGGAGGCTGATTGACCCCTGCCACAAAATCGGACCCTGAGGGGCCTCGGCCACAAAATCGGACCCCGATGGGCCCCAGCCACAAAATCGGACCCTGAGGGGCCCCGGCCACAAAATCGGACCCTGAGGGGCCCCAACCACAAAGTCGGACCCTGAGGGGCCCCAACCACAAAATCAGACCCTGAGGGGTCCCAAACACAAAATCGGACCCTGGGGGCCCCGGACACAAAATCAGACCCTGAGGGGCCCCGGCAAGAAAATCGGACCCTGAGGGGCCCAACCCACAAAATCGGACCCTGAGGGGCCCCGGCCAGAACATCGGACCCTGAGGGGCCCCGCCCACCAAATTGGACCCTGAGGGGCCCCGCCCACCAAATTGGACCCTGAGGGGCCCCGCCCACCTAATTGGACCCTGAGGGGCCCCGCCCACCAAATTGGACCCTGAGGGGCCCCGCCCACCAAATCAGACACTGAGGGGACCCGCCCGCCAAATCGGACACTGAGGGGACCTGCCCGCCAAATCGGACCCTGAGGGGCCCCACCCACCAAATCGGACCCTGAGGGGCCCCGCCCACCAAATCGGACCCTGAGTAGCCCCGCCCACCAAATCGGACCCTGAGTGGCCCCACCCACAAAATCGGACCCTGAGGGGCCCCGGCCACAAAATCGGACCCTGAGGGGCCCCAACCACAAAATCAGACCCTGAGAGGTCCCAACCACAAAATCGGACCCTGAGGGGCTCCGGACACAAAATTGGACCCTGTGGGGCCCCGGCCACAAAATCGGACCCTCAGGGGCCCAACCCACAAAATCGGACCCTGAGGGGCCCAACCCACAAAAACGGACCCTGAGGGGCCCCAACCACAAAATCGGACCCTGAGGGGCCCCAACCACAAAATCGGACCCTGAGGGGCTCCACTCACAAAATCGGACCTTGAGGGGCCCCACCCACAAAATCGGACCCTGAGAGGCCACACCCACAAAATCTGACCCTGAGGGGCCACACCCACAAAATCTGACCCTGAGGGGCCACACCCACAAAATAGGAGCCTGAGGGATCCCGGCCAACAATTCAAGCCCTGAGGAGCCCAGGCCAAGGAATCAGATCCTGAGGAGCCCCACCCACCAAATCAGACCCTGAGGCCAAAGTGGCCCCTGAGAGGCACTCACAGTTAAAACGGATCCTGAGTTGAAAGTCTTGCAGGGGCAGCAGGCAAGTCTCTCTTAAAGGGGCAGCCGGGTACGATTTCAAACCACTATCTGTACTTCCTTCAGGAAATACACATCTAGTATTATTATTACAATTCAGTTGATTTCCGCAATTAATGCGGCCCGAACCGCTACACACACAGACTCCGTTGAGGTGTCGTTTCGAAGCCAGCGTCCACGAGAGGTGTGCTAAGTATTTTTCGTGTTGATCGGATTTGTAGTTTTTGCGCAATTTGCATTTGAAAAACATTTTCCTGTCATTGGAATGCACAGTCTCAATGCATTTTAACGGGAAAATGTTGCCATAGGGAAAACATGGGGCAATTGCGGGGCCCTGGCGAGATGGGAGGGCCCACTCACGCTGTCTGGGATACCCGCCGGCCGCCGCCACGCCCCCCCATGTACTGACCCCATCCTGCGCCCTCTGCGAGGGACCCACGCAGTGATTCAGCCCCTTAGGCTGAGTGCATATGACTTTTTAGCCCTGCGGATTTCTTCCATTTTTCCTGCGGTTTTATTGCGGTTTTTGTGCGGTTTTCCCCCTGCGGATTTGGAGACAGGGGAGATGGAAAACCGCACAAAAGAAGTAACATGCTGCGGATTTTGTACCGCAGGAAAACCGCGCCGAAAAATCCGCAGCGTCTGCACAGCGGTTTTTTTTTCCACTGATTTTAAGGCTACTGTACATCACAATGCGGATATGCAACGCTTCTGCGCGGTAAAATCCGCTGCGGATCCGCTGCAAATCTGCATCGTGTGCACACAGCCTTAGGGCCAGCAATGATCATCGCTTCCTTCGGCTGTAATCTGGTGTGCGGTGCCGGCACAGGACCTGTGATGAGGTCACAGGAGGGGAGGAGTCAGGGGTCACATGATCAGGGCGGCTGCAGGACTCTGCTGTGCTGGTCTCTTGTCATTATGGTGCTGGTCTGGATGGATGAGGTAACGTTTATGTGTGGGACAGTGGGGTCAGGGAGGTGTTTACAAGGTGGATGTAGCAGAGCTGTGTGTGTACTTGTGTGGGGTCAGGAGGGGTTTACAAGGTGGATGTAGCAGAGCCGTGTGTGTACTTGTGTGGGGTCTGGAGGTGTTTTACAAGGTGGATGTAGCAGAGCCGTGTGTGTTCTTGGGTGGGGTCAGGAGGGGTTTACAAGGTGGATGTAGCAGAGCCATGTGTGTACTTGGGTGGGGTCAGGAGGGGTTTTACAAGGTGGATGTAGCAGAGCCGTGTGTTCTTGTGTGGGGTCAGGAGGGGTTTACAAGGTGTACGGAGCAGAGCCGTGTATGTACGAGGTGTACAGAGCGGAGCCGTGTGTTTATGGAGCAGAGCTGTGTGTTTATGGAGCGGAGCAGAGCCGGGGGTGTACGGAGTGAAGCTGCGTGTGTACAAGGTGCATGAAGCGGAGCTGTGTGTGTACGAGGTGTATGGTGGGGAGCATTTATACCTCCCGAGTCCCAACCGTCCCGGATCCAGCGAGACAGTCCCGATTTTGAGAGAGAGACTGCCCCAGCCGGGAGCTTACTTTCCCCACGGGACACAGGAGTACACAGCAGAGCCCCAAGGAGCAATTTAAAACTTGCACGTAACGTTCTGCCGGAATTGACGTGCTGGAAGCTGACCAGAAATTAGGTAATTTCAGTAGGAGATTGTGACGGAACCATGGAGGCACTTCAGGGAATGCTTCAGATCCATCACCGTGTCCTCCTCTGACAGCGGACAGCGAGATCGCCTTGGAATCGGGGATGTCGGCCATGTGAGCGGATCATGATATGTCCTGCACCAAGAGGCTCAGGTAGGAACTACAATGGGAGCTGGGGTGCTATAGTATCTTTATAAAATCTTTCTGTCTCTGTTCTCTCTCTCTCTCTCTGGCCCCGCCCACCAAATCGGCCCCCGAGTGGCCCCCACAGTTAAAATGGATGCAGAGTTGAAAGTCTTGCAGGGGCAGCAGGCAAGTCTCTCTTAAAGGGGCAGCCCGGGCACCATTTCAAACCACTATCTGTACTTCCTTCAGGAAATACACATCTAGTTAATTTTCTAATCTATTTTTATTTTAATTCTTAAATTTTTATTTTTCCTTTCATCAATGTTTAATAAAGTAATATCTACTGAGAATATTGCTTCATTAAATATAGCGATGATATGGTTATTACAAAGGAAAATGTTTCACTTCTGAGTTATATGCAACAATTCTTTTATTCATTCATTCGCTCACTCATATATTCTTATTTTGGTTCATGGCTATACATTCCTACATATTATTAGTATAATAAATATATTCCTTATTAATAAAGATGAAAACATTGGTTACATAAAACACAGTGACACCTATGGGTTGAAAAAGGTAATTACACCTATGACATAAAAAAATGTTCTATCACATGAAGAATATGGATAATAATGTATTATCACTTATTATTGGTTTATTATTTCAAACATTGAAATCCATATACGGTACAAATTCTGATAATAATTATATGGATATTACTGATTGCTATGGTACGCTGTGATATTATAGGATAGGAAAATTACCAGATTTGGTATAGAATAGGGAATGAAGACTTCAAGCAAGATACTGAAATTACGTTAATAAAGACTTTTCATATTAAAATTGATTCTTATCAGTTGCAAGAAGAAGAATGCCGCTATCCAGAAGTCCCAGAAGGTAACAAAGCTATGATTACTGAGTAATAGACTGTGTTACTTACAAGTGCAGTATCCACCACTGACAGTCACAAGTGCAGTATCCACCACTGACAGCCACAAGTGCAGTATCCACCACTGACAGTCACAAGTGCAGTATCCACCACTGACAGTCACAAGTGCAGTATCCACCACTGACAGTCACAAGTGCAGTATCCACCACTGACAGCCACAAGTGCAGTATCCACCACTGACAGCCACAAGTGCAGAATCCACCACTGACAGCCACAAGTGCAGTATCCACCACTGACAGCCACAAGTGCAGTATCCACCACTGACAGCCACAAGTGCAGAATCCACCACTGACAGCCACAAGTGCAGAATCCACCACTGACAGACACAAGTGCAGAATCCACCACTGACAGACACAAGTGCAGAATCCACCACTGACAGTCACAAGTGCAGTATCCACCACTGACAGTCACAAGTGCAGTATCCACCACTGACAGTCACAAGTGCAGTATCCACCACTGACAGTCACAAGTGCAGTATCCACCACTGACAGTCACAAGTGCAGTATCCACCACTGACAGTCACAAGTGCAGTATCCACCACTGACAGTCACAAGTGCAGTATCCACCACTGACAGCCACAAGTGCAGAATCCACCACTGACAGTCACAAGTGCAGTATCCACCACTGACAGCCACAAGTGCAGAATTCACCACTGACAGTCACAAGTGCAGTATCCACCACTGACAGTCACAAGTTGTTACACTTCGGGTGCCGGAAGCGAGAGTGGACCCACTGGGCCGTGACACCGAACCCTCCCCGAGTGAGCGCACCAAGTGGACCGACCCCTATACAGGGATCGTTAGGGAACAGACTCGGGGAGTTCAAGCGCCACGGCAGCCAGGACCAGGGGTCGGCTCAAGAGGGTGAGCGATGAAGAGGAGTAGTGGAAGATCCGAGGAGGAGACGGGTACACCGGGATCCGTAGGCGGAAGGAGTGGAAGGTGGGACGGCGGGACCAGCAGGAGGCAGGAAAGGGAGCAACACTAAAAGGAGAGAGGACACAGAGGGTTAAACAGCGGGCAGGAGCAGGAGACACAGCGATAACACGATGGCACAGCAGGAAGCACAGAGACAGGGAGCACAGGGACAGGGAGCACAAAGGCAGGCAGCACAGAGGGTAAACAGGATAGCAGCTGCTACAGCAGCGAGCACGGCCCAGACACAAGAGACAATAACTCAATAGTTAGGCGCCTCCCCTAGGGGAGGGCGGCCTGAAATACCTAGTGGAGGGCGCTGATAGGTCGGGCGGGATCTGAGCAGGTCACGCCGACAGACTGCCATAGGCGCACGATCTAACCCTCCGGCGCGTGCGCAGGGGTACCATGCGCGCGGCCGAGGGAAGTGGAGGAGGACGTCGGGAGACCAGCTGCCGGAAAGCGCGCAGAGCGGGGGCGCGCGTCAACGCAGAGACTGAGGAGGAAGCCGGACCAGGAGCGGGAGCGGTGAGTACAGCCGGGGAGCGAGGAGCGGTGCTAACACAAGTGCAGTATCCACCACTGACAGTCACAAGTGCAGTATCCACCACTGACAGCCACAAGTCCAGTATCCACCACTGACAGTCACAAGTGCAGTATCCACCACTGACAGTCACAAGTGCAGTATCCACCACTGACAGTCACAAGTGCAGTATCCACCACTGACAGTCACAAGTGCCGTATCCACCACTGACAGTCACAAGTGCAGTATCCACCACTGACAGTCACAAGTGCAGTATCCACCACTGACAGCCACAAGTGCAGTATCCACCACTGACAGCCACAAGTGCAGTATCCACCACTGACAGCCACAAGTGCAGTATCCACCACTGACAGTCACAAGTGCAGTATCCACCACTGACAGTCACAAGTGCAGTATCCACCACTGACAGTCACAAGTGCAGTATCCACCACTGACAGTCACAAGTGTAGTATCCACCACTGACAGCCATGATTGCAGTATCCACCACTGACAGTCACAAGTGCAGTATCCACCACTGTCAGTCACAAGTGCAGTATCCACCACTGTCAGTCACAAGTGCAGTATCCACCACTGACAGTCACAAGTGCAGTATCCACCACTGACAGTCACAAGTGCAGTATCCACCACTGACAGTCACAAGTGCAGTATCCACCACTGACAGTCACAAGTGCAGTATCCACCACTGACAGTCACAAGTGCAGTATCCAACACTGACAGTCACAAGTGCAGTATCCAACACTGACAGTCACAAGTGCAGTATCCACCACTGACAGTCGCAAGTGCAGTATCCACCACTGACAGCCGCAAGTGCAGTATCCACCACTGACAGTCGCAAGTGCAGTATCCACCACTGACAGTCACAAGTGCAGTATCCACCACTGACAGTCACACGTGCAGTATCCACCACTGACAGTCACACGTGCAGTATCCACCACTGACAGTCACAAGTGCAGTATCCACCACTGACAGTCACAAGTGCAGTATCCACCACTGACAGTCACAAGTGCAGTATCCACCACTGACAGTCACAAGTGCAGTATCCACCACTGACAGCCACAAGTGCAGAATCCACCACTGACAGTCACAAGTGCAGTATCCACCACTGACAGTCACAAGTGCAGTATCCACCACTGACAGCCACAAGTGCAGTATCCACCACTGACAGTCACAAGTGCAGTATCCACCACTGACAGTCACAAGTGCAGTATCCACCACTGACAGTCACAAGTGCAGTATCCACCACTGACAGTCACAAGTGCAGTATCCACTGACAGCCACAAGTGCAGTATCCACCACTGACAGCCACAAGTGCAGTATCCACCACTGACAGTCACAAGTGCAGTATCCACCACTGACAGTCACAAGTGCAGTATCCACCACTGACAGTCACAAGTGCAGTATCCACCACTGACAGTCACAAGTGCACAATCCACCACTGACAGTTACAAGTGCACAATCCACCACTGACAGTCACAAGTGCAGTAACCACCACTGACAGTCACAAGTGCAGCATCCACCACTGACAGTCACAAGTGCAGCATCCACCACTGACAGCCACAAGTGCAGAATCCACCACTGACAGTCACAAGTGCAGTATCCACCACTGACAGTCACAAGTGCAGTATCCACCACTGACAGTCTCAAGTGCAGAATCCACCACTGACAGTCACAAGTGCAGTATCCACCACTGACAGTCACAAGTGCAGTATCCACCACTGACAGTCACAAGTGCAGTATCCACCACTGACAGTCACAAGTGCAGTATCCACCACTGACAGTCACAAGTGCAGTATCCACCACTGACAGTCACAAGTGCAGTATCCACCACTGACAGTCACAAGTGCAGTATCCACCAGTGACAGTCACAAGTGCAGTATCCACCACTGACAGCCACAAGTGCAGTATCCACCACTGACAGCCACAAGTGCAGTATCCACCACTGACAGCCACAAGTGCAGTATCCACCACTGACAGTCACAATTAAAGTGTCTAACCTGACAACCAGAGGACGATGATCCTATGATGCTGAGATGAACTGTGTTATCACGCTCTTACCAAGTTCCAGAGGTTTTCAATCACCTGAAAAGCTTCGATGAAGGCTGGTGAACAATAAGGTAATTGTCAGGAAGCTACAACCCTGACCTGTGTCCTGTGCATTAGGACAAGGACTGGTTATGGTGCTATGTTTAGCAAGGAAGAGTCATTTTAACCCTTGCTTTGCTGACCAAAGACGTCACACCTGTTCAAAGACCAGTGCCGATGGAGGATTCCAGAATATCCAAGGCGAGCCAATGTAAGCCCAGGTTTTTAAAGGTGACACTGCACAGATATTAAAGCTGCATTTCATCTATAGACTTTGTTTCTTATCAAAATTTGAATTTATGAACTTTGATTTTATACACAACACGATTCCTACAACATCTATATGCTAGAGAAAAACTGTGTTTTTAAAAGAACCAAGAAGAAGACAGAAGACATCAAAATGAAGACCAGATGACATCAGATGATGATGACTGGACCTGAGATGCTTCAATTTAGACTTAGGGAAGTATAATTATACATATTTTATATGAATATTGTTCACGGCTTACCATAACATGAATTCACATCAATTATGTCATTGAGTACGTATAACAGTAATCTGATATTATTATTATTGATATTAAATTATTTTGTCAAAGAAGAAGAAAAGAAGAAAGAAGATCTTGTTATATTTTGAGGGTTCCAATTAATGTCTGTCTCCCTGAAAAGGGGGAATTGTTAAATATTATTAGTTGTGGATTTATATTAGTTATGGATTTATATATATATTAGTTATGGAGTTGTATTCTTATCACACTCAGTTCTGTACTGGACATTGCCTTCCACTGACACTGCATGTGCTATTTTAGCAAGTGGTAAATGTCAGCTCCACTACATATTTAAGTTTAGCTTGAGGTAAATGTCAAACTCCATATATACAGAGATCACGTGCTTTAAGAGACGTATATAATTCATGGCTCACTCTAGAGGTCGCTCGCTCCTTCCCTCACCATCATGAGACACAGACGCAAGATGTCATCTCTGCACGGACATAACTGAACAGCTGGTATGTAACTTTACTACGAAGAAGCCTAAGAGAGACAGAGGCCATTTGCCATGTGGAATCCCAGAGAAAGAAGGTGACAAGCTTTTGCTATGAACTAATGGACAATCTCTCTTTCACCTATTTTTATGTTTTTCTGTAATAATCTTTTCTTTGATGGAAGAATCCAAATAAACCACTATATTTTTATCTGGTAACTAGTCCTAAGTATTTTACAAAGAATACGCATTATTTTACAGATCCACAGTGTCGAATGCTGCAGAGAGATCCAAGAGAATTAGCATGGAGTAATGACCATTTGGTTTAGCTGTTAGTAGATCATTAGAGACTTTAGTGAGGGTAGTTTCAGTAGAGTGTAAGGAGCGTAAACCGGATTGGAGAGGGTCGAGAAGAGAGTTATCAGAGAGATAGCGGATAAGATGGGAGTGGACCAGGCGTTCCAGGAGTTTAGAGATGAAGGGAAGATTAGAGACAGGTCTATAGTTAGCGGCACAGTTTTGGTCGAGGGGTGGTTTTTTAAGTAGTGGATGTGTGATGGCATGCTTAAATGAGGAGGGAAAGATACCAGAAGAGAGAGAGAGAGGTTAAATATTTTAGTTAGGTGAGGGGTGACAGCAGGGGAAAGGGACTGGAGGAGATGTGACGGAAATGGGTCACTGATGCAAAAGGTTGGGCGAGAAGATTCAAGGAGCCTGCTTACTTCTTCTTCTGTTACTGGTTCAAAATCAGAGAGTGAGCTAGATGCAGTGGAGGAGGGAGGACAGTTCATGGTATGTGGTGATTGGGAGATAATTTCCTGTCGAATCTGGTCAATTTTTTCTTTGAAGTAATTGGCCAGATCGTCAGCTCAGAGCTCTGTGGTTGGGGCCTGTACTCTTGGGTTGAGTAGAGAATGATAAGTGTCAAAGAGACGTTTCGGGTTATTGGACAGTGAGGTGATGAGGGTGTTGAAATAGGTTTGTTTGGAGAGGTGAAGGGCAGTGTTGTATGTTCTAAGCATAAACTTATAATGGATGAAATCTTTGTGTAGATTGGATTTTCTCCACAGAAGTTCGGCGCACCTGGAGCATCGCTGTAGGAAACGTGTTTGCAGGGTGTGCCAGGGTTGTCGCCGTCTGTGTTGTGGTGTTCTATTTATAGGGGGTGCAAATTCATCCAGGGCAGTTTGAAGTGTTTCATTGTAATGCTTCAGTGCAGAATCAGGACATGAGAGGGAGGAGATAGGGGCCAATGAAGACTGCAAGTTCTTTATAAGTTTCTGGGTGTTAATGGCCTGTATGTTTCTATAAGTATGGACAGTGGGGGTGACCTGAGTGGCCTGGCAGTCCTTGATAGAGAATGAAAGAAGATTGTGGTCAGAGAGCGGGAGAGGGGAGTTTGCAAAATCATCCACTGCACAAAGAAAATAATATTGCTCCCCATTTCAGGAGAGATTGTGCAGTAATCTAAATTCCTTAGGATCAAAAACAATGTAATTGGTTGTAAGTTCTATAGAAAAGGGCTTTCACTGCCCAAAGTCATTTGAACAGTTTAGGGTGGAGGAGAATGTTGTGGTCTAGAGGCAAAATGGTGATCATGGTAATACGGCCGGACTACACCACCGATAAAGCAGCCACAGCCGGTGACTGAGAGGAATCTGTGACTTCTCTGCATTCAGTGGTTACTACTCACCTGGGTAGTCATATGTGGGAATCTCCTCTTTACACCACTCATCACCCCTCACATATGTCTCTGTAGTATTAATATGGGTCAGATCTTCACCCTGAAACAAATATTGTAAAAGTCACAGACAGATGGAGAAGTCCCATCTATGATCAGCTCTAATCCTGCCATTTCCACCGTTCTCATTACACAAGTATAAAACATATAATACTGGTGGATAAAACAAGACTGAGCACAAGACCTTCACAGCCGTCTACACATCATAGGGGAGATCTCCTGACACCTTCTCTCCATCTACCTGATGATCCTGAGGAGCACTGGGATCTTCTTGGTTACAGTCCTGTGGAAGAAGAGGACGGGGACATCTCTCTGGTGTTGTCCTCTTACTGGATAGATCTGGAGGAAACACATACAGGGACTGAATTCATTCTCTACATACAGATAATTATAGGCCGTGTGTATTTAGTCCTGTCTATTACCTGGAGATGTGAGGGGCTGGGGAACCTCCATTATGACGTCCTTGTACAGATCTCTGTGTCCTTCTAAATACTCCCACTCCTCCATGGAGAAATAGACAGCGACATCCTGACACCTTATAGGAACCTGACACATACAATGATACCGTCATCCCCCGATCCCTTCATAGTGTTACTGTATAATGTCCCAGCATTCCCAGCAGTGTCACCTCTCCAGTCAGCAGCTCAATCATCTTGTAGATGAGTTCTAGGATCTTCTGGTCATTGATGTCCTCATGGATCAGGGGGTGAGGTGGAGGCCCCGTGATTGGGCTCAGGGGTCTTCCCCATCCCTCAGACACAGGGTCCTGACAGCGATCACTAGAGGTCTTCTTCACCACTGTGTAATCCTGGTTATGGAGAGACACAGTAATAAATCTCACTACAGACATTTCCAGAGTCCTCACCTCTCCAGTTCTGTCCATCTTTTATTCCCATAGATAAGAATGATGTAATGTGACGTCATCAGAATCTCTCACCTCTCCAGTGAGACGGAAGAGGATCTCTAGGGTGAGGTGTAATATCCTCTCCGCCATCTTGTCTCTGTCCATATCCATCCCTGATGGGTAAATCAGGAAAATTCTCTTCTGTAGAAGATCTTCACTGAGAGGATCCGATATTGTAGAGACCTGAATGAGAAGAAGATGATCCGATGTAACACCATAAGAATCCTGTGTAATAATACAATTACTGGAGATAATAAGGGAAACATATGAGGAGATTTATTATCTTACAGGGTTTAGTTTTCTTCCCTGACATCTACTAATAAAACCTATATATTTAGGCCACAGACAACAAGCAGTTTCCTCCTCGGAGTCGGCAGCTGAACACGTTCCTCATAGACTCATCTTCCATAACGCTAATTCTCGTCTCATTACCGACACTGGAATCGGCATTAGCAATACTGCAGGAGATATTCATTACACGCGACATGAGAAATAACTCCTTCATGATGAGGACGACATCTCCATCTTCTACTGCGGCTCTAGAGACAGATTTGGCCAGAGTCGGTCACTGCCTCCATCCCCACCGGCCGTCTATATGAAGGTTTCCCATCTTCCCCGCACTGGAATCTTCAATAATAATAATAATCTTTATTTATATAGCGCCAACATATTCCGCAGCGCTTTACAGTTTAACAGTTTCAAAACACAAGTCATAAGTAACAACGTTAACAATACAATAATTAAAGCAAAATAAGACGAAATAAGATGACCCTGCTCAGAGAGCTTACAATCTACAATGAGGTGGGGGAGATACAGAGTACAGGTGTGTATTTACAATGGTGTATTTACAATGAAGGTCCAGCCATCTTGAGGGAGTGAAGGATGGATGGAGATAGTGAATGGGCTACACACGCACACTTACACATAGAATGACTTTGATTAGTGAATGTGATAAGCCGCTCTGAACAAATGTGTTTTGAAGGAGCGCCTAAAACTATGCAAACTGTGGTTAGTCCTAATATCTTGGGGTAGAGCATTCCAGAGTATAGGAGCAGCACGGGAGAAGTCTTGGAGTCGGGAGTGGGAGGTACGGATTAGTGCAGAGGTTAGTCGAAAGTCGTTTGCAGAGCGCAGCGATCGGCTAGGCCGATAGAAAGAAATGAGGGAGGAGATGTAGGGGGGTGCCGCACCATGGAGAGCTTTGTGGATGAGAACAAGTACTTTGAATCGGATCCTATAATGAATGGGCAGCCAGTGTAATGACTGACGAAGAGCGGACACGTCCGAGTATCGATTAGCCAGATGGATGACACTGGCTGCTGCATTAAGTATGGACTGGAGAGGGGATAGTCGAGTGACGGGGAGGACAATTAATAGAGCATTGCAGTAATCCAGGCGGGAGTGGATCAATGCTACAGTGAGGGTTTTTGTTGTTTCCATGGTGAGAAAAGGGCGAATTCAAGAGATGTTCTTTAGGTGTAAGCAGCAAGAGCGGGCAAGAGATTGTACATGGGATGTGAAGTAGAGATTGGTGTCAAACATAACACCCAGACAGCGCGCCTGCTGCAGGGTTGTTATTGTGGTACCATCCACGGAGAGGGAAATGTCAGATTTAAGGGAGGTTAGTAGATGGCGGGAGCAGAAGAAGTTCAGTTTTAGAGAGGTTGAGTTTCAGATAGTGAACATGACGTTGGAGACTGTAGACAGACAGTCACTGGCGTTCTGTAGTACAGAGGAGGTAAGGTCGGGGGAAGATGTACATAGTTGTGTGTCATCAGCATAAAGATGGTACTGAAAGCCAAATCTGCTGATGGTCTGTCCAATTGGGGCCGTATAGAGAGAGAAAAGAAGGGGGCCAAGGACTGAGCCCTGAGGTACCCCGACAGCAAGAGGAAGAGGAGATGACGTGGAGCCAGAGAACAAAACACTGAAGGAGAGGTCAGAGAGATAAGAAGAGAACCAGGAGAGTGCAGTGTCCTTAATGCCTAGTGACTGGAGCCTAGAGAGTAGGAGATGGTGGTCAACAGTGTCGAAAGCTGCAGATAGATCGAGAAGAATGAGCAGAGAGTGGTCACCGTTACGTTTTGCTGTCAGAAGGTCATTGGTCACTTTGATAAGTGCAGTTTCAGTCGAATGTAGGGGGCGGAAGCCGGACTGTGAAGGGTCTAGAAGGCAGTGGAGAGGTAACGGGTAAGGCGGGAGTAAACTAGGTGCTCCAAAAGTTTAGAGATGAAGGGGAGATTGGAGACTGGTCTGTAGTTGTTTGTGCAGGATGGGTCGAGAGCAGGTTTCTTTAGTAATGGAGTAACAATGGCGTGTTTGAAGGAGGATGGGAAAATGCCCGAGGAGCGGGAGAGATTAAAGATTGTAGTTAGGTGGGTTGTGACGACTGGAGAGAGAGACTGGAGGAGATGTGAGGGCATGGGGTCGGTAGTGCATGTAGTCGGACGAGAAGAAGAGAGGAGTCTGGAGACTTCTTCTTCTGTGATGGGATCAAATGTGGAAAGTGAGCCAGGGAAGATGCAGGAAGGGATGGGAGTCACAGCACTTGGTGGTTGGGAGCAGATTTCCTGACGGATATTATCTATTTTTTCAGTAAAGTGGGAGGCCAGGTCATCAGCACAAATGTCTGTGATAGGGGCTTGTGCTTTTGGCCGAGGAGGGAGTGAAAAGTGTCAAAAAGTTTCTTGGGGTTGTTGGCTAGTGAGGAGATCAGGGTGGTGAAGTAGTTCTGTTTGGCGAGGTGAAGGGCAGCGTTATAGGTTCTTAACATAAATTTGAAGTGGATGAAGTCTTCTGGTGTGAGGGTTTTTCTCCATAGGCGTTCAGCACTCCTAGAGCATCGCTGGAGAAGGTGAGTTTGTGATGTGAGCCAGGGCTGTTTTACTCTGTGTTTGGAGGTTCTGAGGGTGAGGGGAGCTACTTGGTCAAGGGTGCTTCTAAGCGTGTCATTGTAGTGATGAACAGCCAGATTAGGACAGGAAAAAGAGGAGATAGGGGACAGTGATGAGTGTAGGGAATCTGAAAGTGTCTGAGGGTTAATGGCTTGTAGATTTCTGACTGTGTGGGAGGTACGAGTGAGCTGTGGTGGGCGAGGATTTGTGAGTGTGAAGGAGAGAATGTTGTGGTCAGAGAGTGGAAGCGGTGAGTTATTTAGGTGGGAGATTGAGCAGAGCCGGACAAATACCAGATCAAGGGTGTTGCCGTCCTTGGGTGTCTCAGAGGTTGAAAGCTGCGAGAGGCCTAGAGAGGTGGTTAGTGATAGAAGCTGGGATGCAGATGTGAAAGTAGGGCTGTTAATGGGGATGTTGAAGTCTCCCAGGATGAGGGTTGGAAGTTCTGAGGACATGAAGTGCGGCAGCCAGGCTGAAAAGTGGTCAAGGAAGTGGGTGGTTGAGCCTGGGGGCCGGTATATGACCGCAACCCTGAGGGAGAGGGGACGGAAGAGCCTGATGGTGTGGACCTCAAAAGGGAATAAGAGTGATGGAACTGGGGGGGATGACCTGGAAAGTGCATTGTGGGGACAGGAGTATGCCGACTCCACCACCATGTCTGTTTGTGGGTCTCGGGGAGTGAGAGAATTGTAAGCCACCGTAGGAAATGGCAGCAGGAGAGACAGTGTCAGAATCCTGAATCCAGGTTTCAGTGAGGGCCAACAGATTAAGAGAGGGCAGCACGGTGGCTCAGTGGTTAGCGCTGCAGCCTTGCAGCGCTGGAGTCCTGGGTTCGAATCCCACCAAGGACAACATCTGCAAGGAGTTTGTATGTTCTCCCCGTGTTTGCGTGGGTTTCCTCCGGGCACTCCGGTTTCCTCCCACATTCTAAAGACATACTGATAGGGAATTTAGATTGTGAGCCCCATCGGGGACAGTGATGAAAATGTGTGCAAAAACTGTAAAGCGCTGCGGAATATGTTAGCGCTATATAAAAATAAAGATTATTATTATTATTATTATTAAGAGAGTTGTTCAAAAAGTAGTTGTGTAGGAAAGGAAGCTTGTTACAAGCAGACCGTGGATTCCAGAGGGCACAATTAAAAGATGGAGATGAGGGAGTGCAAGTAATGGTAATAAGATTATTTTGGTTTCGATATGAGGTAGGGTAGGGGTTGAGGTTGGGGGATGGTGGCCCAGGGTTGGGGGAGATGTCCCCTGAAATCAGTAGGAGTAGGAAGATAAAGAGCAAATAGTTGTTGGAATTGTAAGTAGTTTTTTTCTGCGATGTGTTTGGGCAAGATGGGCTAGGGTTTCTCAGGAAGGTGAGGAGTACATGTGAGCTGTACATGGGAAAGGGAAGTATAGAGGGGCTGATGTGTACGAGTCATGATGGAGGGGGGATAGGGTGGTGAATGTGGATGGCAAGGGAACACAGGAGGATAAAAATAAAGCACATGGTTAAAGGGGAGAGCAAAGTGTGGGTTACCTGACTCCTGCCCTGACTAACTTCCATGTATAACTGCCGTTTTGCTGGATGCTTAGCTTCTGTGATGCTTTGCTTATGGGATGCTTGCGTGCTGCACCCCACACTTTATAGTGAAGGGACAGGAGAGAGGGCCTGTTCCCAGGAGCTACAGTCTGAGGAAAGGGCTAAAAAGCCTTCACTAGACCCCTGTACAGCTGTATAATGAGGCCCAGGCTTTATAGTGAAGGGACAGGAGTGAGGGCCTGTGCCCAGGAGCTACAGTCTGAGGAAAGGGCTAAAAAGCCTTCACTAGACCCCTGTACAGCTGTATAATGAGACCCAAGCTTTATAGTGAAGGGACAGGAGGGAGGGCCTGTTTCCAGAAGCTACAGTCTGAGGAAAGGGCTAAAAAGCCTTCACTAGACCCCTGTACAGCTGTATAATGAGGCCCAGGCTTTATAGTGAAGGGACAGGAGTGAAGGCCTGATCCCAGGAGCTACAGTCTGAGGAAAGGGCTAAAAAGCCTTCACTACACCCCTGTACAGCTGTATAATGAGACCCAGGCTTTATAGTGAAGTGACAGGAGTGAGGGCCTGTGCCCAGGAGCTACAGTCTGAGGAAAGGGCTAAAAAGCCTTCACTAGACCCCTGTACAGCTGTATAATGAGACCCAAGCTTTATAGTGAAGGGACAGGAGGGAGGGCCTGTTTCCAGAAGCTACAGTCTGAGGAAAGGGCTAAAAAGCCTTCACTAGACCCCTGTACAGCTGTATAATGAGGCCCAGGCTTTATAGTGAAGGGACAGGAGTGAAGGCCTGATCCCAGGAGCTACAGTCTGAGGAAAGGGCTAAAAAGCCTTCACTACACCCCTGTACAGCTGTATAATGAGACCCAGGCTTTATAGTGAAGTGACAGGAGTGAGGGCCTGTGCCCAGGAGCTACAGTCTGAGGAAAGGGCTAAAAAGCCTTCACTAGACCTCTGTACGGCTGTATAATGAGGCCCAGGCTTTATAGTGAAGGAACAGGAGTGAGGGCCTGATCCCAGGAGCTACAGACTGAGGAAAGGGCTAAAAAGCCTTCACTAGACCCCTGTACAGCTGTATAATGAGGCCCAAGCTTTATAGTGAAGGGACTGGAGTGAGGGTCTGTGCCCAGGGGCTACAGACTGAGGAAAGGGCTAAAAAGCCTTCACTAGACCCCTGTACAGCTGTATAATGAGGCCCATGCTTTATAGTGAAGGGACAGGAGTGAGGGCCTGTGCCCAGGAGCTACAGTCTGAGGAAAGGGCTAAAAAGCCTTCACTAGACCCCTGTACGGCTGTATAATGAGGCCCAGGCTTTATAGTGAAGGGACAGGAGTGAGGGCCTGATCCCAGGAGCTACAGTCTGAGGAAAGGGCTAAAAAGCCTTCACTAGACCCCTATACAGCTGTATAATGAGGCCCAGGCTTTATATTGAAGGGACAGGAGTGAGGGCCTGTGCCCAGGAGCTACAGTCTGAGGAAAGGGCTAAAAAGCCTTCACTAGACCCCTGTACAGCTGTATAATGAGGCCCAGGCTTTACAGTGAAGGGACAGGAGAGAGGGACTGTTCCCAGGAGCTACAGTCTGAGGAAAGGGCTAAAAAGTCTTCACTAGTCCCCTGTACAGCTGTATAATGAGGCCCAGGCTTTATAGTGAGGGGACAGGAGTGAGGGCCTGTTCCCAGGAGCTACAGTCTGAGGAAAGGGCTAAAAAGCCTTCACTAGACCCCTGTACAGCTGTATAATGAGGCCCAGGCTTTATAGTGAAGGGACAGGAGTGAGGGCCTGATCCCAGGAGCTACAGTCTGAGGAAAGGGCTAAAAAGCCTTCACTAGACCCCTGTACAGCTGTATAATGAGGCCCAGGCTTTATAGTGAAGGGACAGGAGTGAGGGCCTGATCCCAGGAGCTACAGTCTGAGGAAAGGGCTAAAAAGCCTTCACTAGACCCCTGTACAGCTGTATAATGAGGCCCAGGCTTTATAGTGAAGGGACAGGAGTGAGGGCCTGATCCCAGGAGCTACAGTCTGAGGAAAGGGCTAAAAAGCCTTCACTAGACCCCTGTACAGCTGTATAATGAGGCCAGGCTTTATAGTGAAGGGACAGGAGTGAGGGCCTGATCCCAGGAGCTACAGTCTGAGGAAAGGGCTAAAAAGCCTTCACTAGACCCCTGTACAGCTGTATAATGAGGCCCAGGCTTTATAGTGAAGGGACAGGAGTGAGGGCCTGTGCCCAGGAGCTACAGTCTGAGGAAAGGGCTAAAAAGCCTTCACTAGACCCCTGTACAGCTGTATAATGAGGCCCAGGCTTTATAGTGAAGGGACTGGAGTGAGGGCCTGATCCCAGGAGCTACAGTCTGAGGAAAGGGCTAAAAAGCCTTCACTAGACCCCTGTACAGCTGTATAATGAGGCCCAGGCTTTATAGTGAGGGGACAGGACTGAGAAAAGTGGGGAAAGGCGCAAGAAAAGCCGGACTGCCCATCACTAACCTGCAGAGCCGCACTCCACATATATTGCTGCTCTGTGCGCACAGGACCTGTGATGAGGTCACAGGAGGGGAGGAGTCAGGGGTCACATGATCAGGCGCCTCAGTGTGTGCAGGACTCTGCTGTGCTGGTTGTCATGGTGCTGGATGAAGGGAAGTTTCTGTGTGGGGTCAGGAGGGGTTTACAGGGTGGATGTAGCAGAGCCGTGTGTGTACGAGGTGTACGGAGCGCAGCCGTGTGTGTACGAGGTGTACGGAGCGGAGCCGTGTGTGTACGGAGTGTACGGAGCGGAGCCGTGTGTACGAGGTGTACGGAGCGGAGCCGCGTGTGTACGAGGTGTACGGAGCAGAGCCGTGTGTGTACGAGGTGTGCGGAGCCGCGTGTGTACGAGGTGTACGGAGCGGAGCCGTGTGTGTACGAGGTGTACGGAGCGGAGCCGCGTGTGTACGAGGTGTACGGAGCGGAGCCGTGAGTGTACGAGGTGTACGGAGCGGAGCTGTGTGTGTACGAGGTGTACGGAGCGGAGCCGTGTGTGTACGAGGTGTACGGAGCGGAGCCGTGTGTGTACGAGGTGTACGGAGCGGAGCCGTGTGTGTACGAGGTGTACGGAGCGGAGCCGTGTGTGTACGAGGTGTACGGAGCGGAGCCCTGTGTGTACGAGGTGTACGGAGCTGAGCCGCGTGTGTACGAGGTGTACGGAGCGGAGCCGTGTGTGTACGAGGTGTACGGAGCAGAGCCCTGTGTGTACGAGGTGTACGGAGCGGAGCTGTGTGTGTACGAGGTGTACGGAGCGGAGCCGCGTGTGTACGAGGTGTACGGAGCTGAGCCGCGTGTGTACGAGGTGTACGGAGCGGAGCCGCATGTGTACGAGGTGTACGGAGCAGAGCCCTGTGTGTACGAGGTGTACGGAGCGGAGCTGTGTGTGTACGAGGTGTACGGAGCGGAGCCGTGTGTGTACGAGGTGTACGGAGCAGAGCCGTGTGTGTACGAGGTGTACGGACCGGAGCCATGTGTGTACGAGGTGTACGGACCGGAGCCGTGTGTGTACGAGGTGTACGGAGCAGAGCCCTGTGTGTACAAGGTGTACGGACCGGAGCCGTGTGTGTACGAGGTGTACGGAGCAGAGCCGTGTGTGTACGAGGTGTACGGAGCGGAGCCGTGTGTGTACGGGGTGTACGGAGCGGAGCCGTGTGTGTACGAGGTGTACGGAGCAGAGCCGTGTGTGTACGAGGTGTACGGAGCGGAGCCGTGTGTGTACGGGGTGTACGGAGCGGAGCCGTGTGTGTACGAGGTGTACGGAGCAGAGCCCTGTGTGTACAAGGTGTACGGACCGGAGCCGTGTGTATGAGGTGTAAAGAGCAGAGCCCTGTGTGTACGAGGTGCACGGACCGGAGCCGAGTGTACGAGGTGTAAGGAGCGGAGCCGTGTGTGTACGAGGTGTACGGAGCGGAGCCGTGTGTGTACGAGGTGTACGGAGCAGAGCCCTGTGTGTACAAGGTGTACGGACCGGAGCCCTGTGTGTACGAGGTGTACGGACCGGAGCCGTGTGTACGAGGTGTAAAGAGCAGAGCCGTGTGTGTACGTGGTGTACGGAGCGGAGCCGTGTGTGTATGAGGTGTAAAGAGCGGAGCCGTGGGTGTACGAGGTGTACAGAGCAGAGCCGCGTGTGTACGAGGTGTACGGAGCGGAGCCGTGTGTGTACGAGGTGTACGGAGCGGAGCCGTGTGTGTACGAGGTGTACGGAGCAGAGCCCTGTGTGTACAAGGTGTACGGACCGGAGCCCTGTGTGTACGAGGTGTACGGACCGGAGCCGTGTGTACGAGGTGTAAAGAGCAGAGCCATGTGTGTACGTGGTGTACGGAGCGGAGCCGTGTGTGTACGATGTGTAAAGAGCAGAGCCATGTGTGTATGTGGTGTACGGAGCGGAGCCGTGTGTGTATGAGGTGTAAAGAGCGGAGCCGTGGGTGTACGAGGTGTACAGAGCAGAGCTGCGTGTGTACGAGGTGTACGGAGCGGAGCCGTGTGTGTACGAGGTGTACGGAGCGGAGCCGTGTGTGTACGAGGTGTACGGAGCAGAGCCCTGTGTGTACAAGGTGTACGGACCGGAGCCCTGTGTGTACGAGGTGTACGGACCGGAGCCGTGTGTACGAGGTGTAAAGAGCAGAGCCGTGTGTGTACGTGGTGTACGGAGCGGAGCCGTGTGTGTACGATGTGTAAAGAGCAGAGCCATGTGTGTACGTGGTGTACGGAGCGGAGCCGTGTGTGTATGAGGTGTAAAGAGCGGAGCCGTGGGTGTACGAGGTGTACAGAGCAGAGCCGCGTGTGTACGAGGTGTACGGAGCGGAGCCGTGTGTGTACGAGGTGTACGGAGCGGAGCCGTGTGTGTACGAGGTGTACGGAGCAGAGCCCTGTGTGTACAAGGTGTACGGACCGGAGCCCTGTGTGTACGAGGTGTACGGACCGGAGCCGTGTGTACGAGGTGTAAAGAGCAGAGCCATGTGTGTACGTGGTGTACGGAGCGGAGCCGTGTGTGTACGATGTGTAAAGAGCAGAGCCATGTGTGTACGTGGTGTACGGAGCGGAGCCGTGTGTGTATGAGGTGTAAAGGGCGGAGCCGTGGGTGTACGAGGTGTACAGAGCAGAGCTGCGTGTGTACGAGGTGTACGGAGCGGAGCCGTGTGTGTACGAGGTGTACGGAGCGGAGCCGTGTGTGTACGAGGTGTACGGAGCAGAGCCCTGTGTGTACAAGGTGTACGGACCGGAGCCCTGTGTGTACGAGGTGTACGGACCAGAGCCGTGTGTACGAGGTGTAAAGAGCAGAGCCATGTGTGTACGAGGTGTACGGACCAGAGCCGTGTGTACGAGGTGTAAAGAGCAGAGCCATGTGTGTGCGTGGTGTACGGAGCGGAGCCGTGTGTGTACGATGTGTAAAGAGCAGAGCCATGTGTGTACGTGGTGTACGGAGCGGAGCCGTGTGTGTATGAGGTGTAAAGAGCGGAGCCGTGGGTGTACGAGGTGTACAGAGCAGAGCTGCGTGTGTACGAGGTGTACGGAGCGGAGCCGTGTGTGTACGAGGTGTACGGAGCGGAGCCGTGTGTGTACGAGGTGTACGGAGCAGAGCCCTGTGTGTACAAGGTGTACGGACCGGAGCCCTGTGTGTACGAGGTGTACGGACCAGAGCCGTGTGTACAAGGTGTAAAGAGCAGAGCCATGTGTGTACGAGGTGTACGGACCAGAGCCGTGTGTACGAGGTGTAAAGAGCAGAGCCATGTGTGTACGTGGTGTACGGAGCGGAGCCGTGTGTGTATGAGGTGTAAAGAGCGGAGCCGTGGGTGTACGAGGTGTACGGAGCAGAGCCGCGTGTGTACGAGGTGTACGGAGCGGAGCCGTGTGTGTACGAGGTGTACGGAGCAGAGCCATGTGTGTACGTGGTGTACGGAGCGGAGCCGTGTGTGTATGAGGTGTAAAGAGCGGAGCCGTGGGTGTACGAGGTGTACGGAGCAGAGCCGCGTGTGTACGAGGTGTACGGAGCGGAGCCGTGTGTGTACGAGGTGTACGGAGCGGAGCCGTGTGTGTACGAGGTGTACGGAGCGGAGCCGTGTGTGTACGAGGTGTACGGAGCGGAGCCCTGTGTGTACGAGGTGTACGGAGCTGAGCCGCGTGTGTACGAGGTGTACGGAGCGGAGCCGTGTGTGTACGAGGTGTACGGAGCGGAGCCGCATGTGTACGAGGTGTACGGAGCAGAGCCCTGTGTGTACGAGGTGTACGGAGCGGAGCTGTGTGTGTACGAGGTGTACGGAGCGGAGCCGTGTGTGTACGAGGTGTACGGAGCAGAGCCCTGTGTGTACAAGGTGTACGGACCGGAGTCGTGTGTGTACGAGGTGTACGGAGCAGAGCTCTGTGTGTACGAGGTGTACGGAGCAGAGCTGTGTGTGTACGAGGTGTACGGAGCGGAGCCGTGTGTGTACGAGGTGTACGGAGCAGAGCCCTGTGTGTACAAGGTGTACGGAGCGGAGCCGTGTGTGTACGGGGTGTACGGAGCGGAGCCGTGTGTGTACGAGGTGTACGGAGCAGAGCCGTGTGTGTACGAGGTGTACGGAGCGGAGCCGTGTGTGTACGGGGTGTACGGAGCGGAGCCGTGTGTGTACGAGGTGTACGGAGCAGAGCCCTGTGTGTACAAGGTGTACGGACCGGAGCCGTGTGTATGAGGTGTAAAGAGCAGAGCCCTGTGTGTACGAGGTGCACGGACCGGAGCCGAGTGTACGAGGTGTAAGGAGCGGAGCCGTGTGTGTACGAGGTGTACGGAGCGGAGCCGTGTGTGTACGAGGTGTACGGAGCAGAGCCCTGTGTGTACAAGGTGTACGGACCGGAGCCCTGTGTGTACGAGGTGTACGGACCGGAGCCGTGTGTACGAGGTGTAAAGAGCAGAGCCGTGTGTGTACGTGGTGTACGGAGCGGAGCCGTGTGTGTACGATGTGTAAAGAGCAGAGCCATGTGTGTACGTGGTGTACGGAGCGGAGCCGTGTGTGTATGAGGTGTAAAGAGCGGAGCCATGGGTGTACGAGGTGTACAGAGCAGAGCCGCGTGTGTACGAGGTGTACGGAGCGGAGCCGTGTGTGTACGAGGTGTACGGAGCGGAGCCGTGTGTGTACGAGGTGTACGGAGCAGAGCCCTGTGTGTACGAGGTGTACGGACCGGAGCCCTGTGTGTACGAGGTGTACGGACCGGAGCCATGTGTACGAGGTGTAAAGAGCAGAGCCATGTGTGTACGTGGTGTACGGAGCGGAGCCGTGTGTGTACGATGTGTAAAGAGCAGAGCCATGTGTGTACGTGGTGTACGGAGCGGAGCCGTGTGTGTATGAGGTGTAAAGAGCGGAGCCGTGGGTGTACGAGGTGTACAGAGCAGAGCTGCGTGTGTACGAGGTGTACGGAGCGGAGCCGTGTGTGTACGAGGTGTACGGAGCGGAGCCGTGTGTGTACGAGGTGTACGGAGCAGAGCCCTGTGTGTACAAGGTGTACGGACCGGAGCCCTGTGTGTACGAGGTGTACGGACCGGAGCCGTGTGTACGAGGTGTAAAGAGCAGAGCCGTGTGTGTACGTGGTGTACGGAGCGGAGCCGTGTGTGTACGATGTGTAAAGAGCAGAGCCATGTGTGTACGTGGTGTACGGAGCGGAGCCGTGTGTGTATGAGGTGTAAAGAGCGGAGCCGTGGGTGTACGAGGTGTACAGAGCAGAGCCGCGTGTGTACGAGGTGTACGGAGCGGAGCCGTGTGTGTACGAGGTGTACGGAGCGGAGCCGTGTGTGTACGAGGTGTACGGAGCAGAGCCCTGTGTGTACAAGGTGTACGGACCGGAGCCCTGTGTGTACGAGGTGTACGGACCGGAGCCGTGTGTACGAGGTGTAAAGAGCAGAGCCATGTGTGTACGTGGTGTACGGAGCGGAGCCGTGTGTGTACGATGTGTAAAGAGCAGAGCCATGTGTGTACGTGGTGTACGGAGCGGAGCCGTGTGTGTATGAGGTGTAAAGAGCGGAGCCGTGGGTGTACGAGGTGTACAGAGCAGAGCTGCGTGTGTACGAGGTGTACGGAGCGGAGCCGTGTGTGTACGAGGTGTACGGAGCGGAGCCGTGTGTGTACGAGGTGTACGGAGCAGAGCCCTGTGTGTACAAGGTGTACGGACCGGAGCCCTGTGTGTACGAGGTGTACGGACCAGAGCCGTGTGTACGAGGTGTAAAGAGCAGAGCCATGTGTGTACGAGGTGTACGGACCAGAGCCGTGTGTACGAGGTGTAAAGAGCAGAGCCATGTGTGTACGTGGTGTACGGAGCGGAGCCGTGTGTGTACGATGTGTAAAGAGCAGAGCCATGTGTGTACGTGGTGTACGGAGCGGAGCCGTGTGTGTATGAGGTGTAAAGAGCGGAGCCGTGGGTGTACGAGGTGTACAGAGCAGAGCTGCGTGTGTACGAGGTGTACGGAGCGGAGCCGTGTGTGTACGAGGTGTACGGAGCGGAGCCGTGTGTGTACGAGGTGTACGGAGCAGAGCCCTGTGTGTACAAGGTGTACGGACCGGAGCCCTGTGTGTACGAGGTGTACGGACCAGAGCCGTGTGTACAAGGTGTAAAGAGCAGAGCCATGTGTGTACGAGGTGTACGGACCAGAGCCGTGTGTACGAGGTGTAAAGAGCAGAGCCATGTGTGTACGTGGTGTACGGAGCGGAGCCGTGTGTGTATGAGGTGTAAAGAGCGGAGCAGTGGGTGTACGAGGTGTACGGAGCAGAGCCGCGTGTGTACGAGGTGTACGGAGCGGAGCCGTGTGTGTACGAGGTGTACGGAGCAGAGCCATGTGTGTACGTGGTGTACGGAGCGGAGCCGTGTGTGTATGAGGTGTAAAGAGCGGAGCCGTGGGTGTACGAGGTGTACGGAGCAGAGCCGCATGTGTACGAGGTGTACGGAGCGGAGCCGTGTGTGTACGAGGTGTACGGAGCGGAGCCGTGTGTGTACGAGGTGTACGGAGCAGAGCCATGTGTGTACGTGGTGTACGGAGCGGAGCCGTGTGTGTACGAGGTGTACGGAGCGGAGCCGTGGGTGTACGAGGTGTACGGAGCAGAGCCGCGTGTGTACGAGGTGTACGGAGCAGAGCCCTGTGTGTACGAGGTGTACGGAGCAGAGCCCTGTGTGTACGAGGTGTAAAGAGCAGAGCCATGTGTGTACGTGGTGTACGGAGCGGAGACGTGTGTGTAGGTAAGCCTGGCTGATGGTGCAGTGGGTGCACATCCACCAGTGTTACACCAAGTAACTGTACACACCTCACAACTTTTGAAGCACAGATAGAGGCACAGAGCATGTGGTGCGCATAGCAGCAACTTTTGGCCTCAGGCCGGGGTCACATTAACCGACACAAAATACGGTCCGTAGTTTACAGACGTAATACGGATGAATGACCCCTAAATAGTGCTCCGTATGTCATCCGTAAGCAAAGTGTGGTCGCGTATTTTGCGCATGTTAGCATCTGTATGTAATCCGTATGCCATCCGTATAGTGAGATTTTCTCGTCGGCTTGCAAAATGGACATATAATGGAGCCCTGTGACAGGGTTTCTAACAGAAACCAAAGAATAGATATAGACACATAGAATACATATATATACATACATGTCATTGAGACACATATATATATTTATATTTCACAGAGTTCTTCATAGCAGAATAGCCGCTAATTCAATTGCCGGCTTTTGTCATATCATTCCCCAACCCGACATGAAATGACACATGGTTACATACAGTAAACCATTTAATTTCATGTTTTTTTATATGTCTTTCATTAGTAATTAGATGAGGGATGATGTGTAAAATTTGGGAGGGGTAGGTCTTAATTTAAGGGGTTAATTTGTTGTAAAAAAATGTGTGGGCTCCCACATTGACAAATTACCGTGGGAGCCCACACATTTTTTTACAACGTATTATAAATACCCAGTAATACAGACAAGAACCAAACAACAAAAAAGAGAAATGTAAAGTCATGAAAGAGAGAGGCAGAATAAAGGGGAGAAAGGGTTAAGGTGGAGAATGGGGAAGGAAAATAGGGGTTTTAACCCCTTAGAGACCTTGCCCTCTTTCGTTTTTGCGTTTCTGTTTTTCGCTCCCCTTCTTCCCACAGCCATAACTTTTTATGTCTCTGTCAGTATGGCCATGTTAGGGCTTTTTTTGCGGGACAAGTTGTGCTTTGGAACGACATCATTGGTTTTACCATATCGTGTACTCAAAAATGGGAAAAAATTCCAAGTGCGGTGAAATTGCAAAAAAAGTGTAACGCCAAAAAATTTTTTGGGATTTACTTTCTACCATATTCCCCAAATGCTAAGACTGCCCTGCCATTATGATTCTCCAGGTCATTCCAGGTTCATAGACACCAAACAGGTCTCAGTTCTTCTTTTTTTAAGTGGTGAAAAAAAATCCAAAATTTGTTGGAAAAAAAGGCGCCATTTTCTGAGGTCCGTAGCGTCTCCATTTTTCATGATCTTGGGTTGGGTGAGGGCTTATTGTTTGTGCGCTGAGCTGATGTTTTTATTGATCCCATGTTGGTGCAGATACGATCTTTTGATCATCCGTTATTACATTTTAATTCAATGTCGCAGCGACCAAAAAACCTTAATTCTGGCATTTTTACTTTTTTTCTCACTACACCGTCTAGTGATCCGGTTGTTCCTTTTTTTATTGATAGATCGGGCGATTCTGAACGCGGCGATACCTAATTTGTGTATGTTTGATTTTTCTATTGTTTTATTTTGAGTGAGGTGAAAGGGGGGGATTTAAACTTTTATATTTTTTTATATTTTTAAAAACTTTTTTTTCACTTTTGGCCTGCTTCAATAGTTTCCATGGGAGACTAGAAGCTGCCATAACTCGGTCGGCTCTGCTACGTACAGGCGATGATCAGATCACCTGAATGTAGCAGAATACCTCACTTGAGCTGACGTGTACTGGGAAAGATGCGGGCTCACCACCGGAGCCGACATCAAAGGGAGAGAAGCTACCTGCGCCGTACTAGGACGGTCATGGAGGGGTTAAGGAAAATGGGGAAAAGGGAAAAATGGAAGGGATAGAAAGAAAATGAAAAAGATTGGTCTGCACAGGATAGGTCGGGAAAGGGGTTACGGGACACATATAATACCTTATATATAAAACATTTAAGAGGCGGGAGGGGAAGAGAAGGAATGGGAAAGGCGAGGATAGAAAAGGGGAGAAAGGAAGAACAGCTGTAACCAGGCGGAGAGGCGAGAATCTAGAGGAATCCTGACTGTTACATCATGGAAGATACTGATTGTTGGAGTCTGATAGCACTGCAGTTCTCATGAAATCTGCGCTCTCTGTGGTCTGAAGACCCTGCGGACCTCTGGGGCTTTGATGCATTTTCCCTTTATAGGCTTCTTCTGAAAAAAACGTATTAAGAAAAAAATGTATGAAGAGAAAACCGCCGTCACATTTATAAGCGCAGAATCAAAGCTTTTCTGTACGATTAAACAAGTGTTAAATGCGGCTTCATATCTGCCAAAAAACATCAAATATGGGGGAAAATGCAAAAAAGAAGAAGCGCAGCAAACGCGCAATAATCAGGGAAGATTGTCACTACGTCATCTGGGTCAGACATTTACAGAAGGAAGAACACAGCATTTACGCTACGTGTGAACACGTCCTCCGCATTACACATTTTGTTTCTCCCGTAATTTACCAATTCCTGTAAATAATCTGATCGCTGTGTTCTGCGGGTCATTACAGTTATATTGGCACAACTATGTCCGGGTTATTCACTGATTTGTGATGCTTATTATTTAAAAAACGCATTAAAATGACATTTTTTTTCATTATCAAGTGTTTTTCATTATTATTTATTAGTAATTTTATAGGATGAAAAAATCTCTTATTCTCCTCTAGAATACAGAAACATCCATTGTACACAGCAGTGTATTTCTATCTGAATACTCTGCCTGTAGTCAGAGCCTGGAATATGGATCAAGTGCACACAATCCTGCAGTCACTTCACCGGAGCTTGTGGCTCAGCAGCTTACAGTGCCTGTCAGTAATGTTGAGGCTGTGGTTTCAGGATCTGGGAGTATAACATAGAAAAATACATTTTTGTAATTGCTTATTATTTTAAATACTTTTATAAGAATAAAAATATATATTTTTCTTCCCCTCGGTATACAGACACCATAAAAAGCATTCTTATACACAATGTATTGCTATGGATATGTATACTCTGCTTCTGAGTTCATTGCCGGCAATATAGAGGTCAATATGACCAAATTCTCCCATCTCCAGCGTTGTGAGCTGTGGCTCACTGGTAAAGCAGCAGCCTGTGGAGACTGAGATGGAAGCTCATAGTCCTGGGGAGACCAATCACTGAAGGGAGAGGAAGTGAATCTATAATCTAATTTATGCACTTAGCAGAGAGAAGCGGCCAATCCCTCCAAGCAGGAGGAGCTACAGGAGCAATGAAAATGTCGGAGAGAGGAATATAGAGGTTGGCAGAACAGCTGAGATGGGACATGACAGTCCAGCTGAATCTGGGATGGTTGGGAGCTATGCAATTGAGACGCTGTTGTGTCATTACCTTAACAAGGCGGTCCATGCTCGGAAGATGAGTGGCCAAAATTCCTCCAGAAAGTCACTGCCAGTTATTGCAAGTGCTTGATTGCAGTTGTTGCTGCTAAGAGTGGCCCAACCAGTTATAAGGTTTAGGGGCAATCACTTTTTCACACAGGGCCCTGAAGGTTTGGATTTCTTTTTCCCTATATAATAAAGATCTTCATTAAAAAACTGAATTTTGTGTTATCTTTGGCTAATATTTACATTTGTTTGGTGATCTGATACATGTGTGACAAACATGCCAAAGAATAGGAAATGTGTATGCATATGTCTAATATACATATATACAGTGAGTGTGTATATATATGGTGATGGTGAGGAGGCAGGGAGGAGTTTGTGTGGAAAATGAAGCAGGCGTGCTAAGTGCTGGCTCACAGGCCACTGCAATGCATAATGGAGCTTGTAGTATTAGAGCGCAGTACGCCGGGGGACAAGAAGTGATTGATAAACATCAGAGCTGCATCTGGCAGACACCAAGTGATGCTATCTGCCTTATAAAGGTATATATTACTATAATAAGAGTATGGATCCATTACTGGCACATAATAGTAAGAATAATGAATGCAAAATTAAACGAATTAGGGTAGTGGATAACTGTTTTAATATTTGGTACAGAAACCTTTGTTTGTAATTACAGAGGTCAGACGTTTCCTGTAGTTCTTGACCAAGTTTGCACACACTGCAGCAGGGATTTTGGCCCATACTTCCATACAGATCTTCTCCTAATCCTTCAGGTTTCAGGGCTGTCGCTGGGCAACATTGATTTTAAGCTCCCTCCAAAAATTTTCTATTGGGTTCAGGATTAGAGACTGGCTAGGCCACTCCAGGACCTTGAAATGCTTCTTAGTTCCTCTTGTGTGTTTTGGGTGATTGCCATGCTGGAAGACCCAGCCACGACCCATTTTCAATGTTCCAACTGAGGGAAGGAGGTTTTTGGCTAAAATCTCGCGATCCTTGACCCATCCATCCTCCCTTAAATACGGTGAAGTCATCTTGTCTGTTTTGCAGATAGACAGCCATAAAGTATGATGTTTCCCCCCACCGTGCTTCAAGGTTGGGACGGTGTTCTTGGATTTGCACTCATCCTTCTTCTTCCTCCAAACATGGCAGGTGGTGATGATAGCAAAAAGTTCTATTTTGGTCTTATCTGATTAAGTGACATTCTCCCTTGCCTCTTCTGGATCATCCAGATGGCCATTGGCGAACTTCTAATGGACCTTGACATATGCTGGTGTGAGTAGCAGGACCTTGCGTGCCCGGAAAGATTTTAATCCATGATGGCATAGTGTGCTTGTACCTCTATTACCGGCACCCCTGCATGGTGGGATGCCAGCTTACTGCCTCAGACCCTCGGCACAATCCCCAGCGTTCTCCTGCTTCCTGGTTGTGTGAGCGCCGCAGCTCCCAGCAGTGCACCTAGTACACACATGCGCGCACTCCCCCATTCTTAAAGGGGCAGAGCAAGTATATACTAAATACCCTTAGCTTGTTGCTCAGAGATATTTAGTATAATTACTACACCTGGAAGATGGCTTCCAGCTAATTGCTGGGAGTCATCCTATATAAAAGACTCCCTCTCCCTTAGGGATTCGCCATGCAATGTGTAGAATCATTATCCGTCATCCCCTGGTCCCAGAGCAGCCAGTGTCTGTCCCGTGGTCCTGGTGTGGCAAGTCCTGTATCCATAATCCCCTGGATTCAGAAAGGCCAGGGCCTTAACCTAATTCCCGGAGTGGCCAGTCCTTGAAGCTTGTCCTTGAGTGGCCAGTGCCTGAACATTGTCATCTGCTCTGTGTTCGGCCAAACCCTGTTCCAGTATCATCGACCAGAGTGTCTTAACCTTGCCCTAATCAGTGTCAGTAACCATTCTGTAGAGGTACCAGAACTTACTAGTCTGAACAGAGACGTATCTATGTTCAGTGTCAGCGAACCTGACCTGTTATAAGCTCATTTTCTGCTCCACCAGTTGAGAGTTCTCCTTCCGTTCTCCCTCTGGTGGTGACAGGAGGTAGTGAGGTTGGTTTAATTGGTAGTGATCTGCCACCTGAGGAGGAGGATAACGATTGGATCTCTGGAGTATCAGACTGGATATAAGACAGCCGACGCCCTATCCTGGTGCTGGTGATTCAGTCTGCTTCTCAGGTTTTGGACTCAGCTCTGTTCCAGTCTTCTCAAGTTAAGTTTGTTTTTGCTAATGTTCACACTTGCTCTTGTTGGTCAATTCAGTTTTTTGTGTGGTCAGCCAGCCCGGCTGGGCTGTGCTGAATTTCCACTCTTATTTATCTGTATTTGCCAATTTTCTCTTTTTTGTCCCTTATTAGATTGGCCTCTTTTTGCTCTGTCACAGAATATTTCAGAGTGCTGATATAGTGGGAGAAGTCTAGTGACTTCAGGGTTAATTTTGCTATCAGATGTGTTGGACATTATTTTTGGTAGGGTTTTTGGCAGATTGCAGACAGTGTCTTTCCTTTCCTGTCCTTTCTAGTTAGTTTGGCCCCATCGTTTGCTCAGCCTATTTTCCTGCCTTTGTATGTGTTTTCATCTTGTTTCACCGTCAATACATGTGGGGGGCTGTCTTTCCTTTGGGGTCTGCTCTGGGGCAGTTAGTTTTCCTCTTTTCCTGCTTTAGGCTTATTTAGCTCTTCGGTTGTGATGAGGCATCTAGAACCAACGTAGGAACGCTCCACGACTGCTGCTAGTTGCGTGGTTAGAATCAGGGATCTGCAGTCTGCATAGTTACCAACCTCTCTGGTTTTCTGAGACTTAGCTTGTGTTGTTTTTTTTCCTCGGCGACCCTTTCATAACAGAATCACCAGCCATACCGCAGATTCTAGGGTACTCAAAAGCAGGAAGAAATTGTTTTAAAAAGGGGAAAAAAAAGAGAAAAGAGTGTCGGAATTTTTTTTTTTCCTCTTTTTCTCTGGGGCCGTAGGAGGATTTTTTTTTCTCCTAATGGAGATTAAGCAACTGTCTGATTGTGTGGAGCAACTTGCTGCTGAAGTACAGGGAATTTCCACCTACCTCATTCAGTCACGTGCTGCTGAGCCCAAGATCCCTACTCCTGATGTGTTTTCTGGGGATCGGTCTAAATTTCTGAATTTTAAGAATAATTGTAAAATATTTCTTGCCTTGAAGCCTAACTCATCGGGGAGCTCTGTGCAGCAGGTTAAAATTGTCATCTCCTTGCTGCGTGGCGATCCCCAGGATTGGGCATTTTCTCTGACACCTGAAAATCCTATTCTGACTAATGTGGATGCATTTTTTCAGGCCTTGGGGTTGTTGTATGATGAACCTAATTCCGTTGATCAAGCTGAGAGAACCTTGTTGGCATTAAACCAGGGTCAGGATCCTGCAGAGTTATACTGTCAAAAATTCTGAAAGTGGGCGGTCCTTACTACATGGAATGATAGTGCATTGGCAGCCCTCTTTCGGAAAGGTTTATCAGAGACCGTAAAAGATATTATGGTGGGATTTCCTGTTCCCTCTGGTCTGTATGGCTCTATGTCATTAGCCATTCAAGTTGATCGGCGTTTACGTGAACGTAAAACTACACGAGAGGCGCTGCCACCTTTTGAACAAATGTCAGAACCTATGCAATATGATGGGGTTTGGTCTAGAGCGCAACGTCAGGAGGTTAGAAGGCGTAATAAGCTGTGTTTTTTCTGTGGAGACGCTTCTCATAATATTTCTGTCTGCCCTAAATGAGAGAAACGTTTTGCACACACATTTGCTGTGGGCAGTGTACAACCTAAGTTCCTTTTGGCAATTACTCTGATCTGCTCCTTGTCCACGTTTTCCACTAAGGCTTTTGTGGATTTAGGAGCAGCTCTGAATCTGATGGATTTGGACTTTGCTAAACGTTGTGGTTTGTCCATGACACCTCTGCAGATGCCTATTCCTTTGAGGGGTATTGATGGCACTCCTTTGGCGGAGAATAAACCTCAGTTTTGGACCCAGGTGATAATGCGAGTTGCCCCAGACCACCAAGAAAATTGTAAATTTTTAGTGCTGCATAATTTGCATGATACTATTGTTCTGGGTTTCCCCTGGTTGCAAACTCATAACCCAGTTTTGGATTGGAGATCTGTGTCTGTGGTGAGTTGGTGTTGTCAGTGTGTTCTTAGGGACGCTCCTGTGTTCTCCACCTCTCCTCAGTCTCATGATATTCCTGATTTATCTGGCTGATTTCTCTGATGTATTTAGTGAGAGTAAGTCTGCGTCTTTGCCCCCTCATAGGAGCTATGACTGTGCAATTGAGTTGATGCCTGGGTGAAAATTTCCCAAGGGTCGGCTTTTCAACTTATCTGTACCCGAACATGATGCTATGCAATCCTATATTAAGGAGTCACTGGAGAAGGGTCATATTAGACCATCTTCGTCACCTTTAGGCGCTGGGTTTTTTTGTGGCCAAGAAAGATGGTTCATTAAGACCGTGTATTGATTATCGTTCCCTTAACAAGATGACGGTTAAATATCAGTACCCGTTACCTCTGATGTCTGATTTATTCTCCAGAGTTAAGAGTGCCTGCTGGTTTACTAAGCTTGACCTCAGGGGGCGTATAATCTTATTCGCATCAAGCACGGGGATGAATGGAAGACGGCGTTTAACCCCTTACCTACAATTGACGTAATATTCCGTCCATGTGACCATGGACCTAATTACCATGGACGGAATATTACGTCACCATGATCAGCGGCGCCCACGTGGTGAGCGCCGCTGATCGCGGCCGGGTGTCAGCTAATTATCATAGCTGACACCCGGCACAATGTGTCAGGGGTGGTCACGGACCACCCCCGACACGTTAACCCCTTGCACACCGCGATCAAACGCGATCGCGGTGTACCGGGGGTTAAAGGGAAGCATCGGCAGGGAGGGGGCTCCCTCCGTGCTTCCCTGAGCCCCCCACAGCAGCGCAATGTGCAGCGCTGCTGCGGGGGGCTCCTTTCCTCCAGGCCCCCGAATCCAAGATGGCGACGGGGGCCTTTGGGGGCCTGAGGAAGCTGGCTTCCTCAGTGCCTGCAAAGCGCAGGCATGAGGAAGTCTGCAGCAATGCCTGTGACAGATCGCTGATCTGTCACAGTGATCTGTGATGTGACAGATCAGCGATTTGTCACAGGACAGTGATGTCCCACCTGGGACAAGGTAATAAAGTAAAAAAAAAAAAAAAAAAAGTGTTAAAAATAATTTAAAAAAAATCGCTAAATAAATTAGTAAAAAAAAAAAAAAATATTCCCCAATAAATCCATTTTTTCAAAATAAAAAAAAACAAAAACAATAAAAGTACACATATTTGGTATCGCCGCGTCCGTAACGACCCGCCCTATAAAACTGTCCCATTATTTAACCCCTTTAGCGAACCCCTTAAAAAATAAAAATAAAAAATGAAGCAAAAAATAATGATTTATTATCATACCACCGAACAAAAAGTGCAATAACGCGCGATCAAAAAGACACATATAAATATCCATGGTACCGCTGAAAACGACATCTTGTCCCGCAAAAAACGAGCCACCATACAGCGTCATCTGCAAAAAAATAAAAAAGTTATAGCTCGCAGAATAAAGCGATACAAAAATAATTATTTTTTATATAAAATTGTTTTCATTGCAAAAAACCGACAAAACATAAAAAAACGACCTAAATGAGGTATCGCTGTAAGCGTACTGACCCGAAGAATAAAACCGCTTTATCAATTTTACCGCATGCGGAACGGTGTAAACGCACCCCCCCAAAAGAAATTCATGAAATGCTGGTTTTTGTTAATTCTGCGTCCCAAAAATCGGAATAAAAAGCGATCAAAAAATGTCACGTGCCCGAAAATGGTACCAATAAAAACGTCAAATCTTCCCGCAAAAAATAAGACCTCACATGACTCGGTGGGTCAAAATACGGAAAAATTATAGCTCTCAATATGTGGTGATGCAAAAACTATTTTTACAATAAAAAGCGTCTTTTAGCGTGCGACAGCTGCCAAACATAAAAACCGCCATAAATAGTAAATCAAACCCCCCGTTATCACCCCCTTAGTTAGGGAAAAATAATAAAACTAAAAGAAAATGTATTTATTTCCATTTTCCCGCTAGGGTTAGGGTTAGGGTAGGGTTAGGGTTAGGGCTAGGGTTAGGGTTAGGGCTAGGGTTAGGGCTAGGGCTCAGATTAGGGTTAGGGGTGTGTTGAGGTTAGGGTTGGAGTTATAATTGGGGGGTTTCCACTGTTTGGGCACATCAGGTGCTCTCCAAAGGCAACATGGCGTCTGATCTCAATTCCAGCCAATTCTGCGTTGAAAAAGTCAAATGGTGCTCCTTCCCTTCCAAGCTCTGCCATGCACCCAAACAGTGTTTTACCCCCACATGTAGGGTATCAGCCTACTCAGGACAAATTACAAAACAACTTTTGGGGTCCAATTTCTCCTGTTACCCTTAGGAAAATAAAAAATTGGGGGCAAAAATATAATTTTGCGGAAAAAAATGTTTTTTTTATTTTCACGCCCAGGCGTTATAAACTTCTGTGAAGCACTTGGGGGTTCAAAGTGCTCTCCACACATCTAGATAAGCTCCGTGGGGGGTCTAGTTTCCAAAATGGGGTCACTTGTGGGGAGTTTCAATAGTTTAGGTACATCAGGGGCTCTCCAAACGCACATGACACCCGCAGACCAATCCATCAAAGTCTGCATTCCAAAACATCACTACTTCCCTTCCGAGCCCTGACGTGTGCCCATACAGTAGTTTTCTCCCACATATGAGGTATCAGCGTACTCAGGCCAAATTGGACAACAACTTTTGGGGTCCAATTTCTCCTGTTACCCTTGGGAAAATAAAAAAATTGGGGACTAAAAGATGATGTTTGTTGAAAAAATACGATATTTTTATTTTCACGCCCGGTCGTTATAAACTTCTGTGAAGCACTGGGGGGTTCAAAGTGCTCACCACACATCTAGATAAGTTCCTCAGGGGGTCTAGTTTCCAAAATGGGGTCACTTGTGGGGAGTTTCCACTGTTTAGGTACATCAGGGGCTCTCCAAAAGCAACATGACACCCGCAGACCATGCCATCAAAGTCTGCATTCCAAAACGTCACTACTTCCCTTCCGAGCCCTGATGTGTGCCCATACAGTAGTTTTCTCCCACATATGAGGTATCAGCGTACTCAGGACAAATTGGACAACAACTTTTGGGGTCCAATTTCTCCTGTTACCCTTGGGAAAATAAAAAAATTGGGGACTAATTGATCATGTTTGTGGAAAAAATACGATTTTTTTATTTTCATGCCTGGGCATTATAAACTTCTGTGAAGCCCTTGGGGGTTCAAAGTGCTCACCACACATCTAGATAAGTTCCTCAGGGGGTCTAGTTTCCAAAATGGGATCATTTGTGGGGGTTTTTTACTGTTTAGGTACATTAGGGGCTCTCCAAAGGCAACATGACACCCACAGACCATTCCATCAAAGTCTGCATTCCAAAACGTCACTACTTCCCTTCCGAGCCCTGACGTGTGTCCATACAGTAGTTTTCTCCCACATATGGGGTGTCAGCGTACTCAGGACAAATTGGACAACAACTTTTGGGGTCCAATTTTTCCTGTTACCCTTGGGAAAATAAAAAAATGAGGACTAAAAGATGATGTTTGTGGAAAAAATACGATTTTTTATTTTCATGCCCGGACGTTATAAACTTCAGTGAAGCACTGGGGGGTTCAAAGTGCTCACCACACATCTAGATAAGTTCCTTGGGGGGTCTAGTTTCCAAAATGGTGTCATTTGTGGGGGGTTTCTACTGTTTTGGTACATCAGGGGCTTTCCTAACGCGACATGGTGTCCGATCTCAATTCCAGCCAAAAACGTCAAATGGCGCTGCTTCCCTTCCGAACTCTGCCATGCGCCCAAATAGTGGTTTACACCCACATGTGGGGTATCAGCGTACTCAGGATAAATTGCACAATATCTTTTAGGGTCCTGTTACTTTTGGAAAAATAAGAATTGAGGGTGAAAAGATCATTTTTGTGGAAAAAATATGATTTTTTAATTGTACTGCTGTACGTTATAAACTTCAGTGAAGCACTGGGGGGTTCAAAGTGCTCACCACACATCTAGATAAGTTCCTTGGGGGGTCTAGTTTCCAAAATGGTGTCATTTGTGGGGGGTTTCTAGTGTTTTGGTACATCAGGGATTTTCCAATCGCGACATGGTGTCCGATCTCAATTCTAGCCAAAAACGTCAAATGGCGCTGCTTCCCTTCCGAGCTCTGCTATGCGCCCAAATAGTCATTTACACCCACATATGGGGTATTAGTGTACTCAGGACAAATTGCACAATAACTTTTAGGGTCCTGTTACCCTTGGAAAAATAAAAATTGGGGGTGAAAAGATCATTTTTGTGGAAAAAATATTATTTTTTAATTGTACCGCTGTACGTTATACACTTCTGTGAAGCCCTTGTGGGTTCAAAGTTCTCACCACATATCTGGATAAGTTCCTTGGGGGGGTCTAGTTTCCAAAATGGGGTCACTTGTGGGGTTTCCACTGTTTAGGTACATCAGGGGCTCTCCAAACCCGGCATGGCGTCCGATCTGAATTCCAGCCAATTTTGCATTGAAAAAGTCAAACGGCGCTCCTTCCCTACTGAGGTCTGCCATGCGCCGAAACAGTGGTTCCCCCCCACATATCAGGTATCAGCGTACTCAGGACAAATTGCACAATAACTTTTGCAGTCCAATTTCTCCTGTTACCCTTGGTAAAATAAAGAAAATTGAACCTGAAGTATTTTTTTTGTGAAAAAAGTTAAATGTTCATTTTTTTTTTAATATTCAAAAAATTCCTGTGACGCACCTAAAGGGTTAATAAACTTCTTGAATGTGGTTTTAAGCACCTTAAGGGGTGCATTGTTTAGAATGGTGTCACTTTTGGGTATTTTCTATCATATAGACCCCTCAAAGTGGCTTCAAATGTGAAGTGGTCCCTAAAAATAAAATGGTGTTGCAAAAATGAGAAATCGCTGGTCAATTTTTAACCCTTATAACTTCCTAAGAAAAAAAAATTTTGGTTCCAAAATTGTGCTCATGTAAAGTAAACATGTGGGAAATGTTATGTATTAAGTTTTTTGTGTGCCGTATCGCTGTGATTTAAGGGCATAAAAATTCAAAGTTGGAAAATTGCGAAATTTTCAAAATTTTCGCCAAATTTCCGTTTTTTTCACAAATAAACGCAAGTTATTTGAATGCAATTTTACCACTAACATGAAGTACAATATGTCACGAGAAAACAATGTCAGAATCAACGGGATCCATGGAAGCGTTCCAGAGTTATGACCTCATAAAGGGACAGTGGTCAGAATTGTAAAAATTGGCCCGGTAGTTAACGTGCAAACCACCCTTGGTAGTGAAGGGGTTAATACTCCGGAGGGACATTTTGAGTACCTGGTGATGCCTTTTGGGCTCTCTAATGCCCCTTCTGTCTTCCAGTCCTTTATGAATGATATTTTTCGAAACTTTGTAGATAAGTTTTTGATCATCTATCTGGATGATATTTTGATCTTTTCTAGTGATTGGGATTCCCATGTGGAACATGTCCGGACTGTGTTCCGGATTTTGAGGGAGAATTCCCTGTTTAAGGGATCGAATTGCCTCTTTGGTGTACAGAGGATTTCATTTTTGGGATTTATCTTGTCTCCATCGATTATTGAAATGGACCCGGCCAAGGTACAGGCCATTTATGATTGGGTTCAGCCTACTTCTTTGAAGGCTCTCCAGAAGTTTTTGGGTTTTTCTAATTTCTATCGTAAATTTATAGGTAATTTTTCTAGTATTGTCAAACCACTGACTGAACTGACCAAGAAGGGTGCTGATGTGCTGAATTGGTCTCCTGAGGCTGTCTCAGCATTTCAGCAGCTTAAGCAGAGATTTACTTCAGCTCCAGTTCTATGGCAACCTGATGTCTCACTTCCATTTCAAGTGGAGGTAGACGCTTCCGAGATTGGTGCAGGAGCTGTTTTGTCCCAAAAAGACCCTGTGACTTCTAAGATGAATCCCTGTGCCTTCTTTTCTCAAAAGTTCTCCCCATCTGAACGCAACTATGACGTGGGGAATCGGGAATTGTTGGCCATGAAATGGGCATTTGAGGAGTGGAGACATTGGTTGGAGGGAGCTAGACATCAATTTGTGGTCCTCACCGATCACAAGAAACTGATTTATCTGGAGTCGGCTAAATGCTTGAATCCTAGACAGGCTAGATGGGCCTTGTTTTTCACACGTTTTAATTTTGTGGTCTCTTTTCTTCCGGGCACTAAGAATGTTAAGGCAGACGCCCTTTCTAGGAGTTTCTTTGCTGATTCTCTTAATGTGACTGAGCCTACTACTATCATAGGTGAGGGGGTAATTCTATCTACCATTTCGCCCGATTTGAGACGCGCCATGGAGGAATTTCAGGAGGATAAACCTGAGCGTTGCCCTATGGGAAGATTGTATGTTCCTGACCAGTGGAGAAAGAGAGTGATGTCTGAAGTCCATTGCTCCGCATTGGCTGGTCATCCAGGCATTTTTGGTACCAGAGATTTGGTGAGTCGGTCGTTTTGGTGGCCTGCCTTATCTCGTGATGTCAGGAATTTTGTACAGTCCTATGGGACTTGTTCTCGGTCTACACCCTGTTCTTGTTCTAGTGGGTTGTTGATGCCCCTCCCGGTGCCCAAGAGGCCATGGACCCATATCTCAATGGATTTTATTTCTGATCTTCCTGTCTCTCAGAGAATGACTGTTATCTGGGTGATTTGTGATAGATTTTCGACGATGGTCCATCTTGTACCACTCCCAAAGTTGCCATCTTCCGCTGAGTTGGAACCCTTGTTTTTACAACAGGTGGTTCGGTTACACGGGATTCCTGAGAACATTGTGTCCGATAGAGGGGTCCAGTTTGTTTCCAGATTCTGGAAAGCCTTTTGTTCCAATCTGGGAATTCAGTTATCCTTCTCCTCTGCGTTTCATCCCCAGACCAATGGGCAGACTGAGAGAACAAACCAGACCCTGGAGTCTTATTTAAGATGTTTTATATCTGCTGATCGAGATGATTGGGTCTCATTTTTGCCCTTGGCCGAATTTGCGCTGAACAATAGAGCTAGTTCTGCCACTTTGATGTCACCCTTTTTCTGTAATTTTGGGTTTCATCCTTGATTTTCTTCATGACAAGTGGAATCTTTGTCCTGCCCAGGTGTGGACACTGTGGTTGTGAGAATGCAGCAGATATGGGACCAAGTGGTGGATAAGTTGTCACTCTCTCAGGAAAAGGCCCAGCGTTTTTCCAACCGGCATAGGACCATTGGTCCCCGGTTTAAAGTGGGTGATATGGTTTGGTTGTCGTCTAAGAATATTCCTATGACAGTTGCATCTCCAAAATTTAAGCCAAGATTTATTGGACCTTATAAGATTTTGGAGATTCTTAATCCTGTTTCTTTTCGATTGGCTCTTCCAGTTACGTTCAAAATCCATAACGTATTTCACAAATCACTGTTGAAGAGGTTTGTTGAGCAAGTAGTTCCTGTGGCAGCACCTCCTGACCCTGTTTTCATTAAAGGCAATGTGGAATATGAGATAGAGAAAATATTGGATTCTCGTTTGGTCAGACGGAGATTCCAGTATTTGGTCAAATGGAAAGGTTATGGCCAGGAGGATAATTCTTGGGTCTCTGCCTCGGATATTCATGCCAATAAATTGGTTCGTGCTTTTCACCGGGCCCATCCTGATCGGCCTGGTGGCGTGGATGAGGGTTCGGTGACCCCTCCTCAAGGGGGGTACTGTTATGAGCACATTTTCTGCTCCACCAGCTGGGAGTTCTCCTTCCGTTCTCCCTCTGGTGGTGACAGGAGGTGGTGAGGTTAGTTTAATTGGTAATGGTCTGTCACCTGACGAGGAGGATAATGATTGGATCTCTGGAGTATCAGACTGGATATAAGACAGCCGACGCCCTATCCTGTTGCTGGTGATTCAGTCTGCTTCTCAGGTCTTGGACTTCAGCTCTGCTCCATTCTTCTCAAGTTAAGTTTGCTTTTTGCTAACGTTCGCACTTACTCTTGTTGGTCAGCTCAGTTTTTGTGTGGTCAGCCAGCCCGGCTGGGCTGTGCTGAATCTCCACTCTTATTTATCTGTATTTGCCAATTTGCCTTTTATTAGATTGGCCTCTTTTTTGCTCTGTCTCAGAATATTTCAGAGTGATGATCTAGTGGGAGAAGTCTAGTGACTTCAGGGTTAATTTTGTTATCAGATGTGTTGGACATTATTTTGGGTAGGGTTTTTTGGCAGATTGTAGACAGTATCTTTCCTTTCCTGTCCTTTCAAGTTAGTTTGGCCCCATCATTTGCTCAGCCTTTTTTTCTGCCTTTGTTTGTGTTTTCATCTTGCTTCACCGTCAATACTTGTGGGGGGCTGAGAAGAGAAGAAAAAGAACCACTGCAAATAGCACACACTGAACCAATACAAAAACAATGTTTTATTGATGCAGCAATACAATTAAAAACATAATAAAAACATATGAAGCATCCCACAATATATAACAGTGAAGTATGGCATATGACACTTATAGATTATGCTGTAATAACCTGTATATCAACCATGTGGTCCAACCTCACTGCAATTAATCACAACAACCACCCCATAAACCTGCTCATGGAGACCAAGGGCCCTAATATTGCAAAGTCACTGCATGAAATAATTCCATGCATGTGTCCCTAAATATTCACTGGTTAGGGCACACAGGCCATAATAAGCCAACAGCAATATGGCCAATGCCCACAATCCAATATTCAATTGTACCACACAAAAATTACTCCAGAGCAACCAATAATAAGGTCGCAGTGAAAATACAGCTATAACCAAGTGGGTGCTACACCCAGGATCATACCCCACGCATATTGCCGCAACCCATGCAGCTTCATCAGGGGAGGGGGGGCTGTCTTTCCTTTGGGGTCTGCTCTGGGGGAGTTAGTTTTCCCTTTTCTTACTTTAGGCTTATTTAGTTCTCCGGTTGTAACGAGGCGTCCAGGACCGTCGTAGGCACGCTCCACGACTGCTGCTAGTTGTGTGTTAAGATCAGGGGATCTGCAATCTGCATAGTTACCAACCTCTCTGGTTTTCTGAGACTTAGCGTGTGTTGTTTTTCTCCTCGGTGACCCATTCATAACAGTAGGTCCAGGGAACAGGCCCTCACTCCTGTCCCTTCACTATAAAGCCTGGGCCTCATTATACAGCTGTCCAGGGGTCTAGTGAAGGCTTTTTAGCTCTTTCCTCAGTCTGTAGCTCCTGAGAACAGGCCCTCTCTCCTGTCCCTTCACTATAAAGCCTAGGCTTCATTATACAGCTGTACAGGGGTCTAGTGAAGGCTTTTTAGCTCTTTCCTCAGTCTGTAGCTCCTGAGAACAGGCCCTCTCTCCTGTCCCTTCACTATAAAGCCTAGGCCTCATTATACAGCTGTACAGGGGTCTAGTGAAGGCTTTTTAGCCTATTCCTCGGTCTGTAGCTCCTGGGCACAGACCCTCACTCCTGTCCCTTCACTATAAAGCCTGGACCTCATTATACAGCTGTACAGGGGTCTAGTGAAGGCTTTTTAGCTCTTTGCTCAGTCTGTAGCTCCTGAGCACAGGCCCTCACTCCTGTCCCTTCACTCTAAAGCCTGGACCTCATTATCAATCTGTACAGGGGTCTAGTGAAGGCTTTTTAGCTTTTTCCTCAGTCTGTAGCTCCTGGGAACAGACCCTCACTCCTGTCCCTACACTATAAAGCCTGGGCCTCATTATACAGCTGTACAGGGGTCTAGTGAAGGCTTTTTAGCCCTTTCTTCAGACTGTAGCTCCTGGGAACAGGCCCTCACTCCTGTACAGGGGTCTAGTAGTGGGAATGTGGACAGAGCAGGAGACATTGCCGGACACACATCAGGGGATCAGCTGATGTTACTGAACCCCAGTAACACAGGAACAAGCGTTGATTGTGCAGATGCCACTTCTGAGCAGCAGCTGGTGGTGTTGGTGGCCAGGGAAAATACTAGAGACAGAGTGGAGCCAGAGGCCTAGTTGGAGCAAGTTTGAAATCAGCAGTAGTGTGAATGTAAAGGCAGCAGTAGACTTTGCCACCCACACAGCAGGGGAGCAGCTGGCGTTACTGAACCCTACTAACACAGGAGCATGTGTTTTTCTCTGTGCAGTCGGCACTTCTGAGCAGCAACTGGCAGTGTTGTTGGAGCCCAGGGTGAATCACGGAGCAGGCTGAGGCCTAATTGCAGCAATTGAAAATCTGATGTAGTTTGAATGTAGAGGCAGCAGTAGACTTTGCCACCCACACAGCAGGGGAGCAGCTGGCGTTACTGAACCCTACTAACACAGGAGCATGTGTTTTTCTCTGTGCAGTCGGCACTTCTGAGCAGCAACTGGCAGTGTTGGAGCCCAGGGTGAATCATGGAGCAGGCTGAGGCCTAATTGCAGCAAGTTTTATATGTGATGTAGTTTGAATGTGGAGGGAGCAGCAGATATTGCCGTCCACACAGCAGGGGAGCAGCTGGCGTTACTGAACCCCACTAACACAGGAGCTAGTGTTTTTTTCTGTGCGGACGGCACTTCTGAGCAACAACTGGCGGTGTTGGAGCCCAGGGTCAATCATGGAGTAGGCTGAGGCCTAATTGCAGCAAGTTTTATATGTGATGTAGTTTGAATGTGGAGGCAGCAGGAGATATTGCCATCCACACAGCAGGGGAGCAGCTGGCGTTACTAAACCCCACTAAAACAGGAGCATGTGTTTTTCTCTGTGCGGACAGCACTTCTAAGCAACAACTGGCGGTGTTGGAGCCCAGGGATTACAGTTCAGGTGGTAGAAACATGAACACAACAGGAGACCTGGATACTGTTGCCAACCAATTATTTATTCTGGAAGAGGACTGGCAAATTCCTGCGAGATCCAGGCCTTGTTCATTTTCAGAAAAGTAAGCCGGTCAACATTATCGGAGGATAGTCGCGTGCGACGGTCTGTTAGTACACCACCTGCGGCACTAAAGACGCGTTCTGATAATACACTAGAAGCAGGGCAAGCCAGCACCTCCAATGCATACTGGATAAGCTCTGGCCATGTATCTAGCTTAGAGACCCAAAACTTGAAGGGGGAAGAGCCGTCTGGGAGTACACTGACAGGGCAAGACATGTAGTCTGTCACCATCTGACAGAAACGTTGCCTCCTGCTTACTGGAGCCGTCTGTGATGGTATAGACATTTGTGGCGGGCACGCAAAACTTTGCCACATTTGGGCCATACTGGTCTTGCCTTGTGCTGAGGCACTGCCTCTGCTCCCTCTTTGTGCAGAGCTTCCTCCACTGCCTCGACGCACAGAGCTGCTTTGTAAAGCACTAGCAGCACTGCTCTCGGCTGGAATGGAGAACATGATGGAATGCACCAATGTCTCTTGGTACTCCCGCATTTTACGCTCCCGGTTCTACGGTGTTATGAGGCTTTGTAAGTTGTCCCTGTAGCGAGGATCTAGGAGGGTGTACACCCAATAATCTGCCGTGTTGAGAAGTTGAGAATGTGGGCGATGCGCCGGTCGTTTCTCAGGCACTGCGGCATGAAATCAACCATGTGCTGCAGACTCCCAACTGCCCAAGAAACGCTGTTCCCTGCTTGAGGCGTCATCTCTGCCTGCTCTGCATCACCCCACCCTCGCTGTACAGTCATGGCCAAAAGTTTTGAGAATGACCCAAATATTATATTTTCACATGATCTGCTGCCCTCTGGTTTTTATGTGTGTTTGTCAGATGTTTTTATCACATACAGAAATATAATTGCAATCATATTATGAGTAACAAAAGGTTATATTGACAGTTAGAATGAGTTAATGCAGCAAGTCAATATTTGCAGTGTTGACCCTTCTTCTTCAGGACCTCTGCAATTCTCCCTGGCATGCTCTCAATCAACTTCTGGATCAAATCCTGACTGATAGCAGTCCATTCTTGCAAAATCAATGCTTTTATTTTGTCTGAATTTGAAGGTTTTTGTTTGTCCACCCGTCTCTTGATGATTGACCACAAGTTCTCAATGGCATTAAGATCTGGGGAGTTTCCAGGCCATGGTCCCAAAATCTCTATGTTTTGTTCCCTGAGCCATTTAGTTATCACCTTTGCTTTATAGCAAGGTGCTCCATCATGTTGAAAAAGGCATTGTTGATCGCCAAACTGCTCTTGGACGGTTGGGAGATGTTGCTCTCGGAGGACATTCTGGTACCATTCTTTATTCATGGCTGTGTTTTTAGGCAAGACTGAGAGAGAGCCCATTCCCTTGGCTGAGAAGCAACCCCACACATGAATGGTTTCAGGATGCTTTACAGTTGGCATGAGACAAGACTGGTGGTAGTGCTCACCTCGTCTTCTCCGAATAAGCCGTTTTCCAGATGTCCCAAACAATCGAAAAGGGGATTCATCAGAGAAAATGACTTTACCCCAGTCCTCAGCAGTCCACTCCCTGTACCTCTTGCAGAATATCAGTCTGTTCATGATATTTTTTCTGGAGAGAAATGGCTTCTTTGCTGCCCTCCTTGAGACCAGGCCTTGCTCCAAGAGTCTCTGCCTCACAGTGCGTGCAGATGCACTCACACCTGCCTACTGCCATTCCTGAGCAAGCTCTGCACTGCTGGTAGCCCGATCCCGCAGCTGAAACACTTTTAAGAGACGGTCCTGGCGCTTGCTGGTCTTTCTTGGGCGCCCTGGAGCCTTTTTGGCAACAAGGGAACCTCTCTCCTTGAAGTTCTTGATGATGCGATAGATTGTTGACTGAGGTGCAATCTTTCTAGCTGCGATACTCTTCCCTGTTAGGCCATTTTTGTGCAGTGCAATGATGACTGCACGTGTTTCTTTAGAGATAACCATGGTTAACAGAAGAGAAACAATAATGCCAAGCACCAGCCTCCTTTTAAAGTGTCCAGTGGTGTCATTCTTACTTAATCATGACAGATTGATCTCCAGCCCTGTCCTCATCAACACCCACACCTGTGTTAATGGAGCAATCACTGAAACAATGTTAGCAGGTCCTTTTAAGGCAGGGCTGCAATGATGTTGAAATGTGTTTTGGGGGATAAAGTTCATTTTCTAGGCAAATATTGACTTTGCAAGTAATTGCTGTTAAGCTGATCACTCTTTATAACATTCTGGAGTATATGCAAATTGCCATTAGAAAAAATGAAGCAGTAGACTTTGTAAAAATTAATATTTGTGTCATTCTCAAAACTTTTGGCCATGACTGTACATACTGACCATAGCATTGTGTACCTCCCTCCTCTGGAGAGATGTCTTCCTCCTCCATTGTCTCCTCCTCATCCTCCTCACAAAGTGTCCCCTGCCTAGGCCTTTGTGAGGAACCACGTAGCGCAGACTGTCCAGAAGCAGATGGCATTTGTGACTCCTCATCCTCCACCTCTTCCAAAACCTCCTCCCTTAGTGCTTGCAGTGTTTTTTGAAGCAGGCAGATAAGGGGGACAGTCATACGGACTAGTGCATCATCTGCACTCGCCATCCACGTGGAATCATCGAAGGCACGCAAAACAAGGCAGATGTCCTTCATGGAGGCCCACTCAGTGGTGCTGAAGTGTGACCGGCGCACAGTGCGACTTGTTTGCGCCTGATGCATCTGGTACTCCATTACTGCTGCCTGCTGCTCACACAACCGCTCCAATATATGTAACGCTGAATTCCACCTGGTGGGTAGGTCACATATGATGCGATGTTCCGGAAGGCGTAATCGGCGCTGCTGAGCTGCAATGCGCGATCTTGCCATGCTGGAACACCGCAAGTGAGCGCACTCTATGCGGACCTTGGGCAGCAGTGCATCAAGATCCGGATAGTCCCTCAGAAAGCTCTGCAAGACCAAGTTGAGCACATGTGCCAGACATGGGATATGAGTGAGGTTGCCTAGGCCTAGAGCTGCCACCAGATTTCGGCCATTGTCACACACTACCAAGCCTGGCTGGAGATTCGCTGGCACAAACCACACGTCGCTCTCCTGCTTGATGGCATTCCAGAGCTCCTGCGCTGTGTGGCTTCGATTCCCCAAATTAATTTCAGGACGGCCTATTGACGTTTGGCCACGGCTGTGCTCATATCGGTCGTAACAGGCTCCTGCAGCGCTGATTCAGAGGAACTGGAGTATGAGGAGGAGTCAATGTGTACAGACTGGATTCCTGCAATCCTTGGAGTTGACAGAACACATACAGCGCCACTCTCAAGATCTGTACCCGGCTCCACAACATTGACCCAATGGGCAGTGAGGGAAAGGTATCGTCCCTGTCCATGGTTACTGGTCCACGCATCGGTGGTCAGGTGGACCTTGCTACTGACGGCGTTTAGTAGCGCATGTTTAATTTTTCCCTCCACATGCTTTTGCAGGGCAGGGACGGCTTGCCTGCTGAAATAAAAGCGGCTGGGCATGGTGTATTGTGGGACTGCCAATGCCATGAAGTTCCGGACGGTGTCTGTCTCCACCTGCCTGAATGACAGCATTTCAAGGGCCAGTAGTTTGGCAATGCCAGCAATCTGAGCCTGTGCTCGGGGATGGTTTGCCGAGTATGGCCACCTTTTTCTCCCATGCCTGTGCTACCGATGGCTATAGAGTGGCCTGGGAGTATGAGGATGAACGGGGACGTGGTGCTGTGGGTGGAATATCACTGGGTCTCTGGACAACAGTGCCAGAGGTTCTTCCATTCCATGGCGATCCTGTGAGGAAGCCGAACCAGCTGTGTGTGAGCTGGAGGAAGAGGCTACAACACGAGCTGAAGAGGTGGTAGGTGGTGCTGTAGGTTGGCCTACGTCTTCAGTGTGTCTTTGTAACTCCACCACGTGCTTGGTCCGCACATGTTTCCACATATTTGTGGTATTGAAGTTGCTGACACTTTCCCTCTTTTTACTTTCTGGTGACACAGCTTGCATTTGACAAAACAAATGTCATCTGCAACTGTGTCAAAAAAGGACCAGGCACTGCAAGTCTTGGGAGCGCCCGTTTTGGCTTTTGGAAGAGGAATGCTCCTAACGGGTGCTGAAGTGGAGGCTACAGGCAACCAAGTCTGCCCCTCCCTCTCCCTCCTGTTTTGGCCGTTCGGGGAATCTCTTCCTCAGAGCTGCTCCCACCACCTTCCTGTTCCTCACGCCATGATGGGTCAAGGACCTCATCATCTACACTCCCCTCTTCAAACACCTGCTTCTCTTGGGTAGTCTCAGCAGCACCGTACGCACCAGAAAGTGGCACCTGAGTCTCATCATCTGATGCGTACTGAGGTGTGCTGAAAATAGGCACGGGCCCACCTGCCTCTTCAGATTCAGAGGGACAAAGCAGTTGCGCATCACTGCATACTCCCTCTTCTTCACATTCTTGAATGCTGCTTGGCTGGCCCCCTCTTCCAAGCCAACAGATTCAGGGAACAGAAGTAGAGACTGAGATGGCTCCTGTACAGGGTTCTGACTGCCTGGGCAATTTGGCAGGTGGTGAAGAGACAGATGGTTGCTCTTCAGTGCTCTGGCCCTGAGAGGATGTGGAAGTCATTGAAGTCGAGGCGTTAGCTGCCATCCATCCAACAATGGCTTCAATTTGTTTGTCCCGCAGCAGTGGGGTACGGCGAGGTCCTACAAAGCTGCGCATAAAGGACTGTTGCCTGGTAAAACTGGGGGATGCTCTCACTGGTGCCCGCAGCAGGCACAGAATCCCCACGTCCTCTCCCTGCTGAATCCCCACGTCCTCTCCCTGCTGCAACTCCACGACCATGTGCCTTACTCCCTGCCTTCTTCATCTTGGTAGACTGATAAAGATAGGCAGAAAAGTACAAAGGGTGCTTAGTGTGCTTATTCCTGAACAGCTGCTAACAGGTATAAGAAACACTAATTTTATAAAGTGTGTGGACTACACTTTAATATGAGCTAATGTGGCCTACACAACTGTCAAGTGGAGTGTTTGGTGAACTTTATTTTGTTTTTTTTCAAAAAAACAAAAAGGATGTGACCAAAGATGTGAAAGCGATAGTATCACAAACTTTTTGGAGCTATTACAATGCAGGAAGGTAACCTACAATGCAATAACTGAGGCTCCAAAAAATAGGGTAATACTAATCTGGCTGTGGCTGCAGGGCACAAGCCAGAAAAAAAGCTCCTCTATGTACTCCTATATAGTGTTTGCAACCAACCAATGTAGATGGATACGGATGGATGCACACTAATAGGAGAATTAATGAAAAATGAGCTGCAATAAAAGAAAAATATGTGTGAGGCATTGACGCACGCTGAGCGGCCTACAACCAGACGTGGCTGCAGGACACACTACAGCGTGAGCTGCACTCACACAGAGACCTCTCAGACAGCCATGAGCAGTGCAGATAACTGGGCACTAGCACTGAAAGGCTGCAGAAAGGCTCCGCTGTCTACTCCTATAGTGTTTGCAACCAATGTATATGGATACGGATGGATGAACACTAATAGGAGAATTAATGAAAAATGAGCAGCAATAAAAGAAAAATATGTATGAGGCAGTGACGCACGCTGAGTGGCCTACAACCAGACGTGGCTGCAGGACACACTACACAGCGTGAGCTGCACTCACACAGACCTCGCAGACAGCTGTGAACAGCACTGCAAGGCAAAAGAAAGCTACACTGATTGATAATGTAGCCTGGGTAAAGCACAATATTATTTAGAAAATCGCTATCGCTAACTGTCCCTCAGAGTCTTGAACAGCAGCCTGTTCCTAACTGAATTCACAGCAGAGTGAACCCGAAATGGAGGCGGCGGCTTTTATAGTGCATCATGACATCATTTCAGCAGCCAATCACAGCCATTCCATTAGTTAACATGCCTACATGCCTAACAGGATGTGCCCACACTCCTGAGGATTGCCATTGGCTGAATCAAATCAAACTGGCTCATAGCATTATGGGAACTTCCGATTCCGGTATTCAATATGCAAAAAGTATCAGAACTCAGTATCGGAATTCCGATACCGCGAATATCGGCCGATACCCGATATTTGCGGTATCGGAATGCTCAACACTATTAAGCAGGCTTAATGTCGCCTTTAAATAGCAAGATGACATTAACCCATTATTATTAATCCATGAGCCACCGCTAAAGGCAATGGGAATAGAGAGGCTAAGTGCCAGAAAAGGCGTATCTTTTAGATGTGCCTTTTCTGGGGTAGCTGTGGGCAGACTTTTGTAGCCGGGGGGGCACAAAAACAATGGTCCCTCTCTAGGCTATTAAGATCTGCCCTCACTCACTGGCTTTCCCTCTCTGGCAGTGAAAATACCGTGGCAGCCAACGCAATTTTTTTCAATGAATTAACCCCTTAATTTAACACCTACACTGTGTGCAGTATTATTAGGCAAATGAGTATTTTGATCACATCATCCTTTTTGTACATGTTGTCCTACTCCAAGCTGTATAACCTTGAAAGCCAACTGCCAATTATGTAAATCGGGTGGTTTGCATCTCTAATGAGGAGGGGTGTGGTCTAATGACATCAACACCCTATATAAGGTGTGCTTAATTATTAGGCAACTTCCCTTCCTTTGGCAAAATGGGTCAGAAGAGAGATTTGATGGACTCTGAAAAGTCAAAACTTGTGAGATGTCTTGCAGAGGGATGCAGCAGTCTTGAAATTGCCAAACTTTTGAAGCATGATCACCAAACAATCACGCGTTTCATGGCAAATATCCAACAGGGTCGCAAGAAGCGTGTTGATAAAAAAAAGGCGCAAAATAACTGCCCATGAATTGAGGAAAATCAAGCGTGAAGCTGCCAAGATGCCATTTGCCACCAGTTTTGCCATATTTCAGAGCTGCAACGTTACTCGAGTAGCAAAAAGCACAAGGTGTGCCATACTTAGGGACATGGCCAAGGTAAGGAAGGCTGAAAAACGACCACCTTTCAACAAGAAACATAAGATAAAACATCAAGATTGGGCCAAGAAATATCTTAAGACTGATTTTTCTAAGGTTTTATGGACTGATGAAATGAGAGTGACTCTTGATGGGCCAGATGGATGGGCCCGAGGCTGGATCAGTAAAGGCCAGAGAGCTCCACTCCGAGTCAGACGCCAGCAAGGTGGAGGTGGGGTACTGGTATGGGCTGGTATCATCAAAGATAAACTTGTGGGACCTTTTTGGGTTGATGATGGAGTGAAGCTCAACTCCCAGACCTACTGCCAGTTTCTGAAAGACACCTTCTTCAAGCAGTGGTACAGGAAGAAGTCGGTATCGTTCAAGAAAAACATGATTTTCATGCAGGACAATGCTCCATCACATGCATCCAAATACTCCACAGTGTGGCTGCCCAGTAAAGGTCTAAAAGAAGAAAAAATAATGACATGGCCCCCTTGTTCCCCTGATCTGAACCCCATAGAGAACTTGTAGTCCCTCATAAAATGTGAGATCTACAGGGAGGGAAAAAAGTACACCTCTCAGAACGGTGTCTGGGAGGCTGTGGTGGCTGCTGCACGCAATGTTGATCGTAAACAGATCAAGCAACTGACAGAATCTATGGGTGGAAGGCTTTTGAGTCATCGTAAAGAAAGGTGGCTATATTGGTCACTGATTTTTTTTTGTTTTATTTTTGAATGTCAGAAATGTTTATTTCTAAATTTTGTGTTGTTATATTGGTTTAAATAAGTAAGCTAGATGGGTATATATTAGGTTTTTATTTTATTAAGTTGCATAAATTGCAATGGCGTATCAGCGCCGTGAATTCACGGCGCTGTGGAAAGTGTATAGAGCCTCCCAGAGTCGGATTTTCTCCGGGGTCTTGGCTGCTGGGGGTAGCCGAGACCCCAGAGAACATGATTCAGGTCGGATTTACCGACCACGCTTTTGTGATTGCCATTATTAACCGTATAACGGCGACTGCAAAAAAAGTCGCGATTTTGCTTTCACTTTCTCGCTCCTCTGATGTGATCACACATTAGAGAAAAGAGAAATACGATCCCCGATCCCCCCCACGGTACCTCCCGGTGGTCCGCGGGCCCTCCTGCCTCCTCCGGTGGGCGCCGCCATCTTGATCCGGGAAGAAAGTGGTGGGCGCATATGCAATGCGCCCGCGGAATCTGCCGGCCGGCAGATTCCATTCATTCATTCAATGTACATTTTGATCACTGTGATAAACCCTGTCACAATGATCAAAATAAAAAAATAGTAAGCAACCCCCCCCTTTATCACCCCCTTAGGAAGGGAAATATAATGAAATAAAGAAAATATATTTATTTTCATTTTTCCATTAGGGTTAGGATAAGGATTAGAATTAGGGTTAGAATTAGGGCTAGAGTTGGGATTAGGGTTAGGATTAGGGTTGGGATTAAAGTTAGGGTTGGGATTAGGGTTAGGGGTGTGTTGGGGTTAGAGATGGAGCTAGAATTGAGGGTTTTCCACTAATTAGGCACATTAGGGGTCTCCAAACGCGACATGGCACCACCATTGATTCCAGCCAATTTTGCGTTCAAAAGTCAAATGATGCTCCCTCCCGTCCGAGCCCAGATGTGTGCCTAAACAGTGGTTTACCACAACATAGGGGCATCAGCGTGCTCAGGACAAATTGCACACCAACTTTGGGGGTCTATTTTTTTCTGTTCCCCTTGGGAAAATGAAAAAATAGTAGGCTAAAAAATAATTTTTGAGAATTTTTTTTTTATTTTCACGGCTCTGCGTTATAAACTTCTGTGAAGCACTTGGGAGTTCAAAGTGCTCATCACACATCTAGATAAGCTCCTTTGGGGGTCTAGTTTCCAAAATTGGGTCACTTGTGGGGGGTTTATACTGTTTAGGCACATCAGGGGCTCTGCAAACGCAACATGATGCCCGGAGAACATTCCAAAAAAGTCTGCATTCCAAAATGGCGCTCCTTCCCTTCCGAGCTCTCCCATGCACCCAAACAGTGGTTTCCCCCCCACATATGGGCTATCAGCATGTTCAGGACAAATTGCACAACTTTTGTGGTCCAATTTCTCCTGTTACCCTTGGAAAAATAAAAAATAGTGGGCTAAAAAAATCTTTTCTGAGGAAAAAAAAGATTTTTTATTTTCATGGCCCTGCGTTTATAAACTTCTATGAAGCACTTGGGGGTTCAAAGTGCTCACCACACATCTAGATAAGCTCATTTGAGGGAGTCTAGTGTCCAAAATGGGGTCACTTGTGGGGGGTTTCTGCTGTTTAGGCACATCAAGGGCTCTGCAAATGCAATATGATGCCCGCAGAATATTCCATCAAAGTATGCATTCCAAAATGGCACTCTTTCCCTTCCCTTCCGAGCTCTCCCATGCATCTAGACAGTGGTTCCCCCCACATATGGGGTATCGGTGTACTCAGGACAAATTGCACAACAACTTTTGTGGTCCAATTTCTCCTGTTAGCTTTGTGAAAATAAAAAATAGTGGGCTAAAACATCATTTTTCAGGGAAAAAAATGATTTTTTATTTTCTCTGCTCTGCGTTATAAACTTCTGTGAAGCACTTGGGGGTTTAATGTGCTCACCACACATCTAGATTAGCTCCTTGGGGGGGTATAATTTCAAAATGGTGTCACATGTGGAGTTTTTTCACTGTTTAGGCACATCAGGAACTCTCCAAATGCGACATGGCGTCCGATCTCAATTCCAGCCAATTCTCCATTACAAAGGTCAAACGGTGCTCCTTCCCTTCTGAGGTCTGCCGTGCACCCAAACAGTGGTTTGCCCCCACATATGGGGTATGGGCGTATTCAGGAAAAATTGCACAATAACTTCTGGGGTATAATTTCTCCTGTTACCCTTGGGAAAATAAAAATTTGGGGGTGAAAAGATCATTTTTGTGGAAAAAAAAATTATTTTTTATTTTCACGGCTCTACGTTATAAGCTTCTGTGAAGCATTTGGAGGTTCAAAGTGCTCATCACACATCTACATAAGTTCCCTAAGGGGTCTAGTTTCCATAATGGGGTCACATGTTGGGGGTTTCCACTGTTTAGACACATCAGAGGCTCTCCAAATGCAACATGGTGTCCGATCTCAATTCCAGCCAATTCTGTATTGAAAAAGTCAAACGGCGCTACTTCCCTTCCGAGCTCTGCTGTGAACCCAAAAAGTGGTTTTAACCCCACATATGGGGTATCTGCGTATTCAGGAGAAATTGCACAACAAATATTGTGGTTCACTTTCTCTTTTAACCCCTTCACTACCAAGGGTGGTTTGCACGTTAACTCCCGGGCCAATTTTTACAATTCTGACCATTGTACCTTTATGAGGTCATAACTCTGGAACGCTTCCATGGATCCCGGTGATTCTGACATTGTTTTCTCGTGACATATTGTACTTCATGTTAGTGGTAAAATTGCATTCAAATAACTTGCGTTTATTTGTGAAAAAAACAGAAATTTGGCGAAAATTTTGAAAATTTCGCAATTTTCCAACTTTGAATTTTTATGCCCTTAAATCACAGCGATACGGCACACAAAAAACTTAATACATAACATTTCCCACATGTTTACTTTACATCAGCACAATTTTGGAACCAAAATTTTTTTTTGTTAGGAAGTTATGAGGGTTAAAAATTGACCAGCGATTTCTCATTTTTGCAACACCATTTTATTTTTAGGGACCACTTCACATTTGAAGCCACTTTGAGGGGTCTATATGATAGAAAATACCCAAAAGTGACACCATTCTAAAAACTGCACCCCTTAAGGTGCTTAAAACCACATTCAAGAAGTTTATTAACCCTTTAGGTGCGTCACAGGAATTTTTTGAATATTAAGAAAAAATGAACATTTAACTTTTTTTCACAAAAAAAATACTTCAGGTTCAATTTTCTTTATTTTACCAAGGTCAACAGGAGAAATTGGACTGCAAAAGTTATTGTGCAATTTGTCCTGAGTACGCTGATACCTGATATGTGGGGGGGAACCACTGTTTCGGCGCATGGCAGACCTCAGTAGGGAAGGAGCGTCGTTTGACTTTTTCAATGCAAAATTGGCTGGAATTCAGATCGGACGCCATGTCGCGTTTGGAGAGCCCCTGATGTACCTAAACAGTGGAAACCCCCCCAAGTGACCCCATTTTGGAAACTAGACCCCCCAAGGAACTTATCTAGATATGTGGTGAGAACTTTGAACCCACAAGGGCTTCAAAGAAGTTTATAACGTACAGCGGTACAATTAAAAAATCATATTTTTTCCACAAAAATGATCTTTTCACCCCCAATTTTTATTTTTCCAAGGGTAACAGGACCCTAAAAGTTATTGTGCAATTTGTCCTGAGTACGCTGATACCCCATATGTGGGTGTAAATGACTATTTGGGCGCATAGCAGAGCTCGGAAGGGAAGCAGCGCCATTTGACGTTTTTGGCTAGAATTGAGATCGGACACCATGTCGCGATTGGAAAACCCCTGATGTACCAAAACAGTGGAAACCCCCCACAAATGACACCATTTTGGAATCTAGACCCCCCAAGGAACTTATCTAGATGTGTGGTGAGAACTTTGAACCCCCACGGGCTTCACAGAAGTTTATAACGTACAGCAGTACAATTAAAAAATCATATTTTTTCCACAAAAATGATCTTTTCACCCTCAATTCTTATTTTTCCAAAAGTAACAGGACCCTAAAAGATATTGTGCAATTTATCCTGAGTACGCTGATACCCCACATGTGGGTGTAAACCACTATTTGGGCGCATGGCAGAGCTCGGAAGGGAAGCAGCGCCATTTGACGTTTTTGGCTGGAATTGAGATCGGACACCATGTCGCGTTAGGAAAGCCCCTGATGTACCAAAACAGTAGAAACCCCCCACAAATGACACCATTTTGGAAACTAGACCCCCCAAGGAACTTATCTAGATGTGTGGTGAGCACTTTGAACCCCCCAGTGCTTCACTGAAGTTTATAACGTCCGGGCGTGAAAATAAAAAAATCGTATTTTTTCCACAAACATCATCTTTTAGTCCCCATTTTTTTATTTTCCCAAGGGTAACAGGAGAAATTGGACCCCAAAAGTTGTTGTCCAATTTGTCCTGAGTACGCTGACACCCCATATGTGGGAGAAAACTACTGTATGGGGACACGTCGGGGCTCGGAAGGGAAGTAGTGACGTTTTGGAATGCAGAGTTTGATGGATTGGTCTGTGGGTGTCATGTGCGTTTGGAGAGCCCCTGATGTACCTAAACTATTGAAACTCCCCACAAGTGTCCCCATTTTGGAAACTAGACCCCCCACGGAGCTTATCTAGATGTGTGGAGAGCACTTTGAACCCCCAAGTGCTTCACAGAAATTTATAACGCCTGGGCGTGAAAATAAAAAAAACATTTTTTTCCGCAAAATTATATTTTTGCCCCCAATCTTTTATTTTCCTAAGGGTAACAGGAAAAATTGGACCCCAAAAGTTGTTTTGTAATTTGTCCTGAGTAGGCTGATACCCTACATGTGGGGGTAAAACACTGTTTGGGCGCATGGCAGAGCTTGGAAGGGAAGGAGCACCATTTGACTTTTTCAACGCAGAATTGGCTGGAATTGAGATCAGACGCCATGTTGCCTTTGGAGAGCACCTGATGTGCCCAAACAGTGGAAACCCCCCAATTATAACTCCAACCCTAACCTCAACACACCCCTAACCCTAATCTGAGCCCTAGCCCTAACCCTAGCCCTAACCCTAACCCTAGCGGGAAAATGGAAATAAATACATTTTCTTTTAGTTTTATTATTTTTCCCTAACTAAGGGGGTGATAACGGGGGGTTTGATTTACTATTTATGGCGGTTTTTATGTTTGGCGGCTGTCGCACGCTAAAAGACGCTTTTTATTGTAAAAATAGTTTTTGCCTCACCACATATTGTGAGCTATAATTTTTCCGTCTTTTGACCCACTGAGTCATGTGAGGTCTTATTTTTTGCGGGACGAGTTGACGTTTTTATTGCTACCATTTTCGGGCATGTGACATTTTTTGATCGCTTTTTATTCTGATTTTTGGGACGCAGAATGAACAAAAACCAGCGTTTCATGAATTTCTTTTGGGGGGTGCGTTTACACCGTTCCGCGTGCGGTAAAATTGATAAAGCGTTTTTATTCTTCGGGTCAGTACGGTTACAGCGATACCTCATTTAGGTCTTTTTTTATGTTTTGTCGGTTTTTTGCAATGAAAACAATTTTATATAAAAAATAATTATTTTTGCATCCCTTTATTCTGCGAGCTATAACTTTTTTATTTTTTTGCAGATGATGCTGTATGGCGGCTCGTTTTTTGCGGGATAAGATGACGTTTTCAGCGGTACCATGGATATTTATATGCGTCTTTTTGATCGCGCGTTATTGCACTTTTTGTTCGTGGTATGATAATAAATCATTATTTTTTGCTTCGTTTTTTATTTTTATTTTTTAAGGGGTTCGCTAAAGGGGTTAACTAATGGGACAGTTTTATAGGGCAGGTCATTACGGACGCGGCGATACCAAATATGTGTACTTTTATTGTTTTTGTTTTTTTTTATTTTGAAAAAATGGATTTATTGGGGAATATTTTTTTTTTCAGCGATCTGTCACAGGCACTGCTGCAGACTTCCTCATGCCTGCACTTTGAGGAAGTCAGCTCCCTGCAGGCCCCCGGAGGTCCCCGTCGCCATCTTGGATCCGGGGGCCTGTAGGGAAAGAGACCCCGCAGCAGTGCTGCACATTGCGCTGCCGTGGGGAGCTCAGGGAAGCACGGAGGGAGCCCCCTCCCTGCCGATGCTTCCCTTTAACCCCCGGTACACCGCGATCGCGTTTGATCGCGGTGTGCAAGGGGTTAACGTGTCGGGGGCGGTCCGTGACTGCCCCTGACACATTGTGCCGGGTGTCAGCTATGATAATTAGCTGACACCCGGCCGCGATCAGCGGCGCTCACCACGTGGGCGCCGCTGATCGCTGGGACGTAATATTCCGTCCATGGTAGTTAGGTCCAGGGTCACATGGACGGAATATTACGTCCTTTGTAGGTAAGGGGTTAACACTTGTGAAAATAAAAATAATTGGTTCTGAAGTAAATTTTTTGCAAAGAAAAGTTAAATGTTAATTTTTTCCTTCCACTTTGCTTCAGTTCCTGTGAAGCACGTAAAGGGTTAATAAACTTCTTGAATGTGGTTTTGAGCACCTTGCGGGGTCCAGTTATTAGAATGGTGTCACTTTTGGGTATTTTGTGCCATATAAACCCCTCAAAATGACTTTAAATATGATGTGATCCCTAAAAAAAAAGGTTTTGTAAATTTTATTGTAAAAATGAGAAATCGCTGGTCAACTTTTAACCCTTATAACTTCCTAACAGAAAAAAAATTTGGTTCCAAAATCGTACTGATGTAAAGTAGATATCTCTCTGATTTATGGCCATAAAAATTTAAAGTTTGAAAATTGCAACATTTTCAAAATTTTCTCCATATTGCCGTTTTTTTCATAAACACAAGTCATATCGAAGAAATTTTACCACTAACATGAAGTACAATGTGTCACGAAAAAACTCTCTCAGATACAGTGGGATCCGTTAAAGCGTTCCAGAGTTCTGACCTCAAAGTGACACTGGTCAGAATTGTAAAAATTGGCATGTTCATAAAGCTGCAAAATGAAGGGGATAAAACATGTAAAAAACCTTTGCCTCAATGACACCTCAGCTTTGGTTGGGTGTTAGTAGTCCTTTGGTGTGACAAATATGTCAAGGTCTAAACACCTGGCTTGGAAAGAAACAATTTATTTCAGGCCGTGTACCCACGTAAGCGTTTTTACCGACAAAGACGCTTGAAAGAAGCATCCCATTCATTTTAATGAGTTCTGCACCTTTTGTGCATATTGATGCGATTTTTTCAGCAAAAAAAACGCGTGGCGGTAAAAAAACGCAGCATGCTCATTAATTTCACTGAAAAATCCGCATTTCTAACTATTTTCTATGAGACTGGGGATGCTCCGGAAAAAAACACGCGTTTTCTGGAAAGGAGCCTGGTTTTCAGTCAGGATTTTTCTGCATACGTGGGTACATAGCCTCAATGTTAACCCTATGGGTAAGTTCACACTGGGTTTTTTGCTGCTTTTTTTATGCAGCAAACCTTGTTTCTTGGCAGGAAAGAAGCAGCATTTTTGGTGCATTTTTTCAAAGCCTATTCAAGTCAATGGGTGAAAAACGCAGCAAAAACGCTGAAAGAAATGACATGCAAAGCACAAAATCCTGATGACACAAAGAACCAATGTGCGTGTATGAGATTTCTGAAATCTCGTAGGCTTTGCTGGTAATGGAAAAAGCAGCTGAAAATTAGCATAAAAAGCAACAAAAAAGCCCTGTGTGAACTTACCCTATAATTTTAAAAACGCAAACAGACGGCATACAGACCCGAGTGTTCAGCTGCATAGAAATACATGCAGCTGCACACTCCGGTCCCGAGTGCCGGCGGCAGGGTCGGGTATTCAGGTGCGAGTTTCTCATAGGTGTGACCTTGTCTAAGGGCAGAGACACACTGCCATATTTCTCGTGTGAGAATCGCACCGTAAAACTTGCACTGGCTGTCGGCTCTCCTGACCGAAACTGGACACAGTAATCTATCATGCGGTCATGCTGGGGTCAGGATCGGTGCCGGCCAGTCCGATGCGATTATCGCACGAGTTATAGGGCCGTGTGACTGCAGCCTAAGGCTACATGCACACATTCAGTATTTGTAAGTCAAAACCAGGAGTGGGTGATAAATACAGAACCTAGATCATTCATCTTAGCAGCATATATAATGGTATACAGTTGTCCCCTTATGCTATGAGGTCAAGTAACTTTTCAAAGTGGATTATGATCCATGTAGGCCTGGACACTTGTTTATCTGCTCAATACATTTATTGTGTCCTGCTGTCTTAACTTAGTTTGATTGATTGCTAACGAGTGAGGGGAGAAAAAAAAAAAGGAAGATCTTAGACCTGGCCTGCTATATATTCAGACATAGCAGTTGGGCAGGAGACAGGTAAGACAAATAAATCTATTCGCTGTACATTTGGATTACAACAAATATATACCATATGCATTTGTACAATTTATATCCTGGCCGCTGCATTCACTCACATACACCGCCCTTGCATTAACTCTTTACACGCCATCCATATCAGCCCTTCTCTTCTTTCCTCTCCTATGTATATCACTCATGCTCTTTTCACATTGCTAAACAGCACAGATCCATTCACTCACACCATCCAACACACAAGACGCTCTCACAAATCACTTAACCATCTGCTCACTCTTTCAATCCTCCTTCTCCTAGTCGCAGGAGATATCTATCCCAACCCCGGCCCCTCATGTTATAGTAAGTCAAACCCCTCAACTGCTACACTCAGAAACACCTCTAATCTTATTAATGTTCCCTGCATGCCTTCTATCTCTTTTAATTGTGCCCTATGGAATTCTCGCTTAGTGTGTAATAAACTCTCCTTCATCCATGACTTCTTCCTTTCTGATTCTCTTAACCTTCTGGCTCTTACTGAAACCTGGATTCAGCAGTCAGACACTACCGCTGCTGCTGCTCTTTCATATGGTGGATTACACTTCTCTCATACCCCAAGATTGGACAACAGAGCAGGTGGAGGCGTTGGTCTGCTCCTATCACCGAAATGTACCTTTCAGGTTATCCCTCAAGCACCCTCACTTGTCTTACCTTCTTTTGAGGTCCATGCTGTCAGACTCTACGTCCCCTTCTCCATGCGAGTGGCGGTGGTGTATTGTCCTCCGGGCTCCTCCCATCTGTTTCAGGATCACTTTGCCACCTGGATTCCACAATATCTCTCCTGTGACATCCCCACCCTCATCATGGGAGACTTCAACATTCCCATTGCCCTTCCCCTCCCACCATCTGCTTCTCACCTTTTATCTCTAACCTCCTCTTTCGGCCTCTCACAACATACTAACTCCCCCGCACATAAAGACAGAAACTCCCTCGACTTGGTCTTCTCCCGGCTTTGCTCAGTGGATGATTTCACAAACTCCCCTCTCCCGCTCTCTGACCACAACCTTCTATCATTCTCTATCAAGAACTGCCATCCCGCTCAGGTCACCCCCACTGTCCATACTTATAGAAACATACAGGCCATTAACACCCAGAAACTTATGAAGAACTTGCAGTCATCATTGGCCCCTATCTCGTGTGATGTAAGAACCTCACATAAGCCCCAGGACAGCGAGTCTCGACACCGCTGAAGTGGAGCCGGCATGCCAGCGGAGTATGAGTGTTTTTATTTTAATGAGGCCAAACATGAGGAATGAGTTCACTGAGAAAAAAAAAAGATATATAAAGTATTTTTTGGACTATAAGATGCATCTAGGTCTTAGAGCAGGAAATTAGGAAAAAAATTAGAGCAAAAAATGTGGTCAATTCTGTACTTAATATCACCTATCGTGGTATATATGGTCCCCTCACCTTCATCCTGATACACATGGCCCCCTCATCCCTATCCTGGTATGACCCCCTCATCCCTATCTTGGCAGGAATGATCGCCCTCATCCCTATACTAGTATGCATGGTCCCATCCCTATCGTGGCATTCAGGGACTCCATCTCATCGTATTATGCATGGCCCCTCTCCTTATCCTAGTATGCCTACTATGCAGGACCCCCATCTCATCCTTGTATGTAGGGCCCCATCCTGGTATACATGGCCCTATCAGAAAACATAAAAAAAAATTGCACTTACCTACCCGGTGCTCCCTCACAGCGTCCTGCTCCGGTGCCAGCAACTGCTTTATGCTTGTAAGCAGCACATAACAGGGACGTCATGCACTGCTCACAAGCAGAGCACAGGTGCTGGAGTACTCACCGTCGTTGTTCATGGGAGATCGCGGTCAGTATTCATTGCTCTTCAGTAGCGCACAGTGTCAACCACCGGCGGTCACGTGTGCCGCTACTTAAGAGAAATGAATATTCACTGGATTCATCATTCATTCATCAGGAGACTATTTAATATTGAACTATATTAAAGAGGGACTAGACGAAGAAAACCCTAAAATCATGTATCATGTTATCCAAAACAAAAAACTAGCCACATATTGGCAGATCCCAGACCTCAAACTATATACTTCGTAAGTTTATAAGGCTGGTTTCACATTAGCGCTTTTGCACGCAGCGCATCGTGCGCATGCGCCATACGCCCCTATGTTTAACATGTAGGGTGCATGGTCTAGCACTTCCACGCGTTCATGTGCGAATTTGTGCAGGTGTGCGCCTAGACGCGTTAGACGCTACATGTTGCATTTTTTGTTCCATCCAACCTCGTAAAAAAACACATGCAATCATGTGCGCATGGAATGCACCAAAAAACACATTAGTCTATGAGGTCGCAGGCGTGCGCATGGACATGCGCCCACCTGCGCTTTTGAGCGCATGCGATTTTTGATTAAACAATGTCTAGACACTTGTTTAAACCACCCCTACACAAGAAACATTGTTTGGGGGGTAGTTTTTCAGCAAAAATTGAATGAGCCATGGCGGAACACCTTAGTCCAGATCTCCAGAGTGCTACCACTGACTCACTTCACCGCACTACCGACTTCTGCTGCATACCACAGCACGGCCACCTACATTCCAAGCACTACACCACCCCAAGTCCGAGTGCTGCTGGAGACTCCAACGCCACCACCATGGCAAGCGCTGCTTCTGTCTGGACCATCACAACTGCTTGGAGCACTGCCACCGCCACCACTCCTCCAGCCTGGACCAGCACTGCTGCCACCACTCCTCCAGCCTGGACCAGCACTGCCGCCGCCACTCCTCCAGCCTGGACCAGCACTGCCATCGCCACTCCTCCAGCCTGGACAAGCACTGCAGCCACCAATCTGCCTGCAAGGAGCAGCACTGCCACCACAAATCCTCCTGCAAGGACCAGGACTGGGAACTCAACCACCGAACAGCAGCAGCATCAACGTGGGGAACCACATTTGATTTTTGCTCCCACGCAGCCAAGGTCACCAAGCTCCAGGCAGTGAGAAACATCAAGTCGTTCACCCAGCGCTAGGCGGTCAGAAACATCAAGGCGGTCAGCCAGCTCCAGAGGGTCCAGGCAGGACACACAGACACAAAAGAGACACAAAAAAAGAAAAAAAAAAACTTTAACTGTCCCTCCCCCTCACCTCCCACTGTGTCTCAACCTGCCTCAAGTTCCATCCCTGAGCTCCTTTCCGCCCCACCTTTTGTTTCACCTTCCCCTAGAACCCCTTCCTCGCCTTCCAGCCGTTTCTCGTCTCAGCACAATGTGGAACCATCTTCCTCCATACGTTGCTCCAAATAAAAAAATTTTTTTGTTAAAAATAAATTTATGGTTTACCATAATGTTTGATTAATGTCTTTCGCCGCCTACACACACCACGTCGTACTGTCTTTGCCACTACATAGCTCCATTAATGACATGTTTCTTGTGTTAATCCTGGAGATATGTGTAGTCAAAACCACAAATATATGACTTGTACTTTCACCTCCAGTCTCTTCAGTCTGCTAATATTGCACAGACTGAATAGAGGATGGTGTTGAGTGCAAGGCACTATTGTTACCTTGCCAGGTATCAAAGAGTGAAATGAGGATTGGTGTTTTACCATCCTCATTTCACTCTTTGTGACACAAGGCCAGGGGATTCTAGCTATACCTTGTAATGAAATACATCCTCTATTCATGTGTAGTGAATAAACTGAGATGATGGAGAAAATACACGTCATATGCACAATACCCTGGCCTTGTATCATAAGTATTTATCACACCTGGGCAGGTGAATACACATGAGTTAACCTGCAGCGTTGCTTCAGTCTGCATTATCTATTGCACGCAGACTGGAGCGATGCTGGAGTTTAAATCATGTGTATTCAACTGCCCAGGTGTGATAACTTCACCATGACACCAGGCCTGGGGATTGTAGAACTTGTATAAACTTTATCATCGTTATAGTCTGCGTTCATACTAAAGCCACAGTGGAGATCCTATATTAATATTTATTCTCACATGGTCAGGTGTCATAAACAGTGAAGGATGCTATTGCATCCATAAATCACTATTTGTAACATCAGGCCATGTGATACAAATATGTATTATCTCCACTGTCGCTGCACATTGAACACAACCTGTAGAGCTAATACACGTCATACAACTTAATACAGCTTGAAGAAGCTGCAGCGTAAGGTGCGTAGGGGCGGCAGGCTGGGGCAGCACTCTACCTCATGTAAGTTAATTACAGCACCTTAAATTGTTTGACTTCTCTATGCATCTCACACTTTTGATGGTGGGTAATCCCCACTATGCTGTGCACTCCTTGTTCATGCTATTTATGCTAATAGGCTAATCTTGAACTTTATATTTATGGTAGTGGGCTAATCCCCGCTCTTGTGTGCACTCTTTACTTATGCTAATTTTGCTAATGAGCGAGTTATATACTGTATGTAGTATAGCACTGATGCACTTTTTTTTTTTAGCACTAGAACACTTTATCCCGTTTTCCACTTGTGGTTAAATTGCCTATAGTAGGTTATAAAATTAAACAGGGTTTTTTTCTGTCATTTTTTCTTGTGGTTTAGTAAGATTTTTTACTGATTGTCTACATCTGTTAAGGTGCAGTTGTTGTTACTTATGCCCATATATGCCTGCATTAGCAGTGATGCTGTTTTTTAATTCTTTTGTAATACAATTTATTTGGTTTTGCAAAAACTCTGTATCCCTAGTTCCTGCATAATTGTCTCGACAAAGCGAATTCGGTGTATTATGTTGAATTTTGAGTTGTGCTATAAATTTTGGTTCCTATGATTGGGGAATTTTTTTGTGTTTAACGTCATACAACTTGTGTGTATGTAGTCACCTGGCCAGGAGTGCTAGTAAATTAATGATGTACAAAACACAGCATCATGAATTCACAAGTACACCTGGGTAGGTGACTATTGTGTTGGAGTGTATAAAAAAAAAAAAGAGTGCACTCAGAACCGGTATCCAAACAAGTTTTTTATTAACATACACACTTTGTTACACCAATTGATCTTGCCATTCCACACGTCCTACATCAGAGATAAAGTAGGCTGCAAATTGGTCCCTCATTTGGTCAACTTCAACTGATGACCTGAGAGGGTGCTGAGTGAATTCAGGCAGTGGGATTGCAGCTGGTTCTTCGAGTTCAAAGTTAGGGTGCTCTTTAGCCATAACAAAATTATGAAGAACCACACAGGCCTTCACCACCTCATCCACTGTTTCCAGCTTTAGATTAATGGCTGTGCTCATAATGCACCATCTGGAGACAATACCAAAAGCGCACTCTAGTTTTTCGGGCCCTGGTCAGTTTGTAATTAAAGATTTTTTTTTAGTGTGGTCCAAGTCACGACTGGCGTAGGGTTTCAGCAGGTTTTGGCACATTTGGAATGCCTCATCCCCAACCATTACAAATGGCTGTGGCAGACCTTTGGTGTGGGGAAGTGGCCGTGGCATGGGGAAATTAAAATGGTTGCCAATCTACGGCCCATGTCAGAGTTCTTAAAAGCCTGAGTCATTCCCCCGGCCAAATGCCCCACCGCAACAAACAGACAGTCTGCATCCGCAATGGCCATGAGTACTGTTGAAAAGTACTTTCTATATAGTACTCAGAGCCTGTTCTTTTGGGTTTTATTATCCGGATGTTTCCCATCCACAGCTCCCAAACAGTTGGGGAAATTGCAGACTGTCCAGAATCTTTCAGCGATTTCCATCCACTTTTCCGCAGTGGGCAGGGGCATAAATTCTGGACAGAGAACATCCCACAAAGGTGTCTGCAACTATTCCCAACAAGGTGGATATTCCAATCCGGTACTGGAAGTGGAGTGAAGATAGGCTCTCTCCAGTACCAGGAATCTGCGAAACAGAGAAAGAACAAAAATTAATATTTACACTGTGTTCCAAATTATTATGCAAAAAATATTTCCTCATATGTTCTCTAAATTCACCTATATGAATTGCAGTCATTGTTATTTTCCAGTCATCTACTATTCTAGTATAATTGCAATGTTTCTGAACAAACAGCCTATGAAACCAGTATATTTTTAAAAATAATAAACACTCAAAATGCATGTTCCAATTATGCACAGCCGATTTTTCAACTTTTTTATTTTTATTTTGAACAAAAAAATGGTCAATTGTGAAATTATCGCATTATCAGCTTATTACAAAATGAAATCAAACAGTTTTCAAGTCAAAACTTTATTCTCGGTGATGTTACATTTGCACATAGGACCCCTTGTTCGAAAGAAGCTTCTGAAACTCTCTCGTCCATTGAATGTCAGTTTTTGGATGGTTTGTGCTTCAATTGTTTTGCCTGTGGACAGAATACCCTCCCAGAGCTGTTGCTTAGATGTGAACTGCCTCCCGCCATCATAGACACTCTTTTTGATGATTCTCCAGAGGTTCTCAATGGGGTTGAGGGCAGGGGAAGATGGTGGCCACACCATAAGTTTGTCCTCTTTTATGCCCATAGCAGCCAGAGATGCAGATGTGTTATTTGCAGCATGAGACGGTGCATTATCATGCATGAAAATGATCTTGCTGCCGAAAGCTCGGTTCTTCCTCTTGAACCATGGCAGGAAGTGCTGCTTTAGAAACTCCACATAGATTATGGAGTTCATCTTTACCCCTTCAGGGATCCTAAAGGGGCCGACAATCTCTCTCCCCATGATTCCAGCCCAAAACATTACTCCACCTCCTCCTTGTTGGCGCCTTAGCCGTGTTTTCATGGGGTGTCCATCAACCAGCTATCCTCCACTCCATCCATCTGGAACATCGAGCGTTGCACAGCACTCATCGGTGAACAAAACAGTTTGGAAGTCAGTCTTCATGTATCGTTTGGCCCACTAGAGCCGTTTCTGCTTGTGTGCAGTGGATAGAGGTGGTCGACAGGATGGCTTACGCACAGCTGCAAACCTCTGAAGGACCCTGCATCTTGTTGTTCAAGGGATGTTGGAGGCACCAGCAGCTTCAAAAACTTGTCTGCTGCTATGACAAGGCATTTTTGCAGCTGCTCTTTTAACCTGACGCAATTGCCTGTTGGAAAGAGTCCTCAATTTTTCCTTATCAGCAGGCACACGTGTGTGCTGGGAATAAGCTACATACTTCTTGATTGTGAGATGATCACGATGAAGTGTCTTGGCAATGTTGATTGTAGTCATGCCTTGACCTAAATACTCCACAATTTGTTGCTTCTCAGCAGCCGACACATCCTTTTTCTTTCCCATTTTGGCAAAAAATGTAGGCTTGCTTAATAATGTGGAACAGCCTTCTTAAGTAGCCTTTCCTTTATTTGGACACACCTGCCAAACTAATTTCCACAGGCATCTGCAATTGCTTTCAGTGATATAAAGAGCCCTGACACACATCGCCATCAATGAGTTTAATTGACAAACAAAAAAATTCTAACCTTATCACTCCTAAACTCTTTTTGCATAATAATTTGGAACACAGTTTAGGTCTAGGCTTTTTAAAACAATAACATAAAAAAGCATTAGTACCTGGCATAACAATAATTCAGCAGGCTTTTGTTTAATACATGGCAGAACAAAAACAATTATGCAGGCATTGGTTTGTAAATATTACGTACCGTAATGTTACCAGGAGCCGTTCCTCAGGAAGAATCGTACGACGGAGCTGTGTGTCCTGTCTCCGAATGGCTTCTTGAACACGATCAAGCAAATTCATGAAGCTTTCTTGGGACATCCGGGTATAGTCAGTAAATTTCTCTGGGTTTCGCTGGAGTTCGCTGTAGAGGGTGTGGTGCGCTCCACGGCTCTCCCGGAGTTCAATACTCGGATGTATCCACAAACGCCGCCGCTGCCGTCTTCGCTGTGTCTCTCTCTCTCCCCTTTGTTGCTGGCAAGCAAATGCAAAAGCCTGAGCCAGCGCGATGTCCAAATCCAAGTTAAAGTGAAAACTCTTCCAACGCAGATCCATGTTCACAAAGGAAAAAGCAAGCAAATCTGAAGAATTTAGCTGTAAACAGTGTCTATATAAAGAATTCCCAGGTCATGTGTCCCATTGGTGGAGTATGTTTCAAGAATTTTTCCAGGATTTTCCCCCTGTGAAATGGGACATCTAGACAACGCATCTGCATAAAAAATGCAAACGCATGCAAAAACGCATGAAATCACATACAAACGCTGCATTTTTGTCGTCATGCGCACACTGATGCGTCGAAAAAAAAAAATCGCTGCGTTTACATGCGTTTGCAAGCATTTTTTCATTGCGTTTCAAGTGCGCCCGAAACGCTGAGCAAAAAGGCGCAAATGTGAAACTAGCCTTAGCCACTCCAGTCCCAGGAATAGATAGTATATGAAAATACCGTATAAACCCCTCAGAGAACACAACTTTCAGAGATAATTTCCATATTCATACTAAATAATGGCACAGATCTCCCAGACATTATGACTGCACATAACCCTAGTCTTTATACCGATATTGCACTCATTCCCTGACAGACCGCAGCATGGCCATTAGTTAGAAGCTGCAAATGATCCTTGGAGCAGGTAAGATTTCCCTGAGTGGTACATATTGGGCCGTCTGAAGACTGAGTTTAGTCTGGACAATTTGTCTGCACTACTAATTAACAGCTGTTACATTACCAAACTAGGGCAGTCCCTATAGGAGAAAACACAAGAATTATACTGTATTGTCACATACTATCTATTCCTGACACTGGAGGGGCTTATAAACTTACACAGTATATAGTCTGAGGTCTGGGATCTGCCAATATGTGGCTAGTTTTCTGACTGTTTCGGATAACATGATTTTAGTTTTTTTTTTGTCTAGTCTCGCTTGAATATAGGTCGATATTAAATAGTCTCCTGATGAGTCATCTTTTTATTGAGGACGATGAAACCCGTAGAAATGAGAGGCTTGGAGAGTGAGTATGTATACATCACCTCACCCTATATACTGAGATGTGGGGTACATGTTTTTTCTATTAGTCACCTATTGACTAACCTTCAGGGGGTGAATTATGGGTATAGTTTTACATTTGGAATTAATCAAGTTTAGTTTTATCCTTTGTCAGCAAACATGAGGAATGACAAGAGACAACCCATTTAAGAAGATTCAATTTTGGTTAAAACTATTCCAAGACTATGAACATAAAAAGTCTTCTCCCCTATGTGACATCTCTGATGTTTATTAACAGGTGATTTCCAAGTAAAATATTTCCCACATTAAGAAAATGAAAAAGGCTTCTCCTCTGTGTGACTGCTCTGATGGCGATCAAGAAGCACTTTCTGGTTAAAATATTTCCCACATTAACATGAAAAAGGCCTCTCTGTGTGAGTTCTCTGATGCTTAACACAATCTGATTTCTTGCTAAAACATTTCCCACATTCTGAACATGAAAAAGGCTTCTCACCTGTGTGACTTCTATGGTGATTAACCAAATCTGATTTCCGGTAAAAACATTTCCCACATTCTGAACATGAAAAAGGCTTCTCCCCTGTGTGACTAATATGGTGATAAACCAACTGTGATTTCCGGTTACAACATTTCCCACATTCTGAACATGAAAAAGGCTTCTCCCCTGTGTGACTTCTATGGTGATAAACCAATTGTGATTTCCGGTTAAAACATTTCCCACATTCTGAACAGAAATAAGGCTTCTCTCCTGTGTGGGTTCTTTGGTGTTCATCAAGATCCCTTTTCTGGCTAAAACATTTCCCACATTCTGAACAGGAAAACGGCTTCTCCCCTGTGTGAGTTCTCTGGTGCTTAACCAAATCTGATTTCTGGCTAAAGCATTTCCCACATTCTGAACAGGAAAAAAGCTTCTCACCTGTGTGAGTTCTATTGTGATTAACCAAATTTGATTTCCAGTTAAAACATTTCCCACATTCTGAACAGGAAAAAGGCTTCAACCCCGTGTGACTGCTCTGATGTCTAACAAGAATCGCTTTGCGGCTAAAACATTTTCCACATTCTGAACAGGAAAAAGGCTTCTCCCCTGTGTGAATTTTTCGGTGCCTAACCAATTGTGATTTATCGATAAAACATTTCCCACATTCAGAACATGAAAAAGGCTTCTCCCCTGTGTGAGATCTCTGGTGAATAACAAGACCCCTTTTCTGGTTAAAACATTTCCCACATTCTGAACATGAAAAAGGCTTCTCCCCTGTGTGAGTTCTTTGGTGTTTAACAAGATTCCCTTTATGGTTAAAACATTTCCCACATTCTGAACAGGAAAATGACTTCTTTGCTTTAAGAGCAGTTTGTTTTTTAATGCCTCTTTTGTGACTTTGATTTTCCTTAGGAGTCAGTAATGAAACAGAAGATGGGACCTGTTTCATAGGATCAGATAACAGATCTTTGCTGTGAATGGATGATGATATATCTGGAATAATAGCAATCACTTCGGTTGTATCTTGTAGGATCTCAAGATCATCAGATTTAAAAATTGAAGATGTCAGCAGTCCCTCTGATCTCCTGGTACAGTCATCTGCTAAGATAAAAAAAAAATTAATAAAATATCCTTGAGTTTTCTATTTTTGAACATTTCTACTTAAAGTGTCCTTAAAAATGGCAAGCTATGTAAAAAACTTTATTTACCAAGACAATGACAGTTCACAGTCTAATAGAAAACCTTGTTGGATGAGCCAGTAGTGTGTGGTCAACTGTTTGCTCATTCTGCCTCCCAAATATTGAATAAAAAGAAACCAATCAATGTTATGTAGGCGAAAATAATACCAATTCTCATCTCACAAAAAATAAGTCCCCACTCAGGTCCATCATCTGTCAATGGAAAAACAGATAAGGCAGGTTAGAGTTAATGCTATAGTTAGGGTGAGTGTTTGGGCTAAAGTTAGGGTTAGTTATGCTAAAGTTAGGGTTACTGTTAGGCTAAAGTAATGGTTAGGGTTTATTCTAAACTTGTGATTAGGCTAAAGAATTAGGCTTTTCTCAATTGTCTCCCCAATAATTTGGTCACGTCAGAGTTTTCTATTTCTGTAAAAAAAAAACAAAACAAATAAAATGGCCGGTCAGTATTATAGCGCAGAGGAGGCTTATGCACTTTTATGTTCTGACAGCGAAGAAAGTGCAGTGTCAGATGGAGATGAGGATTTCGAGGGCTTTAGTAGCAGCGACAGTGATAGCTCAGAAATGAGCAGTGATTCTGGTCCATCCTCACACACAAGGACCAGTACAACAAGAAGGACAAATAGCGCTTCTGGAGAAATGTCTCCAACTCAGGGAACAATGCCCAGTACTAGCGCTGTCCCTAGTGCTCGTGAATTGGCGCACACCAATGTCCAAGGGGCTTTGCCTCTTGATGTAGCATTTCCCAGATGGGAGGCTTCGGATTCGGCTACTCCATTCATCCCTAATTTTAAAGCCATTCCTGGTATAAATGTGGAGGTGGAACATTTTGGACCAATTAATTTTTTAAATTTGTTTCTGACAGATATCTTGCTAGAGCATGTTGTCCTACAAACAAATTTATATGGGTCCCAATTCATCAGCCAGAATCCACGATCTTATTATGCTAGGCCAAATTTATGGACACCAACAAATGTCCTAGAAGTGAAAACATTTTTAAGACTTACATTCGCTATGGGGCTTGTTAAAAAAATGAGCATTCGGTCCTATTGGTCAAACTGCCCTGTTTAAGCCACCACTATGTTTTCTGCCATTCTTCCTAGGACCCGTTATGAGATGCTCATGAGATTTTGGCATTTTAATGACAATAGTCAATGCCTGCCCAGAAATGTCCCAGAACATGACAGGCTATTCAAAATCAGACCCATCATCGAAGACTTGACAGAAAAGTTCTTAAAGCTCTACACCCCAACAGAAAACAATTCCATTGATGAGTCCCTTGTGACTGCACCTCAAGCAATTTATTCCTTCTAAGAGGGCAAGATTCAGAATAAAGCTCTATAAAATGTGCGAGAGTTCAACCGGATACACATCAGCTTTTCACATTTATGAGGGGAAAGATAGACAACTAAACCCACCAGGAGGCCCTACTTATCTGGGGACATCTGGAAAAATCGTTTGGGAGCTGATAACTTCATTTTTACAAGAAGGCTATAATCTGTATGTTGACAACTACTACACCAGCATACCTTTATTTAAAAGTCTGGTTGAACATAACATAGGGGCTTGTGGGACCATTCGCAAAAACCGTCAGGGGTTTCCACAATCACTGGTCAACAAAAAGTTCTGAAAGGGGCCGTCATGGGCTTTACGCAATGGAGAGCTGCTTGCCCTTAAGTATAAGGATAAAAAAGATATTTTTATCCTGCGCTCGATCCACACAGATGCCACAAGGGCCACTGCAGACCAACAGGGATCCACTACTCCAAAACCTGTGCCCATCATTGCCAGCCTTATGCCTCCATGACTGCTTTACAATCTTCCACACAGAACCACGTTTTTCAACTGTTTTGACATTCAAGCATTTGGATTATTCAGTGACAGACACATTTGAGTAGAGCTGACTTAATTTCCGGGGGTAGGTGGGGGGAGGTCTCCAGAGACACAAGCTGGGCACAATATATTGGGCACTACAATGAAATTTTTGCAATTTTTGCTCTGAAACTTCTACTACGTGTTTCTGGAAATCATCCATGTAGTGAAAATGGTCACTATATCCATAGATGAATTCCCAGAGGGGTGTCATTTCCAAAATGGGGTCACTTCAGGGGGGATTCTGTTGTTCTGGCACTTAGCGGCTCTCCAAAGTGCCATAACAGCAGAATTCCCCCTGAAGTGACCCCATTTTGGAAATGACACCCCTCTGCGAATTCATCTATGGGTGTAGTGACTATTTACCTATCTACCTATTTTCCAATGTAATATCTGGGGTTAAAACAACATTTTAGTCGTAAAAATGTACCATATTATTCGGACTATCAGACGCACTTTTTCCCAAATATTTTTTGGGAGAAATGGGGGTGCGCCTTATAGTAGGAATATACTTACAAATGCTGCAGTGGTGCTCTGTGCTGCATGGAGGGCTCCGCCGGCATTTTGTCAAAGCCCAGAGGGCCCTGCAGCTCCATTGCTGCGATGTGGTGGTCTCCATAAAAATGGCCGCTGTGGGCGACTCATGCTCAGATTCAGATCTCGTCCCGAGATCTGAATCTGAGCATGCACCTCCCCCAGCTACCATTCTCCAAGAGGCCACCGCATCGCAGCAGTGGAGCTGCAGGGGCCTCCAACTTTGACAAAATGGCGGCGGAGCCCTCCGCACAGCATTGAGTGCCGCTGCTCCAGCATAGAGTGCTGCTGCCGCCCCAGCACAAAGCACCGCTGCCGCACCAGCCTGGGATGGGATTTTCCGGAGCCACCGCACCAGCCTGGACCACCGAACAACCTATGTGACCACTCTTGCACCTGTGCTGATCCCTGGTAAGCTGAATTCGGACTGGAAGACGGACCCCCATTTGGCACTTTTTTCCCCCTATTTTCCTTTTGAAAAGTTGGGGTGCATCTTATGGTCCAAAAAATACAGTAATAATTTTTTCTTCACTGCCCAATGGTATAATTTTCTATGGAACAGCTGTGGTGTCAGTATGCTCACTGCACCACTAGAATTCATTCAGGGAAGTATTTGGTAAAATGCAGTCACTTTTGGGGGCTTATGCTGTTCTGGCGCCTCAGGGGCTCTGACAATGTGACATGTCACCCACAAACAATTCCAGCAAAATCTGCTCTCCAATACGGCGCTCCTTCCTTTCCAAGCTCTGCCATGCGCCCAAACAGTGGTTTCCCTTTTTATTTCCACTGCTCTACATTATGAACTTCTGTGAAGCACCTGTGGGTTCAAAATGCTCAATACACATCTGGATAAGATCTCTAAGGGGTCTAGTTTCCAAATTGGGGTCACTTGTTGGGAGTTTCCACTGTTTAGGCACATCAGGGGCTCTGCAAATGCGACATGGCAACCGCTAATTATTCCAGCATATTTTACATTACAAAAAATGAGAATTTGCAAAACAAAATGTATCGTCCATTTTCTCCTGATACCCCTGCGAAAGTAAAAAAAAAAATTAGGTGTAAAGGAAAATTTTTGTGAAAGAAAAGTAAATGATTATTTTTTCCTTCCACTTCCATTCATTCCTGTGAAGCACCTGAAGGGTTAATAAACTTCTTGAATGTGGTTTTGAGCACCTGGAGGGGTGCAGTTTTTAGAATGGTGTCACTTTTGGGTATTTTCTATCATATAGACCCCTCAAAGTGACTTCAAATGTGATGTGGTCAGTAAAAATAAAATGGTGTTGTGAAAATGAGAAATTGCTGATCAACTTTTAACCCTTATAACTTCCTAACAAAAAAAATTGATATAGTTGATATAGAGGCTACTGTGCAGGCGCCGCCATCACCGGTGACATTTTAATGGATGTAATTTTTTTCTAAGCCTCCCAATAGCCACAATATTATAGTCATTATCACCAATAATATCAATGCTATTATATGCATTATGTAATAATGGGGGCAGGTCAGTGAGGGATCAGCGACCTGTCATGAGCCAATACAGAGGAATATGTAATCAGAGCACCACATAAAGCCCCGCCCACAGCCCCGCCCCAGAGCACGAGAATCTCATTAACTGAAAACTACAAATACAGATTACACAACAGTAAACCAGAGTTGCCCTCATTTATGGTGGATCATTGGAGCTACTATGGATCCTGAGCAGAAGATCAGAGAAAATAATATTGCTCCCCATTTCAGGAGAGATTGTGCAGTAATCTGAATTCCTTAGGATCAAAAACAATGTAATTGGTTGTAAGTTCTATAGAAAAGGGATTTCACTGCCCAAAGTTATTTGAACAGTTTAGGGTGGAGGAGAATGTTTTGGTCTAGAGGCAAAATGGTGATCATGGTAATACGGCCGGACTACACCACCGATAAAGCAGCCACAGCCGGTGACTGAGAGGAATCTGTGACTTCTCTGCATTCAGTGGTTACTACTCACCTGGGTAGTCATATGTGGGAATCTCCTCTTTACACCGCTCATCATCTCTCACATATGTCTCTGTAGTATTAATATGGGTCAGATCTTCACCCTGAAACAAATATTGTAAAAGTCACCGACAGATGGAGAAGTCCCATCTATGATCAGCTCTAATCCTGCCATCTCCACCGCTCTCATTACACAAGTATAAAACATATAATACTGGTGGATAAAACAAGACTGAGCACAAGACCTTCACAGCCGTCTACACATCATAGGGGGGATCGCCTGACACCTTCTCTCCATCTACCTGATGATCCTGAGGAGCACTGGGATCTTCTTGCTTACAGTCCTGTGGAAGAAGAGGACGGGGACATCTCTCTGGTGTTGTCCTCTTAGTGGATAGATCTGGAGGAACCACATACAGGGACTGAATTCATTCTCTACATACAGATAATTATAGGCCGTGTGTATTTAGTCCTATTACCTGGAGATGTGAGGGGCTGGGGAACCTCCATTATGACGTCCTTGTACAGATCTCTGTGTCCTTCTAAATACTCCCACTCCTCCATGGAGAAATAGACAGCGACATCCTGACACCTTATAGGAACCTGACACATACAATGATACAGTCATCCCCCCGATCCCTTCATAGTGTTACTGTATAATGTCCCAGCATTCCCAGCAGTGTCACCTCTCCAGTCAGCAGCTCAATCATCTTGTAGGTGACTTCTAGGATCTTCTGGTCATTGATGTCCTCATGGATCAGGGGGTGAGGTGGAGGCCCCGTGATCGGGCTCAGGGGTCTTCCACATCCCTGAGACATAGGGTCCTGACAGCGATCACTAGAGGTCTTCTTTACCACTGTGTAATCCTGGTTATGGAGAGACACATTAATAAATCTCACTACAGACATTTCCAGAGTCCTCACCTCTCCAGTTCTGTCCATCTGTTATTCCCATAGATAAGAATGATGGAATGTGACGTCATCAGAATCTCTCACCTCTCCAGTGAGACGGAAGAGGATCTCTAGGGTGAGGTGTAATATCCTCTCCGCCATCTTGTCTCTGTCCATATCCATCCTTGATGGGTAAATCAGGAAAATTCTCTTCTGTAGAAGATCTTCACTGAGAGGATCCGATATTGTAGAGACCTGAATGAGAAGATGATCCGATGTAACATCATAAGAATCCTGTGTAATAATACAATTACTGGAGATAATAAGGGAAACATATGAGATTTATTATCTTACAGGGTTTAGTTTTCTCCCCTGACATCTACTAATAAAACCTATATATTTAGGCCACAGACAACAAGCAGTTTCCTCCTCGGAGTCGGCAGCTGAACACGTTCCTCATAGACTCATCTTCCATAACGCTAATTCTCGTCTCATTACCGACACTGGAATCGGCATTAGCAATACTGCAGGAGAGATTCATTACACGCGACATGAGAAATAACTCCTTCATGATGAGGACGACATCTTCATCTTCTACTGCGGCTCTAGAGACAGATTTGGCCAGAGTCGGTCACTGACTCCATCCCCACCGGCCGTCTATATGAAGGTTTCCTGTCTTCCCCGCACTGGAATCTTCTATCACGTTAGATCTCAGCTCTGAGTCACACACAGTTTGAGACTTTTAGAAAAGTTTTTTTTAGTTTCGACAAACACAACGGACAGAAATGATCTGATCCCAAAGTCTCCATGTACAGTGATTTATGGGGTTTATTTCTGGCCTTAGGCTTTCCTATATTACAAGAAAAACTCCAGAAAAAGTCGATATTAAAATGTTTCTAAAGAAAATTGGCGCCAACAATTCTTGTAAAAATAAAAAATAAACAAAAGCAAAAAAGCAGAAGACACCAGGGCTGTGGAGTCGGAGTCGTGGAGTCGGAGTTAGTTTTGGTTGGAGTCGGAGTCGGTAGAAATGTACCGACTCCAGCTTTAAAAAAAATGTATTAATATTTCATAATTGAACTTTCATATGAATTTTATAAATGTTACTCAAATATATATGTTCTATCAAACTATGAACAACAGTGATAAGCAGTTCTGCTGGAGATAGAGACATTTCTTACTTCTTGTGTGTCACTGTTCTCCACTGCCCTTATCTAATCTTATACTTGGTTAACCTCATGCTGCCCCAACCCCCCTACTTACAATGTATGAAACTGAAAGTGAAAATGTGTTGCAAATTCTTAGTAGTAAAGCTCCTCCTCTAGACTAGATCATACTAGGTGTGCGTCTTCCAAGCATCTCACAGCTGCCTGCTACTCAGAAGAGGAAGACTGTAAGAAGTATTATCCTTTCAACAAACTTTGCATCAGTTAACTGTGAGTACATGAGGAATAATAACAGTATTACTGACCACTATATCAGTTGTACGACCTGGCAATAATTTTGTACAATTGTTTTTAGGAAAAACAATTGTCATTTGGATTGTGAATGCAGAATTAAAAACCTGAGAATGTCAAAGAAGCATCACATTAAATCAGCTGTATTTGAACATTTCACCATCACTCAAGATAGAAAACATTATGTCTGTCAGTGTATGACAAATGATCCAGACGAAAACAAATGCTGTGAAGCCAAGATGAGTGCATATTCAGGCAAAGCTAAAAATGCTCCTACCAGAGCTTCTAATCTAAAAAGACATTTACAGCGCTTTCATCCAGAAGTACTGAAAGCAGTGGATGAGAAAGACTGCATCCAAACCAATGCACCAGTGCCCAGCTCTTCCAGCCAAACAAAGGAGCAGAGAACTTTACAGCCATCAGTTGCAAGATATTTTGTCAGTGACAAAGTTACTGTGACAATGACAGTAGATACATTTAAAAAACAGATCATAGAGCTTGTTGTAAAGGATAGTGTGCCTATTTCATTATTTTCACGACCAGCTTTTATTTGTCTGAATGGGGAAATGGCCCGCAAGCTTGGTGTTTCTCTGGAGAGAGAGACTATTAGAAAATTAGTAATCGAAGAAGCTTTTAAACAAAAGGAAGAACTTAAAAAAACTCTCAAGGGACGCTTTCTGTTTCTTAAAATGGATGCCTGCACATGTCACAGAGTGAACTATTTTGCCATCAATGTCCGATTTGTTTGTGACAAAAATGAAATAGTTACCAAGACATTGGCAGTAAAAGACACCAAAGCTCATCACACCAGTGAGTTTCTCCAGGTCTTGGTGGAAAAGGTTCTGCAAGACTATGAACTTAAAAAAGAGCAAGTTCTTTCTGTCGTAACTGACAATGCTTCAAATATGATAAGTACTATTAAGCTAATGAATGAGAGTAATGATGGTGACCAGCAGCTAGAAGAACATTCTGGGTCCACAGACACAGAAATGTTTGAAATAGAGGAACACAGTATTGTAACTGAGGAGCAAACTGAAGTTGCTTCAGATGAACAGCAACATGATAGTTTAGATGATCTTGTTGAAACTGTGTCAATATGTTCTTTCATTCATCACATGCGCTGTGTTGTGCATACGCTACAGCTGGCTATAAGAGACAGTCTGCAAGAAGGACATGCTGCTGCACTGATTGGCAAGGTGACAAAATTGGCTACTGTTGCCAGAACCCCTAAAGTTGACTCAATTTTGAAGAGACGTGCTGGAAAAGGGGCAATTATTGATCAAGCCACACGATGGGGCAGTACTTACTTAATGATTCAGCGCTTGGTTGAACTGAAAACCTTTCTTGTAGACATGGCTAACCCTCAACTGACGCTAAATAAGAGTCAGTGGAATCAGGTGACTGAGCTGGAAAAATTGCTAGAGCACCCACTTACAGTGACTAAAAAATTACAAGCAGAGGACTTAACTCCAGGTATTTTCTTAAAGGAGTGGAAGAACCTGATGTTTCGCCTGTCCCAAAGAGGAGGGTTAATTGCAAGTGGCATTGCTACATCAATGAAATGGAGAGAGGAGCTACTATTACAAAATAACATTCTTTTGGCAGCTGTTTATGTAGACCCAATGCATCGGATTCTTCTAGATGATCAACAGCTAAGTAAAGGAAAAGAAGCTCTGTTTGAAATAGCAGTAAGGATGAAAGGGTTGCAGAACAGTCAGGAGGAACAAGAAGAATTTGGTCGTCCTGCCACATCTTCACCCTCATCATAAACTGATGAAGAATTTAATTTCGAAAAATATTTGGATCACAAGGACCGTGCAAAGCGTTCCCGCATAGAAGAAGAGTCATCCCCATCAAGGAACACAGCCAGTACATTTCAGCAGAATTTTTCATGTGCACTAAAAGAAATTGAGAAATTTGACCGTTCATCAAAAATAACAGTGCAACAAGCAATTCCTCTGTATCCTGACATTGTCAGAGATGTTGCCCGAGTGGTTACTGCTTTGCCACAAACACAAGTTAGTGTAGAGAGGTTGTTCTCTGCTCTCAAAATAATTAGATCAGATTTGAGGGCATCCATGAAGGAGGATCTGACAGAGGCAAAACTTTTTCTGAGGACAAATTTATAGATTTCTTCTTATTAACTGCATAAAAGTGTTTATTGCATATTTACTTACAGTTTAGAAAAGTTTATAAAAGTTATTTGCTATATTCTAATTGTATTCTAATAAATGTAGTTTTTGCTCTAAGTGGTCTGATTACTTATATGATGGTGAGAAACTGAATAAGCACGATGTTTAATATTTTACAACAGTAAATTTGTTGTTATGAATTGGCCATTTATGAAGGAGTCGGAGTCGGAGCCGGATAAAATCCAGGAGTCGCAACTGTGGCTTTCCGACTCCACAGCCCTGGAAGACACAATTTATTATATTTCAACAAGTGAAATTTTTTTTTTTTTTTTACAAATTAACTCTTTTTGGCCCCATAACATAGATGTACACCGCAGGGACGGCACAAGAGCAGCTGCAACAAAAACCCTGACAGTTTAAAGGGAAGGTGCCATCAAAGCCGGATGTGGCGCTGGCGCGCTTTCCACTCGCCGGATGTGGCGCGGGCGCGCGTTCCACTCGCCGGATGTGGCGCTGGCGCGCGTTCCACTCGCCGGATGTGGCGCTGGCGCGCGTTCCACTCGCCGGATGTGGCGCTGGCGCGCGTGCCACTCGCCGGATGTGGCGCTGGCGCGCGTGCCACTCGCCGGATGTGGCGCTGGCGCGCGTTCCACTCGCCGGATGTGGCGCTGGCGCGCGTTCCACTCGCCGGATGTGGCGCTAGCGCGCGTTCCACTCGCCGGATGTGGCGCTGGCGCGCGTTCCACTCGCCGGATGTGGTGCTGGCGCGCGTTCCACTTGTCGGAAACACAAGGCTGTGGACCGCGCGCCATCAAGCCAACTTGGTTGCATATTCTACTTCTATGCGGTTCAAGAAACCGGAAGTTATTTTGGCGTGCGTTCTATGTACCGGAAACACTAGCTTGTGGAGCGCATGCCTCGGCCTCATTGGACCCAATTAGTAGCCCGCCTTCATTTGAGTGTCAGATTTTTTCCTTGCGGCTCACACGCCTTTATGGCACACTGGCGTGCGTTCCAACCACCTAGAAGTACCGTGGTATGTTTTTCATACTCCCCCCTTCTCTGGGGTAACATGTGTCTGTAGGGTGCTCTATTGATTGGAGACATAATGGCATGCACACCATACGTGCAATGTTACCACCAGTGGAAATTCCTAATGGGAAGTGGTAATTCATTTCTCCTCATCTATGTAAAGTTAACCCTTTTTGTCCACTCCCGTTCCTCACAACTTTAGACAGGGAGTGGGGGGATCCATTCCTCTCTAGCTCAGCACTATGGCACCTCACCTCATATCACAAGAAGTCCCCTGATGACTCAGCTTGGAAGAAACGCGTTGGGCCCTTCCAAGGGGAGTGCAGGGCTTGTTTAGCACAGGGGGAGCTGTGGACTGTCAGGGGGGAGTCTTGGGGATACACTATTGTTAGCCCTTTAGGGTCTTGTAGGGTATTTTCTTCCCCTTGTCCTGTATGGATCATCCTGGACCCAGGATCTCCTTTTCCTCCCGCACCGGCTTCATGACTTGCTGAGCTTCTGCCTTTCCTCACTTATTGCTCTGGCATATTTCGGGTGGTAACTCTATTACTGTCATCCAGATTCCAGTCATTACTGTTATATGCAGCCAGTATCTGTCAGTCGTTGTTTGCAGGGTTCTGTGGGATTCTCCCAGATCCATAACGTGAGATTCTGGGACTTGCTGATTGCAGTTCAGCCATTGCAAGTGGGAATCATTCCTCCTGATCGGGCTGTGCTCCTCACGCCCCTTTATTTGTGACTTCACCCAAACATTTATATTCATTCACTCTGGGGGACACAAAAATGTTCATATTCTACTATCTTACTAAAGGGTATGTTTTATCTCCAGTCCACCACACGCCAGCGCTAGCTCCGCTCCCGTCCACCACAAGCCGGCTCCGACTCCGCTCCCGTACACCACAAGCCGGCTCCAGCTCTGCTCCCGTCCACCACACGCCAGCTCCGGCTCCGCTCCCGTCCACCACACACCAGCTCCGGCTCCGCTCCCGTCCACCACGCGCCAGCTCCGCCTCTGCTCCCGTCCACCACGCGCCAGCTCCGCCTCTGCTCCCGTCCACCACACGCCAGCTCCGCCTCTGCTCCCGTCCACCACGCGCCAGCTCCGCCTCTGCTCCCGTCCACCACGCGCCAGCTCCGCCTCTGCTCCCGTCCACCACGCGCCAGCTCCGCCTCTGCTCCCGTCCACCACACGCCAGCTCCGCCTCTGCTCCCGTCCACCACACGCCAGCTCCGCCTCTGCTCCCGTCCACCACACGCCAGCTCCGGCTCTGCTCCCGTCCACCACACGCCAGCTCCGGCTCTGCTCCCGTCCACCACGCGCCAGTTCCGCCTCTGCTCCCGTCCACCACGCGCCAGCTCCGCCTCTGCTCCCGTCCACCACACACCAGTTCCGCCTCTGCTCCCGTCCACCACGCGCCAGCTCCGCCTCTGCTCCCGTCCACCACGCGCCAGCTCCGCCTCTGCTCCCGTCCACCACGCGCCAGCTCCGCCTCTGCTCCCGTCCACCACGCGCCAGCTCCGCCTCTGCTCCCGTCCACCACACGCCAGTTCCGCCTCTGCTCCCGTCCACCACGCGCCAGCTCCGCCTCTGCTCCCGTCCACCACACGCCAGCTCCGGCTCTGCTCCCGTCCACCACACGCCAGCTCCGCCTCTGCTCCCGTCCACCACACGCCAGCTCCGCCTCTGCTCCCGTCCACCACGCGCCAGCTCCGCCTCTGCTCCCGTCCACCACGCGCCAGCTCCGCCTCTGCTCCCGTCCACCACACGCCAGTTCCGCCTCTGCTCCCGTCCACCACACGCCAGCTCCGCCTCTGCTCCCGTCCACCACACGCCAGCTCTGGCTCTGCTCCCCTTCACCATACCCCAGCAGTTACACTAACAAAAATGTAATAACCCTCTTGCCACATTCCCAGAGAAGAATTTTCCCATCCCCCATACCCAGTTCTGACTCTGCTCCCATTCACCATACCCCACTCTCTCTCCCCACACACCGTCTCCCTTCTGTCCTCTGCGGGGTGTCGCCGCTCCCTCCTCCGCGCTCTTCCCCGCTGACAGCTCCGCTCCTCTGCTGCGCGCTCTCCACACTGCTCTCCTCTCGCTCCCCAGGATGGCTCTGTGAGACCGGAAGTGAACTGCTTCTACTTCCGGTTACTGCTAAACACTGCGTAATGCGTAAGGGTCATCCTCTGGAGCGAGAGGAGGAAAGTGTGGAGACCGCGCAGCAGAGGAGAGCGCGGCACAGCACACCAAGAAGCCCGGAGGAAGGAGCGGCCGACACCCCGCAGAGGACAGAAGGGAGGCGGTGTGTGGAGGGGGGAGAGAGGCTGAGCCTGGGGGGTGGAGGCGGGGGCTGAACCAGAGGTGGCGTGTGGTGGACGGGAGCGGAGCCGGAGCTGGCGCGTGATGGGAGCGGAGCCGGAGCTGGCGTGTGGCGGACGGGAGCGGAGCCGGAGCTGGCGAGTGGTGGACGGGAGCGGAGGCTGAGCGTGGTGGACGGGAGCGGAGCCGGAGCGTGGTGGACGGGAGCGGAGCCGGAGCTGGCGTGTGGTGGACGGGAGCGGAGCCGGAGCTGGCGCGTGGTGGACGGGAGCGGAGCCGGAGCTGGCGCGTGGTGGACGGGAGCGGAGCCGGAGCTGGCGTGTGGTGGACGGGAGTGGAGCTGGAGTATGGTGGACGGGAGCAGAGCTGGCGTGTGGTGGACGGGAGCAGAGCCGGAGCTGGCGTGTGGTGGATGGGAGCAGAGCCGGAGCTGGCGTGTGGTGGATAGGAGCAGAGCCGGAGCTGGCGTGTGGTGGACGGGAGCGGAGCCGGAGCTGGCGTTTGGTGGACTGGAGCGGAGCCGGCGCGTGGTGGACGGGAGCGGAGCCGGAGCTGGCGCGTGGTGGACGGGAGCGGAGCCGGAGCTGGCGTGTGGTGGACGGGAGCGGAGCCGGAGCTAACGCGTGGTGGACGGGAGCGGAGCCGGAGCTGGCGCGTGGTGGACGGGAGCGGAGCTGGCGCGTGGTGGACGGGAGCGGAGCCGCAGCTGGCGTGTGGTGGATGGGTGTAGGGTCAGAGCTGGCGTGTGGTGGATGGGAGCAGAGCCGGAGCTGGTGTGTGGTGGACGGGAGCGGAGCCGGAGCTGGCGTGTGGTGGACGGGAGCGGAGCCGGAGCTGGCGCGTGGTGGACGGGAGCGGAGCCGGAGCTGGCGCGTGGTGGACGGGAGCGGAGCCGGAGCTGGCGTGTGGTGGACGGGAGTGGAGCTGGAGTATGGTGGACGGGAGCAGAGCTGGCGTGTGGTGGACGGGAGCAGAGCCGGAGCTGGCGTGTGGTGGATGGGAGCAGAGCCGGAGCTGGCGTGTGGTGGATAGGAGCAGAGCCGGAGCTGGCGTGTGGTGGACGGGAGCGGAGCCGGAGCTGGCGTTTGGTGGACTGGAGCGGAGCCGGCGCGTGGTGGACGGGAGCGGAGCCGGAGCTGGCGCGTGGTGGACGGGAGCGGAGCCGGAGCTGGCGTGTGGTGGACGGGAGCGGAGCCGGAGCTAACGCGTGGTGGACGGGAGCGGAGCCGGAGCTGGCGCGTGGTGGACGGGAGCGGAGCTGGCGCGTGGTGGACGGGAGCGGAGCCGCAGCTGGCGTGTGGTGGATGGGTGTAGGGTCAGAGCTGGCGTGTGGTGGATGGGAGCAGAGCCGGAGCTGGTGTGTGGTGGACGGGAGCGGAGCCGGAGCTGGCGTGTGGTGGACGGGAGCGGAGCTGGAGTATGGTGGACGGGAGCAGAGCTGGCGTGTGGTGGATGGGAGCAGAGCCGGAGCTGGCGTGTGGTGGACGGGAGCAGAGCCAGAGCTGGCGTGTGGTGGACGGGAGCGGAGCCGGAGCTGGCGTGTGGTGGACGGGAGCGGAGCCGGAGCTGGCGTGTGGTGGACGGGAGCGGAGCTGGCGTTTGGTGGACGGGAGCGGAGCCGGAGCTGGCACGTGGTGGACGGGAGCGGAGCTGGCACGTGGTGGACGGGAGCGGAGCTGGCGCGTGGTGGACGGGAGCGGAGCCGGAGCTGGCGTGTGGCGGACGGGAGCGGAGCCGGAGCTGGCGAGTGGTGGACGGGAGCGGAGGCTGAGCGTGGTGGACGGGAGCGGAGCCGGAGCGTGGTGGACGGGAGCGGAGCCGGAGCTGGCGTGTGGTGGACGGGAGCAGAGCTGGCGCATGGTGGACGGGAGCGGAGCCGGAGCTGGCGTGTGGTGGACGGGAGTGGAGCTGGAGTATGGTGGACGGGAGCAGAGCTGGCGTGTGGTGGACGGGAGCAGAGCCGGAGCTGGCGTGTGGTGGATGGGAGCAGAGCCGGAGCTGGCGTGTGGTGGATAGGAGCAGAGCCGGAGCTGGCGTGTGGTGGACGGGAGCGGAGCCGGAGCTGGCGTTTGGTGGACTGGAGCGGAGCCGGCGCGTGGTGGACGGGAGCGGAGCCGGAGCTGGCGCGTGGTGGACGGGAGCGGAGCCGGAGCTGGCGTGTGGTGGACGGGAGCGGAGCCGGAGCTAACGCGTGGTGGACGGGAGCGGAGCCGGAGCTGGCGCGTGGTGGACGGGAGCGGAGCTGGCGCGTGGTGGACGGGAGCGGAGCCGGAGCTGGCGTGTGGTGGATGGGTGTAGGGTCAGAGCTGGCGTGTGGTGGATGGGAGCAGAGCCGGAGCTGGTGTGTGGTGGACGGGAGCGGAGCCGGAGCTGGCGTGTGGTGGACGGGAGCGGAGCTGGAGTATGGTGGACGGGAGCAGAGCTGGCGTGTGGTGGATGGGAGCAGAGCCGGAGCTGGCATGTGGTGGACGGGAGCAGAGCCGGAGCTGGCGTGTGGTGGACGGGAGCGGAGCCGGAGCTGGCGTGTGGTGGACGGGAGCGGAGCCGGAGCTGGCGTGTGGTGGACGGGAGCGGAGCCGGAGCTGGCGTGTGGTGGACGGGAGCGGAGCCGGAGCTGGCGTGTGGTGGACGGGAGCGGAGCCGGAGCTGGCGTGTGGTGGACGGGAGCGGAGCCGGAGCTGGAGTGTGGTGGATGGGAGCAGAGCCGGAGCTGGCGTGTGGTGAACGGGACCGGAGCTGGTGTGTGGTGGATGGGAGCAGAGCCGGAGCTGGCGTGTGGTGGATGGGAGCAGAGCTGGCGTGTGGTGGATGGGAGCAGAGCTGGCGTGTGGTGGACGGGAGCAGAGCCGGATCTGGAGTATGGTGGATGGGAGCAGAGCCGGAGCTGGCATGTGGTGGACGGGAGCAGAGCTGGCGTGTGGTGGATGGGAGCGGAGCTGGAGTATGGTGGACGGGAGCAGAGCTGGAGTGTGGTGAACGGGAACAGAGCCAGAGCTGGCGTGTGGTAGACGAGAGCAGAGCTGGCGTGTGGTGGACGGGAGCAGAGCCGGATCTGGAGTATGGTGGATGGGAGCAGAGCCGGAGCTGGCGTGTGGTGGACGGGAGCAGAGCCGGAGCTGGAGTATGGTGGACGGGAGCAGAGCTGGAGTGTGGTGAACGGGAACAGAGCCAGAGCTGGTGTGTGGTAGACGAGAGCAGAGCTGGCGTGTGGTGGACGGGAGCAGAGCTGGCGTGTAGTGGACGGGAGCAGAGCCGGAGCTGGAGTGTGGTGTACGGGAGCAGAGCTGAAGTGTGGTGGATGGGAGCAGAGCCGGAGCTGGCGTGTGGTGGACAGGAGCAGAGCTGGAGTATGGTGGACGGGAGCAGAGCCGGCGTGTGGTGGACGGGAGCGGAGCCGGAGCTGTCGTGTGGCGGACGGGAGCGGAGCTGGCGCGTGGTGGTCGGGAGCAGAGCCGGAGCTGGCGCGTGGTGGTCGGGAGCAGAGCCGGAGCTGGCGTGTGGTGGACGGGAGCGGAGCTGGAGTATGGTGGATGGGAGCAGAGCTGGCGTGTGGTGGATGGGAGCAGAGCCGGAGCTGGCGTGTGGTGGACGGGAGCGGAGCCGGAGCTGGAGTGTGGTGGATGGGAGCAGAGCCGGAGCTGGCGTGTGGTGAACGGGACCGGAGCTGGTGTGTGGTGGATGGGAGCAGAGCCGGAGCTGGCGTGTGGTGGATGGGAGCAGAGCTGGCGTGTGGTGGATGGGAGCAGAGCTGGCGTGTGGTGGACGGGAGCAGAGCCGGATCTGGAGTATGGTGGATGGGAGCAGAGCCGGAGCTGGCATGTGGTGGACGGGAGCAGAGCTGGCGTGTGGTGGATGGGAGCGGAGCTGGAGTATGGTGGACGGGAGCAGAGCTGGAGTGTGGTGAACGGGAACAGAGCCAGAGCTGGCGTGTGGTAGACGAGAGCAGAGCTGGCGTGTGGTGGACGGGAGCAGAGCCAGATCTGGAGTATGGTGGATGGGAGCAGAGCCGGAGCTGGCGTGTGGTGGACGGGAGCAGAGCCGGAGCTGGAGTATGGTGGACGGGAGCAGAGCTGGAGTGTGGTGAACGGGAACAGAGCCAGAGCTGGTGTGTGGTAGACGAGAGCAGAGCTGGCGTGTGGTGGACGGGAGCAGAGCTGGCGTGTAGTGGACGGGAGCAGAGCCGGAGCTGGAGTGTGGTGTACGGGAGCAGAGCTGAAGTGTGGTGGATGGGAGCAGAGCCGGAGCTGGCGTGTGGTGGACAGGAGCAGAGCTGGAGTATGGTGGACGGGAGCAGAGCCGGCGTGTGGTGGACGGGAGCGGAGCCGGAGCTGTCGTGTGGCGGACGGGAGCGGAGCTGGCGCGTGGTGGTCGGGAGCAGAGCCGGAGCTGGCGCGTGGTGGTCGGGAGCAGAGCCGGAGCTGGCGTGTGGTGGACGGGAGCGGAGCTGGAGTATGGTGGACGGGAGCAGAGCTGGCGTGTGGTGGATGGGAGCAGAGCCGGAGCTGGCGTGTGGTGGACGGGAGCGGAGCCGGAGCTGGCGTGTGGTGGACGGGAGCGGAGCCGGAGCTGGCGTGTGGTGGACGGGAGCGGAGCCGGAGCTGGCGTGTGGTGGACGGGAGCGGAGCCGGAGCTGGCGTGTGGTGGACGGGAGCGGAGCCGGAGCTGGCGTGTGGTGGACGGGAGCGGAGCCGGAGCTGGAGTGTGGTGGATGGGAGCAGAGCCGGAGCTGGCGTGTGGTGGACGGGAGCAGAGCTGGAGTGTGGTGGATGGGAGCAGAGCCGGAGTTGGCGTGTGGGGGCGGAGCCGGAGCTGGCGTGTGGTGGACGGGAGTGGAGCCGGAGCTGGCTTGTGGTGGACGGGAGCAAAGCCAGAGCTGGCGTGTGATCGACGGGAGCAGAGCCGGAGCTGGCGTGTGGTGGATGGGAGCAGAGCCGGAACTGGCGTGTGGTGAACGGGACCGGAGCTGGCATGTGGTGAATGGGAGCAGAGCCGGAGCTGGCGTGTGGTGAATGGGAGCAGAGCCGGAACTGGCGTGTGGTGGACGGGAGCAGAGCTGGCGTGTGGTGGATGGGAGCAGAGCCGGAACTGGCGTGTGGTGGATGGGAGCAGAGCTGGCGTGTGGTGGACGGGAGCAGAGCCGGATCTGGAGTATGGTGGATGGGAGCAGAGCCGGAGCTGGCATGTGATGGACGGGAGCAGAGCTGGCGTGTGGTGGACGGGAGCGGAGCTGGAGTATGGTGGACGGGAGCAGAGCTGGAGTGTGGTGAACGGGAACAGAGCCAGAGCTGGCGTGTGGTAGACGAGAGCAGAGCTGGCGTGTGGTGGACGGGAGCAGAGCCGGATCTGGAGTATGGTGGATGGGAGCAGAGCCGGTGCTGGCGTGTGGTGGACGGGAGCAGAGCCGGAGCTGGAGTATGGTGGACGGGAGCAGAGCTGGAGTGTGGTGAACGGGAACAGAGCCAGAGCTGGCGTGTGGTAGACGAGAGCAGAGCTGGCGTGTGGTGGACGGGAGCAGAGCTGGCGTGTAGTGGACGGGAGCAGAGCCGGAGCTGGAGTGTGGTGTACGGGAGCAGAGCTGAAGTGTGGTGGATGGGAGCAGAGCCGGAGCTGGCGTGTGGTGGACAGGAGCAGAGCTGGAGTATGGTGGACGGGAGCAGAGCCGGCGTGTGGTGGACGGGAGCGGAGCCGGCGTGTGGCGGACGGGAGCGGAGCCGGAGCTGTCGTGTGGCGGACGGGAGCGGAGCTGGCGCGTGGTGGTCGGGAGCAGAGCCGGAGCTGGCACGTGGTGGTCGGGAGCAGAGCCGGAGCTGGCGTGTGGTGGACGAAAGCGGAGCCGGAGCTGGCGTGTGGCGGATGGGAGCGGAGCTAGCGTGTGGCGGACGGGAGCAGAGCTGGCGTGTGGTGGACAGGAGCAGAGCTGGAGTGTGGTGGACATGAGCAGAGCCGGAGTGGTGAACGGGAACAGAGCCAGAGCTGGCGTGTGGTCGACGGGAGCAGAGCTGGTGTGTGGTGGACGGGATCAGAGCCGGAGCTGGAGCGTGGTGGATGGGAGCAGAGCCGGAGCTGGCGTGTTGTGGACGGGAGCAAAGCCGGAAATGGCGTGTGGTGGACGGGAGCAGAGCTGGCGTGTGGTGGATGGGAGCAGAGCCGGAGCTGGAGTATGGTGGACAGGAGCAGAGCCGGAGTTGGCGTGTGGTGGACGGGAGCAGAGCCGGAGCTGGCGTGTGGTGGACGGGAGCAGAGCCGGAGCTGGAGTGTGGTGAACGGGAACAGAGCCAGAGCTGGCGTGTGGTGGACGGGAGCAGAGCTGGCGTGTGGTGGACTGGAGCAGAGCTGGCGTGTGGTGGACGGGAGCAGAGCCGGAGCTGGAGTGGTGGACGGGAGCAGAGCTGGAGTGTGGTGGACGGGAGCAGAGCCGGAGCTGGCGTGTGGTGGACGGGAGCAGAGCTGGCGTGTGGTGGACGGGAGCAGAGCCGGCGTGTGGTGGACGGGAGCAGAGCCGGAGCTGGCGTGTGGTGGACAGGAGCGGAGCCGGCGTGTGGTGGACGGGAGTGGAGCCGGAGCTGGCGTGTAGCGGACGGGAGCGGAGCTGGAGCTGGCGCGTGGTGGTCGGGAGCAGAGCCGGAGTTGGCGTGTGGGGGGCGGAGGCGGAGCTGGCGTGTGGTGGATGGGAGCGGAGCCGGAGCTGGCGTGTGGTGGACGGGAGCGGAGTCGGCGTGTGGTGGACGGGAGCAGAGCCGGCGTGTGGTGGACGGGAGCAGAGCTGGCGTGTGGTGGACGGGAGCAGAGCCGGAGCTGGCGTGTGGTGAATGGGACCAGAGCCGGAGCTGGCGTGTGGTGGACGGGAGCAGAGCTGGAATGTGGTGGATGGGAGCAGAGCCGGAGCTGGCGTGTGGTGGATGGGAGCAGAGCTGGAGCTGGCGTGTGGACGGGAGCAGAGCTGGCGTGTGGTGGATGGGAGCAGAGCCGGAGCTGGCGTGTGGTGGACGGGAGCAGAGCCGGAGCTGGCATGTGGTGGACGGGAGCAGAGCTGGCATGTGGACGGGAGCAGAGCCGGAGCTGGAGTATGGTGGACGGGAGCAGAGCTGGAATGTGGTGAACGGGAACAGAGCCAGAGCTGGCGTGTGGTAGACGGGAGCAGAGCTGGCGTGTGGTGGACGGGAGCAGAGCTGGCGTGTGGTGGACGGGAGCAGAGTTGGAATGTGGTGAACGGGAGCAGAGCCGGAGTATGGTGGACGAGAGCAGAGCCGGCGTGTGGTGGACGGGAGCAGAGCCGGAGCTGGCGTGTGGTGGACAGGAGCGGAGCCGGCGTGTGGTGGACGGGAGTGGAGCCGGAGCTGGCGTGTGGCGGATGGGAGCGGAGCCGGAGCTGGCGCGTGGTGGTCGGGAGCAGAGCCGGAGCTGGCGTGTGGTGGACGGGAGCGGAGCCGGAGCTGGCGCGTGATGGGAGCCGGAGCTGGCGTGTGGCGGACGGGAGCGGAGCCGGAGCTGGCGAGTGGTGGACGGGAGTGGAGGCTGAGCTGGCGCGTGGTGGACGGGAGCGGAGCCTGAGCGTGGTGGACGGGAGCGGAGCCGGAGTTGGCGTGTGGTGGACGGGAGCGGAGGCGGAGCTGGCGCGTGGTGGACGGGAGCGGAGGCTGAGCTGGACGGGAGCAGAGCCGGAGCTGGAGTGTGGTGTACGGGAGCAGAGCTGAAGTGTGGTGGATGGGAGCAGAGCCGGAGCTGGCGTGTGGTGGACAGGAGCAGAGCTGGAGCTGGCGTGTGGTGGACAGGAGCAGAGCTGGAGTATGGTGGACGGGAGCAGAGCCGGCGTGTGGTGGACGGGAGCGGAGGCGGCGTGTGGTGGACGGGAGCAGAGCCGGAGCTGTCGTGTGGCGGTCGGGAGCAGAGCCGGAGCTGGCGTGTGGTGGACGGGAGCGGAGCCAGAGCTGGCGTGTGGCGGATGGGAGCGGAGCTAGCGTGTGGCGGACGGGAGCAGAACTGGCGTGTGGTGGACGGGAGCAGAGCTGGAGTGTGGTGGACGGGAGCAGAGCCGGAGCTGGCGTGTGGTGGATGGGAGCAGAGCCGGAAATGGCGTGTGGTGGATGGGAGCAGAGCCGGAGCTGGAGTGTGGTGAACGGGAACAGAGCCAGAGCTGGCGTGTGGTGGACGGGAGCAGAGCTGGCGTGTGGTGGACGGGATCAGAGCCGGAGCTGGAGCGTGGTGGATGGGAGCAGAGCCGGAGCTGGCGTGTGGTGGATGGGAGCAGAGCCGGAAATGGCGTGTGGTGGACGGGAGCAGAGCTGGCGTGTTGTGGATGGGAGCAGAGCCGGAGTTGGCGTGTGGTGGACGGGAGCAGAGCCGGAGCTGGCGCGTGGTGGACGGGAGGAGAGCCGGAGCTGGAGTGTGGTGAACGGGAACAGAGCCAGAGCTGGCGTGTGGTGGACGGGAGCAGAGCTGGCGTGTGGTGGACTGGAGCAGAGCTGGCGTGTGGTGGACGGGAGCAGAGCTGGAGTGTGGTGGACGGGAGCAGAGCTGGAGTTTGGTGGATGGGAGCAGAGCCGGAGCTGGGGTGTGGTGGACGGGAACAGAGCCAGAGCTGGCGTGTGGTGGACGGGAGCAGAGCTGGCGTGTGGTGGACTGGAGCAGAGCTGGCGTGTGGTGGACGGGAGCAGAGCCGGAGCTGGAGTGTGGTGGACGGGAGCAGAGCTGGAGTGTGGTGGATGGGAGCAGAGCCGGAGCTGGCGTGTGGTGGACGGGAGCAGAGCTGGCGTGTGGTGGACGGGAGCAGAGCTGGAGTATGGTGGACAAGAGCAGAGCCGGAGTATGGTGGACGGGAGCAGAGCCGGCGTGTGGTGGACGGGAGCAGAGCCGGAGCTGGCGTGTGGTGGACAGGAGTGGAGCCGGCGTGTGGTGGACGGGAGTGGAGCCGGAGCTGGCGTGTGGCGGACGGGAGCGGAGCCGGAGCTGGCGCGTGGTGGTCGGGAGCAGAGCCGGAGCTGGCGTGTGGTGGATGGGAGCAGAGCCGGAGTTGGCGTGTGGGGGGCGGAGGCGGAGCTGGCGTGTGGTGGATGGGAGCGGAGCCGGAGCTGGCGTGTGGTGGACGGGAGCGGAGCTGGAGTATGGTGGACGCGAGCAGAGCCGGCGTGTGGTGGACGGGAGCAGAGCTGGCGTGTGGTGGACGGGAGCAGAGCCGGAGCTGGCGTGTGGTGAATGGGACCAGAGCCGGAGCTGGCGTGTGGTGGACGGGAGCAGAGCTGGCATGTGGTGGATGGGAGCAGAGCCGGAGCTGGCGTGTGGTGGATGGGAGCAGAGCCGGAGCTGGCGTGTGGTGGGCGGGAGCAGAGCCGGCGTGTGGTGGATGGGAGCAGAGCCGAAGCTGGCGTGTGGTGGATGGGAGCAGAGCTGGAGTATGGTGGACGGGAGCAGAGCCGGAGCTGGCATGTGGTGGACGGGAGCAGAGGTGGCATGTGGTGGACGGGAGCAGAGCCGGAGCTGGAGTATGGTGGACGGGAGCAGAGCTGGAATGTGGTGAACGGGAACAGAGCCAGAGCTGGCGTGTGGTAGACGGGAGCAGAGCTAGCGTGTGGTGGATGGGAGCAAAGCTGGCGTGTGGTGGACGGGAGCAGAGTTGGAATGTGGTGAACGGGAAGAGAGCCAGAGCTGGCGTGTGGTAGACGGGAGCAGAGCTGGCGTGTGGTGGACGGGAGCAGAGCTGGAATGTGGTGAACAGGAACAGAGCCAGAGCTGGCGTGTGGTGGACGGGAGCAGAGCTGGCGTGTGGTGGACGGGAGCAGAGCTGGCGTGTGGTGGACGGGAGCAGAGTTGGCGTGTGGTGGACGGGAGCAGAGCTGGAGTGTGGTGGACGGGAGCAGAGCTGGCGTGTGGTGTACGGGAGCAGAGCTGGAGTGTGGTGGACGGGAGCAGAGCTGAAGTGTGGTGGATGGCAGCAGAGCCGGAGCTGGCGTGTGGTGGACGGGAGCAGAGCTGGAGTGGTGTACGGGAGCAGAGCCGGAGCTGGCGTGTGGCGGACGGGAGCAGAGCCGGAGCTGGTGTGTGGTGGACGGGAGCAAAGCCGGCGTGTGGTGGACGGGAGCAGAGCCGGAGCTGGCGTGTGGTGGACGGGAGTGGAGCTGGCGTGTGGCGGACGGGAGCGGAGCCGGAGCTGGCGCGTGGTGGTCGGGAGCAGAGCTGGCGTGTGGTGGATGGGAGCAGAGCCGGAGCTGGCGTGTGGTGGATGGGAGCAGAGCCGGAGCTGGCGTGTGGTGGACGGGAGCAGAGCCGTAGCTGGAGTATGGTGGACGGGAGCAGAGCCGGCGTGTGGTGGACGGGAGCAGAGCTGGCGTGTGGTGGACGGGAGCAGAGCTGGCGTGTGTGGACGGGAGCGGAGCCGGAGCTGGCGTGTGGTGAATGGGACCAGAGCCGGAGCTGGCGTGTGGTGGACGGGAGCAGAGCTGGCATGTGGTGGATGGGAGCAGAGCCGAAGCTGGCGTGTGGTGGATGGGAGCAGAGCCGGAGCTGGCGTGTGGTGGATGGGAGCAGAGCCGCAGCTGGCGTGTGGTGGACGGGAGCAGAGCTGGCGTGTGGTGGATGGGAGCAGAGCCGGAGCTGGCGTGTGGTGGACGAGAGCAGAGCTGGCGTGTGGTGGACGGGAGCAGAGCCGGAGCTGGAGTATGGTGGACGGGAGCAGAGCCGGAGCTGGCATGTGGTGGACGGGAGCAGAGCTGGCATGTGGTGGACGGGAGCAGAGCCGGAGCTGGAGTATGGTGGACGGGAGCAGAGCTGGAATGTGGTGAACGGGAACAGAGCCAGAGCTGGCGTGTGGTAGACGGGAGCAGAGCTGGCGTGTAGTGGACGGGAGCAGAGCTGGCGTGTGGTGGACGGGAGAAGAGTTGGCGTGTGGTGGACGGGAGCAGAGTTGGCGTGTGGTGGACGGGAGCAGAGCTGGCGTGTGGTGGACGGGAGCAGAGCTGGCGTGTGGTGGACGGGAGCAGAGCTGGAGTGTGGTGGACGGGAGCAGAGCTGAAGTGTGGTGGATGGCAGCAGAGCCGGAGCTGGCGTGTGGTGGACGGGAGCAGAGCTGGCGTGTGGTGGACGGGAGCAGAGCCGGAGCTGGCGTGTGGCGGACGGGAGCAGAGCCGGAGCTGGTGTGTGGTGGACGGGAGGGGAGCTGGCATGTGGCGGACGGGAGCGGAGCTGGCGCGTGGCGGTCGGGAGCGGAGCCGGAGCTGGCGCTTGGTGGTCGGGAGCAGAGCCGGAGCTGGCGCGTGGTGGTCGGGAGCAGAGCCGGAGCTTGCGGGTGGTGGTCGGGAGCAGAGCCGGAGCTGGAGTGTGGTGGACGGGAGATAAGACTTAACCTTTAGTAAGATAGTAGAATAAATACAATGTTGTGTCCCCCAGAGTGAATGAATATAATTGTATCTGAAGTCACAAATGAAGGGGTGTGAGGAGCACAGCCCGATCAGGAGGAATGATTCCCACTTGCATTGGCTGAACTGCAACCAGCAAGTCCCAGAATCTCACGTTGTGGATCTGGGAGAATCCCACAGAACCCCGCAAACAACGACTGACAGATTCTGGCTGCATATAACAGTAATGACTGGAATCTGGATGAGATTAATAGAGTTACCACCCGAAATATGCCAGAGCAATAAGGAAGGAAAGGCACAAGCTCAGCAATTCATGAAGCCGGTGCAGGAGGAAAAGGAGATCCTGGGTCCAGGATGATCCATACAGGACAAGGGGAAGAAAATGCCCTACAAGACCCTAAAGGGCGAACAATAGTCTATCCCGAAGACTCCTCCCTGACAGTCCACAGTTCCCCCTGTGCTAAACAAGTCCTGCACTCCCCCATGGAAGAGCCCAACATGTTTCTTCCAAGCTGAGTCATCAGGGGACTTCTTATCCTTGTGATAGGAGGTGAGGTGCCATAGTGCTGAGCTAGAGAGGAATGGATCCCTCCACTCCCTGTCTGAAGCTGTGAGGAATGGGAGGTGACAAAGGGTTAACTTTACATAGATGAGGCGAAATGTGTTACCACTTCCCATTAGGATTTCCCACAGGTGTTAACACTGAATGTACCCCATATGGTGTGCATGCCATTATGTCTCCAACCAATAGAGCGTCCTACAGACACGTGTTACCCCAGAGAAAGGGGGGAGTATGAAATACATATCATGGTACTTCCGGTCGTTGAGATGCACGCCAGTGTGCCATAAAGGCGTGAGTGTGGTGCTAATAAAAATATGGATATCTTATAGCCTACTTATTGTAATATATTGTTTATATGCTTTGATATAGTGTGGTCACTAGACCAAGGGTGGAAAGTATTGCAAATATGAAATATGGTTGTTTGAATCCAAACACTATATTGCAATATACTATGGTGTAATATCATTAATGCTGAACTTTGACACTGAGCCACAAAGCGTTTGCTCTGTGTCAATACCGTAAGAGACAAGGAATTGTTCTGTGGTCTTTGAAGCTCTGTGTTTCAAAGATTCATTATCCTGATTTGCACGCAAGTGACCCCTGTTTGACAAACAGTGATAGATACTGAATACTTTCACATGGGGGGGTGGTTGATGGGAAGGAACTTTCCAACTAATTCTGTGTGGTGTATTCTTTACACATGTGCTAGGAAAGTTACAAAGACAATAGGAATAACAACTGTATAGATAATGAATATTTTTGCTTCTTGAACAAGGAAGTCTTGTGCTCAATAATAGTATGATTCTTGAAGACAAGAGAGACCAAAATGTTTTATGGGCTCATGTAGCAATGATCATGCATGACATCGATAATCGAGGACCGATTGTGATACACATGAAGACGTGTATGCGTGTGTGCCTGGGTTACGATAGGTATCCAGTTTTCAGAATAGGGGATTATGGAAGTCATGCTGCCCATATGTTACCATCTTAGAGCGTTATGCTATGAGCATGAAGAGTTAACTTTGTAATAGGCAACATATGTTGAACTTTGAACAGTGATAGACAACTTTGACAAGTTGACCAGAGGCAAACAGATCCTGGGTTATAATCAGTAGCAAAACAACCTTGATGCATTGTGCTATTGTTAGGAGACATACTAATGGCAAACAAATCTCTGGTTGGCGCAAACACACTAAGAGGCTATAACAAACAGACCTTGAAGTCTTGTGCAGATTCAAGCTTCTGATGCAGACTAAACATACTGCACAGTTGTAATGTGGGAGTGTTGTGTATAAAAAGGTGGACCCTGTGTCAGTGAGGGAGGGACATTTCCAGAAGCTATCGTGGGTGCACGGTTTCTGTGATGACAAGACCAGAGTATTTTCCTTCTCACTGACACTGCGGTCCCTCCAGTAGAGAAGTGATGCTACAATGCTTGGTAATGTATAGTATGGATACTTATTTCTCTATGTACTATAATTCATAATAATTGTATGATTCACATGAAATTAATTAACAAGACAGGGTAATATATCTGCCATTCCATTAACTTGGTGTTCTATCATTTAAATTAATCATTGTATAATAAAATTGTGTCATATCCAAGTAGTAGCCTTTTTTAAAGCCGTATCCGAACCATATTGCTGAACAGTTGGCAATACAGTGAGCCGCAAGGAAAAAATGTGACACTCAAATGAAGGCGGGCAACTGTGTCCAATGAGGCAAAGGCGTGCACTCCACAACCTAGTGTTTCCGGCAGGTGGAACGCACGCCAAAATAACTTCTGGTTTCTTGAACCGCATAGAAGTAGAATATGCAACCAAGTTGGCTTGATGGTGCGCGGTCTGCAGTCTTGTATGTTCCGGCAAGTGGAACGCACGCCAACGCCACATCCGGCAAGTGGAACGCACGCCAACGCCACAAACGGCAAGTGGAACGCATGGCAACGCCACATCCGGCTTTGATGGCATCTTCCCTTTCAACTGCCAGGGTTTTTGTTGCAGCCGCTCCTGTGCCGTCCCTGCGGTGTACATCTATGTTATGGGGCCAAAAAGCGTTTATTTGTAAAAAAAAAAAATGTTTCACTTGTTGAAATGTAATAAAATGTGTCTTCTGCTTTTTCCATGTTTTTTTCTTCTAACAAGAATTGTTGGAGCCAATTTTTCTTTAGAAACATTTTAATATTGGCTTTTTCTGGAGTTTTTCTTGTAATATAGGAAAGCCTAAGGCCAGAAATAATCCCCATAAATCACTGTACATGGAGACTTTGGGATCAGATCATTTCTGTCCGTTGTGATTGTGGAAACTAGAAATCTTTTCTGAAAGCCTCAAACTTCTGTGTGTGACTCAGAGCTGAGATCTAACTTGATAGAAGATTCCAGTGCGGGGAAGACGGGAAACCTTCATATAGACGGCCGGTGGGGATGGAGTCAGTGACCGACTCTGTCCATATCTGTTTCTAGAGCCGCAGTAGAAGATGAAGATGTCGTCCTCATCATGAAGGAGTTATTTCTCATGTCGCGTGTAATGAATATCTCCTGCAGTATTGCTAATGCCGATTCCAGTGTCGGTAATGAGACGAGAATTAGCGTTATGGAAGATGAGTCTATGAGGAACGTGTTCAGCTGCCGACTCCGAGGAGGAAACTGTTTGTTGTCTGTGGCCTAAATATATAGGTTTTATTAGTAGATGTCAGGGAAGAAAACTAAACCCTGTAAAATAATAAATCTCCTCATATGTTTCCCTTATTATCTCCAGTAATTGTATTATTACACAGGATTCTTATGATGTTACATCGGATCATCTTCTCATTCAGGTCTCTACAATATCGGATCCTCTCAGTGAAGATCTTCTACAGAAGAGAATTTTCCTGATTTTCCCATCAAAGATGGATATGGACAGAGACAAGATGGCGGAGAGGATGTTACACCTCACCCTAGAGATCCTCTTCCGTCTCACTGGAGAGGTGAGAGATTCTGATGACGTCACATTACATCATTCTTATCTATGGGAATAACAGATGGACAGAACTGGAGAGGTGAGGACTCTGGGAATGTCTGTAGTGAGATATGTTAATGTGTCTCTCCATAACCAGGATTACACAGTGGTGAAGAAGACCTCTAGTGATCGCTGTCAGGACCCTGTGTCTGAGGGATGGGGAAGACCCCTGAGCCCAATCACGGGGCCTCCACCTCACTCCCTGATCCATGAGGACATCAATGACCAGAAGATCCTAGAACTCATCTACAAGATGATTGAGCTGCTGACTAGAGAGGTGACACTGCTGGGAATGCTGGGACATTATATAGTAACACTATGAAGGGATCGGGGGGATGACGGTATCATTGTATGTGTCAGGTTCCTATAAGGTGTCAGGATGTTGCTGTCTATTTCTCCATGGAGGAGTGGGAGTATTTAGAAGGACACAGAGATCTGTACAAGAACGTCATAATGGAGGTTCCCCAGCCCCTCACATCACCAGGTAATAGACAGGACTAAATACACACGGCCTATAATTATCTGTACGTAGAGAATGAATTCAGTCCCTGTATGTGTTTCCTCCAGATCTATCCAGTAAGAGGACAACACCAGAGAGATGTCCCCGTCCTCTTCTTCCACAGGACTGTAACCAAGAAGATCCCAGTGCTCCTCAGGATCATCAGGTAGATGGAGAGAAGGTGTCAGGAGATCTCCCCTATGATGTGTAGACGGCTGTGAAGGTCTTGTGCTCAGTCTTGTTTTATCCACAAGTATTATATGTTTTATACTTGTGTAATGAGAACGGTGGAGATGGCAGGATTAGAGCTGATCATAGATGGGACTTCTCCATCTGTCTTTGACCTTTATAATATTTGTTTCAGGGTGAAGATCTGACCCATATTAACACTACAGAGACATATGTGATGGGTGATGAGTGGTGTAAAGAGGAGATTCCCACATATGACTACCCAGGTGAGTAGTAACCACTGAATGCAGAGAAGTCACAGATTCCTCTGTCACCGGCTGTGGCTGCTTTATCGGTGGTGTAGTCCGGCCGTATTACCATGGTCACCATTTTGCCTCTAGACCACAACATTCTCCTCCACCAAAACTGTGCAAGTGACTTTGGGCATTGAAAGTCCTTTTCTATAGACCTTACAACCTGGAGGATCCACCTACCCCCTGGGATTAGTGTGAGGGTGATCCTTTAAAGCGAGATCTATATGATTGTACCTGACCCAATATAGGCTGAGTGCGCGCTTAAAGAGTCACACCGAACACAGAGTTAGGCTGGAATCACACTACCGTGTGTGATGCAAGAAACTCGCACGAATCTCTCGTAATCAACATCCAGCTCTGCTGCCAGTACTCAGGACCGGAGCTGCAGCTGCATAGAAATACATGGCTGTTGATGCGAGAGACTCGTGCGAGTTTCTCGCATCACACACAGTAGTGTGATCCCGGCCTTACATGTCTACTCTTTTCTCAGTAAAGGCTTGCACACAACTGAAGTTTATTCTCAAGACAAAGAGATAGTAATTAGCCATTCTCTCCTTCACATTAGAAGACGCTGACCGTTACCTGCCCAGATCTGTAACTATAAAGCCAAATGACAGCGTACGTAGAATGTGCTGACAAGATAGAAAATCACTTGGAGAAAAATCTTATGCTGGGCCTGTAAGAGAAAGCGGAGGGTAATGATGCTGTTGGCTTCCTAGATCCCTGAGATCTTATCGGATGAATCTTCTCTCCCTTCTGTGCTGGTGAATGTCTCATGGTCCCTACAAGACTAGGTCCAGTCTTTCTGGCCAAACTTCCCTTTTATGAGCGACAACAGTAAATGTGCAGTGAGGCCAAGTGTGAATTTCTGTCCAATAACAGCAGAGTTTCCCTTTATCCTGACTTTTCAATTTGTATTAAAACCAACTAACTTCCAGGAGGATTGTGATAATCTCCAGGACAAACATTCCACCTGTGCCCTGATAGATCTCTAAGCTGTGCGTGGCTGATGGCTGGAATATACAGTTATTCCCGCCTGCAGGAGATGTGTTGGCTCCAGCCCTGGTGTCATGGATTCACTCCACGTCATACATTACATTGTTTTTAAATTCAGATTACTGCACAATCTCTCCTGAAATGGGGAGCAATATTATTTTCTCTAATCTTCTGCTCAGGATCCATAGTAGCTCCAATGGTCCACCATAAATGAGGGCGACTCTGGTTTACTGTTGTTTAATCTGTATTTGTAGTTTTCAGTTAGAGATTCTCGTGCTCTGGGGTGCGGCTGTGGGCGGGGCTGTGGGCGGGCCTTTGTGTTGCGCTGATTACATATTCATCTGTATTGACTTATGACAGGTCGCTGATCCCTCACTGACCTGCCCCCCATTATTACATAATGCATATAATAGCATTGATGTTATTGTTGATAATGCCTATAATATTGTGGCTATTGTGAGGCTTAGAAAAAAAATTACATCCAGCAAAATGTTACCGGGGGCCCGTGTCCAGTAGCCTCTATCTCTTACTTATTTATAGATACTACTGCGCAGGCACCGCACATAAAGTCCCACCCACAGCCCCGCCCAAAGCCCCACCCCAGAGCACGAGAATCTCATTAACTGAAAACTACAAATACAGATTAAATAACAACCACAGGACGGATTTCATCACCAGGTATCATTGTAATCAGTATAACGGCGCCGACCTGACAGTGTCTGTAGGTTACTGTGCACAATCCTGCTGACAGGTTCCCTTTAACCCCTTTCTTCCATATGACGTATGACATATCTTGTCCATGTGCCCTGGGACTTAATTCCCAAGGGCAGCATAGTACGTCATAGCGATCAGTGGCGCTCCCAGGGCGGGGCGGTCGCCGCTGATTGCGGCCGGGTGACAGTTGATTATCACAGCAGACACCCGGCACATTAACCCCTGGCACACTGTGATCAAACATGATCGCAGTGTACCGGGGGGCATATGGAAGAATCGCGCAGGGAGGGGGCTCCCTGCGTACTTCCCTAAGACCCTGAGAGCAGCGCTGCGGGGGCCTTCAGGGTCTTGCAGGGTGGCGGCTCCTCAGTGCCTGCTCAGAGCAGGTGCTGAGAAATCCTGCTGCAGTACACTGAAAAGTGTCACATCAGCGATCTGACACTTTATTATAGTGTTCCCCCCCGGGAAACTATAGTAAAGTGTAAAAAAAAAAAGTATAAAAATAATTTATAAAAAATTCCTAAATAAACAAAAAAATTCCCTACTTCTTTTTTTTTTGTAAATAAAAAAAAAACTACCCATATTTAGGATCGCCGCGTCCGTAACGACCCGTCTTATAAAACTATCCCACTAGTTAACCCTTTTACTGAATCCCTTCAATAACCCCTTTAGTGAACCCCTTCAAAACCAAAAACAAGGCAAACAATGCTTTATCATCATATCACCGAACAAAAAGTGCAATAAAGCGTGATCAAAAAGACGGATATAAATAAACAATACAGCGTCATCAGCGAAAAAGTAAAAAATCTATAGCTCGCAGAATAAAGCGATGCAAAAATTATTTTTTATGTAAAATTGTTTTTAATGTATAAGAGCACCAAAACATAAAAAATGATATAAATGAGGTATCGCTGTAATCGTACTGACCCGAAGAATAAAACCGCTTTATCAATTTTACCACATGCGGAACAACGCCCCCCCCAAAAGAAATTCATGAAATGATGGTTTTCGTTCATTCTGCGTCCCAAAAATTGGTTTAAAAAGTGATCAAAAAATGTCACATGCCCGAAAATGGTACCAATAAAAACGTCAACTCGTCCCGCAAAAAATAAGACCTCACATGACTCAGTGGGTCCAAATATGGAAAAATTATAACTCTCATACAAACATAAAAACCCGCCATAAATAGTAAATCAAACCCCCTTTATCACCCCCTTAGTTAGGGAAAAATAAAATTAAAAAAAATGTATTTATTTCCATTTTCCCATTAGGGTTTGGGATAGGGTTAGGGCTAGGGTTAGTATTAGGGTTAGGGTTATGGCTAGGGTTAGGGGTGTGTTGGGGTTAGGGTTGGTGTTAGAATTGGGGATTTTCCACTGTTTAGGCACATCAGGTGCTCTCCAAATGCAACATGGCGTCCGACTCCATTCCAGACAATTTTGCGTTGAAAAAGTCAAACGGCGCTCCTTTCCTTCTGAGCTCAGCCATGCGCCCAAACAGTGGTTTACCCCCACATATGGGGTATCAGCGTACGCAGGACAAATTTCACAATAACTTTTCAGGTCCTGTTACCCTTGGGAAAATAAAAATTGGGGGCAAAAAGATCATTTTTGTGGAAAAAATGTTTTTTTAATTTTACGGCTGTACAGTACGTTATAAACTTCTGTGAAGCCCTTGGGGGGGTTCAGAGTTCTCACCACACATCTAGATAAGTTCCTTTGGGGGTCTAGTTTCCAAAATGGGGTAATTTATGGGGGGGTTCCACTGTTTAGGCACATCAGGGACTCTCCAAACGTGATATGGCGTCTGATCTCAATTCCAGCCAATTTTTGCAGTGAAAAAGTCAAACGGCGCTCCTTCCATTCTGAGCTCTGCCATGCGCCGAAACAGTGGTCCCCCCCCCACATATGGGGTATCAGCATACTCAGGACAAACTGCACAATAACTTTTGCAGTCCAATTTCTCCTGTTACTCTTGGTAATATAAAAAAAATTGGACCTGAAGTATTTTTTTTGTGAAAAAAAGTTAAATGTTCATTTTTTTAAACATTCAAAAAATTCCTGTGTAGCACCTGAAGGGTTAATAAACTTCTTGAATGTGGTTTTGAGCACCTTGAGGGGTGCAGTTTTTAGAATGGTGTCACTTTTGGGTATTTTCTGTCATATAGACCCCTCAAAGTGACTTCAAATGTGATGTGGTCCTTAAAAAAAAAAAAGGTGTTGTAAAAATGAGAAATCACTGGTCAAATTTTAACCCTTATAACTTCCTAACAAAAAAAAATGTTCCAAAATTGTGCTGATGTAAAGTAAACATGTGTGAAATGTTACTTATTAAGTTTTTTGTGTGCCGTATCTCTGTGATTTAAGGGCATAAAAATTCAAAGTTGGAAAATTGTGAAATTTTCGCCAAATTTCCGTTTTTTTCACAAATAAACGCAAGTTATATGAATGAAATTTTACCACTAACATGAAGAACAATATGTCACGAGAAAACAGTGTCAGAATCACCGGGATCCATGGAAGCGTTTCAGAGTTATTACCTCATAAAGGGACAGTGGTCAGAATTGTACAAATTGGCCCGGAAGTTAACGTGCAAACCACCCTCGGGGGGTAAAGGGGTTAAAACGTCTCGGCTCTGCACTATTATACACAGTTTTCTATAAATGTGTAATATTTCTCCATGAAACTCATCTGACAGAAAAAAAAATATTGGCCCTTACGATAGTTTAGATTGTGACATCACCGACCCCATCCTCTAATCACCCCAGAGAGGTTTCACCACTAGCTGCTCATTTATTACTGATGGAGACTGTGGAGTTTGATCATTTCAGTAGATGTTATTGTCTATAGTCACAGTGTTTGATTACAGTAGTGCCCAAAATACTCTGATTTAACCTCTTCCTGCAGCCAGTTTTGTCTTCCTAATCAGGCCCCATTATTAATATCTGTGAAAAATGAGGATGAATGAACTCATGGAGATCAACATCCAACACTGCGGAGACACCATCGCATTTCTCAATGCAGTGATTCTAGAGCACTGCCCCCATCCCTTATGGGAAATATGCAAAAATATACAAAACACAAGCCGCGGAAACACCATCACATGTTTCTCAGCGCAAGCAATGACTAGATAGGTCTTTCCCCGGGAAGGAACAACCACGGTAAGGGCAGTCTCCAATGAAGGAAACCAACTATGCCAAAACATGGTATCCATCCACAGACAGCTGTTTCGGGGTATTGCCCCTCTTCAGTGTGGAGTAGGAAACTGGCTAGTTCAGTAGTTCCTAATCAGGCCCCATTATTAATATCTGACGTGTGTCACTTTATGTGGTGGTAAGTTTGGAATTCTTCTCAAAGGATAATAGAAAAAAAATGGATCTTACAAATTATTTTCCAGCTTCGCACTATACCCTACATACGGTTGTACACTACTGTCTGGGCACATGGCAGTGTTCAGAAGGGAAGGAGCGCCATTTAGCTATTTGAATGCAGATCTAGCTGGAATAGTTTGCAGACACAATGTATTGGGAGCACTGTTCATGGTCACCTGGCAGCTCAAATGATGTCCGCCATGATCATGCTTGGCTCTGTCTTCTCTACTTTCCATATCCCAAGGATTGCCTTGCTCATCGCCCTATAACACCCTCACATGGATCTGGACTTACACAGGGACCCCTAGGCTTGGACCATGGTGTTACCTGCTATTCTGTGGTGTTAGATGGCGAGAAGAATAGTCAGGTAGCTGGGTCAGAACCAGAATACAGAATCAGAAGACACAAGAGTAGTCAGTAAACGGGCCACGGTCACAGCAGGAAAAAAATAGACAAGCCACAAGCTGAGCACAGAGGACTGAACCAGAGGAGAACAGCGCTGTATCTGGCAGATTCCGGCCATGTGCTTTGCGCTTTAGTAGGGTGTGGTACTTTCCAATTGGCTGAAGTAGGGAGCAGATTACTCCAGCTGGACAGCAGGAACAGATCCCAGATGAGATTGGACACACCATATGCAGAAGCCCTAATATAACTAAATGACAGAAAACCAGAACAGTCGAAATCCCCATAAAGTGATTCCATTTTATAAATTAATTCACAGAGGGTTATAATCTATACACACGTGGTCAAAATTGTTGGTACCCCTCGTTTAATGACAGAAAACCCACAATGGTCACAGAAATAACTTGAATCTGACAGAGGCAATAATAATTAAAAAAAAATATATGAAAATGAACAAATGAAGGTCAGACATTGCTTTTCCGCTATGCTTCCACAGAAGGTTTTAAAAAATAAAACACATGAAATAGGCCTGTACAGAAATGATGGTACCCTTGAAAATGTGACGAAAGGGACATGTTAAATCGTGGTGTGTCCACTAATTATCATCACAGGTGTCTACAGTCTTTGAATCAATTAGTGGCCTGTATAGAGGCTACAGATACTCACTGTGCTGTTTGGTGACTTGGTGTATATCACACTGAACATGGACCAGAGAAAGCGAAGGAAAGAGTTGTCTCAGGAGATTAGAAAGAAAATTATAGGTAAAGGTTATAAGACCATCTCCAAGCAGCTTGATGTTCCTGTGACTACAGTTGCACATATTATTCAGAAATGTAAGATCCATGGGACTTGTGGAGAATTTATGGCAAATCAAACAGACGGATAATACGAATGGTAACAAGAGAGCCCAGAAAAACTTCTAAACAGATTAAAGGTGAACTTCAAGCTCAAGGAACATCAGTGTCAGATCGCACCATTCGTCGTATGAGCCAAAGTGGACTTCATGGGAGGCGACCAAGGAGGACACCATTGTTGAAAAAAAATTATAAAAAAGTCAGACTTTAATTTGCCAAACAACATGTTGACAAGCCACAAAGCTTCTGGGAGAATGTCCTGTGGACAGATGAGACAAAAAGGGAACTTTTTGGCAAGGCACATCAGCTCTATGTTCACAGATGGAAAAACGAAGCTTATCAAGAAAAGGACACTGTCCCTACTGTGAAACATGGAGGAGGCTCTGTTATGTTCTGGGGCTGCTTTGCTGCATCTGGCACAGGGTGTCTAGAATCTGTGCAGGGTACAATGAAATCTCAAGACTATCAAGGGATTCTAGAGAGAAATGTGCTGCCCAGTGTCAGAAAGCTTGGTCTCAGTTGCAGGTCATGGGTCTTACAACAAGATAATGACCCAAATACACAGCTAAAAACACCCAAGAATGTCTAAGAGGAAGACATTGGACTATTCTGAAGTGGCCTTCTATGAGCCCTGACCTAAATCCTTTTGTGTTTCTTTGGAAAGAGCTGAAACATGTCGTCTGGAAAAGGCAACCTTCAAACACGAGACAACTGGAGTAGTTTGCTCTTGAGAAGTGGGCCAAAATGAGGTGCAGAAGTCTCATTGACAGTTACCGAAATCGTTTGATTTCAGTGATTGCCTCAAAAGGTTGTTCAACAAAATATTAACCCTTTTACGCCAGAAGTCAGATTTTGCCTTCGTGATCGGGCCAATTTTTTTTTAACTCTGACCACTGTCTCTTTATGAGGTCATAACTCTAAAACGCTTCAACGAATCCTGGTGATTCTGTTTTCTTGTGACATATTGTACTTTATGATAGTGGTAACATTTATTTGATATGAATTTCATTTATTTGTTAAAAAATGGAAATTTGGCAAAAAAATTTAAAATTTTGCAATTTTTAAAATGTTAATTTTTATGCCCTTATCAAAGAGTCGTATTGCACAATATAGTTAATAAATAACATTTCCCACATGTCTACTTCACATCAGCACAATTTTGAAAAAAATTTTTTTAGTTAGGAAATTATAAGGGTTAAAAGTTGACCAGCAATTTCTCATTTTTACAACAAAATTTACAAAACCGTTTTTTTCCCGTCTCCCATGACGGCACACATGAGAGGGGATCCGCCCAGTCAGGACAGGAACCCTACTGAAGATAAAAGGGCGGTACCTCTCCCTCGCTTCAGTTGGGTTTCCTGTCCTGACAGGGACCCGTGTGCTGAAGACAGCGGTCACACGTACCTGCCCCTCTCCCGTTCCGGCGTCGAAGATCAGGCTGGTTTTTCTGAGCGCTGCGCGTCGGGAGGGGGAAGCGCCGTCGGCGGGTCCCCAGGGGGCTCAGCGTCCGAGCGGGCGCAGAAGCAGCACGGCTGGGGTCCTGGGGCTCTGCTGTGGCTGCCGCGCCGCCCTCTCCCCCTCTGCCAGGCCCAGAAGCGGCGCAGGAGCGTCAGGAGGCAGCCGCTTCCGGGTCGCCCCCCTCTGACGTCACGCGTAGGGCACGCTGGGAAGGGGCGTGCCCGCGTGACGTTGGGAGGCGGCGCCGACGATCCAAGATGGCGGCGCCCATAGAGAACAACGCCGGCTGGCGAAAGGAGATCCCGGCGGCATGACGGGGGGGAGGGGCTGTGGGGTAACCAGAGGAGGCGGAGAGTGCAGTGGCTCCCCCTTACATAAGGGGGATGACCACAGAAGACGCACTCATGCCCAAGGCTTCAGGATGGAAGTGGGGCAAGACGAGCAGCAGCAGCAGCGTAAGCAGCAGCGACAACAGCGTCAGCAGCAACAAGAGCTCTCGCCAGATGCCAGGCCGAGCCGCCAGCATACCAGGAGCAGTCGCTCGAGTGGTGGGAGCGGCAGTCGTAAACGCGACCGGCATGACTCTGAGGCGTCCAGGAGGAACATCACGAGTGCATCTGAGAAGCCTCCGAGATCGGTACCCCTGATTGACAGCGGTGGTGAGTGATCTTCGTGAATGTCACCCTTATAGTAACGGGGTTCCTTTTTCTCTGATTGATCAATAGGGGTCGAGGAAGGCCAGCAGCAAAACCAAAAATAGAGAATGCGCCCTATGTAAAAACCCGCTGGCAGATCAGTGGCAGAAAGACCTCTGCGCTGACTGTATAAACAAAACTATACAGGAGGAGACCCCTGATTTGGTGGCTAGCCTTAAAGAGTTAATACAACAGGAGGTGAAAGGCTCCCTAAAGGCAGCCCTTAAAAAGAAAGAGAAAAGAAACCGTAGAAGGAGCTCCGATTCAGAGGCCTCGCCAAGGCAGAAGGGGCGGGATAGACCCTTGTCCCCCTCCACCTCCTCTACCCAGTCCTCAAAATCCTCCTCGGACAGCGATATAGGCGGCCGTCCATGTTTTCCAGCGGAGGACGTGGAAAAGCTGGTCAAAGCAATTAGGGCTACAATGGGCCTTAAAGAGGAAAAAGCTCCCAAATCATTAGAGGATGTAATGTTTGGAGGACTGGAGGAAAAACAAAAACGTACCTTCCCTGTAAATGATAAAATAAAAGCACTAATTGACAGGGAATGGAAAAAACCGGAGAGGTCAGGGGGCTTACCTTCCACATCAAAGAGGAGGTACCCTTTTGAGCAGAAGGATTCAGAAACCTGGGAGAAAGTCCCTAAAATTGATGGGGCCATAGCCAGATCCTCAAAAAAGGTATCCCTACCATTAGAGGATTACGGCGTGTTGAAAGACCCGCTTGATAAAAAAGCAGACGGTTTCCTAAAACACATCTGGGAAGCTTCAGCAGGTGGATTGAAGCCAGCGATAGCTGGTACCTGTACCGCTCGTGCCCTTATGGTCTGGCTGCAACAAATAGAGGACCAGATCAAGGATAGAGTTCCTAAGGATGAAATTTTGTCTAATTTGACACTGGTGCACGGAGCAGCGGCTTTCCTAGCGGATTCCTCTGCAGACTCTGCAAGGTTGACAGCTAGAGCAGCAAGTCTGTCAAATGCGGCAAGACGAGCCCTGTGGCTTAAAGGGTGTCCCGGAGATTTACCATCGAAGCATAGGTTATGTTCCATTCCATGCGATGGCCAATTCCTCGTCGGGAAAAAACTAGAAGAGATTTTGGAACATGCGGGAGATAGGAAGAAGAGCTTTCCCCGATTTCCGGGAGAACCCAAAAAGCAGGCCTTTCGGAGGAGGAGATTTAACAGGGGTCGTCCCCCGGGAGATAGAAAAAGCTGGGACTTTAAAGAAAGAAGAGCATCAGGCTATATGTTTAAAGGGCCCTCCACTTCCTCCAAAAAATCTCCCCAATGACGTTGGGCCGGAGGTAGGGGGAAGGCTTTCTGTCTTCCATTCCGCCTGGGCAAATATCTCCCCCAGTACATGGGTCCTAAATATAATCAAGGACGGCTTAAAAATAAAATTCATCCGTCCGCCCAGGCATACCTTCATAATAACACCCAGAAGGAAAGCCCAAGAGTAACAACTGGCCCTGGAGACGGAAGTCTTGGGACTAGTGAAAAAACAAGTCCTACAGGAAGTCCCAGTGCAAGAACAAAGAAGGGGGTTCTACGCCCCCCTCTTCTTAATACAAAAACCAGACGGCTCTTGGAGAACCATTGTCAACCTGAGGAGACTCAATCAGTGGGTAGACAATTGGTCCTTCAAAATGGAGTCAATCAACACGGCCGCAAAGATTCTGTTCCAGCATTGCCTCATGGCAGTGATAGACTTAAAAGATGCCTACTATCATATCCCAATTCATCGGGAATATCAAAAATATTTGAGAGTAGCGCTCCATGTCCAGGGGCAGGTGAAACACTACCAATACACAGCCCTTCCGTTTGGCCTGTCTACAGCCCCCAGAGTATTCACCAAAGTGATGGCCGAAGTAATGTCTTTTCTGCGTTCCAGGGACATAGTGATCGTCCCATACCTAGACGACTTTCTGGTAATAGGGAGGTCGGATTCCCACTGCACACATCAAGTGAAGGAAGTGATAGGAATTCTAGTAGGACTAGGATGGATAGTAAACATCCCCAAATCAAGGATAACCCCAGCAAAAGAGCAATCCTTCCTAGGGTTGATATTGGACTCCGAGCAACAACGCTGCCTCCTACCAGAGAGCAAAGTGACCAAGATAAGAGGCCTAGCTCACACAGCAATACAAAGACCAAATATGACACTGAGGAACGCAATGTCCCTTTTAGGCTCACTGACATCATGCATGGGCGCAGTACCACGTAAGGCAACTACAGTGGGAAGTTTTGTCAGCACAGAAACAATTAAAAGGGCATTTAGAAGGCAAACTATGTCTCTCAGTGGCTGTAAGAGATTCCCTGTTCTGGTGGACTGTAGAAAAGAATCTAACAGCCGGTGTCCCGTGGCAAAAACCAGTCGAGGACATCATTACAACAGACGCGAGTGCCACAGGATGGGGAGCACACCTGAGATCCCACTCAATACAGGGGACCTGGTCCTCGCTAGAAAGGGATCACGGTTCAAATGTAAAAGAACTATGGGCAGTGGAAAAAGCCGTGAAACATTTCCTTCCCTTTCTTCGGGGCCGCCACACCCGGGTCATGACGGACAATCAAGCAGTAGTAGCCTACATCAATCACCAGGGGGGAACGAGATCTCGGGGCCTCATGAAAATATCAGATCTACTCTTCCAGCTAGCAGAACAACATCTGTTATCCATCACAGCACTGCACATAAAGGGGGCAGAAAATATACAGGCAGACTTCCTGAGTCGCAGGCACCTAAAACAAGGGGAATGGACCCTAAACCCCCAAGTCTTCCAACAAATAGTTCAGGCCTGGGGCAAACCAGAAATAGACCTGTTCGCTACCGCACAGAACCGGAAGGTCAGGAAGTTTTGCTCACTAAACCCAAGGGAAAACCCCTTCGCAGTAGATGCCCTACAAATACCCTGGAAGTTCATCCTGGCCTATGCATTTCCACCGATAACAATGATCCCAGTAGTGGTCAGGAAAATCAGGGAGGATCGAGCGAGAATAATTCTTATAGCTCCATTTGGGCCGAGAAGGCCTTGGTTCTCCCTTCTGAGGCTCATGTCATTGACAGATCCATGGATACTACCGGAGATTCCAGACCTGCTTTCCCAGGGACCAGTGGTCCACTCTCAGGTGAAGGGCTTCCATCTAGCAGCCTGGAATTTGAGAGGGCGCTACTGAGTCGCCAGGGATTCTCTCCAGGGTTAGTCTCCACCCTGTTGAAAAGTAGGAAACCTATAACATCCCAAATCTACGGTAGAACGTGGAAAAAGTTCCTAGACTTCCTGGGGGAACCCTTGGGGGATGTAGCGCCAGTGGGACCTATCCTAGAGTTCTTACAGTCGGGGCTACAACTGGGGTTAGCCACAAATACACTCAAAGTTCAAGTCTCAGCTTTGGGGGCCCTATATAACTGCAACTTAGCAGCCAATAGGTGGGTGTCCCGATTCATAAAGTCCTGTGGCAGGTCAAGGCCGGTCATTATCCCAAAGATACCACCCTGGGACCTCAACCTAGTCTTAGAGGCCTTAACCAAAGACCCCTTTGAACCACTACTAGAGCTGTCACCAAAGCTACTTACACTTAAAACTGTCTTACTGGTAGCCTTAACATCAGCCCGAAGAGTCAGCGACCTTCAAGCTCTGTCTATATGTTCTCCATATACACAGATATTGGAGGACCGAGTGGTTCTAAGACCAGACCCGGCCTATCTCCCCAAGGTAGGCCAAAAGTTTCACAGGACTCAGGAGATCTCCTTGCCATCGTTCTGTAACAATCCTAGAAACCCTGGGGAGCAAAAGTTCCATACATTAGATGTAAGAAGAGCCATATTACAATATATGTCAGTAACTAGTCAGTGGAGGAAAGATCAGTCCCTTTTTGTAGCCTTTCAGGGTAGTAGAAAAGGGCACGGGGTAGCTAAGAGTACCATTGCCAGATGGATCAGGGAGGCCATTATGTTATCCTACTCCGCAAGTGGCGCTCCGGTTCCAGAAGGCATCAAGGCTCACTCCACCAGAGCCGTGGCTACCTCCTGGGCAGAGAAGGCTGAGGTATCAATTGAACAAATTTGTAAAGCCGCTACTTGGTCCTCACCTTCGACCTTTTTTAAGCACTACCGACTTGATCTATCTTCCTTTACTGACCTAACCTTTGGTAGAAGGGTGCTGCAAGCGGTGGTCCCTCCCTAAGGTGTCTTATTCTACAAAAGTCTCTCATGTGTGCCGTCATGGGAGACGGGAAAACACCAAGGTTACTTACCGGTAGCCGTTTTTTCCGGAGCCCATGACGGCGCCTGTATATTCCCCCCCTTTTCACTCCTTTGGTGTGCACTATAGTTTGGGTGTTTTTTTAGTTAGATATAATGTGGTGATAGTTTTACCATGTGTACTAACCCGGGGGGCCTCTCATGCTCTGTAAACCAACTGAAGCGAGGGAGAGATACCGCCCTTTTATCTTCAGTAGGGTTCCTGTCCTGACTGGGCGGATCCCCTCTCATGTGTGCCGTCATGGGCTCTGGAAAAACCGGCTACCGGTAAGTAACCTTGGTGTTTTTTTTAGGGACCACCTCACATTTAAAGTGAGTTTGGGGGGTCAGTACGACAGAAAATAACCAAAAGAGATTCCATTCTAAATACTGCACCCATCAAGATGCTCAAAACCACATTCAAGAAGTTTATTAACCCTTCAGGTGCTTCACAGGAATGAATGGAATATGGAAGGAAAAATAAACATTTACTTTTTTCACAAAAATTTTCCTTTACACCTATTTTTTTTACTTTTGCAAGGGTAACAGGAGAAAATGGACTATAGATTTTGTTTTGCAATTTCTCCTGAGCATGCCGATACCCCATATGTGGGGGAAATCTACTGTTCGGGCACACGACAGGGCTCCCAAGGGAAGGCGCGCCATTTGACTTTATTTAGGTCACTGATGTGCCTAAACAGTGGAAACCACCAACAGGTGACACCATTTTGGAAACTAGACCCCCTAGGGAACTTATCCAGATGTGTATTGAGCACCTTGAACCCCCAAGTGCCTCACAGAAGTTTATAATGTAGAGCCATGGAAATAAATAACATTTTTCCCAAATTTTTTTAGCTCCATATTTTGCATTTTCATAAGGGTAACGGGAGAAATTGCTCCATACAATGTGTTGTGCAATTTCTCCTGAGCACGCCGATACCCCATATGTGGGAGAATACTACTGTTTGGGCGCATGGCAGAGCTCGGAAGGGAAGGAGCGCCATATTGGAGAGCAGATTTTGCTGGAATTGTTTGTGGGTGACATCATTGTCAGAGCCCCTGAGGTCCCAGAAAAGCATAAGCCCCCAAAAGTGTCTGCATTTTACCAAATACTTCCCTGAATGAATTCTTCTAGTTGTGCAGTGAGCATACTGACACCACAGCTGTTCCATAGAAAATTATACCATTGGGCAGTGAAGAGAAAATAATTACATTTTTACCACTAAACCAGAGGGGTGTCATTTCCAAAATGGGGTCACTTCAGGGGGGATTCTGCTGTTATGACACTTTGGAGAGCCGATAAGTGCCAGAGTAACAAAATCCCCCTTGACGTGACCCTTTTTTGGAAATGACACCCCTCTGGGAATTCATCTACGGATATAGTGACCATTTTCTCTACATGAATGATTTCCAGAAACACGTAGTGGAAGTTTTAGAGCAAAAATTGCAAAAGTATCATTGTAGTGCCCAATATATTGTGCCCTGCTTGTGTCTCTGGAGACCTCCCCCCACCTACCCCCGGAAATTGTTAAGTCAGCTCTACTCAAATGTGTCTGTCACTAAATAAACCAAATGCTTGAATGTCAAAACAGTTCAAAAACGTGGTTCTGTGTGGAAGATTGTAAAGCCGTCATGGAGGCATAAGGCTGGCAATGATGGGCATTGTGGGTAATAATAGCGGTATCATGCCTCATTTCTCTCGTGGAACATACACGACATCAAGGAAAGTATCTGCATTTCCAGCTTTTTTGTATAACACAAAAGAATTATATGTGGCCACCTGAAACCAATAAATGACTAACTTTTTATACCAGATATATGATTTTCTTGATACCTGGTATGGCTGTAGAACCTGATCTGCAAGGTCCACACCCCCATATATTTTTTGTAGTCAGTGACAGACACAGGTTTTGGAGTTGTGGATCCCTGTTGCTCTGCAGTGGCCCTTGTGGCATCTGTGTGGATCGAGCGCAGGATAAAATATGTTTTTTATCCTTATAATAATAATCTTTATTTTTATATAGAGCTAACATATTCCGCAGCGCTTTGCAGTTTGCACACATTTTCATCACTGTCCCCGATGGGGCTCACAATCTATATATTCCCTAGTCAGTATGTCTTTGGAGTGTGGGAGGAAACCGGAGTGCCCGGAGGAAACCCACGCAAACACGGGGAGAACATACAAACTCCTTGCAGATGTTGTCCTTGGTGGGATCCTTATACTTAAGGACAAGCAGCTCTCTATTGTGTAAAGCCCCTGACTGCCCCTTTCGGAACTTTTTGCTGACCAATGATTGTGGAAACCCCTGACAGTTTTTGTGAATGGTCCCACAAGCCCCTATGTTATGTACAACCACACTTTTAAATAGGGGTATGCTGGTGTAGTAGTTGTCAACATACAGATTGTAGCCTTTTTGTAAAAATGGAGTTATCAGCTCCCAAACGATTTTTCCAGATGTCCCCAGATAAGTAGGGCATCCTGGTGGGTTTAGTTGGCTGTCTTCCCCCTCATAAATGTGAAAAGCTGATGTGTATCCGGTTGAACTCTCAAACATTTTATAGAGCGTTATTCCTAATCTTGCCCTCTTAAAAGGAATAAATGGCTTGAGGTGCAGTCTTCCTTTGAATTTTACAAGGGACTCATCAATGGAAATGTTTTCTGTTGGGGTGTAAAGCTTTAAGAACTTTTCTGTCAAGTCTTTGATGATGGGTCTGATTTTGAATAGTCTGTCGTGTTCTGGGGCATCTCTGGGCAGGCATTGACTATTGTCGTTAAAATGCCAAAATCTTATGAGCATCTCATTACAGGTGCTAGGAAGAACGGCAGAAATAGGGGTGGCTTGAACAGGGCGGTTGGACCAATAGGACCTAATGCTCATTTTTTTAACAAGCCCCATAGCGAATGTAAGTCCTAAAAATGTTTTCCATTCTAGGACATTAGTTGGTTCCATACTGTAAATTTGACCTAACATAATAGGATCGTGGATTCTGGCTGATGAATTGGGACGCATATTATTATTACTATTTATTTATATAGCACCATTGATTCCATGTTGCTGTACATGAGAAGGGGTTACATACAAATTACAGATATCACTTACAGTAAACAAACTAACAATGACAGGGTGATACAGAGGGCAGAGGACCCTGCCCTTTCAGGCTTACATACTACAAGATGGTGGGGAAGGAGACAGTAGGTTGGTGGGTTGCAGCAGTTCCGGGGTTGGTTGAGGCGATATCTCCGGTAGTGTTGAGGAGGTAGCAGGGTCATTGCAGGCTGTAAGCTTTCTTGTAGAGGTGAGTTTTCAGGTTCCATCTGAAGGATCTGAATGTGGTTGATAGTCGGACATGTTGGGGCAAAGAATTCCAGAGGATGGGGATATTCGGAGAAGTCTTGGAGGCAGTTGGGTGAGGAGTGATATAAATATCTGTCAATAAACAAATTAAAAAAGTAATTGGTCCAAAATTTTCCACCTCCACATTTATACCAGGAATGGCATTAAAATTAGAGATGAATGGAGTAGCCAAATCTGAAGCCTCCCATCTGGGAAATGCTACATCAAGAGGCAAAGCCCCTTGGACATTGGTGTGCGCCAATTCAGGAGCACTAGGGACAGCGCTAGTACTGGGCATTGTTCCCTGAGTTGGAGACATTTCTCCAGAAGTGCTATTTGTCCTTCTTGTTGTACTGGTCCTTGTGTGTGAGGATGGACAAGAATCACTGCTCATTTATAAGCTATCACTGTCGCTGCTTCTAAAGCCCTCGAAATCCACATTGCCATCTGACACTGCACTTTTTTTTTAAATCAGATGATTTTTATTTAAAAGTTGTCAGCATGAAACTTTGACAATACATTTAACTTTACCATATAATATAAACCATGTTCAACCTGACAGGCGATATAACTGTACTTACATCCTAAATCCCCTACCTTCCTCCCATCCACCCTAACCCCATCCCTTTAAATCATTGCACTTATCACACACCATGTCACATTTTGAATCTTTTTTCGAGACAGCCACTTAAGATCCCTGTTTAAAGTACCAACACAGAGGGTCAAGGGCGCGTAGGTAGACGCATTCTTTCTCTCATAAGAGCCTCTGAAGCCAGGCCTGGGCGCTCCATCCAGCCACGCCACACATTCTCAAACTGCATGTGTTGACCTCTTTTCGCATATATGTTCTGTTTCATCAAAATAATGAAGTTAACCTTATTAATCAGTTCCTGTCTAACTGGCGGTTTGTCATCTAACTAGTGGGCCGCAGTGAGCTTTCTGGCAGCATATAGGAATCTGGCTATGGTCAGCTTCCCCCACTCATCAACTGCAATATCCTCCATGCATCCCAGTACACACGTCAGCGGGTTCCTTATAAGATCCACTCCCATTGCCTCCTGAGTCAAATTAAGTGTTTGTACCCAAAAGTTCTGTAGGGCAGGGCAGGACCACATCATATGTAGGAGATCTGCCCCATCCTCAGAGCAACGCGGGCAGCAAGAATCTCCCCTCTGGCCTGCCCTCTTCATCCAGACCGGGGTCCTGTAAACCCTATGTATTAGGTAGAGTTGTGAGACTCTCCTGGCTTCGCTCATAGAGACCTTGGGGATGAATTGTAATACGCTCTCCCACTGAGAATCCGAGATTGGTCCCACATCCTCCTCCCATTTTTCTCTGGACTTAGCCGGGTGCCTTACTAGGAATGAATCCAAAAAAACCCTATATACGAGGGAGATGAAACCCCTAGTGCCCCTCAGTGACCCTATAAGATTCACCATCACATCTGATTGAACCACTATTCTTTATGTTTTTCTCTGTCGATCGACTGCATGCTGCAGATATTGAAAGAAGAGAGATTGACTAACAGGGAACTCCCTCCTGATCTCTTCAAAAGTCTTAAGCATGCCGTCAACCAACAGCTGTGACACAAGCCATATCCCGACCCTTCTCCATTGAGCAAATCCCCTCAAACATATTAACTCCCCCAGTCTCGGATCAAACCAAACCGACGAAAAGCGCGTGAACTCCGTAATGCCCCTCCATTGTCTAACTCTTTGCCAAATCTTGTCCACCACAGCGATCGTCGGGAGCCTTTTAGGGTTCACCCAGAACCTACCAGCCTCTAGACTGGCCAGCAGTGGACCTCTGCCCACTATAAACTCAAGGACCTTCCTGGCCAATGTAGATTGAGTTGGCTCCCCCCACCCCACCATATGCTGACATTGGGATGACACATAATAAACCCACGGGTTTGGGATTGCCAGGCCCCCCTCCTCTTTTGACCTCTGTAGATGTTCAAGTTTAATGCGTGCCCTACTACCCTTCCAGATCAAGTCCTGGAAAAGAGAATCAATCCGGTAGAATTTACTTTGCGCCAACCAAACAGGCGTATTATGAAGTATATATAGGAGCTGGGGCATGAGGATCATTTTTAATAAATTTGCTCTACCTGCCACAGACAGGAATAGTTTCTTCCATGCTCCAATTTTTTGTTGAAACTTATTGATAAGAGAGGTAAGATTAAGCCGTTCATATTCCTCCAATTTAGCCGATACCACAATGCCCAAATATTTAAACTACCTAACCACCCTAAAAGGGGTCCCAGGGTCTAGCGCCAGGGGAGCAGCCAAGTCCATGGGAAGCAACACGGATTTATCCCAGTTGATAGTCAGTCCAGAAATAGAGCCCAATTTACCAATAACTGCCATAGCCGAACTCAGGGAGTCACTCGGATCAGCCAGAAACAGCAGCACATCATCCGCATATAAAGCAACTTTCTCTACGTGGCAGCCATATTGGAATTCCCGGATATCCGTAGTACCCCGATTCTTTGCCGCTAACGGCTCTACCGCAATCGCAAACAGCAGGGGGAACAGGGGACACCCCTGCCTCGTTCCCCTATATAGGGAGAAACTCTCAGACAGCAAACCATTAACCCGTATTTTAGCACTAGGGGATGTATATAGCAAACGCACCCAACTCACAAACTGATCACCAAATCCCATGGTTCTCATTACCGCCCACAAATACCTCCACTCCACACTGTTGAACGCCTTAGCGGCATCTAGGGAAACTATTACCCTCTGTCCCATATTATCCGCCCTCGCCTGCATGTTTAAGTATAATCGCCGGAGATTTATAGCTGTGGATTTATTGGGCATAAACCCTGACTGGTCTTGGTGAATTAGGGATTTGATGACCTTGTTAAGTCGGTTCGCCAGCATTTTGGCCAATAACTTAATGTCAGTGGTCAACAAAGAGATCGGACGATATGAAGCTGGGTCCATCAAATCTTTTCCCTGCTTTGGTAGGACAACAATTATCGCCTCTCGCATGGAACGGGGCAGCTCGCCCCCCCGCCAAACCCGTAGAGTAAACCTCCAACTTGGGAAGCAGCACCTCCTTGTATTTTTTGTAGACTTCCCCTGGGAAACCGTCCCCCCCTCGGGGCCCTGTCACTAGGTACAGAGGCCAGAGCTGCCTCAAGTTCCTCCATATCAAAGGGCTCCTCAAGAAGCCTCTGCTCCACTAGTGAGAGCCGTGGAAGCTGCACCCCCACTAAAAAGTTATCAATTTCCTCCTCCGACAGCTGCACGTGTGACTGGTACAGATTGGAGTAAAATGCCATCATCACCTCCAGTATGGCCCTACTGCCTGTATGCTCACATCCGTCTTTCCCCTTTAATTTAGCAATATACGCCGATTCCCTTTGGGCCGCCACCACCCTGGACAGAAGGTGACCCGCTCTCTCTCCCTCCTCGAAAAACTTCATTGTGCAGAACAGCCTTTTCCTCTCGGCAGTTTTCATAGTCATATTGCAAACCTCTCTCTGCGCTGATCTCAAACGGTCCCGGGCCTCAGGGGTTTGCTCCTCAATTAGTGCCGCCTCTGCTCCCTCTAATGACCTAATCAATTCCAGGTCTCTCCTGCCCGACTCGGTCTTAACTAGCGATATGTCTTTAATGCACAGCCCTCTAAAGAAGGCCTTCATGGTTTCCCATACCATTAATACCGAGGCCGAGCCCATATTAATTTTAAAGAACTCCGTCAGGTCAGCCCCCACATGGCCGTCCAGATCAATCAGCTGGAGCCAGAACGGATGTAGCCTCCACAGGGGTCTCCTGGAAAATTCGGAGCCCTGCCCCTGAAGCACCACACACATAGGCGAGTGATCCGACAGAGTTCTAGCCAAATAAGTTACCTCACCCTCTAGACTTAACATCGGACCATTCCCCAGAGCCAGATCAATCCTGGACAGCGAGGCAGAGGCAGATGAAAAGCAGGAGTACTTATAGGTTCCGGGGTGATGGATTCTCCATATGTCTATTAGTGCAGTCTCCTTCAGAACCGCCCCAAAGGGGGTGCATTTACCTCCCAGTCTCCGCGCCTCCCGACCACCCCTGTCCCAATGGGCATCTGGAACATTGTTGAAGTCGCCAATTATCAGAAAGGGAATCCCCGGGAAATCACCCACTACCTCCATGACCTTGTGCAGCAATTTCCCACAATACGGCGGAGGGATATATATCGAGATCAGTAACATCAGTATACCAGACAATTTACATAGCAAGCATACGAACCGTCCCAGCGGATCTATAATCACTTTACACTGTTCAAAAGGCATACCTGTGTGAACAAGAACACTGACCCCCCATGAGTATGAGGAATATGTTGCATGTTACCCTGCCTGCAGCCACCCTTTTTTGAGAAGATGCGTTCTACTCTCTATTAAGTGGGTTTCTTGCAAGCATATGACTGCAGGTTTGGCATCGAGCAAGAACGTAAACATTGCCTGTCTTTTTACTCCGGATGCCAACCCCCTAACGTTCCAACTTATTATCTTTATTTTATCCGCCATTACCCTGCAGCCCCAAATACCGTGCCATCCATTTCCACAATTGTGAATTAGTAAGGCTGTCTCCACTCAAACCTGTGTGACATAGACAATAATTTAACATTCCCCCCTCCCTCCCCACCCCCACCATACCCAAACTTCACCCAACTCAAGCTTTCCATCTCCTCCAGGTGTCACGGAGGAGAGGGCGTACTTTATCCGATTCAGAGTATCCACTTCACCGAAGCAAGCCTGCTTTACTCCCCAACCTCTGGGAGTAGCATATGACTAGTGATTGCAGCCAAACAATTCTCAACAGTTAACCATAAAACATTCACATTAACTTTCTGTTAAATACCTTAAACATGTCTAGAACATGTGAACTAGAAAAATAGAAAGAGGTAGTAAAATTTCTCCCTCCCCCTCCAAAGCACAGCAAGATTATTTCCCAAAATGAGAGGGAGGGTCCTCCTCCTGAGAAAAAGGTATACAGGAAGAAAGAGCGGATATATGTAGGATCCCGTCCCGATTAAAGGACAAGTCCCGTCCTGATTAAAGGACAAGTCAACTCAGTCAGCCAGCGGAGTCCTTAGAATTCTCCTTGCGGAGACGCGTCTCATTGATGTCCAGCCAGTTGAGGGCCTCCTTTGCATCCGGGAAGAAATGGACAGTGTCCTCATCTACCACTCTTAGTTTAACCGGATATAGCATTGCGTACGGCACACCCAGAGCTCTCAACCTCTTCTTAATGTCAACGAATTTGGTCCTTTGCTTTTGAACCTCCATAGAGAAGTCCGGGTAAATGGAAATCCTGGCGCTGTTGATTTTCAGGTCCAGATGATTCTTGGAAAAGCGAAGAATAGCATCCCTGTCCCGATAATGCAGAACCTTGACAAGCACCTGTCTTGGGGGACGACCAGGGGGGAGGGGAAATGCGGGAACGCGGTGAGCTTTTTCCACAGCGTATAAACGGGACAGGTTATTCTGGCCAATAGTGTTAAACAGCCACTGTTCAAAGAACTCGGTGGGCGCAGAGCCTTCAGTTTTTTCCGGCACCCCAATGATCCGCACATTGTTGCGTCTTGACCTGTTCTCTAGGTCATCAGTCTTTGCCTGCACAGCTGATATTGCAGTGGCCATACGCTGATGCTGCTTGTCAGATTTTGCGATAGTATCTTCCACAGTGCTAATACGTTTCTCAGCTTCCCCCATACTCTCCTTAGTGACATGTATAGAGTGTTGTAACTTAGACATACTGGCCTGCAGGACCCCCAGCTGTGTTGCCACATCAGTAATAGTAGTGTGAGAGTGCAGTGCCAGCCTGAACAAGTCTTTTAATGTGGGCTCCTCTGGGATCACCATCCCCCCCATTTGCCGCTTACATTTCTCCAGCTCACCTCCACTCTCCCACCTCATGGTTCCTTGCTCTTCCTCCCGGCTCCCGCAGTCACTGTCCTTACCCTCCTCCACACCAGATTCCTCTGGCTCCTCCGCAGGCTGACCTCCACCTGCATGTGCCGGACTCTGCGTGTCTTCCTCCAGCCTGGCGAACCTCCGCAGCTTAGATGCGGCATCTGACTTCTTGGGGATTCCCCCATCCTCCGGGCCCGCCATCATTATGTTCTCCCCACCGGCGCCATCTTATGCTTTCTTCTCCGACTCCCCAGCCGGTCTTCTGCCTCCTTTCTTCTCTGCCATTTGTTTGTGCACTCCTGATTTACAGAGCCTGCGGTCAGGGTCAGCACCCTCTCCAAGAAATGTGAATTTGACAGCTAAATAGTGGCTGCAATCTATCAAACTGTCCTATATCGAGCGGGAGCTCCTTCAGCACGCGTCCACTCACATCTCCCTCAGGCCACGCCCCCCCCTGACACTGCACTTTCTTCACTGTCAGAACATAAAAGTGCATAAGCCTCCTCGGCACTATAATACTGACGGGCCATTTTATTCGTTTTTATTTTTTTTTACGGAAGCAAAAAACTCTGACGTGATGAAATTATTGGGGAGATAATTGAGAAAAGTGAAATTCTTTAGAATAAACCCTAACCCTAACTTTAGCCGAACAGTAACCCTGACTATAGCCCCAACACGAACCCTAACTATAGCATTAACTGTAATCTGCCTTATCTGTTTTTCCATTGACTGAAGATGGACCTGAGTGGGGACTTGTTTTTTGTGAGATGAGAATTGGTATTATTTTCGCCTACATAATATTGATTGGTTTCTTTTTATTTGATATTTGGGAGGCAGAATGAACAAATAGTTGAACACCACACACTACTGGCTCATCCAACAAGGTTTTCTATTAGACTGTGAACAGTCATTGTCTTGGTAAATAATTAAAGTTTTTTACATAGCTTGCCATTTTTATGGACAGTTTAAGTAGAAATGTTCAAAAATATAAAACTCAAGGATATTTTATTAAAAAAATTGTTTTTTATCGTAGCAGATGACTGTACCAGGAGATCAGAGGGACAGCTGACATCTTCAATTTTTAAATCTGATGATCTTAAGATCCTACAAGATACAACTGAAGTAATTGCTGTTACTCCAGATATACCATCATCCATTCACAGCAAAGATCTGTCATCTGATCTTGTGAAACAGGTCCCATCTTCTGATTCATTACTGTCTACCAAGGGAAATCAAAGTCACAAAAGAGGCAATAAAAAACAAACTGCTCCGAAAGCAAAGAAGCCATTCTCATGTTCAGAATGTGGGAAATATTTTACATGGAAATCACATTGTGTTACACACCAGAGAACGCACACAGGGGAGAAGCCTTTTTCCTGTTCAGAATGTGGGAAATGTTTTAACCAGAAAGGGAATCTTGTTCAACACCAAAAAACTCATGCAGGGGAGAAGCCTTTTTCATGTTCAGAATGTGGGATATGTTTTAACCTGAAAGGGAATCTTGTTCAACACCAAAGAACTCACACAGGAGAGAAGCCATATTCATGTTCAGAATGTGGGAAATGCTTTGCACATAAATCACTGCTTGTTTCTCACCATAGAACACACACAGGGGAAAAGCCTTTTTCATGTTCAGAATGCGGGAAATGTTTTCAATGGAAAGCGCGTCTTAATCGCCATCAACAAACCCACACAGGGGAGAAGCCTTTTTCCTGTTCAGAATGTGGGAAATGTTTTAACAAGAAATTAGATTTGGTTAATCACCATAGAACTCACACAGGAGTGAAACCTTTTTCATGTTCAGAATGTGGGAAATATTTTGCGCACAAATCAAATTTTGTTACTCACCAGAGAACGCACACAGGGGAGAAGCCTTTTTCCTGTTCAGAATGTGGAAAATGTTTTAACCAGAAAGGGAATCTTGTTCAACACCAAAAAACTCATGCAGGGGAGAAGCCTTTTTCATGTTCAGAATGTGGGATATGTTTTAACCTGAAAGGGAATCTTGTTAAGCACCAAAGAACTCACACAGGAGAGAAGCCATATTCATGTTCAGAATGTGGGAAATGTTTTAAATGGAAAGCGCGTCTTAATCGCCATCAAAGAACTCACACAGGAGAGAAGCCATATTCATGTTCAGAATGTGGGAAATGTTTTAAATGGAAAGCGCGTCTTAATCGCCATCAAAGAACTCACACAGGGGAGAAGCCTTTTTCCTGTTCAGAATGTGGGAAATATTTTAACAAGAAATTAGATTTGGTTAATCACCATAGAACTCACACAGGAGTGAAACCTTTTTCATGTTCAGAATGTGGGAAATATTTTGCGCACAAATCAAATTTTGTTACTCACCAGAGAACCCACACAGGGGAGAAGCCTTTTTCTTGTCCAGAATGTGGGAAATGTTTTAGTGACAAATCATATTTTGTTAAGCATCAGAGCAGTCACACAGGGGAGAAACCTTTTTCATTTTCTTAATGTAGGAAATATTTTACTTGGAAATCAACTGTTAATAAACATCAGAGATGTCACATAGGGGAGAAGCCTTTTTTATGTTCATAGTCTTGGAATAGTTTTAACCAAAATTGAATCTTCTTAAATGGGTTGTCTCTTGTCATTCCTCATGTTTGCTGACAAAAGGATAAAACTAAACTTTATTAATTTCAAATGTAAAATTATACAAATAATTCACCCCCTGAAGGTTAGTCAGAAGGTGACTGAGGCTATGTGCACATGGTGCGAATTCTGCTGCAGATCCGCAGCGGATTTTGCCCTGCGGATTCGCCGCAGAACTGCATGTGATGTACAGTAGCATTTAAGGCTACAGTCATATGTTAAAGTTTGGGCACCCCTATTAATGTTAACCTTTTTTCTTTATAACAGTTTTGGTTTTTGCAACAGCTATTTCAGTTTCATATATCTAATAACTGATGGACTCAGTTATATTTCTGGATTCAAATGAGGTTTATTGTACTAACAGAAAATGTGCAATCTGCATTTTAACAAAATTTGACCGGTGCAAAAGTATGGGCACCTCAACATAAAAGTGACATTAATATTTCGTAGATCCTCCTTTTGCAAAAATAACAGCCTCTAGTCGCTTCCTGTAGCTATTAATGAGTTCCTGAATCCTGGATGAAGGTATTTGTGACCATTCCTGTTTACAAAACAATTCCAGTTCAGTTAAGTTTGATGGTTGCCGAGCATGGACAGCCCACTTCAAATCATCCCACAGATGTTCAATGATATTCTGGTCTGGGGACTGGGATGGCCATTCCATAACATTGTAATTGTTCCTCTGCATGAATGCCTGAGTAGATTTGGAGCGGTGTTTTGGATCATTGTCTTGCTGAAATATCCATCCCCTGCGTAACTTCAACTTCGTCACTGATTCTTGCACATTATTGTCAAGAATCTGCTGATACTGAGTTGAATCCATGCGACCCTCAACTTTAACAAGATTCCCGGTGCCGGCATTCGCCACACAGCCCCAAAGCATGATGGACCCTCCAACAAATTTTACTGTGGGTAGCAAATGTTTTTCTTGGAATGCTGTGTTTTTAAGCCTCCATGCATAACGCCTTTTTGTATGACCAAACAACTCAATCTTTGTTTCATCAGTCCACAGGACCTTCTTCCAAAATGTGACTGGCTTGTCCAAATGTGCATTTGCATACCTCAGGCGACTCTGTTTGTGGCGTGCTTTCAGAAACTGCTTATTTTGCATCACTTTCCCATACAGCTTCTCCTTGTGCAAAGTGTGGTGTATTGTTGACCGATGCACAGTGACACTATCTGCAGCAAGATGATGCTGCAGGTCTTTGGAGGTGGTCTGTGGATTGTCCTTGACTGTTCTCACCATTCTTCGCTGCCTTTCTGATATTTTTCTTGGCCTGCCACTTCTGGGCTTAACAAGAACTGTACCTGTGTTCTTCCATTTCCTTACTATGTTCCTCACAGTGGAAACTGACAGGTTAAATCTCTGAGACAACTTTTTGTATCCTTCCCCTGAAAAGCTGTGTTGAATAATCTTTGTTTTCAGATCATTTGAGAGTTGTTTTGAGGAGTCCATGATGCCACTCTTCATAGGAGAATCAAATAGGAGAACTACTTGCAAGTGGCCACCTTAAATACCTTTTTCCCATCTCCCATGACGGCACACATGAGAGAGGGGATGCGCCCAGCCAGGACAGGAACCCTACTGAAGATAAAAGGGGCGGTACCTCTCCCTCGCTTCAGTTGGGTTTCCTGTCCTGACAGGGACCCGTGTGCTGAAGACGGCGTGTCAAGATGTCTGTACCTGCCCACCCCCGTGCCAGCGTGGAAGATCAGGCAGAGCCTGTGTGCTGGGCGTCGGGGATGGAAGTGCCGTCCGCGGGTCCCCCGGGGGCTCAGCATCCGAGCGGGCGTCAGCGCAGCACAGTCAGGGGTCCAGGGGCTCTTCCGTGGCTGCCGCGCCGCCCTCCCCCGTGGCTGCCGCGCCGCCCTCCCCCCTCTGCTGATGTCCAGGAGCTCCAGGAGGGGCGGCCGCCCCTGGGTCGCGCCCCTCTGACGTCGCGCGCAAGGCACGCTGGGAATGGGCGTGCCCGTGTGACGTAGGGGGCGGCGCCGGGATCCAAGATGGTGGCGCCCATGGGGAAAACGCTGGCCGGCAAAAGATCATCCCGGCGGCATGGCAGGAGGGGTGAGGGGCTGTGAATGGGCACCGGAGGAGGCTTGAGAGTGCAGTGGATCCCTCTCGGATAGAGGGATGACCACAAGGCGCACTCATGCCCAGAAAACTTCACAAGGGAAGTGGGGCAAGAGAGCAGCAGCAAGAGCTCTCACCAGATGCAGTGCTGAGCCGCCAGCATACCAGAAGTAGCCGCTCAAGTGGTGGGAGCGGCAGTTGTAAACACGACCGGCATGACTCTGAGACGTCCAGAAAAAGCGTCACAAGTGCATCTGAGGAGCCTCCGAGATCGGTACCCTTGATTGACAGCGGTGGTGAGTGATCTATGTGAATGTCACCCTTATGGTAACGGGGTTCCAATTTTTCTGTTTGATCACTAGAGGTTGCTAGCGGCAAAAATAGAGCATGCACCCTATGCAGACACCCGCTGGCAGGTCAGTGGCAGAAAGATCTCTGCGCTGACTGTATAAACAAAGCCATACGGCATGAAATCCCTGATTTGGTGACTAGCCTTAGGGCTATAATACAAGAGGAGGTGAAAGGCTCCCTAAAGGCAGCCCTTAAAAGGGCGAATAAAAGAAGCCGTACAAGGGACTCAGAGGCCTCGCTAGTGCAAAAAGGCCGTGAAAAATCCCTGCCCCCCTCCACCTCCTCTTCCTCTACTCAGTCCTCCGAAGCCTCCTCAGACAGAGATATAGGGGGCCGTCCGTGTTTCCAAAACAGAGGACGTGGAAAAGCTGGTCAAAACTGTCAGGTCTACAATGGGCCTTAAGGGAGGACTGGAGGAAAAGGAAAGAAAAAAAAAAACGCACCTTCCCTGTCAATAAGATAAAGGCCTTAATTGACAGGGAATGGGCAAAACCCTGAGAGGTCGGGTGCCTTATCTTCTACATCAAAAAGGTGGTACCCATTTAAAAAGACTCAGAAACCTGGGAAAAAATCCCAAAGATTGATGGTGCCGTAGCTAAATCCTCAAAAAAGGTATTTCTACCATTAGAGGACTCTGGCGCGCTGAAAGACCCGCTTGATAAAAAAGCAGATGGGTTCCTGAAGCATATCCAGGAAGCATCGGCAGGTGGATTAAAACCGGCAATAGCTGGTACTTGTACCGCTCGTGCCCTCATGGCCTGGCTACAACAAATAGAGGACCAGATCAGGGATAAAATTCCTAGGGACGAAATACTGTCTAGTCTGACACTGGTACATGGAGCAGTGGCTTTCCTAGCAGATACCTCAGCAGATGCCGCGAGGTTGACAGCTAGAGCGGCAAGCTTATCAAATGCAACAAGGCAAACCCTGTGGCTTAAAGGGTGTCCGGGGGATTTGCCATCAAAGCATAGACTGTGTTCCATTCCATGTGACGGCCAGTTCCTCTTCAGGAAAAAACTAGAGGAAATTTTGGGAGCATGTGGCAGGGGTCATCCCACGGGAGATAGGAAAAATTTGAACTTTAAAAGGAGAGGATTGGGCTATATGTTTAAAGGGCCCTCTACTTCCTCCAAAAAATCTCCACAATGACATCAGGTCGGAGGTAGGGGGAGGACTTTTTCTCTTCCTTCCCGCCTGGGCAAAATATCTCCCCCAGTACATGGGTCCTGAGCATAATCAAGGACGGTTTAAAAAAATAAATAAAATTCACCCGTCCGCCCAGGTGAACCTTTATAATGACACCCCAAAGGAAAGCCCAAGAGCAACAACTGACCCTGGAGACGGAAGTCTTGGGACTAGTGCAAAAACGAGTCCTACAGGGGGTCCCAGTTCAAGAAGAAGGAAAGGGGCTTCTACTCCCCCCTCTTTTTAATACAAAAACCAGATGGCTCTTGGAGGACCATACTTAATCTGAGGAGGCTCAATTATTGGGTAGACAATTGCTCTTTCAAAATGGAGTCAATCAATACGGCCACAAAAATCCTGTTCCAGCACTGCCTCATGGCAGTGATAGACTTAAAAGATGCCTACTATCATATCCCAATCCACCGGGGGTATAAAAAGTACTTGAGAGTAGTGCTCTATGTCCAAGGTCAGGTCAAACACTACCAATACGCAGCTCTTCTGTTCAACCTGTCTACAGCCCCCAGAGTCTTCACCAAGGTGATGGCTGAGGTAATGTCATTTCTTCGTTCCCGGGACATGGTGATCGTCCCATACCTGGACGATTTTCTTGTCATAGGGAGGTCGGAGACCCATTGCACACACCAAGTGAAGGAAGTGATATTAACTTTACTAAGGCTAGGATGGATAGTAAACATCCCCAAGTCGAGACTAACACCAGTAAAGGTGCAATCCTTCCTAGGGCTAATACTGGACTCCGAGCGACAGCACTGCCTCCTACCAGGAAACAATGTGACCAGAATAAGGGGCCTAGCTCGCACAGCAATACAAAGGCCAGCTATAACACTGAGGAACGCAATGTCCCTTTGAGGCTCGTTGACATCATGCATACCCGCGGTAGCATGGGCACAGTACCACTTAAGACAACTGCAGTGGGAAGTTCTGTCAGCGCAGAAACAATTGAAAGGGCGTATAGAGGGTGAACTATGTCCCTCCATGGAGGTAAGAAACGCCCTACTCTGGTGGACTATAGAAGAGCATCTAACAGCCGGTGTCCGGTGGCAGAAACCAATCGAGGACCTCATTACAACCGACGCAAGTGCCACAGGGTTGGGAGCACACCTGAGATCCCACTCGATACAGGGAACCTGGTCCTCGCTAGAAAAGGATCACGGTTCAAATGTAAAAGAACTGTGGGCAGTAGAGAAAGCCGTGAAACTTTTTCTCCCCTTGCTTCGGGGCCGCCACACCCGAGTCATGACGGGCAATCGTGCAGTGGTAACTTATATCAACCATCGGGGGAGGGGAAAGAGATCTCGGGGCCTCATGAAAATACCAAATCTACTTTTCCAGTTAGCTGGACAACATCTGTTGTCCATCACGGCACTGCATATAAGGGGTGTCGAAAACACTCAAGCAGAATTCCTGAGTCGCAGACACCTAAGACAGGGGGAATGGTCCCTAAACCCCCAAATTTTCCAGCAAATAGTTCAGGCTTGGGGCAAACCAGAAATAGACCTGTTCGCCACCTCACGCAACAGCGAGGTCAGGAAGTTCTGCTCACTGAATTCAAAAGAAAATCCCTTCGCAGTAGATGCCCTACAAATAACTTAGAAGTTCTCCCTGGCCTATAAGTTCCCCCCTGATAACAAAGATCCCCGTAGTAGTCCGGAAAATCAGGGAGGATCGCGCAAGAATAATTCTTATAGCTCCGTTTTGGCCAGGGAGACCTTGGTTCTCCCTTCTGGGACTCATGTCAGTGACAGATCCATGGATCTTACCAGAGGTTCCAGACCTACTCTCCCAGGGACTGGTGGTCCACTCTTAGGTGGGGGCTTCCATCGGGCAGCCTGGATTTTGAGAGGGCGCTACTGAGTCGCCAGGGATTCTCACCAGGGTTAGTCTCAACCCTGTTGAAAAGTAGGAAACCTTTAACATCCCAAATCTACGGTAGAACGTGGAAAAAGTTCCTAGGCTTCCTGGGGGAGTCTTTGGGGGATGTAGCTCCAGTGGGACCTATCCTAGAGTTCTTTCAGTCGGGGCTGCAACTCGGGTTGGCCACTGGCACCCTCAGGGTCCAGGTCTCAGCTCTGGGGGCCCTGTATGGCTGCGGCCTACCGGCCAATAGGTGGGTGTCCCGGTTTATAAAGCCCTGTGGCAGATCGAGGTCGGTCATTATCCCAAAGATAACTCCGTGGGACCTGAATCTAGTCTTAGAGGCTTTAACCAAAGATCCCTTTGAACCATTACATGAACTGTCACCAAAACTACTCACATTTAAAACTGTTTTATTGGTAGTCTTAACATTGGCCCGTAGAGTGAGTGACCTACATGCTCTATCTATATGCCCTCCATATACGCAGATCTTGGATGACAGAGTGGTTCTAAGACCAGACCCGGCCTATCTCCCCAAGGTGGCCAAAAACTTTCATAGGACTCAAGAGATCTCCTTGCCATTTTTCTGTAATAATCCTAAAAACCCTGGGGAGCAAAAGTTCCATACATTGGACGTAAAGAGAGCCATATTACAATAAATGTCAATAACTAGTCAGTGGAGGAAAGATCAGTCCCTGTTTGTAGCTTTTCTGGGTAGTAGAAAAGGGTACGGGGTAGCAAAGAGTAACATTGCCAGATGGATCAGGGAGGCCATTATGTTATCCTACTCTGCAAGTGGCGCTCCGGTTCCAGAAGGCATCAAGGCTCGCTCCACCAGAGCCGTGGCTGCCTCCTGGGCAGAGAAGGCTGAGGTATCGATTGAGCAGATTTGTAAAGCCGCTACTTGGTCCTCACCTTCGACCTTTACTTAAGCACTACCGACTTGATCTATCTTCCTCTACTGACCTAACCTTTGGTAGAAGGGCGCTGCAAGCGGTGGTCCCTCCCTAGGGTGTCTTATTCTACAAAAGTCTCTCGTGTGCCGTCATGGGAGACGGGAAAACACCAAGGTTACTTACCGGTAGCCGGTTTTTCCGGAGCCCATGACGGCACCTGTATATCCCCCCCCCCTTATCACTCCTTTGGTGTGCACTATTGTTTGGGTGCTTTTTTAGTAAGATATAATGTGGTGATAGTTTTACAATGTGTACTAACCCGGGGTCCTCTCATGCTCTGTAAACCAACTGAAGCGAGGGAGAGGTACCGCCCCTTTTCAGTAGGGTTCCTGTCCTGGCTGGGCGGATCCCCTCTCTCATGTGTGCCGTCATGGGCTCCGGAAAAACCGGCTACCGGTAAGTAACCTTGGTGTTTCTCATGATTTGATACACCTGGCTATGAAGTTCAAAGCTCAATGAGGTTACAAAACCAATTTAGTGCTTCAGGAAGTCAGTAAAAAGTAGTTAGGAGTGTTCAAATCAAGAAAATGATGAGTGCCCATACTTTTGCACTGGTCAAATTTTGTTAAAATGCAGATTGCACATTTTCTGTTAGCACAATAAACCTCATTTGAATCCAGAAATATAACTGAGTCCATCAGTTATTCGATATATGAAACTGAAATAGCTGTTGCAAAAACCAAAATTGTTATAAAGAAAAAAGGTTAACATTAATAGGGGTGCCCAAACTTTAACATATGACTGTATGTAAAACAAAATCCGCAGTGCACATGCTGCGTTTTTTTCCATGCAGATTTGGTGTGGAATGAAAAATGCAGCATGTCACTACTTTTGTGCGGGTTTGCTGCAGTTTTCCACCTGCTCCATTCTAGAAATCTGCAGGTGGAAAACCGCAGGAGAAAACTGCACACAATATGCAGTAAAATTGCACAAAAAATGCACTAAATCTGCAGGAAAAATGCAGGTCATTTGACCTGCGGATGTAGTGAATTTTGCGTGGAAAATTCCAAAGCAGAATACGCACCATGTGCACATAGCTTAATAGAAAAAACATGTATCCCAAATTTCCAAGCCTCTCATTTCTACGGGTTTCATCGTCCTCACCCAAGGCGACTCATCAGGAGACTTTAATATTGACCTATGTTCAAGCGAGACTAGACAAATAAACCTAAAATCATGTATCATGTTATCCGAAACAGTCAGAGAACTAGCCCCATATTGGCAGATCCCAAACTTCAAACTATATACTGTGTTAAGGCCCCGTCACACTAAGCGACTTACCAGCGATCCCGACACCGATATCAAGGTGTCAGGATCGCTAGTAAGTTGCTATGTGATCGCTGGTGAGCTGTCACACAGACAGCTTCACCAGCGATCAGCACAGCGATGCCGAGCGCCCGTCATCGCTGGCCATCCCTGTAAAAAATAGAATCAAAATAAAAAATATAGTTATTCTCACTTTCCGACGTTCCGTTCAGCCATCCTGCCTCTCTCCACGCTCCGGTCCCAGTGATCCTTTGCGTGAATGACCGCGAGATGTCACGGTCTCGAGGGATAACAAAGTCTCGCGGTCATTCGTGCAAAGGATCACTGGGACCGGAGCGTGGAGAGAGGAAGGATGGCTGAACGGGACGTCGGAAGGTGAGAATAACTACGTATATTTTTTATTTTTTTTATTATTTTTTACACCTGATCGCTGGTCTCCCGCCTGTCACACACACGATGCGTGCTGGCCAGCGGGAGACCAGCGACCAAAGAAATGTCCAGAGGTTTCTTCCAGCGATCAGCGATACCGGCAGGGGGGCCGCTCGCTGATCGCTGTCACACACAGCGATCTCGCTGGTGAGATCGCTGTTACGTCACAAAAGTTGTGACTCAGCAGCGATCTCGCTACCGAGATCGCTTAGTGTGATGGGGCCTTAAGTTTATAAGCCCCTCCAGTTTCAGGAATAGATAGTATGTGACAATACAGTATAATTCTTGTGTTTTTTCTCCTATAGGGACTGCCCTAGTTTGGTAATGTAACTGCTGTTAATTAGTAGTGCAGACAAATTGTCCTAGACTAAACTCAGTCTTCAGACGGCCCAATATGTACCACTCAGGGAAAACTTACCTGCTCCAAAGATCATTAGCAGCTTCTAACTAATGGCCATGCTGCGGTCTGTCAGGGAATGAGTGCAATATCGGTATAGAGACTAGGGATATGTGCAATCATAATGTCTGGGAGATCTGTGCCATTATTTAGTATGAATATGGAAATTATCTCTGAAAGGTAAGTGTTCCCTGAGCGGTATATACGGTATTTTCACATACTATCTATTCCTGACTCTGGAGGGGCTTATAAACTTACACAGTATATGGTTTGAGGTCTGGGATCTGCCAATATGTGGCTAGTTTTCTGACTGTTTCGGATAACATGATACATGATTTTAGAGTTTTTTTTGTCTAGTCTCACTTGAATATAGTTCAATATTAAATAGTCTCCTGATGAGTCGTCTTTGGTGAGGACGATGAAACCCGTAGAAATGTGAGGCTTAGGGTGAGGTGACGTATACACACTCACTCTATCTACTGAACTGTGGGGTACATGTTTTTTCTATTAGTCACCTTCTGACTAACCTTCAGGGAGTGAATTATGGTTATAGTTTTACATTTGGAATTAATAAAGTTTAGTTTTATCATTTTGTCTGTGAATCTTCTAATCAAGGGATAATTACGTGTATGTGTGTGTATATATATATATGTATATACACTACCGTTCAAAAGTTTGGGGTCACCCAGACAACTGTGTTTTCCATGAAAACTCATACTTTTATTAATCAAATGAGTTGCCAAATTAATTTAAAATCTCGTCCAGACATTGACAAGGTTTGAAAAAAAGATTTTTATTTGAAATAATAATTTTCTCCTTCAGACTTTGCTTCCATCACAGAATGCTCCCTTTGCAGCAAGTCCAGCATTGCAGACCTTTGGCATGTGTACCATACGGTCAAGCTGCTCCCACAACAGCTCAGTGGGGTTGAGATGTGGTGTCTGCACTGCCCACTCCATTACAGATAGAATACCAGCTGCCGGCTTCTTCCCTAAATAGTTCTTTCATAATTTGGGTCATTGTCCTGTTGTAGGATGAAATTGGCTCCAATCACGCGCTGTCCACAGGGTATGGCATGGCGTTGCAAAATGGAGTGATAGCCTTCCTTATTCAAAATCCCTTTTACATTGTACAAATCTCCCACTTTACCAGCAAGAAAGCAACCCCAGACATCACATTACCTCCACCATGCTTGACAGATGGCGTCAGGCACTCTTCCAGCATCTTTTCAGTTGTTCTGCACCTCACAAATGTTCTTCTGTGTGATCTAAACACCTCAAACTTGGATTCGTCTGTTCATAACACTTTTTTCCCATCTTGCTCTGTCCAATGTCTGTGTTCTTTTGCCCATATTAATCTTTTCCTTTTATTAGCCAGTCTCAGATATGGCTTTTTCTTTGCCACTCCGCCCTGAAGGCCAGCATCCCGGAGTCGCCTCTTCACTGTAGACATTGACACTGGCGTTTCGCGTGTACTATTTAATGAAGCTGCCAGTTGAGGACCTGTGAGGAGACAATTTCTCAAACTACAGACTCTAATGTACTTGTCTTGTTGCTCAGTTGTGCAGCGGGGCCTCCCACTTCTCTTTCTACTCTGGTTAGAGCCTGTTTGTGCTCTCCTCTGAAGGGAGTAGTACACACCGTTGTAGGAAATCTTCAGTTTCTTGTCAATTTCTCACATGGAATAGTCTTTGTTTCTAAGAACAAGAATAGACTGTAGAGTTTCACATGAAAGTTCTTTTTTTCTGGCCATTTTGAGAGTTTAATGGAACCAACAAATGTAATGCTCCAGATTCTCAACTAGCTCAAAGGAAGGTCAGGTTTATAGCTTCTCTAATCAGCCAAACTGTTTTCAGCTGTGCTAACATACTTGCACAAGAGTTTTCAAGGGTATTCTAACCATCCATCAGCCTTCTTACACAGTTAGCAAACACAAAGTACCATAAGAACACTGGAGTGATGGTTGTTGGAAATGGGCCTCCCTACACCTATGAAGATATTGCATTACAAACCAAACGTTTGCAACTAGAAAAGTCATTTATCACATTAACAATGTATAGTGTATCTCTGAATCATTTAATGTTAGCGTCATTGTAAAAAGCTGCTTTTCTTTCAAAAATATGGAAATTTCTAAGTTACCCTAATATATATATACCATTAAGTAAATGTCCAGAAGAGACAATAAAGATATATGGCACTTCAACATAAATATTTAACTCCAATCCTTCCTTATGATAACGTAAGGGCAAAAGAAGAGATCCATAAAAATAACATTTTTACTTCAAATAATAAAAACAATAATTTATGTAAAATAAAGCAGAATGCCTCAAAAATCAGGACGGAACAACTCGTGCAAAAATCAGTGGAAAATACAAAGGTAATGAATGCTCATATATCCAAAATTTAATGCCAAAAAATATGCAAATAATTATTTATCATAAAGTGCACAGTGCCAGATATATGAAAAAATATATAATTCTTCGACTAAAACGAAATTAAGGCATTATTTTCCATTGATTGTGCCACATCATATAAGGTCAAAAGACCAAACAGCCACTTAGCATAGACAGTATTCAATACAATGAACAGCTGAATAGATGACTGCTAAGTAATCCCAACAGTCAATAGCAAGAGGTGTGAATAGTAAAGGGAAAGCAGTGCATCTAATTCACTGATTATACCATGCCATGTAAGGTAATAGACCAAAATGTCACTAATTCTAAACAGTATGCATACTATAATCAGCTGACTGAACGCTAAATAATCCCAAATGTCAATAATAAAAGTTATAAGTAGTAAAGGGAGAGCGATTCACCTGATGCAGAGTTGTGACACTCTTCCTGACACCCCGACACGTGTTTCACCGCTCGGCTTCTTCCTATATATAAATTTTCTCAGTGAACTCATTCCTCATGTTTGGCCTTATTAAAATAAAACCATTCACACTCCACTGGCGTGCCGGCTCCACTTCAGCGGTGTTGAGACTCACTGTCCCGGGGCTTATGTGAGGTTCTCACATCACACGAGCCCTGCACCCAATCAGCGGCAGCTTCACTGTTCCTTCCTTCGGACGTAATGAACATCAACAGGCAGCCAGGGCTGCGGCTGTTCTCTGACGGCCTCATGATGCTTGATTTGTCTGAAAGTGAGGACAGTGACGTCAGCGCTGATTGGGCACAGGGCTCACATGACGTAACAACCTCAAAAGAGCCCCAAGAACACAAGTGCCGACACCACTGAGACGGTGCCAGTATGGGAGGTTTGTACAAGTGTTTTTATTTTAACAGGACCAAACATGAGTAATGAGAAGGGGTTGTCCAACTAGTTGTCAACCTTTTTATCATAAATCCCAGACAGGGAAAAGTCATTATTATACCTAGAGTGCGAGAAATGAATTACAGGAAAATCGAATTTTGTTGACCTTCAAAAATAACTCAGACGAGGAGAACCTATATATATTATTCACAGATTGTACAAAAACATGATGCACGCGGCATGCGTTCAAGAATGGAATATTATATGGGAGTTTTATAGGATAAATTCAAGGTGAGAATATTATATGGGAGTTTTATAGGATAAATTCAAGGTGAGAATATTATATGGGAATTTTATATGATAAATTCAAGGTGAGATTATATGGGAGTTTTATAGGATAAACCAAATATCAACAGAAAATAAACGACTAGAGTTGAGCGAAACGGGTCTAAAAATTTCAAAAGTCACCGACTTTTGGCAAAGTCGGGTTTCATGAAAAGTTTGTTTCGCGCTCTTTTTCAGCCAATCAGGGGCCACGGACACTGTGGGCAACGTGATGACATAGGCAGGGGTCACCACCATCTTTCAGAAGGGGATGCAAGTGATTGGCTTGCTTTGGTGGGCGTCACAGGGGGTATAAAAGGGCGTGCACGCCGACCGCCATGTTACTCATGCTGATCTCAGAATAGGGAGAGCTGCTGCTGATGATGATTTTGTAGGGAGAGCGTTAGGCAGGGAAGAAGACACCAAAAACTGCTTCTGCTGCTAGCGATTTTGCCTTTACAACACACCAGTCACTGTGTGTGCAGTGCAAGTGGAGGCTATATTTTGCTGGATCAGCGGTGTTGGTTGTTAGGCTGCCTTCTAAGGCTTCCTGACGGCTACATTGCTGTTTTCCTCTGCTCTGCAAACTGCTTTTTTAAAAGCAATCCCAATTTTTTTTTTGTCCTGGTGAGGTACGGAGCATGCATTTTTTCACACCATACAGCGGTGCACACTCCTCACACAGTACCGTGTAATGGCTGTTATCACAGCCACAGTGAAGCTGTGTGTCACTCTGTAACAGTAAGTCGAGGACATATTCCGTTCTTACAGACCTGCACCTTCTAGTTTTGTCTAGCTTTCAAACAGTTAAATATATTTGCTGTTTGATCACATTCAAAACTATAGAGAGACAGCGTGTGTCAGTCCGTATACTTAAAAAACACGGAGCTTGACAATTTTACGTACACCAGACAGCCGTGTACGTGCACGCTCCTCTCTCAGTACCGTGTAACAGCTGTTATCACGGCCACAGTGAAGCTATCTGTGTGTCGCTCTGTAAGGATAAGTCGAGGACATGTTCCATTCTTACAGACCTGCACCTTCTAGTTTTGTCTAGTTTTCAAACAGTTAAATATATTTGCTGTCTGATCACATTCAAAGCTATAGAGAGACAGCGTGTGTCAGTCCGTATACTTAAAAAACACGGAGCTTGACAATTTTACATACACCGGACAGCCATGTACGTGCACGCTCCTCTCTCAGTACCGTGTAACGGCTGTTATCACGGCCACAGTGAAGCTATCTATGTGTCGCTCTGTAAGGATAAGTCGAGGACTTGTTCCGTTCTTACAGACCTACACTCTAGGGAGATTCCTATTCTGCCCAATTCTATATATACCTTGTAGTTTGTCATACACTAGCCAATTTCTGCCTGTGACATAGCGCTGTGATATTCAGTGGGCCTCACACAATCCAAAAGTGTCCAGTGTCCACAAGTGTGTGCAGAAATTAAAAATCTCCGTTATCCTCTAGTGACATTTTTCACACCTGCGACATCGAGCCTGTGACATAGCGCTGTGATATTCAGTGGTCCTCACACAATCCAAAAGTGTCCAGTGTCCACAAGTGTGTGCAGAAATTCAAAATCTCTGTTATCCTCTAGTGACATTTTTCACACCTGCGACATCGAGCCTGTGACATAGCGCTGTGATATTCAGTGGGCCTCACACAATCCAAAAGTGTCCAGTGTCCACAAGTGTGTGCAGAAATTCAAAATCTCTGTTATCCTCTAGTGACATTTTTCACACCTGCGACATCGAGCCTGTGACATAGCGCTGTGATATTCAGTGGGCCTCACACAATCCAAAAGTGTCCAGTGTCCACAAGTGTGTGCAGAAATTCAAAATCTCCGTTATCCTCTACTGACATTTTTCACACCTGCGACATCGAGCCTGTGACATAGCGCTGTGATATTCAGTGGGCCTCACACAATCCAAAAGTGTCCAGTGTCCACAAGTGTGTGCAGAAATTCAAAATCTCCCCTGTCCTATAGACACCTTGTACCTTGTTTTACATTACTATATAGTTTGTTGGATTTTATCTACATTTCTACCAAAAATGAGGAAGGCTGGTGGAAGAGGCCGTGGAATTGGGCGGGGGTCGGCAGCTGGTAATAATGGTGTTTGTGGTGGATCTGATGGTAGTGGCAAAAGCAAAATAGGACCGAATGCAGGAGGTGTTGAGCCTGCGTCATCGTCTGGCTCCACAAGGCCTCGAAGGCTTAGTTTTCTAGGAGTTGGCAAACCGCTTTTAAAGCCAGAGCTTCAGGAAAAAGTTTTGTCTTACATTGCTGACTCAGCCTCCAGCTCTATCGCCTCCTCTTCTGAAGTTGTAAAAAATAAAAGCACTGAGTCGTCATTGGAGGCTCATGTTCATGAACCACACCTTTCCTTGTGTCCTTCACCCCAACCAAGATTGAAGGATGACGCAGGCCATACTACTGATTACTCCATGGAGCTGTTTTCACATACCATGCCTGGATTATCAAGTGAAATGGTGAGTTACCCAGGCCAAGATGAATCTGAAATGGAGTGCACTGATGCACAGCCACTGATAGATGATTCTGCTGGTACATGCACTCAGAGCACTACATTGTCCTCGCAGTGTACAGAGCCAGATTCTGACCCTGATGAGACTCAGGTGCCCCTTCCCTCACACTATACCACCATACACGGTGACACAGAGGAAGGTGCACATGACATTGAAGAGGAGGTGATGGATGACCCAGTTGTTGACCCAGATTGGCATCCATTGGGGGAAGAGGGTGCTGCTTCCAATAGCTCAGATGAGGAGGAGGAGCATCCACAGCAGACATCGACATCGCAACAGCTGTTATCTGGCAGGCCCGGAGCACTCCAAAGACAGGTTCCAAAAATCAAAAGAGTTGCTGGACAGCTTGTCCAGAGGGTCAAAATATCACAGCGTGCTAGGCCGCAAAATGTCTGCCAAAGTAGGAAGAGTGCAGTGTGGCACTTTTTTGAACAAAATCCTCATGATCAGGCCAAGGTTATCTGTAAGAAGTGCGCAAAGACCTTTAGCCGAGGGAAAAATCTGAAAAATTTGAATACCAGTTGCATGCTTAGACATTTAACCAGCATGCACTTGCAAGCGTGGACACAACACCAAACCTCAAGTACCACATGTGCAACTGATCACAAAGAAGGTAGTCAGCAATGCTACATTGTTTCCCCCACTGTAAGCCCACCGGTTAGCACAGCAGCAAATGTTGAGGTGTCGTTGCAAGGCCACAGCAGTCAGGGAATCCCACTGTTATATCAACGAAAGACTGAATCTAGGCCATCAGAAAGAACACCAACTCCATCACCATCATCAACCCTCTCTCAGTCCGCCCTGTCCACCGCTACTTCCACCATATGCAGCTCTCAAGTCCAGCTCACCCTCCCAGACACTATGAGTAGGTCAAGAAAGTACTCAGTCTCTTATCCGCGTACACTGGGTTTGAACGCCCACATTGCCAAACTAATCTCGTTAAAGATGATGCCCTATCGGTTGGTGGAAAGTGCAGCTTTCCGCGAACTCATGGCCTATGCAGTACCACGCTATGACCTACCCAGTCGCCACTTCTCTCGCAATGCCATCCCAGCCTTCCACCATCATGTGAAAGACCGCATTGTCCATCCACTCAAGCAGTCAGTGAGTGGAAAGGTGCACCTCACAACTGATGCATGGTCCAGTCGGCATGGCCAGGGCCATTACGTGTCCATCACTGCGCACTGGGTTAATGTGGTGGATGCAGGGTCCACAGGGGACAGCGGTGGTGGGACAGTGCTGCCTAGCCCACGGTATAGGAAACAGTTGGCTGTAGGCGTTCGACCCTCCTCCTCCTCCAGAAGCGAAAGCTCGTCCACAGAGCGCAGTCGTACGAGCACTCCATCTGCAGCTGCCACTGTTCCACACGAGATGTCCCCCTATTGAGCAGCTAGTGGAAAGCGTCAGCAGGCTGTGTTGCAGATGATGTGTTTGGGCGACAGACACACTGCCGAGGTGCTGGCCGAGTACTTTCAGCGACAAACTGAGTCATGGCTGGGCAGTGTACATCTTGAGGCAGGCAAGGTAGTTAGTGATAACGGACGTAATTTTGTGGCAGCCATAGCCCTATCAAAACTCAGCCACATACCTTGCTTGGCTCACACCTTGAACCTGGTGGTGCAGTGCTTCCTCAATAATTATCCGGAGCTAACAGCCCTTCTCCAGAAGGTGCGAAGACTGTGCGCGCACATCCGCCGGTCGCCTGTACACTCCATTCGTATGCAGAAGCTGCAGCGATTGCTCCACCTTCCCAACCACTGCCTCATTATCGACATTGCAACAAGGTGGAACTCCACCCTGCACATGGTTGTGCGAGCAGAGACAGGCCATAATGCATTTGTGGGAGGATACACGGCCAGGCACTTTGAGAGCAGACATGGAGTTGACAGGTGTGCAGTGGTCGAAGCTGAAAGACCTCTGTAAAGTCCTTCCGTGTTTTGAGGAATGCACACGGCTGGTAAGCGCAGACGACGCCATCCTAAGCATGAGCATCCCACTTATGCGTCTGCTCATGCAAAGTTTGACACACCTTAAGGAGCAGGCGTCTGCAGCCAATGTTGACGAGGAGGAAGAGGTGGAGGGAATCCTTGATGGCATTCAGCCATTGTCTGCTCAGGGACCTCTCCTGGACAAGGTGGAGGAAGAGGAGGATGATGATGGGGATAATTACTTAGGAGGATGCATCTCGTGGGGCAAGTGAAAATGTTGGCGTGGCAAGGTCTGGTACAGGGTTTGTGCGTGACTGGAGGGATGTGGATTTGCCAGAAAGTGCTCCTCCATCCAGCACTCGCAGTGCATCATTGACACCGGGAACATTGGCCCACATGTCAGATTATGCCTTGCAGATCCTAAAAAGGGACCCACGCGACTACTGGTTGGCCAGCATCCTGGATCCATGCTATAAAGGCAAATTACAAAACATCATGCCGCAGGAGAACCTTGACCTAATATTGGCTACTAAACAAGCAACTCTGGTTAACCGGTTGGTTGAGGCATTCCCAGCACACAGCAGCGGTGATGGTTCTCACACGAGCCGTACGTGCCGGGGGCAGCTTGGCAGAGGTGTTCGTGGTGCACACAGCAGAAGTGGCGTTGGAGACAGGGGTTTCATGACAATGTTGTGAACTGATTTTTCACCGACCGCTCACACAACTGGTAATACTGCATCGATGGAAAGTGACAGGAGACAGCAGTTGTCAACTATGGTTAACAACTACTTTTCCTCCCATATCGATGTTCTCCCTCACAGGTCATTCCCCTTTGACTATTGGGCCGCTAAACTGGACACCTGGCCTGAATTGGCACAATATGCCTTACAGGAGCTCGCTTGCCCAGCTGCAAGTGTGCTATCGGAAAGAGTCTTCAGTGCAGCTGGATCAATCCTGACAGAAAAAAGGACCCGTCTGTCAACCCAAAATGTAGATGATCTAACCTTCATTAAAATGAACCATGCATGGGTTTCCAAGGATTTTGTCCCACCTTCCCTTGATGACACATATGTTGCCAGAAAAATGGCTTGCTTTGGTCCTCCTCCTATTCCGCGAACTTGACCTATTTCCCCTTTTGCAGCAGCTGAATGACCCACATCTACATATGCCACTTTGTAAACCTCCCTAAGTGGGCGGCCCCCCCCATGGCCAGGGTCAAAACCTAGCGCACAAAACCATGCGAGTGCCGTTGCCCTGGACAGGTGGGTAGGCCGACTCTTGGGCGCGGGCACTGGCATAGGGTCCCTCATAGTGCAATCAAGTGTCTCTGACAGTGGTGGTGCACACCCGCCGTCAGACACACCGCCGTACTATGAGGGGCCCAGTGCCAGTACCGACGCCCATGAGTGTGCCCCCCTTGCTTGGGCAGGGCCCCAGCATTTGCAATGTTTACCTCTCCCTGCTCCTCCGCTGTGTAGTCTGGGCTGTCAAATCCTTCACTGGGACTGCCACTACAAATTGATTGAACTGAAAGATGATGGTTAAGATGTAGCTATGCCCTGTCCTGCTGGCCGGGCTCTAGCTCCAGATGATCAGTGGCTTCCATTTCTTATGGACGTCGACTCACAATTACATGCAGTGGTGGTTTATCATCAGCTTTCACAGTTTTCCTACTCACAAACGTGTGACATTCCGGCGCACATTTCAAAATGTGCCCTCTCATGCCAGTCAAATAGAATCGCCTACAACCTGTGGCTTCTGTCTTTTGCACTCCAAAGTTACGTGACAGATCATGATAGCCAGTGAGCACCATGTTTACATCGCTCCCTGTGATAAAAATTGGATTGAGATGAGTAACAGTGATGGAATCAACGGAAGTGCGATACAGCAAGACTTTATTCACAAAAAAATGTTTTCACTCTCTCAACACACAAATTAATTGAGGGTCAGCATCGCCTATGAGAATTGTGACGGAAGTTTTTCCCATGAATAATAATTCCTAGCTTTCTGCAATCAATAGCCTTTATGTCACTAATTGTATGCATCTCATTTCCTATTGCGGAGAGGCTGGACTGTATTACTGAGACAGAAATATATATGAAGATTTAAAAATAACACCAAAAGTATATAGTTGTGTACGCCTCAAATGCATTTCCTTTTTTCCACGTTTTAGATTGCTGTGTAATCCATACTGAGAACACGGAGATTTTACATGTTTAAACTATGCTATATATACCTGCTATCCAGTGATAAAGTACCCTTTCTCAACTTTGTACAATCTGGTCAAATCCATACTGAGCCTGAGAACATCTGAGTCTGCCTCCTGATCTATAGACATATATTTTTAATGTGTAAACTAGGCTACATATATACGTGTTATCCGGTGAAACTGTACCCTTTATCAACTTTCTACAATGTTGTTGAATCCATACTGGGCCTGAGAACGGCTGCCGAGCTGTTAAGCAAGCTACAGCACCTGTGGTTTGGACACGTAATTTTTTCAGGAATGACGGTTAGGTCTAACTCCGGAATTGCGGTTGACCTGAACTTACTGGGAAATCATCGTTCGCGGGGAATAATCTGAATCCCAGATCCCCATCACTAACGGAGTTCAGCAGGTTATCTGCACCTGTAAGCGACAAAAGCTGGTCCTTTCAGTGTAGCGTGCATGCAGCCCCAGACATGTACTGGAATGCTAGACCTGTTATTGCTCGATCTCACGTGCCACAGCCTCGCGTATCCCTCTAGTAAGCTTGACGCGTACCGCGGGGCCATGCCGGAGTCTCGGTCGTTAACGGAATAAAGCTGAGAAATCACTAGCACAACTACAAACGGACATACCACACCACACACAGAATCGACAAAGCTTGCAATCTGTCCATCTTTTCTGTAGCTTGTATGGTAGTGGTTTCCCGGGTGCAGTCCAATTAAGCCACAGGCTCCACTCCTGGTGGTGCCCTTTTGGACATTCCTTTAAGGTTCAGCTTTGCAATCATACTGCCCCCGGAAACCAAAAACTTTGCCTTCAGGGACGCTGTTTGGAGGTTCGTGTGAATAACGCCGCCCGATCAGCAGTCGGCATATGGGTCGCCCTCCAAGGGCTGTGGGGTACTCGGTACCGGGCCAGTGTCAGTGGGATGTGTCACAGCGGCGGTGACCCGGACGGTGGCCCTGGGCGCCCATGTAAATGGCGTGGTATAATGGTAAAGAGTTTATATAGATAGTTTGACGCCACCTGTGGTGTTCGGCAACATAGATGTTAGGCCGACGCTGCATTCAGATCCTCTGGGACTGATGGTGTTGTGCAGCAAAGATGGTGAAGTTCCCCACAGGTGGAGCTGGAGTCCCAGGGAAGTGTAGATGTAGTGATGGGGGAAAGGCACAGGCGGTGTAGGTGCTGGTACCCAGATGTAGCGGTGCTGGAATAACTAGGACACCAGAGCGTGCAGTTCCAAAGCTTTACTCACAGTCTGCAGGTTACACAGATGCCTGCCTCCGTGCTGTGTCCTTCGGGTCAGGACCTCTGCCAACCTCCAGGACCAGAATGAAAAGCTCCCTTCCAACACTCCGCCAACATGTACCTTCCTGAACATCTCCTTTCTAGCGCTTGTGGGGGAAGCACTCACAGGACCGTGGTTCACTGAAACGCCTCCTGTCTAACAGATGTTCCTCAGACTTTACTTGTATGGCAGACAGCTGTAGCCTTTTCCTTCTGCCTCGCACACGTCGATGCTGGGGCCTCCGAGCCTTAGTTGGGTACAGAGCATTTATAGCTGCTACTTCCCCCGGTTTCTGCTGCAGGAACGTCAGTGTCCCTACAAACTCGGAGACCGGAATCCGGACCATGCGCACCAGCTAGGAGTGAGCCTTAACTCTGCTCATCCTCCAACTCCCCTTCTCACGTCCACACACTTCCCCTTCCCTGCACAGAGTGCCCTAACTTACCTCCTCCCGACCACAGAGAGCAGCTCCTCAGCAGTCAGGTTCAGAGGTCTCCCTTCTGGCCTGGAGTGGGAAATGTGTTGTGTGTTGGTTTCACTGCTAGAGAGATCCTTCGTTACTCCCAAGCTTGACAACACACTCCCTAGGAGGAAGGTAATGCCACAGTGGTGACCGTACTCTTGGGGACGCCACAAGTGCACTGAGGCCCAGCCACTGCTGGATGATGCTGCTGGTACATTGACCCAGACCACTACATTCCCCTCGCACGCTACACAGCCAGAATCTGACCCAGAGGAAACTCAGGTTCCCCTTCCCGCATACTATACCACCTTACACGGTGACAAAGAGGAAGGTGCAGATGAAAGTGCAGGTTCCTTGAGCAGGTGGGGGGGCATACTCATGGGCGATGGCACTGGCACAGGGCACCGCATAGTACGCAAAAGTGTCTCTGCCGGTGGGAGGGCCTAAACAGCCAAGTGCAGTGAGATGGAAGATGGGGACGACAAGGAGTTCAGAGTAGTGCAGGTATTCCCTAGCAAGGAGACTTATGTAATTGTTTTCAATGTTGGGACAGCAATTTTTGGGGAGCACTATACTCTGGAGAATGATATATGGGGCCCACCATACACTGGAGCATTCCAAAGGTGGGCATCAGACACTGGAGCAGCATTTACAGGGCCCATTATACACTAGAGCAGTAGAAATGGGGCCCATTTTATATGGAGCATTATTTGGGCCTATAAGACAGTGGAGCTTCATCCATTGGGACCAACATATACTGTAGCATTATGTGGAGCTCATCATATACGGTTTAAAACATTATATGGGACCAATGATTCTGTATGGAGAAATATATGGGCCTCATTACTCTGTATAGCGCACTAAGCGCTGGCCATAATACTGTATGGAGTTATATACTGTCCGTTTTTGGAGGTATTGGAGAATTTAAAATGGATATCAGTCATGAGATGTAAGAAGTGAAGTATTTTTCATTGTACTATACTGCTATTTCTCTGCCGTATCGGAGCATCATGAGTTGTGGTATGTGTTAGGCCGGGGTCACACTGGCGAGGAATACGGGAGAGTGAGAGGCGCTAAAAGCACGCATTAGACACGGACCAATGATTCTCTATGGGGTCCCTCGCACCAGCCGTATATTTCTCATCCGTATTCTACGGTCCATGCCAATTGCAGCATGCTGCGATTGTTAGCGTACTACACCCGTAGTATGCCAATGCAAGTCTATAGGTGCGCAAAAAATACGGATTACACACGGACCACACATGTGACTTGCGAGAAATACGCACCAGGTGTCTTTTAGTAAAGCCGGCAATTCAGTGCGCTATACAGTAAAGTCACACTGACAGGTTTAATAAAGAAACGAAAGAATAGATATAGACACATAGAATACATATATATATATATACAGTGGGGGAAAAAAGTATTTAGTCAGTCAGCAATAGTGCAAGTTCCACCACTTAAAAAGATGAGAGGCGTCTGTCATTTACATCATAGGTAGACCACAACTATGGGAGACAAACTGAGAAAAAAAAATCCAGAAAATCACATTGTCTGTTTTTTTTTCATTTTATTTGCATATTATGGTGGAAAATAAGTATTTGGTCAGAAACAAAATTTCATCTCAATACTTTGTGATATATCCTTTGTTGGCAATGACAGAGGTCAAACGTTTTCTGTAAGTCTTCACAAGGTTGCCACACACTGTTGTTGGTATGTTGGCCCATTCCTCCATGCAGATCTCCTCTAGAGCAGTGATGTTTTTGGCTTTTCGCTTGGCAACACGGACTTTCAACTCCCTCCAAAGGTTTTCGATAGGGTTGAGATCTGGAGACTGGCTAGGCCACTCCAGGACCTTGAAATGCTTCTTACGAAGCCACTCCTTCGTTGCCCTGGCGGTGTGCTTTGGATCATTGTCTTGTTGAAAGACCCAGCCTCGTTTCATCTTCAATGCCCTTGCTGATGGAAGGAGGTTTGCACTCAAAATCTCACGATACATGGCCCCATTCATTCTTTCATGTACCCGGATCAGTCGTCCTGGCCCCTTTGCAGAGAAACAGCCCCAAAGCATGATGTTTCCACCACCATGCTTTACAGTAGGTATGGTGTTTGATGGATGCAACTCAGTATTCTTTTTCCTCCAAACACGACAAGTTGTGTTTCTACCAAACAGTTCCAGTTTGGTTTCATCAGACCATAGGACATTCTCCCAAAACTCCTCTGGATCATCCAAATGCTCTCTAGCAAACTTCAGACGGGCCCGGACATGTACAGGCTTAAGCAGTGGGACACGTCTGGCACTGCAGGATCTGAGTCCATGGTGGCGTAGTGTGTTACTTATGGTAGGCCTTGTTACATTGGTCCCAGCTCTCTGCAGTTCATTCACTAGGTCCCCCCGCGTGGTTCTGGGATTTTTGCTCACCGTTCTTGTGATCATTCTGACCCCACGGGGTGGGATTTTGCGTGGAGCAACAGATCGAGGGAGATTATCAATGGTCTTGTATGTCTTCCATTTTCTAATTATTGCTCCCACAGTTGATTTCTTCACTCCAAGCTGGTTGGCTATTGCAGATTCAGTCTTCCCAGCCTGGTGCAGGGCTACAATTTTGTTTCTGGTGTCCTTTGACAGCTCTTTGGTCTTCACCATAGTGGAGTTTGGAGTCAGACTGTTTGAGGGTGTGCACAGGTGTCTTTTTATACTGATAACAAGTTTAAACAGGTGCCATTACTACAGGTAATGAGTGGAGGAAAGAGGAGACTCTAAAAGAAGAAGTTACAGGTCTGTGAGAGCCAGAAATCTTGATTGCTTGTTTCTGACCAAATACTTATTTTCCACCATAATATGCAAATAAAATGAAAAAAAACAGACAATGTGATTTTCTGGATTTTTTTTTCTCAGTTTGTCTTCCATAGTTGAGGTCTACATATGATGTAAATTACAGACGCCTCTCATCTTTTTAAGTAGTGGAACTTGCACTATTGCTGACTGACTAAATACTTTTTTTCCCCACTGTATATATATACATTCTATATCTCTTCTTTGGTTTCTGTTAGAAATCCTGTCATAGGGCTCCATTACATGTCCATTTTGCAAGCCTGCGAGAAAATCTCGGCATACGGATTACATACGGATTACATACGGATGCTGACATGCGCAAAATACGCGACCACACCTTGATTATGGATGACATACGGAGCACTATTTAGGGGTCTGTCATCCGTATTACGCCTGTAAAATACTGACCGTATTTTGCGCAGGTTAGTGTGACTCCAGCCTTAAAGGGGAGCTCTTTGGCCCTGGGCCCACGAAAACCTGGAGCCAGCCATCCCCCCCCCACAACTGTAGCCAAATAACCCCCATTTTTCAGTGCGTAACTAGTATTATGAAGTTAATTAAGGTTGACAAGCTTCAGTAACAAGAATTTATGCTTTTGGCATTCAAATGCGCACTGTAAGTGTGTTTCCTGTCCTCCTCTCACTGCCGACTTTAATTCTCCATTGACTTACATTGGGTTTCGGGACGACCCCGACTTTTCCCTATAGTCGGCCGATTTTGCTCGACCCGACTTTTGGAAAAGTTGGGTTTCATGAAACGAAACTCGACCCTAAAAAAACAAAAGTCGCTCAACACTACTAGTTACACCTCTCTAGAGTAAGCCTGGCCAATGGTGCAGTGGGTCCACATCCACCAATGTTACATCAAATAACTGTGCACACCTCACAGAAAGAGGCACAGATCATTCGGCGCGCATAGCAGCAAATTTTGGCCTCACCCTAATCCACGACCATTTACAACTGCTTTCTCCCCCGGCAGGAGGAGTTGTCAGAGGGACACTGGTAGTGAGGGAAATTCAGCAGACGCCTGAGACTGCAGGGCGTAGACCCAAATCCGGGACTGTCCGCTGTATCCGGGACAGTTGGGACTGGAGATGAGCAGGTGGATTCATGGGTCTCTGGTCCAGCGTGCGTGGGACCTGGGGATTATTTTTTGTGCCGTCATTCACAGTCGGAGCCTCCAGAACGTTCTCCTCTTTATGTAGCGTCACTATACGACACCCGGCTTATTTGTGTCTGTAAGGCCGTGTTCACACACTGCAAAAATAGGGTGTTTTTGTTTTCTGCAGGATCCGCACCATCTACAATAACAATCTTCTCCCCCTTATTTGATGCGTTCTTGGTGCAGAGGTGAAGCTGCGGTTATAATGCGCTTTTTAGAGGACAGAAAAGCTTTGATTCTGCACTTAATAAAGTTTCTGCAGTTTTTTACCTGCGATTTTATTAGAGAGAGAAAAGCCCCAAATCCGCACAGATCAGCCGCGTCCTCGGGCGCACAGCGGGCGCCTTTTATGGTAAAGTAGTTTTTATTAAGGATTTATTTACATAAATGGGGAAAAGGAAAAGGGGAGACAGATTATAAATACCCAGTAATACAGACAAGAACCAAACAACAGCACAAAAGAGAAATGTAAAGTCATGAAAGAGAGAGGCAGAATAAAGGGGAGAAAGGGTTAAGGAGGAGACTGGGGAAGGAAAAATAGGGTTTGTTAACCCCTTACAGACCTTGCCCTTTTTCTTTTTTGCGTTTCTGTTTTTCTCTCCCCTTCTTCCCACAGCCATAACTTTTTATGTTTCCGTCAGTATGGCCATGTTAGGGCTTGTTTATTGCGGGACAAGTTGTGCTTTGGAACGACATCATTGGTTTTACCATATCGTGTACTCAAAAATGGGAAAAAAATTCCCAGGGCGGTGAAATTGCAAAAAAAGTGCAACTCCATAACTTTTTTCGGATTTTCTTTCTACCATATTCACCAAATGCTAAGACTGCCCTGCCATTATGATTCTCCAGGTCATTACAAGGTCATAGACACCAAACATGTCTCAGTTCTTTGTATTTAAGTGGTGAAAAAAATCCAAAATTTGTTGGAAAAAAAAATTGCTCCATTTTCATGATCTCGGGTTGGGTGAGGGCTTATTAGGGTGAGGGCCGAGTGGATGTTTTTATTGATCCCATTTTGGTGCAGAGTTGATATTTTCATCATCCATTATTGCATTTTAATTCACTGTCGTGGCAACCAAAAACCCTAAATTCTGGCATTTTGGCCGTTTAGCGATCGGGTTGTTCCTTTTTTTATTGATAGATCGGGCGATTCTGAACGCGGCGATACCAAACTTGTGTATGTTTGGTTTTTCTTTTGTTTTATTTTGAATGGGGCGAAAGGGGTGGGGTGATTTGAACTGTTAGATTTTTTAATATTTTTAAAAACATTTTTTTACTTTTGGCCTGCTTCAATAGTTTCCATAACTCTGCAAAGGAATACGTGGATTTCATCCGCGCTGCCCAAATGATGAACTTCCAGAAGAGTAATAAAGTTTGACAGTGGTTTATTCTACGCGTTTCAAGGTTTATTGAACCTCTTCTTCAGGAAATACCACATGACGCATACATAGGTGGTGCATTAAGTACACACAGATTTAAAAAAAATGAGCTCCAGTCAGATGACAGATGTCGAAGTTCATAGTTAGCAGACAGTATAAATATTCATAGTAAGAGTTAGAAGCTGTTCTTATATTCACATGTCTATTATAATTCCACAGGTTGTTGAACAAAAGGAAAAAAATAAGGAAAATTAAAAAACACATATATACTGAGCAAGAAAAGCAAATCTCGGACACGAACTCCTAGAGATCTGCCTCAGCTTCCTCTAGCTCTGCCGCCCGACAATCAGACCCCTCGGCTATACTAACAAGCTCCTGCAAGCGGATCCGATGTGGAAGAGACATAGGATGAAATAAACCATTAAATAAACATTAAATTGTAAGGATCTAAATTTTAATCAATTAAAAATAAATGTTTTATTAATAAAAAAATAATATAAATTTTTTTAAAATCTTAGGTTTGGCTTATTATAAAAAAAAAGGAATCACTCATCTGTAAAAGCTCAGTGGCAGAGTGGGAAGGACGATGTGCTCCACACCTGCAATAGTGCGCACATGCTCAGGATCGCACCGCAGGAGGAGCACACGGCGCTTCTCCCAATACCACATGGCTGTTACATCTCCCGCACAGAGTCAGATTATACAGCGACCGGTGTAAGTCACATCCCAAAGTTTAAAAAATCACTCCTTCAGCAGCGTTATTAACACCTCCTGAGGATAGCAAATCATGTCAGAGGATGATTTCTTTAGGACAAAGGAATGATTGGTTCTATATAAAGATTTCTGAGAGGAATATTAACAAACTTAGAAAAATATATATATATACCAGAAATCATTTTTATAATTATACTGGGGTCCACAGACAGTCCGGAAAGAGGAGAGGGTTAATGCTCTGTAGAACTACTATTTCTCTGAGTGGAGATAGAGTAGAAAAAATTGATAAAACAGTGTTTAGGGCTTTCCCTTACCCGCTCTGCGGGAAAAAGAGAGAGTGACGCTCTATATGTAATTATGGTGTAAAATGTATCAGGAAGGACCAAGAACACCTAACAAGGGGGACAATCACTTATTTGGCGTTACTCATCCAATTTTCTAACCGCAGCACCATCAGTTTAATCCTATTACTGTGGAGCGCTTATAGTTAATAAGTCTCTAAATTTAAAGGGCTTACTAGACATAAAGGAGTATGATGGAAATAATTATATTAAAAACACATTAAAAATACTTCCCTTATAAAACATGAATAAGATCTTTTATAACAATTAAATAATCATCAGGTATTTCATGGTGAAATTCCTTATAAACTCCCATAGAAAAATAAATATCAAAGGACATCCATAAATATAAAAAAAATATAAATAAATACATATAACAACCTCCATTAATAAATAAAATAAAAACCTCTGTGATCTCATGAAGACCCTGTGGTTTGAGGCTTCTTAATTTATGGATCCAATATACCTGTTTCCTGTTTAATTTCAGAAGCCTATTTGGAATATGAGTAGGGATATGATCAATAGGAATAATTTGTAACTTATTAAAATCTTTATTATGAACTAAGGTATAATGTCTCAAAAGACCATGGGTAAGAAGTAGAGATGAGCGACTTTGCCTTTTTTCGCAAAAGTCGGGTCGAATGAAATCAGCCGATTATTGTGAAAAGTTGAAGGCCGACTGAAACACGAAACCCAATGTAAGTCAATGGGGAAGAAAAGTTGGCAGGGAGTGGAGGACAGGAAACACACCTACAGTGCCCATTTCAATGCCAAAAACATCAATTCTTATTCCTTAAGCTTGTCAACCTTAATTTACTTTATAATAATAGTTAGGCATTGAAAACTGGGGGTTATTTGGCTAAAGTTGTGGGGGGGTAGTGCTGGCTCCAGATTTTCGTGGGCCCAGGGCCAAAGAGTGTCACTGGGCTCCTTTAACATATGCCACAATTCATGATCCTTTGATACGGCAGAGAAATAGCGGTATAGTACAATGAAAAATACTTCACTTCTTACATCACATCACTGATATCCATTTTAAATTCTCCAATAGCTCCAAAAACAGACAGTATATTCCTCCATACAGTATTATGGCCACCGCATAGTGCACTATACAGAGTAATGAGGCCCATATATTTCTCCATACAGAATCATTGGTCCCATATAATGTTCCATACAGTATATGATGAGCTCCACATAATGCTACAGTATATGTTGTTCCCCATGGATGAAGCTGCACTGTCTTATGGGCCCAAATAATGCTCCATACATAATGGGCCCCATTTCTAATGCTCCAGTGTATAATGGGCCCTGTAAATGCTGCTCCAGTGACTGATGTCCACCTTTGGAATGCTCCAGTGAATGGTGGGCCCCAGATATCATTCTCCAGAGTATCGTGCTCCCCAAAAATTGCGAGGGACCCCATAGAGAATCATTGGTCCGTGTCTAATGCGTGCTTTTAGCGCCTCTCACTCTCCCGTATTCCTCGCCAGTGTGACCCCGGCCTAACACATACCACAACTCATGATGCTCCGATACGGCAGAGAAATAGCAGTATAGTACAATGAAAAATACTTCACTTCTTACATCTCATGACTGATATCCATTTTAAATTCTCCAATACCTCCAAAAACGGACAGTATATAACTCCATACAGTATTATGGCCAGCGCTTAGTGCGCTATACAGAGTAATGAGGCCCATATATTTCTCCATACAGAATCATTGGTCCCATATAATGTTTTAAACCGTATATGATGAGCTCCACATAATGCTACAGTATATGTTGGTCCCAATGGATGAAGCTCCACTGTCTTATGGGCCCAAATAATGCTCCATACATAATGGGCCCCATTTCTAATGCTCCAGTGTATAATGGGCCCTGTAAATGCTGCTCCAGTGACTGATGTCCACCTTTGGAATGCTCCAGTGAATGGTGGTCCCCAGATATCATTCTCCAGAGTATCGTGCTCCCCAAAAATTGCTCCCAACCTTTAAAACAATTAAATAAGTCTCCTCGCTAGGGAATCCCTGTACTCTGGACTCCTCGTCGTCCCCATCTTCCATCTCACTGCACTTGGACTGTTTAGGCAGAGGGCGTACAGACGTGATGTCATCGCGCTCTTTGACCAGAATGTCACTGTCAGGAAAAGTGTTTGGTTTCCGGGGGCAGTATGGTTGCAAAGCTGAACCTTAAAGGAATGTCCAGAAGGGCACCACCAGGAGTGGAGCCTGCGGCTTAACTGGACTCAACACGGGCAACCTCAACCATCCAGCCACAGAAAAGCTGCACAGATTGCAAGCTTAATTCCATTAACGAACGAGACTCAGGCATGCCCCCGCGGTCCGCGTCCAGCTTACTAGAGGGACACACAAGGCTCTGGCATGCGAGATCGGCCAATAACAGGTCTGTCATGCCCTTACATGTCCGGGGCTGCACGCGTGCTACAATGAAAGGACCAGCGTGTATCGATTACAGGTGCGGATAACACGCTGAACCCTGCTAGTGATGGGGATCTGGGATTACAATTCTTCCCCATGAACAAGCATTTCCCAGTAAGTGCAGGTCAACCATAATTCCGGAATTAGGCCTAAACGGCATTCCAGAAAAAATGAAAAAATTAAGTGCCCAAACCACAGGTGCTGTAGCTTGCTTAACAGCTGGGTTCCTCTGCTGAGTAGCACACAGTTCTTACATAAACAGGCGGCATAGCTTGGTTCACGGGTGGCCAACTCTGCTGAGTAGCATACACAATTACTAGGCCCAAAGTATTAAGTGGTGTAAATGCAGTCAAAAACTGGTTCTTTCATAAACAGGCGGCATAGCTTGGTTCACGGGTGGGCTCCTCTTCTGAGTAGCAGACACAGTTACTAGGCCCAAAGGGATTTTAGGACAATATGTGGTAAAAAATTATTAGAAACACACACGGTGTAGCTCCTTCACAGGTGTAGCACACCGCTGACTACCAGACACCGCTACTATGCCCTAAAACTGTCTATTATCATTGAAAACCATTATTAATGTGAAAAAAAGATACGCTTTTGTTTAACGAAACGTTCTCGAACGGAAACTCGAACAGCTGAATTTTAATCAAAGTGTTGTAGTTCGACGAACGGATCTAACACCGCCCAAAACAGCTAGAATTTGAACTTGGCCAACAGTTCCACTCAAACACCACTCATCTGTAATCAGGAGGCAGACTCAGACGGTCTCAGGCACAGTATGGATTTGACAAGATTGCAGAAAGTTGAGAAAGGGTACAGTATCTCCGGATAACAGGTATATATAGCAGAGTTTAAACATTTAAAATCTCTGTGTTTATTTCCGGAGTACGACAAAGACACTCACAGCCTCAGTATGGATTAGACAACAATCTAAAATGTAACAAAAAGGAAATGTTTTTGAAGCGTACACCAGTATACACTGTTGGGGTATTTTTAAATCTTCATTTATATCTCAGTCTCAGTAAGACAGTCCAGACTCTCCGCAAGAGGAAACGAGATGGATAAAAGTACAGACATAAAGTCGAGTGATTGCAGAAATTTAGGAATTACTAATCACGGGAAAAACTCCCAGGAGAATTCTCAGAGGCGATGCTGACCATCAATTACTTTGTGTGTGGAGACAGCGAAAACAGTTCTTTGTGAAGAAAGTGTTGCTGTATCGCAGTACCGTTGATCCCATCACCGTTACTCATCTCCATCAAATTTTGATCACAAGGAGAGATGCAGACATGGTCCTCACTGCCTATCATGATCTGTCAGGTAATTTTGGAGTGCAAAAGACAGAAGCCACAGGCTGTAAGCGATTCTATTGGATTCTATCTGTCTCCAACGCCACTTCGGATGTGTGCACCACGAACACCTCTTCCATGTTGCACCCTACGGCTCGTGTGAGAACCATCACCGCTGCTGTGTGCTGGGAATGCCTTAAACAAACGGTTTACCAGAGTTGCTTGTTTGTTAGCCAATATTAGCTCTAGGTTCTCCTGTGGCATGATGTTTTGGAATTTGCCTTTATAGCGTGGATCCAGGATGCTGGACAACCAGTAGTCATCATCGTTCATCATTTTGGCAATGCGGGGGTCCCTTTTTAGGATCTGTAAGGCATAATCTGACATGTGGGCCAATGTTCCCGGTGTCAATGATGCACTGTGAGTGCTGGGTGGAGGAGCACTTTCTGGCAAATCCACTTCCCTCCAGTCATGCATAAACCCTGTACCTGACCTTGCCACGCCAAGATTTTCTCTTGCCCCCTGAGAAGCATCCTCCTCCCCTAAATAATCATCCCCATCATCCTCATCCTCCTTCTCTTCCTCTTCTTCCTCCACCTCGTCCAGGAGAGTTCCCTGAGCAGACAATGGCTGACTGTCATCAAGGCTTCCCTCCTCTTCCTCCTCGGCTGCAGACGCCTGCTCCTTAATGTGCGTCAAAGTTTGCATGAGCAGACGCATAAGTGGGATGCTCATGCTTATGATGGCGTCATCTGCGCTTACCAGCTGTGTGCATTTATCAAAACACTGAAGGACTTTACAGAGGTCTTTCAGCTTCGACCACTGCACACCAGACAACTCCATGTCTGCCCTCAAACTGCCTGCCCGTGTATCCTCCCACAAATGCATTACAGCCTCCCTCTGTTCGCACAGCCTCTCAACCATGTGCAGGGTGGAGTTCCACCTTGTTGCAATGTCGATAATTAAGCGGTGCTTGGGAAGGTGGAGCAATCGCTGCAGCTTCTGCATACAACTGGAGTGTATGGGCTACCGGCGGATGTGCGAGCACAGTCTTCGCACCTTATGGAGCAGGGCTGTTAACTCCGGAAAATTATTGAGGAAGCACAGCACCACCAGGTTCAAGGTGTGAGCCAGGCAAGGTATGTGTCTGAGTTTTGAAAGGGCTATGGCTGCCACAAAATTCCGGACGTATCGCTAACTACCTTGCCTGCCTCAAGATGTAGACTGCCCAGCCATGACTAAGTTTGTCGCTGCAAGTAGTCGGCCAGTACCTCCGAGGTGTGTCTGTTGTCGCCCAAACACATCATCTTCAACACAGCCTGCTGACGCTTACCACTAGCTGTTCGATAGTGGGACACCTCGGGTGCAACACTGGCAGCTGCGGATGGAGTGATCGTGTGACTGCGCTCTGTGGATGACCTTTCGCTTCTGGAGGAGGAGGAGGAGGGTCGAACGCCTACAGCCAACTGTTTCCTATACCGTGGGCTAGGCAGCACTGTCCCACCGCCGCTGTCCCCTGTGGACCCTGCATCCACCACATTAACCCAGTGCGCAGTGATGGACACGTAATGGCCCTGGCCATGCCTACTGGACCATGCATTTGTTGTGAGGTGCACCTTTCCACTCACTGATTGCTTTAGTGCATGGACAATGCGGTCTTTCACATGCAGGTGGAGGGCTGGGATGGCTTTTCAAGAAAAGAAATGTTGACTGGGTAGGTCATAGCGTGGTACTGCGCAGGCCATGAGCTTGCGGAAAGCTTTACTTTCAACCAACTGGTAGGGCATCATCTCTAACGAGATTAGTTTGACAATGTGGGCGTTCAAACACAGTGTACGCGGATGAGAGGATGAGTACTTTCTTGTCCTACTCAGAGTCTCTGGTAGGGTGAGCTGGACTTGAGAGCTGCATATGGTGGAACTAGTGGTGGACATGGCGGACAGAGAGGGTTGGTGATGGTGATGGTGTTGGTGGTCTTGCTGATGGCCTAGATTCAGTCTTTCATAGCAATAACATTGTGATTCCCTGACTGCTTTGGCCTTGCGACGATACCTCAACATTGCTGCTGGTGGTGTGCTAACCGGTGGGCTTACAGTGGGGGAAGCGATGTAGCGTTGCTAACTACCTTCATTTGGAGCAGGTGCACATGTGGTACGTGAGGTTTGGTATTTTGTCCACGCTTGCAAGTGCATGGTGGTTAAGTGTCTAAGCATGCAACTGGTATTCAAATTTCTCAGATTTTTCCCTCGGTAAAGGTCTTTGCACACTTCTTACAGATAACCTTTGCCTGATCAATAGGATTTTGTTCAAAAAAGTGCCATACTGCACTCTTCCTACTGTGGAAGACATTGTGAAGCCTTGCACGCTGTGCTATTTTGACCGTCTGGCCAAGCTGTCCTGCAACTCTTTTGGTTTTTGTAACCCGTTTGTGGACTGCTACGGGCCTGCCAGATAACAGCTGTTGCGAAGTTGATGCCTGCTGCGGATCCTCCTCCTCCTCTTCTGAGCTATTGGCAGCGGCACCCTCTTCCCCCTATGGATGCCAATCTGGGTCAACAACTGGGTCATCCATCACCTCCTCTTCAATTTCATGTGCACCTTCCTCTGTGTAACCGTGTAAGGTGGTATAGTATGCGGGAAGGGGCACCTGAGTCTCATCAGGGTCAGATTCTGGCTCAGTACACTGCGAGGACAATGTAGTGCTCTGAGTGAATGTACCAGCAGAAAAATCTAGCAGTAGCTGTGCATCAGTACACTCCATGTCAGATTCATCTTGGACTGGGGAATTCACGATTTGACTTGATAACCCAGGCATGGTATGTGAAAAGCGCTCCATGGAGAAATCTGTAGTGTGGCCTGCCGCATCCTTCACTTTTGGTAGGGGTGAAGGACACAAGGAAAGGTGTTGTTCCTGACCAGAAGCCTCCACTGATGACTCAGTGCTTTTATTTTTTGAAACTTCAGAAGAGGAGGCGATAGAGCTGGAGGCTGTGTCAGCAATGTAAGCCAAAACTTGTTCCTGAAGCTCCGGCTTTAAAAGCGGTTTACCTACTCCCAGAAAAGGGAGCCTACGAGGCCTTGTGGAGCCAGACGATGACGCAGGCTCAAGACCTCCTGCCTTAGGTGCTATTGTGCTTTTGCCACTACCTGCAGATGCAGAACCACCATCACCACCAGCTGGCAACCCCCGCCCACGTTCACGGCCTCTTCCACCATAATTCCTCATTTTTGGGAAAATGTACCCAAAATACCACCAGCTATATGGTACTGTAAAACAAGGTACAAGGTGTATATAGTATTGGGGAGAATTTGAATCTCCCTAGAGATTTTAGGAGGCTGAACTATTATCTCAGGCCCACTATAGATTACACCTCAATTTAACAGGCTGAAATTGGATGGTGTATGACAAAGTACAAGGTGTATATAGTATTGGGGAGAATTTGAATCTCCCTACAGATTTTAGGAGGCTGAACTATTATCTCAGGCCCACTATAGATTACACCTCAATTTAACAGGCTGAAATTGGATGGTGTATGACAAAGTACAAGGTGTATTTAGTATTGGGGAGAATTTGAATCTCCCTACAGATTTTAGGAGGCTGAACTATTATCTCAGGCCCACTATAGATTACACCTCAATTTAGCAGGCTGAAATTGGCTGGTGTATGACAAAGTACAAGGTGTATATAGTATTAGGGAGAATCTCCCTAGAGATGTTAGGAGGCTGACAATGATGCTTTCAGTCCAAGTATGGCGGCAGGCAGCCTAATAAGCAGGACTGCTGCACACAAAACTGTGGAAAAATGAACGCTTGGTAACTGTGCAGAAAAGAGGACGAAAAGTATTTTTGCTTTTAAAAAAACAGTTTGCACAGCAGTGTGCAAACAGCAATGCAGCTATCAGGGAGCCTTATAAGGCAGCCTAATAACCAACAGAGCTGATGCACAAAAATAGAGCCTCCCCTGTCACTGCACACAGTGTTGTGTTGTAAGTGGAAATCGCTACCAGCAGAAGCTGTTTTTGGGTTCTTCTTCCCTGCCTAATGCTCTCCCTTATTCAGAACGAGCAGCAGCACCTCTACCTATGCTAAGATCGGCAGAAGTAAGATGGCGGTCGGCGTGTACGCCCTTTTATAGCCCCTGTGACGCCACAAAAAGCCAGCCAATCACTTGCATGCCCTTCTCAAAGATGGTGGTGACCGCTGCCCATGTCATCGCGTTGCCCACAGTGTGCATCCTCCATCATTGGGTGAAAAAGGGCGCTGGAAGCATCATTTGAAACGCGACTTTGGCGCTCTAGTCGCCGACCTCACGCTATGGTCGGGTTTCGTTTCATGAAAACCAACTTTAGCGAAAGTCAGCGACTTATGAACTTGACCGACCCGTTTCGCTCAACTCTACCTATCGCATTATATTATGGGGGAGCATTATGGGGGTGCATAATACCCCTATGGGTTATATTATACCCCTATGGGGGTGCATTATACTGCTATATATGACTATGGGATGCATTATACAATTAGGGATGACTATGGGCCAATATGCAGAGACATGAGGCAGAATGCGTGGACACGTGGGGTCCAGAATGTGGGATATTATTACTATAGGGGCTAATTAAAGGGTATTATTTTTGAGGTTACTGTTTTCAGTGTGGGGGAGGAGAGGTCCTGTCACTATGCATGGCGACATGGTCGCTTTTTTCATCTGGCGTAGTATAGAAGTTGGGCAAAAATCAGGGAATGTACTATAGATTACTGTGTTATTTTATGCAGAGACCTGTCTGGAAGAAGTGATCGTGGTCTGAACTGGATGAAGAAGAGAAGCGAAGATGAAGGACTTTAACTAGAGATGTCACCGGTGAGTCAGTGTGTTACCTGTACACTGACACTATATACTGTATACTATATACATAGCTCCTGTGCATAATGTCACTATTGATCATAGTATTACCTGTACACTGACACTATATACAGAGCTCCTGTGTATAATGTCACAGGTGATCACTGTATTACCTGTACACGGATACTGTATACTAAGTACAGATCCCCTGTGTATAATGGCATTAATACTGTGTTTTTATTTTATTAATGATCAGTATTGTAATATTCAATCACTATGTGGTGGTAATATGTGATCTGGTCATGATATGGTGGTATTTGTTCCTTGTATGTGCTATTATTCGGTCACTGTGGTGGTAATATGTTGTCTAGTTATGTTGTGGTGGTATTTATTCCCTGTATGTGGTAATATTTGGTCACTATGTGGTGGTAATATGTGATCTGGTCATGGTGAGGTATTTTTCCCTTGTATGTGATGTTAATGGTCATTTTAAAAAAATGATAAATAAATAAAAATATACCTAAAATTGTATTGGATATTTTAACAATTGTTTAATAAGTTACAGTAGAGTAGAGCCTGGCCAGAAGAGAATACTTTGTCGTGGAGGGGGATTAAAAAATCTTTTGGCCAAAACAAAAGCTGCTGGCTATGTATGTGATCTGGTGATGTATAATTGGTGAGGATATGGTGCAGAAGTGGAGTTTTTCCAAGAGAGGTTGGTGGGACCGTGGAAGGTCCGAGAGGTGGAGCCTGGGCAGAGTTTCAAGGGGGCTCCAAAAACTTTGCCAATATGGGGCCCTGAAATTCCTAATGGCAAACCTGCAGTGGTGTCTCCCACCCAGGATCAGACAGCTGAACCTACAGCCAAAGCCATTTGTCAGGACTTCATTCGCATATATGGATGCCCAAAGTGAATTCCCTATGACCCAGGGTCCTGCTTCCAGGGGCAAGTAACGAACAAACTGTACTGCATCCATGGAATCAACAAATCCCGAACCACACCATATCATCCACAGGGGAATGGGGCTTGTGAGCACGTCAACCGAACCCTGTTGCAAATGTTGCGGACCCTGGAAGAGGACAAGAAGATGAAGTGGCTCGAATTTGCCTCTGAGTTGTTGTGGGTTTGCAATAATTGTTTCCATGCGACTGCTAGTTACACCTCTTACATGCTACTGTTTGGCGGAGAGACCACTGAACTGGAGCTGGAGGCAGAGGATTCCTGTTCGGGCAGTAGTCCTAGTGCCAGGATCCGAGAACACAGTCACAGATTTCAGACGGTAAGGAAGCTGGTTGAGCAGAAGCTTCAGGAAGTGGAACATTCAAGTCGATCCTCGATGTCAGATGGACCACTTCAGCTAGGGGACCATGTGTTGATGCCGGTCAAACGACCCGGAAACAAGCTGCATCATCATTGGGAGGCGGTACTCTACCGAGTGGTGAGGAAGAATCACCTGAAAAACCCAGTCTATGAGGTTAGACCTCAGGTGTTGCACAGGAATATGCTGTGACCCTGCTCTTCTGAAGCAGAAGACCATACCAGGCAGGGGCCCCAACTGAAGTGGCTGAGGTCCACAATGGGCAGTCTTAGAGGAAGAAGAATAATGGTTAACAGGGTCAAAACAAACACAGAGTCGACTTACCACACCCAGTGCTTGAGTCTCCAAGTACCCCAAATGCGCCTCTGCAGGAAGAGCTCCTCAGGACTGAGCGAGCCAATGCCGGGATTACCCCTAACCAGTATGCTCAGGATGAATTTGTTTGATCCGAGAAGACCCAGGAATGCACGCAATTGTTGGCTGACATCGGCCTACCTGTGGGGAAACCTCAAACTCAAAAGAATTCACTCACCCAAGGACTGGCGAGCAAAAATGGGGAAGAAAGTAACAAAGTGATGAGACCACTGGAAAATTAGTGCAATATGTGCCATTAATGAGGAAAGACTGCTACCTGCTGGCCAGCCAAAATCAAGCGGAACCAAAGGGCGCTAGAAGATTTGCAGGATTAAGGACCTTGCTGGGCCGGATTGGCCATCTTGCAATTCTGGCAAATGGCAGAAGGGTCTGTCTGGTTGTGGGCTGCCTTATCTGCTATGTTGCTAACAGAATCGGCTTCCTCAAGATGCGCATACTTTTAACAGTTGTGACGGAGCACAAAGTCACTGGCTTCGTCACTTACCCCAGCCAGCTGTGGGCGTCCCTTCTATCTTTGGCCTGCTGGAGTCCGGCACTAAGCAAGGAACATTGGCGGTGCCAAGATGTCACTGCATCGTGCCATCAGAATCCACTGCGAGAATGGATAGAAGAAGAGACAGACACTGCGGAGGATGAGGATTCTCGATTAGGTGAGTATAGGTATTCTTTTTTCTTTTTTGGGAGCTCTGTGGTACAATCGCACTATATAGTGTGCTGACAGTTGGACCATCATAGTATATAAGGGGGCTGTATGATTCATCCATGAGGTCGAGACTGGGGACAAGGTCTATGTGAATGCCGGGTCCATTAGTTTTGACGGTCCTTTTCAGGAATGGGACCGAGTGACATTTATTAAAGAACAAGGGCCCCGTGGACAGTATGCTGTGGTGGTGAAAATGGTCTCCAGCATCAAAGAGAGACAGGCACAGGAAGCGCAGTATTGCATGCAGCCGTCTGCAATGATCGTAGTCCCTACAGAAAGTCAGAGGCGCCCTTAAAGGAAGCGGTGGCCACAATCAAGTCACGGGAGCAGGAAGCTCCAGGTACCATGAATCAGCCGCTGACAAAGGAAAGGAGCAGGAGAAAGAGTGGAGAGTCCTCCTCCAGCGGGTCTTCGGGCAACACGTTTATAATAATTCAGGACCAGAATGCGGCCCATTATTCCAGTCGCAAGGAGAGCAAGGAGTGAAGGCAGCCCCTAAAATGGACTGGATGTGCTAGTTGCATGGATTGAAGTGCAGGAGAGACTGTTCCGTATATGTGAAAGGGTAGTGAGCACTGGACGGGACCAGGACTGGGTGTCAGTGGTGGCCAGTGTGGTCACAGTTGAAGGACTGTTGTTTGTTTTTCTTCTACACTTTTTCCAAGTTTATTTGTGCACGTTTCCTCACCCCCTGCTGGATTATGGGACTAAAACCTGAAGGGGTTAATCACCCTTGGAAACAGTAATGGACTGTGTGTGGCTGCTTTATGTACTGGACTGTTTTAACCCTGAACTTTTCCTGTTTTAACCCTGTACTGTCCTCTGATAAAAGCAGCCCACTTGTTTTGTTAAGGGTCCGTACTCTGCTAAAGGAGGAAGGGTGGAAAATCTGAACAGGAGGACCCGAGGAGCAAGTCCGGTCAGGACTATATGTACTGTTGTTTGTTAAAGGGAACCTGTCACCCCCCCAGGGCGTTTTTCACTTAAAGAGCCACCTTCAGCAGCACTAAGGCTGCATTCTGTGAAGGTGGCTCTTCTTTCTCTGATCCCCAGTAATGCCAAAATATTGACTTTTATAATTAGCTCCTCATACCTGTAATGTGTCCCACAGGTATGATGTGTCCCCCTCTATCAGCCGCCTACCATCCGTCAACCATGCCTGTGCGGCGCCTCGGCGCCGCCCACCATCTGTTCATCATGATGCCCCGTGTGTCGCTGCCTCCTCTTGATTTGAATCCCGGCGCCTGTGCTGTGACAAGTGCAGTGCGCGCTGCCCGAGAACTACATCAGACTATTGCGTCTGCGCGTTGTGGAGGCCCCAGCCCCGCAGTGTGAATATGTCATAACACATTGCAGGGCGGGATCTGGGGCCTCCACAACGTGTAGGCGCAATAGCCTGATATCGGTTCTAGGGCAGCGCGCACTACGCATGCCCGAGAATGCTTGTCACAGCACAGGCGCCGGGATTCAAATCAAGAGGAGGTAGCGACGCATGGGGCATCATGATGGACAGATGGTGGGTGGCGCCGAGGCGCCGCTCATGCATGATTGACGGATGGTAGGCGGCTGATATGGGGGACACATCATACCTATGGGACACATTACAGGTAAGAGGAGCTAATTATAAAAGTCAATATTTTGGCATTACTGGGGATCAGAAAAAGAAGAGCCACCTTCACAGAATGCAGCCTTAGTGCTGCTGAAGGTGGCTCTTTAACTGAAAAATGCCCCTGGGGTGACAGGTTCCCTTTAAGATGGGTCCCAGGAGCCAGGAGACTGAGGTCAGTCGGACCCACACTAAAGGAACTTGAATTCTTTTGTTGGGGGGCTCTAACCAAGTGGAGCCAGGGTCACGGTTGACCCTCAGCAGCATTGGACATAGGCTGTACTAACTGTATATGTTTTAAACAAAATTCTAACAGTTTTAAGCCTACAGGTGCCGCCATGTTCAGGGATGACCATATTTTAGGAGGGAGGAGTGTAAGGAGGTGGCGGGGACCCTCACATTCCTCCTCTTCCCTGGACGCTGTTCTCATGGTTACGTATGGCACCTCATTGTTCACTAACGTTATTATACTTGTTATGTACTGTAATGTGATATATCTGTCATGTACGATGTATAGGCTTAGGGCCAGGATAGGATCTTAGATAGTATAGGACCGTAGGGGGATTAGAATAGATGGGGTCATCATAGAGAAAAGGAATAGAATAAAATAGATTAGGAGTGTTAGTTAGGTACAGTTAGCATAGAGGTTTGTCAGTAGGGAGGAGTCAGAGTTGAGCAGGGCAGAGCATAGGGATATAGTCAGGACACTTCCTGGATAGGCAGCAGAGCCCGGGCAGCCTTGCCTAGGGCAAGGTGCAAGGAGCAGTGAAAGAGACAGTCTGCCGGCTGTGGGGATAGAGCTGCTACAGCAGGAAGGGGTCCCAGGCTGAGGATCGTGCAGGTGGGCACCAGCTTAAGGACTGTCTCAAGAAGGATCCGGGGTCTACGACCGAGGCAGGAGTAGTTGAGATGTCTTTCCTGGAACCTTTCCGTATTGGAACCGGACAAGGGAATGGCAGGGAGTTGGTGACACTGAAGGCATTGGATAACACCCGAGCATGCTTGGATCAGACGTTATCCGAGCATGTTTGCTCAACACTAAAAACCATATACAGTGATTGACTTACAAGTTTAATTCGTTCTGTGGCCGAGCTCTTAACTCAATTTGCTTGTATATCAAATTAAATGTCCCCATTAAAATGAAATGAAATGCAATTAATCCGTTCCAGCCCCCCAAAAACCACACCAATTATTTTATTAGGAGTTTTTAAAAAAGATTCATTAACAGCAAAATTAGCAGAAGAATGAACCAAAAAATAACCATTATCCTATGAACAGCCCCATGTCAAATACATGCAGCATGCAGTGCTAAAAATAGAGTCCACCCCAGGAAAATGGCAACGTTGGTAATACCAAAAACCTGTGTGCAGCAAAAGATGGTAAGGTCCTGAATCACAAGAACAGGTAAAAAGAACTGACAGGGCAACTCACATTTTTAGGACCATAGTCGAACAATGAAGCAATGACAGAGGTGCTTGCACGGCAGGGTAACCACGAGGTGAGTGGTGTAAGCTCGCTCGCTTGTAACTCAGATCTCGGCTCACATCATAAAGCTGACAGAGCGACGGCTCGCATCTCGCAAAATTCATAAGTAGATGCACTCGTTAGTCAAGGTATTACTATAATGTACTGCTTTTTATAAATTTTATAGAAAACAGCAACTGCTTCAGGTATTTAGCCTTAACCCAGAGGCATGTCTAGGGGAGGGCAGGAGGGGTATCTACCCTGGTTCAGCTGGCAAGGGAACACTGTTGAGCCGCCTCATCCGGCGGTCCGAGGAGATTTCCTGGAGGTTGCATTATGGGCCAGGCAGACTAGGAGTCGGCTGTTCTCTGAGACGGATGTCAAGCTCAGAGAAGATGAAGTGCGCCGGATCCCAGTGATCAATTGTACTTGCATTTTTTAGACGGACTGAGCACAATTGAAGTCCTGACCACCGGGATATGGCGATGTCAGCAGCGTGATCAAGTCATGTGATCACCCTGTTGACGTCATTCGACGGCGCCTCAGAGGCGCAAACAGCATCGGTGCTAAGTGCTCCAATGGAACTGAAGAAACTGACGATTTATTGTAACGGGGTTGGGGAAGATTTGAATACACAGCTTGGGGGGCAAGGAAGAGATGTATGTGTATACAATATGGGGAGAGGGAAAAATCTGAGACAGCAAATAAACCCTAACTAAAGTCTACTAAAATATAACCTTTATTGAAAAATTATATAATAATAAGATTAAAGTGCAATTAGAAATACAATAGTTGCTGACAGTAGAGGGATACATTTAGCCAGACCATTAGCCAGCAGGATAGGTATAATGTATAAAGCAGTAGAGCTATCACTACTGGGATACAATTTCCCAGGTCCTGGAATATAAGGTATTTATCTGGCCAATGGGACACAATTATCCAGATTTAGAGACAATGTATCAGTGACCATTCACTTACAGGATATAACTACACAGATTTAAGAGATAGAGGACTAAATAATAGTGTTAATAACAAGTCTCTACAGGGATACAGTTACCCCGGACAAAGCTCAACCTCTCTCTGTAGTGTTGTATATTGGTAATCGATGGTAATTGGTAATGCCAACTTGTCAGTTGTTATGTGCGGAGACTGATCGGAATACTGACCGGCATGTTGTAGCTCGTATTCAACTACTGCCCTCTGCTGCTCACAAACACTTGCCAACATATGTAATGTGGGGTTCCAGAGTATGGTCACGTCGCACACCAGTGTGTGAACTGGCACTTGCAAGAGCTGCTGAAGCACTGCTAGATCAGCGGCAGCTGTAGCTGTCTTGTGGAAATGTGCGCACACGAGGCGTTCCTTCACAAGTAGCTCAGGCAAATCGGGGTGTTATGCCTGTGTGGTAACTCACTTGGGAAATAGGTTATACACTAAATAGCTGCAACTGACCCTGACGGTTCTTGTACAGAATAGATCTCTTGGCACCGCAGTCCCTAGTGGTGCCTACGGGGCAGAGCTAGCCTAACCACAGACTAGGAGATGGCAACTTGGACCTATCTGCCTAAAAGGCTGTCAAATTGCTTCATGTTCCTTCTAAAGAACTGGAGGGCAGAGCAGAATGTGAATTCAAGTAGTTATTCCTTCCAGATTAAATATTAGAACATCCATGGTGCAAGATTAAAAACATGTTCATTCTGACGCGTTTCTGGCTGAAGACCTTAGTCGTAAAATAATCTTGTACCATGAATGTTCTAATTTTTTACCTGGATGGAATAAAGGTGACTTGAATTGTATATTCTTCTGTGATGCGCTTCCTTTTTTTCTTATGTATCTGTCACCAGTAGTCAACAGTTTCTGGATTTAGTCATAACTGACTGACGAAGCGGCGATACGCGTGGGGCCTCTTCCCACTCTCCCTTCTTGTCCCCCTCGGGACTTCTTGCCGCCCCCATGTCAGTGTCTGGCTTTCTCATTTTGGGTGATCATACTTTTATTTCATTATAGCATTCTCAGTCAGTTATGCCCATTTTTTGACGTCATCTGTATTGTCACAACTATTTTAGGGTGACTTCTTTGCATACATGCTTTGGTATATGTGGGAGTCTCTATTTTCTGACTGTTTATACCTGTGCAATGGGAAATGATGTTGATTAGTCGCATCCTGCATGTACCATCACCCATTCTGTTTATATTTGTAGTTATAGGTTCATTTATCATTATCACCGTATGACACATGTATTTTCTTTCTGCATATGCTGGGGGCTGCCATTCACCCATTACATGGGTTGTATTTAAGGCTTATGGGCTTTTTGGGGACTTTTGGGCTATTGGTTTGTTGTGTATTTTAAATGTTTTTAAAGTTACCATGTCCATGATGAAATAAAGGTTTTCTCACTTTTTTATATACGGAGGTGTATACCGGGTTATTTGGCTTTTCTTTTTCTCCGTGTCTTTTGGCTTCATTAGTTTATAGGCTAGGTGTTGCACTCTATTTGGGATCATTATTGACATTAGTGTACCCTTTTTTGGTTAGCGTTGGTCTCATACTATATACAAAGCACTATGTGAGGACTGATATTGAATATAGAGAGGATATGTGGGGGCTCATACTATATATAGAGAGGCTAGGGGGGTTCTTACAATGTATGTGGAGGGGCTATGTAAGGGCTCATACTGTATGTAGGAAGCTAGGTGTGAGCTCTTACAGTATATAGAGGTATAAAGGGGGCTGTATATGGGTTCATATGGTATGTAGGGGGTGTCAACATATTTAATTCTACTCAATATTAAGTTATACAATTATTATTAATATAAAATAATAATAGTAATTAATATGTTATGGTCTCTCATATAGCCACTTGGGAAAATTAATAGCCCAATCCTGGTATATAGTAACACTGTCTATAGTGTCCTCCCCTATTTTCTGGCCATTTATCCTACAGCAGCATGTCCACCTCCACATCCAACCATCCATATCATCTAATCTTCTGTAATACTGGGATATATGGGTTATTATTGTCGATTTATCACTGTTCACATCAGTGGAAACTACTCCGGAATTACAATGTATGGTAATAATGACATTTTGGCATTTTTTGAAAGTTTTAAGAGGTCAAGATGGATAATTAGAGTCAATTTCATTTATATGGTAATGAATGGGTTGTGTGGCCTGCTCTGGTCTCTGTAAATAACTGCTGCTCCTGCTGCTGATGTCACGGAATGTTGAGGTTTCTGACTCCGCCCCCTTGCCTTATGACATCACACACATTGTGTATGGAGCTGCAGAGCCAACATTCCGTCTGACAGTTGCAGACGGTGGAGAGAGCGGTAAGTCGGCTCTATGTCGTCTCTTGTTGTGTCTTTCATTCTCTTCTATCATCCATTTCTCATTTATTTTTTATTCATTATGGAGTCTTTATTCTATATAATACAAGCAGGTCCAAAATAATTAGTGAACCCCTCAGATTAGGAGCTGTCCAAGCATTACAGCTCTTCTACCAATAGTAAAGGGAGATATATAGGGTGTGACGGGATTTATCTTCAAGCCCAGAAATGACAGCGATCTACCGATTATCCATCACATGATTCTGGCTTCTGACTTTCTTGCTCATCAGCTCCATAGATTAGTTATAATTGAGAGGATCCCCTCAGCCAGAACTGGAACATGACGACTTCTCGATTTTTAGGCCATGTATTGTTAGAGAATCATCCAAATCTGGGAGATTAAAGTTATATCCTGTAAAGGGAACACGTGTAACATGAAGATAACTATGTAATTGTCGGATGTTATTGAGACATATAGTAATATACAGTCCAGATCAAAAATATAAATCCAACCAATATTGGGAAATCCTTGTACAACACCGATGTATATACATATTAGCTCCATATGCAGTGAAGCTAGTCAGATCTTCCCCCACATTGGAGGATTCATAGCGTTTGATCTCTAGTATATTGGGCAATGCACTTCAATGGAAGTGAGGTTCTTGGCTCCGCCCACATTAGCTCTTATTTGTCATTTCACGGAATGTTTTGGTGCTTAGTTTTGCCCCCATAAGCTACTACTACTACCAAATGTTTTGGTTGTTGGCGTCACCTCCATTAGCTTCTACTTGTGATGTCACTAATGAGGATAGTAGCCCTTCAGAAGACAATGGCGCTTGTCTGCCTGTTAGCAGGTGAAGGGGGCACTTGCGCTGTTATAGGTGAGCAATGCTGCTCCTAGAAGATGCACATGATTCAATAATGGATAAAGTAAAGGAGCTGCAGCAAAAAGCTGGGGATATATCCAAGGAGGGATGGAATCCCTTTTTCTGGATGGGGTCTATCAGAGTTGGGTTACATAATTTACTCTCAACTTTTCAAAAGCCCACACAGTATTGGTAGTGATAGGATTGATGATGTTGAGCTTGATTGCCGGGAAATTATTAATGTGATGTGATTCTCACTGCAGGAAATTAATTATATATTGGAGCCACTGGAAGACACAGGCGGAAGAGGGACACTGTGCATGAACAATATATGGATCCTTTGCAGCCCAATAACTCATCATAATGCCCAATTTCATCTGCTTTGGAGGTGGAAATGGGTCCCCTTACCTCTTGGCTCGTGGGCAGTTGCACAATTTGCACCAATAACATGTCCAACACTGTCCACCCCTGAATGGAACCACAGCTACAGAGGTGACCGTCTGATAGCCTAGCTCAACTACCCACCTCTCCTGAAGACCCTTTCAGCTTTTTGAGACTTGGGTGGAGGACATCATCTCTGAAAATAGGGTCCCACAGCTGCACCCCAACAGTTTGAGCAGACACTCCTAAATGAGTAAATAGCCTGAGATCAGAAGGGGGCGCATAGCCCCTCACTGTGTCACTGAGGATGATAGCATTCTCCAGGGATTACTCTGGACTGTTTCTTGTGGTGGGATGCAGGTTTGGAATGCTGTCGTCATCCTATTAGATAGATAAGAATTAATATATGTGTGTTTATGCTTTAAAGGTAATCTGTCACCCCTCCCCCCCGAGACGTATATGACCTATTAATATGGGCATACAGGTAATAGAAATGTTATGCTAGACCTACCTGTATGCCTCATATTAATGGTCTTGTGGATATATTATGTCTTTATGCTAAAGATCAGCCCAATAACTCATCATAATCCACAATTTTATCTGCTTTGGAGGTGGAAATGGGTCCCCTTACCTCTTGGCCCGTGGGCAGTTGCACAATTTGCACCAATAACATGTCCACCCTGTCCACCCCTGAATGGAACCACAGCTACAGAGGTGACCGTCTGATAGCCTAGCTCGACTTCCCACCTCTCCTGAAGACCCTTTCAGCTTTTTGAGACTTGGGTGGAGGACATCATCTCTGAAAATAGGGTCCCACAGCTGCACCCCAACAGTTTGAGCAGACACTCCTAAATGAGTAAATAGCCTGAGATCAGAAGGGGGCGCATAGCCCCTCACTGTGTCACTGAGGATGATAGCATTCTCCAGGGATTACTCTGGACTGTTTCTTGTGGTGGGATGCAGGTCTGGACAGCTGTCGTCATCCTATTAGATAGATAAGAATTAATATATGTGTGTTTATGCTTTAAAAGTAATCTGTCACCCCCTGAGACGTATATGACCTATTAATATGGGCATACAGGTAATAGAAATGTTACGTTAGACCTACCTGTATGACTCATATTAATGGTCTTGTGGATATATTATGTCTTTATGCGAAAGATCAGCCCAATAACTCATCATAATGCACAATTGTATCTGCTTTGGAGGTGGAAATGGGTCCCCTTACCTCTTGGCCCGTGTGCAATTTCACAATTTGCACTAATAACATGTCCACCCCTGAATAGTACCATAGGAAGGATGACTACAGCTACAGAGGTGACCGTCTGATAGCCTAGCTCGACTACCCACCTCTCCTGAAGACCCTTTCAGCTTTTTGAGACTTGAGTGGAGGACATCATCTCTGAAAATAGGGTCCCACAGCTGCACCCCAACAGTTTGAGCAGACACTCCTAGATGAGTAAATAGCCTGAGATCAGAAGGGGGCGCATAGCCCCTCACTGTGTCATTGAGGATGATAGCATTCTCCAGGGATTACTCTGGACTGTTTCTTGTGGTGGGATGCAGGTCTGGACGGCTGTCGTCATCATATTATATATATTAATTCTTATCTATGTGTGTTTATGCTTTAACGGTAATCTGTCACCCCCCGAGATGTATATGACCTATTAATTTGGGCATACAGGTAATAGAAATGTTACGCTAGACCTACCTGTATGCCTCATAGTAATGGTCTTGTTATTGAGAAATGTTATATTCTTTTTTTAAGTTTATGAGTTCTTCCAGGCACTGGGGCTTGCATTGCCTGGAAGAAATCCCTGCCTTCTCTCTTCATTGTAATACTAACCCCCTCTCATGCACGGCAGTTTTGGCCCTGGAATCCCATGCCTGCGCCCTGCACTCCCCCAGAAATACATATCTCATCCTCCCTTCTATGGGTACTGCACTCAGGGATCTTCTGCAGAGGTGCTGGCGCCTTCCGCTCCAGTAATCTCTGGTGTGCGCGCCGACAAGGTGCATGGCTCAGGCGCAGGATTCTGGGGCTATTACTGGCGCTGATGGGAGGAGGGCAGTATTGTAATGAGGAGAGAGGGCAGGGATTTCTTCCAGGCAGAGAATGCCCCGGAGCATGGAAGAAATCATTAACGTAAAGACAGAATATAACATTTCTCCACAACAAGACCGTTAATAAGAGGTATACAGGTAGGACTAGTACCTATTACCTGTGTGCCCATATTAATAGGTCATATATGACCTTGGGGGGGTGACAGTTTCCTTTTAATATAGATTGACTGAGTACTTAGATGAAATGGCAACTGTAGGTAGCCAGGAATGGATGTCTGACATCCCATGATCTATGTAGACTAGCTACATACTTCATGTAGGCAGGGACAGGGCCGCCATCAGGGCATTACTGCCCGTACTAGTGTATGGTGCCCGGTGAGCAGAAGCAAAGAGGGGGGTCGGACCTGCTTCAGTTCCTTAGATTGTGTGCAATACTCTTTGTTGTTTTTATATTATGTTTCTCTGGTCTCACAAAATGACCTTATTTTTATTGTGTTATATGTTATTGTTATATGTGTTGTTTTTGTTTTGTCTGTTTTCTCTTTTGTTATTGGCACTGTAATTTTGCACTTTATGTAATTGACCAAAGGATTTAACTAAATGACTCTTATGAAAATAGATTTAGTTAGCAAAATATTTAGTGGGAATGTGTTATGAAGCTTTTATGTTTTGGGCATTGTCCACTCTCTACGGTAGTTATTATTATTAACCAATGAGTATATTATTATTACTATTATTATAGCACCATTTATTCCATGGCACTTTACATGTGAGGAGGGGTATACATAATAAAAACAAGTAGAATAATCTTAAACAATACAAGTCACGACTGGCACAGGAGGAGCGAGGACCCTGCCCGCGAGGGCTCACGATCTACAATTATATGAGATGATTAAAAGGCATTTAGTGCAGAAATTCAGCATAGCCTATATTTCTATTTCCCATATTTCATATTTGTTGCTGTAATTCAAGAAAGGCCATATTAGTAAGAGCCCTATCATCTCAAACACATTCGTGACCAATAAACAGAACATGGCCAATCCTTTTAATCATAGTTAAAAAAGTTTTGCAAGAATTGAGTTTAAAGTATGTAACCCCTTATATCATAAAATAATAAACAGAAACAACTTTTCTAATAGACTGGGACTTCCAGAAGAGATCCCTTATTAGCAGTCACCTCATTATCATAACAAGCAGGATTACAATGAGAGATAACAGAATCCACCATTCCCAGTAGGTAATGTCACAGCTCTCCTCTTCCCCCTTCCTGCACAATGACATCTGCATGAAACTAAACATGAGAACATGAATAGAAAACTCTCCCAAGGAAATAGAGTCCCCTATAATGTCTTATGATATACATACACATGTATATGTCCAATATCCATATCTCCAAACAGGCAAGAGAGCAGCTTCCATAAATGTTCAGGAAACAGCATACAATAATCTGCAATCAGAAATACAGATTATACAAAAGATTATAACAATAGGATCTCAATTACTTTAAAAAATGTATGTGACACATTCCCTTAAAGAAAAATAAATAGAAAATATTGCTAATAAGATTATTGGATATTTTAAGAAACGTTTAATAGGTTAGAGTAGAGTAGGGCCCTGCCAAAAGAGTCTACCTTGTCGTGGTGGCAGGCTTAAAAAATCCGTTGGTCAAAACAAAAGCTGATGGTTATGTATGTGATACGGTTCCATGGGAACAGTTAGTGTGTGATTGGTGAGGATGGGGCAGAAGAGTTTTTCCAAGAGTGGGTGGTGGGACTGTGGAAAGTTTGAGGGGTGTAGGCGGGGCTTGAGTGGAGGCAGAACTGGGGTGGAGCCTGGACGGAGTCTCATGGGAGCCCAAAAATTTTGCCAGTATGGGGCCCTGAAATTCCTTTTGGCAGCCCTGATCAGGAACATAGCTTCCATAATATGTGATAGTTTCATTATCACAATGGTGAGATAATGTGAAAGAAATGATAACTCCATTGTCTTACCCTTGATCTTAGTATCTCTTGGTACATGTATCAGAGATAGAATAACTGTTGTTGCTTTGCGATAGTTCCTTCTCCCATTTTCCTTTATTTTCCCTTGTTTCCCCTTTTTTTCCTTTATTTTGTTTAACTCTATCTTGTATAATAATTAGCGATGCTGGATGAACCCGGTCGGACGGAGCGCAAAGAGAGGGGAATGTAGATTTAAAATCTTCTTTTATTAATGTAGTCCAATGTGATTAATATAAGAAGATTTTAAATCTACATTCCCCTCTCTTTGCGCTCCGTCTGACCGGGTTCATCCAGCATCGCAACCTCCTTCCTCTTTGGAGGCACCCGGCAGGAGCTGCATTGATCTCCCCAGAGAAGGCACGGCTGGCGCTCCTCTGTGACCGTCATTACCTGGATTGTATAATAATTAGGACATTTTCAATAAAAACAATTTGAACAGGATATAGAATATCTGCCTGGTAAAAAAATGCTTTTGTGACTCCTTTGTGAGCATCATGTGCTAGAGAAGAGCCACGTCCGGCTGAACCAAGGTGCAGGGTGATGATGGACTTTATCTGGTCACGTCACATTCTTCATGGTGCCCATCAGGAGGTGGCCAGTGGCTGTGATTTTTTTCCTCATGCTGAATTAGTATGAGATACAGAGTACAGCTCTGCTCTGCCCCATGGTATAATATTGGGTCTAGCGCCATCTGATAAGACATCGGATAGTTCTCGACCATATCATATACTTATGTGAACGAACTCTCATTGTAATAAACTAATTTTCTTTTCATTTGGAGCAGATGTGATCATGTTGGCTTATTATCCAAAACAGGAGCCTCCGCTCAGGGCCGTATTTAGAGTTTGTGCTGCCCTGGGCACTTTTAGTGCTGCCCCCCCATTGATGAGTATGACTAATGCAGACACTGTCGTCAGGGACTTAGGCTACTGTCACATCAGCCATTTTTGCCATTCGCGGCAGATCCGGCAAATGCTGTACTTGCAGCAACGGAAAACAACGCTGCGAGCTGTGATTTTTTTGTTTCACTGCAAGTTCAAAACCGCAAGTGCAGCAGATGTTCATAATTCCCACAGGGAATGAATGAGGCCGAACGCAGTGTGGCCATAAGTGATCCGTTACGGGGCAGAGGCGGAAAAACTGCCGGCAAAAATCGCTGCGGCATCCATCGGACCGGACCGCCCCCGGGTGAGTGTAAGAAAACTTCTTTTTCTCATCTTTCAGGTTAGATCGGGGGTTTATCTGCAGCGTTATAGAATGCTGTAGATAAGCCCCTAAAGGCGGTGGCCGCATCTTACAGCAGCAAAACGAGGCAACAGGTTCCCTTCTATAGAGTAATATCAATGAATGAATATTGCTCTTAATATTATGTCACAATACCAGGATCTGGGGATCTTCTGAGGTCACGAGCTCTCTGATGCGATGTCGCTGCCTGTCTCACCGTCTTCCTCTTTGGACACTGCAGTGTGGTGGACAAGAAAGCATTAACTGGTTAACAGCAAGAAGTCTGGTGTCTATGTTCTAACAGAACTAGAAACTCTCCCCATCCCATGTCCAGCAGACATTGGAGGATCACTGGATGGATTTTACTATTCTATTACTGCCAGTCCCTGAATAAGGCCTTATTCATACCTCCGTGTTTAACCCCTTTCTGCCATGTGACGTACTATCCCGTCCATGTGCCCTGGGACTTCATTCCCAGGGACGGGATAGTACGTCACAGCGATCAGCGGCGCCCACGTGGTGAGCGCCGCTGATCGCGGCCGGGTGTCAGCTGATTATCACAGCTGACACCCGGCACAATGTGTCAGGGGCGGTCACGGACCGCCCCCGACACGTTAACCCCTTGCACACCGTGATCAAACACGATCGCGGTGTACCGGGAGTTAACCCCTTCACCCCCAAGGGTGGTTTGCACGTTCATGACCAGGCCAATTTTTACAATTCTGACCACTGTCCCTTTATGAGGTTATAACTCTGGAACGCTTCAACGGATCTAGGCGTTTCTTAGTCTGTTTTCTCGTGACATATTGTACTTCACTTTAGTGGTAAACATTTTTCGCTATAACTTGCGTTTATTTATGAAAAAAACAGAAATATAGCAAAAATTTTGAAAATTTTGCAATTTTCAAACTTTGAATTTGTATGCCCTTAAAACAGAGAAATATGTGACACAAAATAGTTACTAAATAACATTTCCCACATGTCTACTTTACATCAGCACAATTTGGGAAACAACATTTTTTTTTGTTAGGAAGTTATAAGGGTTAAAATTTGACAAGCGATTTCTAATTTTTACAACAAAACTTACAAAACCATTTTTTTTAGGGACCACCTCACATTTGAAGTCACTTTGAGGGGTCTATATGGCAGAAAATACCCAAAAGTGACACCATTCTAAAAACTGCACCCCTGAAGCTACTCAAAACTACATTCAAGAAGATTATTAACCCTTCAGGTGCTTCACAGGAGCAGAAGCAACGTGGAAGGAAAAAATGAACATTTAACTTTTTTGTCACAAAAATATTTTAGCAACAATTTTTTTATTTTCCCAAGGGTAACAGAAGAAATTGGACCCCAAAAGTTGTTGTCAAATTTGTCCTGAGTACGCTGATACCCAATATATGGGGGGGAACCACTGTTTGGGCACAAGGCAGGGTTCAAAAGGGAAGGAGCCCCGTTTGACTTTTTCAACCTAAAATTGGCTGGAATTGAGATCGGACGCCATGTCGCGTTTGACGAGTGTCTGATGTGCCTAAACAGTGGAAACCCCCCACAAGTGACCCCATTTTGGAAACTAGACCCCCTAAGGAACTTATCTAGATGTGTGGTGACCACTTTGAACCCCCAAGGGCTTCACAGAAGTTTATAACACCCGGGCGTGAAAATAAAAAATCATATTTTTTCCACAAACATGATCATTTAGTACCCAATATTTTGTTTTCCCAAGGGTAATAGGAGAAATTGGACCCCAATGGTTGTTGTCAAACTTGTCCTGAGTACGCTGATACCCAATATGTGGGGGGGGAACCACTGTTTAGGCACATGGCAGGGCTCAGAAGGGAAGGAGCCCCGTTTGACTTTTTCAACCTAAAATTGGCTGGAATTGAGATCGGGCGCCATGTCAAGTTTGACGAGCGTCTGATGTGCCTAAACAGTGGAAACCCCCCACAAGTGACCCCATTTTGGAAACTAGACCCCCTAAGGAACTTATCTAGATGTGTGGTGACCACTTTGAACCCCCAAGGGCTTCACAGAAGTTTATAACACCCGGGCATGAAAATAAAAAATCATATTTTTTCCACAAACATGATAATTTAGTCCCCAATATTTTGTTTTCCCAAGGGTAACAGGAGAAATTGGACCCCAAAGGTTCTTGTCAAATTTGTCCTGAGTACGCTGATACCCAATATGTGGGGGGGAACCACTGTTTGGGCACATGGCAGGGCTCAGAAGGGAAGGAGCCCCGTTTGACTTTTTCAACCTAAAATTGGCTGGAATTGAGATCGGACGCCATGTCGCGTTTGACGAGCGTCTGATGTGCCTAAACAGTGGAAACCCCCCACAAGTGACCCCATTTTGGAAACTAGACCCCCTAAGGAACTTATCTAGATGTGTGGTGACCACTTTGAACCCCCAAGGGCTTCACAGAAGTTTATAACACCCGGGCGTGAAAATAAAAAAATCATATTTTTTCCACAAACATGATCATTTAGTCCCCAATATTTTGTTTTCCCAAGGGTAACAGGAGAAATTGGACCCCAAAGGTTGTTGTCAAATTTGTCCTGAGTACGCTGATACCCAATATGTGGGAGGGAACCACTGTTTAGGCACATGGCAGGGCTCAGAAGGGAAGGAGCCCCGTTTGACTTTTTCAACCTAAAATTGGCTGGAATTGAGATCGGACGCCATGTCACGTTTGACGAGCGTCTGATGTGCCTAAACAGTGGAAACCCCCCACAAGTGACCCCATTTTGGAAACTAGACCCCCTAAGGAACTTATCTAGATGTGTGGTGAGCACTTTGAGCCCCCAAGTGTTTCATTAAAGATTATAATGCCCAGGCGTGAAAATATAAAATCCTGTTTTGTTCCCACATAAATGATCATTTAGTCCCAAATTTTTAATTTTCCCAAGAGTAACAGGAGAAATTGGACCCCAAAAGTTGTTGTCCAATTTGTCCTGAGTACCCTGATACCCCACATGTGGGAGAAAACTACTGTTTGGGCACACGTCAGGGCTCGAAAGGGAAGTAATGACGTTTTGGAAAGCAGACTTTGATGGAATGGTCTGCGGGCGTCATGTTCTATTTGCAGAGCCCTTGATGTTCCTAAACAGTAGAAACCCCCCATAAGTGACCCCATTTTGGAAACTAGACCCCCTAAGGAACTTATCTAGATGTGTGGTGAGCACTTTGAACCCCCAAGTGTTTCACTAAAGATTATAATGCCCAGGCGTGAAAGTATAAAATCCTGTTTTGTTCCCACATAAATGATCATTTAGTCCCCAATTTTTAATTTTCCCAAGAGTAACAGGAGAAATTGGACCCCAAAAGTCGTTGTCCAATTTGTCCTGGGTACTCTGGTACCCCACATGTGGGAAAAAACTGTTTAGGCACACGTTGGGGCTCGAAAGGGAAGTAGTGTTGTTTTGGAATGCAGACTTTGATGGTCTGCTGGCGTCATGTTCCATTTGCAGAGTCCCTGATGTGCCTAAACAGGAAAAAACCCACATATGACATCATTTTGGATACTAGACCCCCAATGAACAAATCTAGATGTGCCCCCAACTAATCTAATGTAAATTAGTAGTGCATGGAGGTGTGGTACAATTTGAAGCAATCCTTCATGCACAGGCCAGGTTTTTCGGGGCAGGTGTCGCACTGGTAAATGGTGTCCCTGCGTATTCCTTTTTTGTAACACACTCGACACCTTTTTTGCGGCTTACCTTTTCTTGGGGTTGGCGGGACCACCCCCGGAAAATGCTGACCTGGGACAATACGAGCACCTTCAGTTCCTGAAGTACTGGGGCCCGCTCCTTCCTGAGCGCCAAACATCATGGCCTTAACCACTACCTCCTGGAAATGAAGGTACGACGTATCGCTGGGGCATGCACATTGTGACAGCAGGAATGCGTTGAGCATTGCCATTTGGACGATGTGCACGGCCAGCTTTTTGTACCACACCTTGGCCTTCCTCAATGCATTGTACGGTTGGAGGAGTTGATCGGAGAGATCAACTCCCCCCATTTTTTTGTTGTACCCCACTACACATGTCGGTTTGAGGACCTGTGTAGAGGTACCCCGTACAGTGCAGAGGGTACTGCCATCACCGTGTATGGTGGTCAAGAGATGGACATCTCTCTTGTCCTTGTACTTGACCACCAGCAGGTGGTCGCTACATTGGGCTCTGCTCTCACCTTTTCGGAGCATCTGCCCAAGTAGCATCTTCGGGAGGCCTCTCTGATTTTTGCGGACAGTACCGCAGGCTGCGGTACGTCGCTCAGAGAGGGATTTGTAGAGTGGGATGCTGGTATAAATGTTATCAGTGTAGAGGTGATAACCTTTATCCAGCAGTGGTTGCACCAAATCCCACACAATTTTCCCACTCACTCCCAGGAAAGGAGGACACTCAGGGGGTTCAATCCGGGTGTCCTTCCCTTCGTAAACTCTAAACTTGTGGGTGTACCCTGAGGTACTCTCACACGAATTATAGAGTTTGATTCCGTACCTGGCCCTCTTACTGGGCAGGTATTGACGGAATCGCAGCCTTCCCTTGAAGTGAACCAAGGACTCATCCACGCAGATGTTCCTTTGGGGCACGTACACTTCAGCAAACTTTTTGTTGAAGTGTTCGATGACCGGCCGAACTTTGAACAGACGGTCAAAGTTGGGGTCATCTTGTGCGGGACACTCTGCATTATCAGTATAATGCAGAAACTTGTGGATGGCCTCAAAACGCGTCCGGGCCATGACCATTCGGAACACTGGAGTGTTGTATAAAATATCAACACTCCAATATTGCCGAATTTCCGGCTTCTTCAGTATCCCCATATGAAGGACCAGGCCCCAAAACTGCGTCATTTCAACTGCGTCTACAGGAGACCAGTTTGAAAATGTTGAACGCGGGTTTTGCTCCAAAAATTGAAGAGCGTAAAAATTAGTTTGCTCCACCATGAGGTTAACAAAATCCTCAGAGAAAAAGACTTTGAAAAAGTGAATTTCTGTGAGGCCGGTGGTGTCAAACTTGATTCCTGATTCTGCCACAAAATCAGGAATCAGTGGCTCGTAATTTTCGGGGGGCGAGGTCCATACGGGGAGCACTGGGTCAGCTGCGGGCATGGTGGGCGCTGCCTCATCTTCTGTCCTGGAGCGTCTGCGTGGCGGTTCCGCAGGACCCGAGGAGGAAGATGAGGAGGGGGAAGAGGAAGAAGAAGAGGATGAAGAATCCGAAAAATAAAGAAAAGTCGGATCGTCATCCAAATCGCTATCATTTTCGGAGGCAAGTAAAGCATATGCCTCCTCCACTGAATAGCGCTGTTGGGATGAATTTGATGACATTTTTGTGTAAATATGGTGCTTGGGTGTACACTTTATTGAAAACTGTATGTGTACGTGAGGGGGGGGGGGGGGAGTGATTGGTGTAAAATTTCTGTAAAGAAAAAGCTGTGGAAAAAAGTCTAAAACAGCAGGCCCTAGCTGATAAGTGTCACTTATCAAAACTAGGCTGCTGGATGTGCGCAAGGGGTGGCGCAAGGGGGGGTGGAAAAAAAAAAAAAAAAGGAAAACGGCAAACTCTGATAAGTGAACTGTGTCACTTATCCAAGTTTCGCAGCTGCGGGATGTGTGTACGGAGGGGCTAAGGAAAAAAAAAGTGAGCTCAAGTGTTGATCGGTGAACTGCGTCACCAATCAACGCTCGGCGGCTGCGCACGGAGGTGGCGCAAAAGTGGGGTGGAGGGGGGTAAAAATAGGGGGAAGGGGGGATTGGGGTGGATGAAGAGAGATTGGGCAGGGATCAACAGTTAGGGTTGTAGTTAGGTGGCACAAAGGGGGGTGAAAAAAATGAAAAACGGCAGGCACAAACTTGGATAAGTGACGTGTGTCACCTATCCAACTTTTGCGGCTGCGGAATGTGTGAACGGAAGTGGCGCAAAGGGGGCTAAGGAAAAAAAAGCGAGCTCGAGTGTTGATCGGTGAACTGCGTCACCGATCAACGCTCGCCGGCTGCGCACGGAGGTGGCGCAAAAGTGGGGTGGAGGGGGGTAAAAGGGGGGTGGAGGGGGGTGAAGGGGGGTAAGAGGAGGGGTGGAGGGGGGATGGGGGGATGAAGATAGATTGGGGGGGTGAAGATAGATTGGGCAGGGGATCAGGGATCAATTAACACTTACAATTGTAGTTTTCTTTCTTCTTCTTCTTTCTTCTGCAGGGATTGTGATGCTACAAGCTGTGGCACCACAATACCCAGCACAGGAGCTCTTGCTGCGTCCGACCTCTCTGCAGGAATCCTCAGCTAGAGTGAGGACCCCTGCAGACAGGTCAGACAGGTCAGAGGCAGGTCAGGGGGCAGGTCACAGAGCGGTCACATCGCTGCTGTGACCTGTCATTGGTGGGATCGAATGATTACATCGATCCCACCAATCCCTGATCTGCCTGGTGACCATGGCAACTGCCTAGAATCGGAGCTCACAGCTCCGATTACTAGGCAGGTCATGCCCAGGTCACCAGCAGGGCACAGAGCGGTCACATGGTGACCGCAGCTGTGCCCTGTGGTTGGCGCGATCGCCGATCTAATCGATCGCGCCAGCCAACTCCTGCAGGCCCTGCTGGGCCTGCATCAGGCTCCAGCACGATCGGTGCTAATATAGCACCGATCCTGGCCGGTACTGGCAGGGCACAGCGGCGATATAGCGCCGCTGTGCACTGCGATTGGCGCGATCGATCAGATCGGCGATCGCGCCAATCCGGGTGCTTTTTGCCGGTGCCTGGCATTGCCAGGCACCGGCTCTAGGATCGAGTACATCGGTACTCGATCCCAGCCTAGGACATCATTGTTTCAGCCAAGCTGATTGGCTGAAACAATGAGAAACGCTGCGATTGGCTGTTCAGAATTGAACAGCCAATCACAGCGCTCTGGATGCCGGGGGGGCGGGATCGCAGCCCGGGATGCCGACGCCATCTTTTCTAAGGTGAGATGGCGTCGGAATTTTAATGCGATCACCGCGACTTTAGTCACGGTATCGCATTAAAGGGCCCGACGTACTATCCCGTCCCCGGTCATACGGGCCCGGGTACCGTGGACGGGATAGTACGTCGGATGGCAGAAAGGGGTTAAAGGGAAGCATCGGCAGGGAGGGGGCTCCCTCCGTGCTTCCCTGAGCCCCCCAGAGCAGCGCAATATGCAGCGCTGCTGCGGGGGGCTCCTTCCCTGCAGGTCCCCGAATCCAAGATGGCGACGGGGACCTTCGGGGGCCTGCAGGGAGCTGGCTTCCTCAGTGCCTGCAAAGCGCAGACATGAGGAAGTCTGCTTCAATGCCTGTGACAGATCGCTGATCTGTCACAGTGATCTGTGATGTGACAGATCAGCGATCTGTCACAGGACAGTGATGTCCCCCCTGGGACAATGAAATAAAGTTAAAAAAAAAAAAGGTGTAAAAATAATTTTAAAATACAGTCATGGCCAAAAGTATTGACACCTCTGCAATTCTGTCAGATAATACTCAGTTTCTTCCTGAAAATGATTGCAAACTCAAATTCTTTGGTATTATTATCTTCATTTAATTTGTCTTAAATGAAAAAACACAAAAAGAATTGTCCTAAAGCCAAATTGGATATAATTCCACACCAAACATAACAAAGAGGGTGGACAAAAGTATTGGCACTGTTCGAAAAATCATGTGATGCTTCTCTAATTTGTGTAATTACCAGCACCTGTAACTTACCTGTGGCACCTAACAGGTGTTGGCAATAACTAAATCACACTTGCAGCCAGTTGACATGGATTAAAGTTGACTCAACCTCTGTCCTGTGTCCTTGGGTGTACCACATTGAGCATGGAGAAAAGAAAGAAGACCAAAGAACTGTCTGAGGACTTGAGAAACCAAATTGTGAGGAAGCATGAGCAATATCAAGGCTACAAGTCCATCTCCAAAGACCTGAATGTTCCTGTGTCTACCATGCGCAGTGTCATCAAGAAGTGTAAAGCCCATGGCACTGTGGCTAACCTCTCTAGATGTGGCCGGAAAAGAAAAATTGACAAGAGATTTCAATGCAAGATTGTGCGGATGTTGGATAAAGAACCTCCACTAACATCCAAACAAGTTCAAGCTGCCCTGCAGTCCAAGGGTACAACGGTGTCAACCCGTACTATCCGTCGGCATCTGAATGAAAAGGGACTGTATGGTAGGAGACCCAGGAAGACTCCACTTCTTACCCCGAGACATAAAAAAGCCAGGCTGGAGTTTGCCAAAACTTACCTGAAAAAGCCTAAAACATTTTGGAAGAATGTTCTCTGGTCAGATGAGACAAAAGTAGAGCTTTTAGGGCAAAAGCATCAACATAGAGTTTACAGGAGAAAAAAAGAGGCATTCAAAGAAAAGTACACGGTCCCTACAGTCAAACATGGCGGAGGTTCCCTGATGTTTTGGGGTTGCTTTGCTGCCTCTGGCACTGGACTGCTTGACCGTGTGCTTGGCATTATGAAGTCAGAAGACTACCAACAAATTTTGCAGCATAATATAGGGCCCAGTGTGAGAAAGCTGGGTCTAACTCAGAGGTCATGGGTCTTCCAGCAGGACAATAACCCAAAACACACTTCAAAAAGCACTAGAAAATGGTTTGAGAGAAAGCACTGGAGACTTCTAAGGTGGCCAGCAATGAGTCCAGACCTGAATCCCATAGAACACCTGTGGAGAGATCTAAAAATGGCAGTTTGGAGAAGGCACCCTTCAACTATCAGGGACCTGGAGCAGTTTGCCAAAGAAGAATGGTCTAAAATTCCAGCAGAGCATTGTAAGAAACTCATTGATGGTTACCGGAAGCAGTTGGTCGCAGTTATTTTGGCTAAAGCTTGTGCAACCAAGTATTAGGCTGAGGGTGCCAATACTTTTGTCCGGCCCATTTTTGAAGTTTTGTGTGAAATGATCAATGTTTTGCTTTTTGCTTCATTCTCTTTTGTGTTTTTTCATTTAAGACAAATTAAATGAAGATAATAATACCAAAGAATTTGTGTTTGCAATCATTTTCAGGAAGAAACTGAATATTATCTGACAGAATTGCAGGGGTGTCAATTCTTTTGGCCATGACTGTATATCGCTAAATAAATTAAAAAAATATATATATATATTCCCTAATAAATTCATTTTTTGGAAATAAAAAAAACAAAAACATTAAAAGTACACATATTTGGTATCGCCGCGTCCATAACGACCCGCCCTATAAAACTGTCCCATTAGTTAACCCCTTTAGCGAACCCCTTAAAAAATAAAAATAAAAAACTAAGCAAAAAATAATGATTTATTATCATACCGCCAAACAAAAAGTGCAATAACGCGCGATCAAAAAGACGCATATAAATATCCATGGTACCGCTGAAAACGTCATCTTGTCCCGCAAAAAACGAGCCGCCACACAGCATCATCAGCGAAAAAATAAAAAAGTTATAGCTCGCAGAATAAAGCAATGCAAAAATAATTATTTTTTATATAAAATTGTTTTCATTGCATAAAAGCGCCAAAACATAAAAAATGACATAAATGAGGTATCGCTGTAACCGTACTGACCCGAAGAATAAAAGGGCTTTATCAATTTTACCGCAGGCGGAAAGGTGTAAACGCACCCCCCCAAAAGAAATTCATGAAACGCTGGTTTTTGTTCATTCTGCGTCACAAAAATCGGAATAAAAAGCGATCAAAAGATGTCACGTTCCCGAAAATGGTATCAATAAAAACGTCAACTCGTCCCGCAAAAAATAAGACCTCACATGACTCGGTGGGTCAAAATACGGAAAAATTATAGCTCTCAATATGTGGTGATGCAAAAACTTTTTATAATAAAACGCGTCTTTTAGCGTGCGACAGCTGCCAAATATAAAAACCGCCATAAATAGTAAATCAAACCCCCCGTTATCACCCCCTTAGTTAGGGAAAAACAATAAAATTAAAAGAAAATGTATTTATTTCCATTTTCCCATTAGGGTTAGAGCTAGGGTTAGGGCTGAGATTAGGGTTAGGGGTGTGTTGGGGTTCGGGTTGGAGTTAGGAATTGGGGGTTTCCACTGTTTGGGCACATCAGGGGCTCTCCAAACGCAACATGGCGTCTGATCTCAATTCCAGCCAATTCTGCGCTGAAAAAGTCAAACGGCGCTCCTTCCCTTCCAAGCTCTGCCATGCACCCAAACAGTGTTTTACCCCCACATATAGGGTATCAGCCTACTCAGGACAAATTGCAAAACAACTTTTGGGGTCCAATTTCTCCTGTTACCCTTAGGAAAATAAAAAATTGGGGGCAAAAATATCATTTTTGTGCAAAAAAATGATTTTTTTATTTTCACGCCCGGGCGTTATAAACTTCTGTGAAGCACTTGGGGGTTCAAAGTGCTCACCACACATCTAGATAAGTTCCGTGGGGGGTCTAGTTTCCAAAATGGGGTCACTTGTGGGGAGTTTCAATAGTTTAGGTACATCAGGGGCTCTCCAAACGCACGACACCCGCAGACCAGTCCATCAAAGTCTGCATTCCAAAACGTCACTACTTCCCTCCTGAGCCCCGACATGTGCCCATACAGTAGTTTACTCCCACATATGAGGTATCAGCGTACTCAGAACAAATTGGACAACAACTTTTGGGGTCCAATTTCTCCTGCTACCCTTGGGAAAATAAAAAAATGGTGACTAAGTGATCAGGTTTGTGGAAAAATTATGATTTTTTTCATTTTCTCGCCCGGGCGTTATAAACTTCTGTGAAGCCCTTGGGGGTTCAAAGTGCTCACCACACATCTAGATAAGTTCCTTAGGGGTCTAGTTTCCAAAATGGGGTCATTTGTGGGGGGGTTTCCACTGTTTAGGTACATTAGGGGCTCTCCAAATGCAACATGACACCTGCAGAGCATTCCATCAATGTCTGCATTCCAAAACGTCACTACTTCCCTTCCGAGCCCCGACGTGTGCCCATACAGTAGTTTTCTCCCACATATGGGGTATCAGCGCACTCAGGACAAATTGGACAACAACTTTTAGGGTCCAATTTCTCCTTGTACCCTTGGGAAAATAAAAAAAATGGGGACTAAAAGATCATGTTTGTGGAAAAAATACGATTTTTTTATTTTCATGCCCGGTCATTATAAACTTCTGTGAAGCACTGGGGGTTTAAAAGTGCTCACCACACATCTAGATAAGTTCCTTAGGGGGTCTAGTTTCCAAAATGGGGTCATTTGTGGGGGGTTTCCACTATTTTGGTACATCAGGGGTTTTCCAATCGCGACATGGTGTCCGATCTCAATTCCAGCCAAAAAAGTCAAATGGCGCTGCTTACCTTCTGAGCTCTGCCATGCGCCGAAATAGTCGTTTACACCCACATATGGGGTATCAGCGTACTCAGGACAAATTGCACAATAACTTTTAGGGTCTTGTTACCCTTAGGAAAATAAAAATTGGGGGTGAAAAGATTATTTTTGTGGAAAAAATATGATTTTTTTATTGTTCCGCTGTACGTTATAAACTTCTGTGAAGCCCTTGTGGGTTCAAAGTTCTCACCACATATCTAGACAAGTTCCTTGGGGGGTCTAGTTTCCAAAATGGGTCACTTGTGGGGGGTTTCCACTGTTTAGGTAATTCAGGGTCTCTCCAAACGTGACATGGCATCCGATCTGAATTCCAGCCAATTTTGCATTGAAAAAGTCAAACGGCGCTCCTTCCCTTCTGAGCTCTGTCATGCGCCGAAACAGTGATTCCCCCCACATATTAGGTATCAGCGTACTCAGTACAAACTGCACAATACCTTTTGCGTCCAATTTCTCCTGTTACCCTTGGTAAAATAAAAAAAAATTGAATCTGAAGTATTTTTTTGTGAAAAAAAGTTAAATATTCATTTTTTTAAATATTCAAAAAATTCCTGTGATGCACCTGAAGGGTTAATAAACTCCTTGAATGTGGTTTTGAGCACCTTAAGGGGTGCAGTTTTTAGAGTGGTGTCACTTTTGGGTATTTTCTATCACATAGACCCCTCAAAGTGGCTTCAAATGTGATGTGGTCCGTAAAAATAAAATGGTGTTGCAAAAATGAGAAATCGCTGGTCAACTTTTAACCCTTATAACTTCCTAAAAAAAAAAAGTTTTGGTTCCAAAATTGTGCTGATGTAAAGTAAACATGTGGGAAATGTTACTTATTAAGTTTTTTGTGTGCCGTATCTCTGTGATTTAAGGGCATAAAAATTCAAAGTTGGAAAATTGCGAAATTTTAAAAATTTTCGCCAAATTTCCGTTTTTTTCACAAATAAACGCAAGTTAATTGAATTAAATTTTACCACTAACATGAAGTACAATATGTCACGAGAAAACAATGTCAGAATCACCGGGATCCATGGAAGTGTTTCAGAGTTATTACCTCATAAAGTGACAGTGGTCAAAATTGTAAAAATTGGCCTGGTCATGAACGTGCAAACCACCCTTGGGGGTTAAGGGGTTAACTGACCCAATTTAGAAAATAGGCATAAATGGATCAAAGCTAAAGCAGAATTTGACCTTTAGCTGGACAGACTAGAAAGAATAAGGGGGAACCAAAAAACGTCTGAATTTTTAGATACGGTAATAAGGCTGGTTCATTATTGGCTCGCTTGGCAAAAGGTCGAACACCTATGATATTTATAGGTAGCCTGAATGATCACAAAGGTTCACCACAAACAGACCCAAAAATCATAAATGACAGCTGGCATAAATACTATAACACAGTGTATGAACAAGAACCAGTAGATGGAGAAGAGGGGAAGACATTCCTAGACAGACTATCCCTCCCAACAGTCTCAGAAGGTGAGAAAGATTCAACTCTACAATAAGAAAGGAAGAGATACTAGACACTATTAACTCCCTGAAAAATAGCGAGGCCCCCGGATCAGATGGGCTGCCAGGGGAGTTCTATAAAACATTAGTAGAAGAGGTTTCTTCTCCACTGGTGGAAGTTTTTAATCAAATCCTAAAAGAAAAGGTATACCTGCCAACAGGAAATACGGCTAATATTAAAGCACACTACCATGTAAAAGTTTACGGTCACTTAGAAATTTCCTTATTTTTGAAAGAAAATAGTTTTCTCTAATGAAGCTAACATTAAATGATTCAGAAATACACCCTATACATTGTTAATGTGGTAAATGACTATTCTAGCTGCAAACATCTGGTTTGTAATGCAATATCTTCATAGGTGTATAGAGGCCCATTTCCAACAACCATCACTCCAGTGTTCTTATGGTACTTTGTGTTTGATAACTGTGTAAGAAGGCTAATGGATGGTTAGAATACCCTTGAAAAGTATGTAAGTAAGTATGTTAGCACAGCTGAAAACAGTTTGGCTGATTAGAGAAGATATAAACCTGACCTTCCTTTGAGCTAGTTGAGAATCTGGAGCATTACATTTGTTGGTTCCATTAAACTCTCAAAATGGCCAGAAAAAAACAGTCTATTCTCGTTCTTAGAAATTAATTCTATATAAGAAATTGCCAAGAAACTGAAGATTTCCTACAACGGTGTGTACTACTCCTAGAGCAAAAACAGGCTTTAACCATAGTAGAAAGAAAAGTAGGAGGCCCCGCTGCACAACTGAGTAACAAGTACATTAAAGTCTGTAGTTTGAGAAATCGATGCCTCACAGGTCCTCAACTGGCAGCTTCAATAAATAGTACACGCAAAACGCCAGAGTCAACGTCTACAGTGAAGAGGCGACTCCGGGATGCTGGCCTTCAGGGCACAGTGGCAAAGAAAAAGCCATATCTGAGACTGGCTAATAGAAAGAAAACATTAATATGGGCAAAAGAACACAGACATTGGACAGAACAAGATTGGAAAAAAGTGTTATGGACAGACGAATCCAAGTTTGAGGTGTTTGTATCACACAGAAGAACATTTGTGAGACACAGAACAACTGAAAAGATGCTGGAAGAGTGCCTGACGCCATCTGTCAAGCATGGTGGAGGTAATGTGATGTCTGGGGTTGCTTTGGTGCTGGTAAAGTGGGAGATTTGCACAAGGTAAAAGGGATTTTGAATAAGGAAGGCTATCACTCCATTTTGCAATGCCATACCCTGTGGACAGCGCTTGATTGTAGCCAATTTCATCCTACAACAGGACAATGACCCAAAGCACACCTCCAAATTATGCAAGAGCTATTTAGGGAAGAAGCCGGCAGCTGCTATTCTGTCTGTAATGGAGTGGCCAGCGCAGTCACCAGATCTCAACCCCATTGAGCAGTTGTGGGAGCAGCTTGACCGTATGGTACACATGCCAAAGGTCTGCAATGCTGAAATTGCTGCCAAGGGGGCATTCTTTGACGAAAGCAAAGTTTAAAGGAGAAAATTATTATTTCAAATAAAAATCTTTTTTTCGAACCTTGTCAATGTCTGGACGAGATTTTAACCCCTTACAGACCGCTGACGGGATAGTACATCAGCGCTCAGTATCCTCTGCTTTGATGTGGGCTTCGGCGGTGAGCCCACTTCAAAACCTCGACATGTCAGCTGTTATAAACAGGTGACATGTGCCGGCAATAGGCGCGGGTGGAATCAAGATCTGCCCGCGCCTATTAACTAGTTAAATCTCACTGTCAAACACTGACAGCGGGCATTAAACTAGTACTTCCGGCGTCCAGCCAGAAATGAGCGTATCACCAACCCCCGTCACGTGATCGGGTGTCAGCGTTGCCATGACAATCAGAGGTCTCATAGAGACCTCTATGGTTGTTGCCGTCAGATTGCTATGAGCGCCAATTGCTGTATTACTGCTACATATGGGTGATCTGCTCATCTCCCATATGTAGCAGAGCCGATCAAGTATGGCATGCTTCTACTCTCCCATGGAGGCTATTGAAGCATGCCAAAAATAAGTGTTTAAAAATTAAAGAAAATAAAAAACATAAAAATTCAAATCACCCCTCTTTCGCCCCAATCAAAATAAAACAATAAAAAAAATCAAACCTACAGATATTAGGTATTACCGCATTCAGAATTGCCCGCTCTATCAATAAAAAAAGGATGAACCCGACTGCTAAACGGCGTAGTGAGAAAAAAAATCAAATGACAGAATTACGTTTTTTTTGGTCGCCGTGACATTGCATTAAAATGCAATAACGGGTGATCAAAAGAATGTATCTGCAAAAACGTGGCATCATTAAAACCATCAGCCCGGTACGCAAAAAATAAGCCCTCACCAAGCACAAGATCACGAAAAATGGAGACGTTACGGGGCTTGGAAAATTGTGCTTATTTTTTAGCAAATTTTGTATTTTTTTTCACCACTTAGATAAAAGAGAACCTAAACATGTTTGGTGTCTATGAACTCGTAATGACCTGGAGAATCATGATGGCAGGGCAGTTTTATCATTTAGTGAACCGAGCAAAAAGGCCAAGCAAGAAACAAGTGTGGGATGGCACTTTTTTTGCAATTTCACCGCACTTGGAATTTTTTTCCCGGTTTTGAGTACAAGACATGGTAGAAGCAATGGTGTCGTTCAAAAGCACAACTCATCCCGCAAAAAATAACCCTCACACGCCCATACTGACGGAGAAATAAAAAAGTTATGGCTCTGGAAATAAGGGAAGCGAAAAATGTAAAAAGCTCCATTCATTAAAGGGAATCTGTCACCCCATTTTAGCCCTATCAGCTGCGGCCACCGCCATCAGGGGCTTATCTACAGCATTCTGTAATGCATTCTGTAATGCTGTAGATAAGCCCCCGATGTAACCTGAAAGGTAAGAAAAACACGTGAGATTATACTCACCGGGGGGCGGGGGGTGTTGCAGTCCGGTCCAGGGCCTCCCATCTTCATACGATGACGTCCTCCTCCTATCCCTCGGCTCCTGCGCAGGCGTGCTTTATCTGCCCTGTAGAAGGCAGCGCAGAGTACTGCAGTGCGCATGCGCGGGACCTCTGTGACCTTCCCGGCCCCTCGCACTGCAGTACTCTGCTCTGCCCTCAACAGGGCCAATAAAGCACGCCTGCACAGGAGCCGAGGGAGAAGTTAGGAGGAGGACATCATCGTATGAAGATGGGAGGCGCCGGACGGGACGCCGGGGTGAGTATAATCTAACGTGTTTTTCTTATCTTTAGGTTACATCGGGGGCTTATCTACAGCATTACAGAATGCATTACAGAATGCTGGAGATAAGCCCCTGATGGCGGCGGCCCCAGCTTATAGTGCTAAAATGGGGTGACAGACTCCCTTTAAGGGGTTAAATTCATTTGGCAACTCAATAGATGAATAAAAGTCGGAGTTTTCATGGAAAACACAAAATTGTCTGGGTGACCCCCAAACGGAGCAGTCGTGTATTACACAAGCGACTCCCCTGAGGGTTAATAATCCTCCCTGCCCCCTAGATGAGCCCCCAGAGGTGGAGGGGGTAACATGGGGCCACTTGTGGGGTCTCTGCTGTTCTGGTGTCAGCGCTCTTCACACGTCACACGGCGTCCGCCGTCTATCCCAGCCACAATGGCGCCCCTTCCCTCCCGAGCCTGTGGGGTATCGGCCCTCAGGAGACACGGCGCACTGTGCGGCCTCAGCGCTCCTGTCACCTGTAGGACAATGATACATTGGGGGAAAGTCACATTTCTGTGAGGAAATAAAGTACAATTGTCATTTCTTCCTTCCACATTGCTGAAATTCCTGTCACACTGTCCGAATTCAGATATTGTCCTGTCAGAAAGGAGAACACAGGGAGCGAAAGGGTTAATAGGACTCACAGGAGGAACCGGCCCAGAAAGCAGAAGGTGCAGGAGGGTCCGACACATATATGACTGCTCTGTGCACAGGACCTGTGATGAGGTCACAGGAGGGGAGGAGTCAGGGGTCACATGATCAGGGGCCTCAGTGTCTGCCACATATATGGCTGCTCTATGCACACAGGACCTGTGATGAGGTCACAGGAGGGGAGGAGTCAGGGGGTCACATGATCAGGGGCCTCACTGTCTGCCACATATATGACGGCTCTGTGCACACAGGATCTGTGGGGAGGTCATGGCCATGTGACCAGAAGGGGCGGCGCCTCCTCCTCCATAGAACAGACGGGAGGAAGCTGTGGCCCCGCCCACACTGTCCAGCATTCACCATAGGAGAGAAGTGTGCAGAGCGCGCAGCAGAGGAGCGGAGCTGTCAGCGGGGAAGAGCGCGACACAACACACCGAGAAGCCCGGAGGAGGGAGCGGCGACACCCCGCAGAGGACAGAAGGGAGACGGTGTGTGGAGGGAGAGTGGGGGGGAGCAGAGGCTGAGCAGGGGGGGGGAGCAGAGGCTGAGCATGGGGGGGAGCAGAGGCTGAGCATGGGGGGGGAGCAGAGGCTGAGCATGGGGGGAGGAGCAGAGGCTGAGCATGGGGGGAGGAGCAGAGGCTGAGCATGGGGGGGGGAGCAGAGGCTGAGCATGGGGGGGGGAGCAGAGGCTGAGCATGGGGGGGGGAGCAGAGGCTGAGCATGGGGGGGGAGCAGAGGCTGAGCATGGGGGGGGGAGCAGAGGCTGAGCATGGAGGGGGAGCAGAGGCTGAGCATGGGGGGGGAGCAGAGGCTGAGCATGGGGGGGGGAGCAGAGGCTGAGCATGGGGGGGGGGAGCAGAGGCTGAGCATGGGGGGGGGGAGCAGAGGCTGAGCATGGGGGGGGGAGCAGAGGCTGAGCATGGGGGGGGAGCAGAGGCTGAGCATGGGGGGGGGAGCAGAGGCTGAGCATGGGGGGGAGCAGAGGCTGAGCATGGAGGGGGAGCAGAGGCTGAGCATGGGGGGGGGAGCAGAGGCTGAGCATGGGGGGGGGGGAGCAGAGGCTGAGCATGGGGGGGGGAGCAGAGGCTGAGCATGGGGGGGGGGAGCAGAGGCTGAGCATGGGGGGGGGGAGCAGAGGCTGAGCATGGGGGGGGAGCAGAGGCTGAGCATGGGGGGGGAGCAGAGGCTGAGCATGGGGGGGGAGCAGAGGCTGAGCATGGGGGGGAGCAGAGGCTGAGCATGGGGGGGGGAGCAGAGGCTGAGCATGGGGGGGGGAGCAGAGGCTGAGCATGGGGAGGGGGAGCAGAGGCTGAGCATGGGGGGGGGGAGCAGAGGCTGAGCATGGGGGGGGGGAGCAGAGGCTGAGCATGGGGGGGGGGAGCAGAGGCTGAGCATGGGGGGGGGGAGCAGAGGCTGAGCATGGGGGGGGGGAGCAGAGGCTGAGCATGGGGGGGGGGAGCAGAGGCTGAGCATGGGGGGGGGAGCAGAGGCTGAGCATGGGGGGGGGGGAGCAGAGGCTGAGCATGGGGGGGGGGAGAGCAGAGGCTGGGCATGGGGGGGAGCAGAGGCTGGGCATGGGGGGGAGCAGAGGCTGAGCATGGGGGAGAGCAGAGGCTGGGCATGGGAGGGAGCAGAGGCTGAGCATGGGGGGCTGGGAGCAGAGGCTGAGCATGGGGGGCTGGGAGCAGAGGCTGAGCATGGGGGGGGGGGAGCAGAGGCTGAGCATGGGGGGGGGGGAGCAGAGGCTGAGCATGGGGGGGGGGGGGAGCAGAGGCTGAGCATGGGGGGGGGGGAGCAGAGGCTGAGCATGGGGGGGGGGGGGAGCAGAGGCTGAGCATGGGGGGGGGGGGAGCAGAGGCTGAGCATGGGGGGGGGGAGCAGAGGCTGAGCATGGGGGGGGGGAGCAGAGGCTGAGCATGGGGGGGGAGCAGAGGCTGAGCATGGGAGGGAGCAGAGGCTGAGCATGGGGGGAGCAGAGGCTGGTGCTTGGGGGGCGGAGCCGGAGCTGGAGTGTGGTGGACGGGAGATAAAACATAACCTTAGTATGTAGGGCTGTGGAGTCGAAGTTGGTATAAAATGGACCGATTCCGACTCCTAAAATATATAATAAATTGGGTACAGTAGTTCAATGCAGAATGTGCTGAATATTTTTTCATAGGAATTTGGGAAAGTTATGAAATGTCCTATAAATGGCTGTTCTATTCCTGATCTAAGGCTACATTCACACACAGCGTTTTTGCTGCGTTTTTTGAGGATACGTTTTTCAGTTGCAAAAGCAGATCAGCTTTTTAAAAACTGCATCACCTGAAAGGTTTTTGAGCTCATAGATAATGTTTTCAATATCAGAGCAGATTTCTAATCTGCTTTTATTTATATATCTGTCTATCCATATCATATCTGTACCAAAAAGAATGAAAGCCGGATAGCACACAGACTAACACTCCTTTTTTTTTTTTTAGCACCAGTCAGGTCCACCTCATAGCTGCCCAAAAGGACGCCCAGGACAGGCATTGCTCGTCTTCAGTAACATCAACTGATAGTTGGAATAAATATACTGCATTCACCACCACATCTTCTTAAGGTGCAGGCTTTATTTTCAAGTGTAGGGGTGTGCAGTATGAGGTTCTGCCCCCCCCAGGTTTGATCCTGGCTACGCCCATGATGTGGATGTAGCCTGAGGATCTAGGCTTTGTCTTAGCCGAGATAAGTCACAGTATGTGTGTGTATGTGTATGTGTGTGTATATATATATATATATATATATATATACACATATACACACACACACAGTACAGACCAAAGGTTTGGACACGCCTCAATCAAAGCATTTTCTTTATTTTCATGACTATGGTTTAATAAGTGGGATTTCTTGCCTTATAAATGGGGTTGGGACCATCAGTTGTGCATAAGTCTGGTGGATACACAGCTGATAGTCCTACTGAATAGACTGTTAGAATTTGTATTATGGCAAGAAAAAAGCAGCTGAGTAAAGAAAAATGAGTGGCCATCATTAGTTTAAGAAATGAAGGTCAGTCAGTCCGAAAAATTGGGAAAACTTTGAAAGTGTCCCCACGTGCAGTGGCAAAAACCATCAAGTGCTACAAAGAAACTGGCTCACATGAGGACCGCCCCAGGAAAGGAACACCAAGAGTCACCTCTGCTGCGGAGGATAAGTTCATCCGAGTCACCAGCCTCAGAAATAAATCGCAGGTTAACAGCAGCTCAGATTAGAGACCAGGTCAATGCCACACAGAGTTCTAGCAGCAGACACATCTCTACAACAACTGTTAAGAGGAGACTTTGTGCAGCAGGCCTTCATGGTAAAATAGCTGCTAGGAAACCACTGCTAAGGACAGGCAACAAGCAGAAGAGACTTGTTTGGGCTAAAGAACTCAAGGAATGGACATTAGACCAGTGGAAATCTGTGCTTTGGTCTGATGAGTCCAAATTTGAGATCTTTGGTTCCAACCACCGTGTCTTTGTGCGACGCAGAAAAGGTGAACGGAAGGATTCTACATGCCTGGTTCCCACCGTGAAGCATGGATGAGGAGGTGTGATGGTGTGGGGGTGCTTTGCTGGTGACACTGTTGGGGATTTATTCAAAATTGAAGGCATACTGAACCAGCATGGCCACCACAGCATCTTGCAGTGGCATGCTATTCCATCCGGTTTGTGTTTAGCTGGACCATCATTTATTTTTCAACAGGACAATGACCTCAAACACACCTCCAGGCTGTGTAAGGGCTATTTGACCAAGAAGGAGAGTGATGGGGTGCTACGCCAGATGACCTGGCCTCCACAGTCACCAGACCTGAACCCAATCGAGATGGTTTGGGGTGAGCTGGACCACAGAGTGAAGGCCAAAGGGCCAACAAGTGCTAAGCATCTCTAGGAACTCCTTCAAGACTGTTGGAAGACCATTTCCATTGACTACCTCTTGAAGCTCATCAATAGAATGCCAAGAGTGTGCAAAGCAGTAATCAAAGCAAAAGGTGGCTACTTTGAAGAACCTAGAATATAAGACACATTTTCAGTTGTTTCACACTTTTTTGTTAATTATATAATTCCACATGTGTTAATTCATAGCTTTGATGCCTTCAGAGTGAATCTACAATTTTCATAGTCATGAAAATAAAGATAAAGCAAACTCTTTGAATGAGAAGGTGTGTCCAAACTTTGGTCTGTACAGCCATGGCTAAAAATTTTGAGAATGACACAAATATTAATTTTTACAAAGTCTACTGCTTCATTTTTTCTAATGGCAATTTGCATATACTCCAGAATGTTATAAAGAGTGATCAGCTTAACAGCAATTACTTGCAAAGTCAATATTTGCCTAGAAAAGGAACTTTATCCCCCAAAACACATTTCAACATCATTGCAGCCCTGCCTTAAAAGGACCAGCTAACATCATTTCAGTGATTCCTCCATTAACACAGGTGTGGGTGTTGATGAGGACAGGGCTGGAGATCAATCTGTCATGGTTAAGTAAGAATGACACCACTGGACACTTTAAAAGGAGGCTGGTGCTTGGCATCATTGTTTCTCTTCTGTTAACCATGGTTATCTCTAAAGAAACACGTGCAGTCATCATTGCACTGCACAAAAATGGCCTAACAGGGAAGAGTATCGCAGCTAGAAAGAATGCACCTCAGTCAACAATCTATCGCATCATCAAGAACTTGAAGGAGAGAGGTTCCCTTGTTGCCAAAAAGGCTCCAGGGCGCCCAAGAAAGACCAGCAAGCGCCAGGACCGTCTCTTAAAAGTGCTTCAGCTGTGGGATCGGACTACCAGCAGTGCAGAGCTTGCTCAGGAATGGCAGCAGGCAGGTGTGAGTGCATCTGCACGCACTGTGAGGCGGAGACTCTTGGAGCAAGGCCTGGTCTCAAGGAGGGCAGCAAAGAAGCCACTTCTCTCCAGAAAAAACATCACGGACAGACTTATATTCTGCAAGAGGTACAGGGAGTGGACTGCTGAGGACTGGGGTAAAGTCATTTTCTCTGATGAATCCCCTTTTCGATTGTTTGGGACATCTGGAAAACGGCTTATTCGGAGAAGACCAGGTGAGCGCTACCACCAGTCTTGTCTCATGCCAACTGTCAAGCATCCTGAAACCATTCATGTGTGGGGTTGCTTCTCAGCCAAGGGAATGGGCTCTCTCTCAGTCTTGCCTAAAAACACAGCCATGAATAAAGAATGGTACCAGAATGTCCTCCAAGAGCAACTTCTCCCAACCGTCCAAGAGCAGTTTGGTGATCAACAATGCCTTCTTCAGCATGATGGAGCACCTTGCCATAAAGCAAAGGTGATAACTAAATGGCTCAGGGAACAAAACATAGAGATTTTGGGACCATGGCCTGGAAACTCCCCAGATCTTAATCCCATTGAGAACTTGTGGTCAATCATCAAGAGACGGGTGGACAAACAAAAACCTTCAAATTCAGACAAAATAAAAGCATTGATTTTGCAAGAATGGACTGCTATCAGTCAGGATTTGATCCAGAAGGTGATTGAGAGCATGCCAGGGAGAATTTCTGAGGTCCTGAAGAAGAAGGGTCAACACTGCAAATATTGACTTGCTGCATTAACTCATTCTAACTGTCAATATAACCTTTTGTTACTCATAATATTGTTGCAATTATATTTCTGTATGTGATAAAAACATCTGACAAACACACATAAAAACCAGAGGGCAGCAGATCATGTGAAAATATAATATTTGTGTCATTCTCAAAACTTTTGGCCATGACTGTACTGTATACATGTAATCGATATTATACAGCGTATTACATATTTACAATTTATTACAGTTTTTTGTGTTCTAAAGTTGTATTCCTATAAATAGATATGTTCTATCTAAATATCTTGATTATTGGATCATAGAAATGATTAAATGTCTGATGTTCACATTGTAATACAATAAATTTTTCACTTAAATATAAGCAATATATGTCGGAGTCATGGAGTCGGAGCCGGTGTAAGGGAAATTGAGGAGTCGGAGTTGCAGGTTTGGCTTACCGACTCCACAGCCCTGGCTAGGTGTACGGAGCGGAGCCGTGTGTGTACGAGGTCTACGGAACAGAAACCTGTATACACTATATACACCTGTATTCCCCCAGCTTCAGTCGCAGACCCCTGTGTACACTGTATACACTCGTATACCCCCAGCTTCAGTCACAGACCCCTGTGTACAATGTATACACATGTTTACCCCCAGCTTCGTTCGCAGACCCCTGTATACACCCGTATGCCCCCAGCTTCGGTCACAGGCCCCTCAGTGTGCACTGTATGAACCAGTATACCCCCAGCTTCAGTCAGACACCTCGCTGTACGCTGTATACACCTGTAATCACACCAGCTTTGGTCACAGACCCCTGTGTGTAGGCTGTACACACTCGTATATCCCCAGCTTTGGTCGCAGACTCCTGTGTAAGCTGTATACACCCGTATACCCCCCAGCTTCGGTCGCAGCCCCCTGTGTATGCTGTTTACACCCATATACCCCCAGCTTCGGTAACAGCCCCCTGTGTACGCTGTATACACCCGTATACCCCCAGTTTCGGTCACAGACTCCTCTGTGTACACTGTATACACCAGTACACCCCCAGCTTCGGTCACAGACACCTCTGTACTCTGTATACACTCGTATACCCCCAGCTTCAGTAACAACCCCCTGTGTACCCTGTATACACCCGTATACCCCCAGCTTCGGTAACAACCCCCTGTGTACGCTGTATACACCTGTATACCCCCAGCTTTGGTCGCAGACCCCTCAGTGTACACTGTATACACCCGTATACCCCAGCTTCGGTCGCAGACCCCTCAGTGTGCGCTGTATACACCCGTATACCCCCAGCTTCGGTAACAACCCCCTGTGTACACTGTATACACCTGTATACCTCCAGGTTTGGTTGCAGACCCCTCAGTGTACGCTGTATACACCCCCTATCTGTGCTGATGGGGAAACATGGACATGAGAGGAGCACCGTAGGTCAAATAGGGGACACGTGGCATCTGTGAAAAACATGATAAGTCATGTGAAGGGGCCGTACAGTCACATAATAGAAAACAGCAGAATTGCCATCTTTTTCTACATCCCACCTCGCAAACAGCAGAATAAAAACAAGTCCTACATGTCCCCCAAACTACTCTGCTAAATTCCCTCTGGCTCCGTTGCCGATGGTTCAGGCTCCCTGATGGTTATTATTCACTTTGCAGCTATAATATAAGGTGAAGCCACAAGACCTCTGCAGCCCAGTGCTGAGACTGACGGAGACCCCCAGAGCCACCAGACACCTGCAGCCCAGTGCTGAGACTGACTGACTGAAACCACTGACTGACAGAGCCACAAGACCACTACAGCCCAGTTCTGAGACTGACGGAGAACCCCGGAGCCACAAGACCACTGCAGCCCAGTGCTGAGACTGACGGAGACCCCTGGAGCCACAAGATGACTGCAGCCCAGTGCTGAGACTGACGGAGAACCCCGGAGCCACAAGACCACTGCAGCCCAGTTCTGAGACTGACGGAGAACCCCGGAGCCACAAGACCACTGCAGCCCAGTGCTGAGACTGACGGAGACCCCCGGAGCCACAAGACCACTGCAGCCCAGTGCTGAGACTGACGGAGAACCCCGGAGCCACAAGACCACTGCAGCCCAGTGCTGAGACTGACGGAGAACCCCGGAGCCACAAGACAACTGCAGCCCAGTGCTGAGACTGACGGAGAACCCCGGAGCCACAAGACCACTGCAGCCCAGTGCTGAGACAGGCAGAGACCTCCCGGAGCCACAAGACCCCTGCAGCTTAGTGCTGAGACTGGCAGAGAAGCCCGGAGCCACAAGAACACTGCAGGCCAGTGCAAAGACTGGCAGAGACCCCCAGAGCCACAAGACCCTTTTGTCAGGGATTTTTTATGTTCCAATTAGAAATCGTCTAGACCTGAATAAGTAAGATGTTTCTTTATTTGGTCATGCCGGCACGGAGAGAGAGAATGACAGCCACACTAGGTGTGGGCCGTCCTCTGTCTAACTCAATACATATTCTTAAGAGTTTAAATAGGAAAAGAAGGCGTTGAAAACACTACATTTGCAAGAAAAATAGTACATGCAATTAGAATAAGCGTAGCTGTTAATCCTTATCTACGTTACCAGAGAAGTCATGCAAGATAAGGAAAACCAGCTAACGTTCACAAAAAGTAACACCCAAAGGTAACACCCATATGTTCACAATACGTAAGCTAAAAAGAGTTTCAAAGTCTAGGCAAAATAAATGGCTTATGCAATCATGTGTGCATATATACTGTGGATGCACACACACATATATATATATATATACTCACACATACACACGTGTGTGTGTGTGTGTGTGTGTATATATATATACTGTATATATATATATATATATATATATATATATATATATACACATACATACACATGCACATAAAAGAAAGAACTTTATTACAATTATTATAACATTCCCTCATCTTGTAGTAAAATCATCTATCTGTACACATTGGGGACAGATTTCTTTTTGTCAGGTTTCACAGAAGATCTTCATATAATATAGATGGAGAGTAATATGTTCAGTATATTTATCATTAAGTCCCAACATTTTCATTCTTCCAAGGTCTCCATTCCTTGATGCATAGTTTTTGTTATGGCAGAGTCAATCAGTCTTTGAACAAGTCCTCTAGTGCATAGAATAGCACAGCATCCACAAACAATCAGCAGTCCGGCCACGATGGTAAGAGATGTCAACGCAGAAGTGAATACTCCGGACCATTTCCCAAACCATCCTTCAGTCTAGGAATATGTCGTCATATCCAGAGTTCTCAGCTAATTCATTAGACAGGGCAGTCAGTCCATCAAGAGCTTTGGAGATACTCCCATCAGGATCTGTATTAGGGATAAAGGGTGCAACAAAATCCTCCAAACATTTTATATTCACCTCCCTTTTCTGCTAAGAACTTGTCTAATGCCATCCTATTCTACCAAGCCATGAGAGAAGTTGGTGCTAATTGCTCAGCTATCCCTTTAACTGCATCTCGGGTATAATTAGCAAATCTCTGCTGGTTATAGTATAAGTAGTTTATCCAATCTACATTTTTATTTATAATCACCCACCAAATTATGGCTTCCCACCTGGCTGCTACCTGGATCCTAGCCTTGTACTCGGTGGTCACTCCCGTGGGAACTCCAATGTCATCTCTGTAGATACTAGAATGGAAGGATCCTTGCAGAGTTTCACGCTTCTGTCTCTTCCTCTACGTACCTTTGGCCATATCCCTGTTGACAACAGGTGGAACGGAATTATTAGCTGGACCACCACACAATCCCCTCGGGAACCATGTGGTAGTCTGGCTCTTATGCTTTTATCACCGCATAACGACCATATATCCGCTCTCAGGGTAGTGTGGTCTGACCATATGGCTGAGTACTTGGCCCTGTGGGAGACAATGATCCATTCTCTACAAGAGTCGCCTTGGAGCTCTCCGAAGTCGTGTCCATGCCCTGGAAGACTAGAACAAGTATAGTTACCAGGATTAGCAATCACCTGTGGTGGGATATCCGGTTTCTCAAGTGGGGGATATACATTTTCCTTCCCTTTCTGAGCAGACATAAGTTTTACTATATAACTTAATTTTTTAAACCTGTTTGCAATGTATTTAAGCCATTCTAACCATTCATTCTTCTCCTCACAGCCTCTCTCTAGAGCTAGTTTATCTTCATAAGTTAGGTTAGACAATCTAACTATGAACCCTATGGACTCTGTTATGGTTCTCTCTGGCATACCTTCCTTGGGTCTATGTATTATTATTAATAATGCTATTAATAATGCTATTATTCTGAACTTCTATGTAGAAATGTCCTATTGGGTCTGCTCCTGACATATCAGCTCCTATAACCTTCGATCCCTCATCTTAGGGTTTTTTAAAAGTTCTCAGTAGCTGATTACAATTATTCTTATTTGTGTAAGGGGATCTCCTTTCTCCTAATGGAGAATCAGGCTTTAAAATCTATGTAGCCATAAGGCTTATACCTATAGTCTCGGGCTACAATTGTCCATGCTGCTTTACTCCAGTCACACATCCATTACCTCTGCTATTAGAGCTCATAACACAAACATACTTATCAGACTGCTAGTTTCACAGCTTGTTCCCTGTCTCTACATCATATATACAACAGACAGAAATCCACTAACATGGCGGCCTCCTGCCCGATTTCAAAAGTAGGATTTAAAGTCTTAAATCTGAAACCATTCTACCACCCTGGACTTTCCTCTCCTGCTGGGTCTATTACCCTCCAATCTCCCATCACTATGGTCACGAAGAATATACATGTGACTAACCCTGATGTACACATCCTAGATCTGACCGTCTTGTCCGGGTAAGGGGATGAATGGGAGACCACCAGTTTGAGACAAGCTTTCCCTTCTGGAAAAACCTCCCTTTGTAGCTGGACTTTGACAAGCAAGTCAGATCCTACTCTGTCCCTACCTGTCTGACAAGTTTACAGTATGAGAGATGGATCCAGGAATCTTGACCACAGTAGGAGAAGTCCACAGGACTTGGTAAGGACCTTCCCACTTAGGATGGTGCTGGTGTTTCTTCTTTATCACCTTCACAAGGACCCAGTCTGCAAGTTTCACAATCTCAGGTTTTGTTAGTGAGTTTCCTGGAAAAAAACTACGAGTAGAAACTTCTTTGTGAGTTAATATCTTAGCCATATATTCTGCTAATGTACAACCAACTTCCTCATCTATCCTTTTAAAGGATTTTAGCTGAGGTGACAGAAAAGATCTCCCGTATATGACTTCAAAAGGCTGTCAGCACTACAGATGTCCGTGTGACATACATATTTAGTACAACCAATAGGAGACAGTACAACCAATTTTTCCTGTTTCCTGCATGGTCTTTGTCAACCTATTTTTCAAGATCCCACTGTGTCCTTCAGTCCGGCTGACTGAGGATGACAGGCACAGCGGTTTCCCAACTCAATTGACAATGTTTTAGGTAATAATAACATTACTTAGTTTACTATATATTTTCTGGAACCCCAAATCTGGGTATGACTTCCTTTAGAAGGGCCTTCGGTACCATTAATGCATCAGGGTGGACAGCTTCAATCCACCTGCTGAAAGCATCCATAATAACAAGGCTGGACTTTTTCCCTCACACTTGTTCAATAACATCCATACAAATGTGTTGGAATAAGTATTCAGGGTGAGAACATTGTCCTCTCTTTGGTCTCAGATTCCCTTAGGAATTATTTTTTGCACAAGTAATGCAGATTAAACAAAAATTTTTAATAGTTAGTAAAGCCATACATCATAAATACGTAAGATATGACCTCTACCACCCCTCCTGTTGAGACATAGCTTATACCATGGCTCAATACTGTGACATATCTTAGGAGGTCACTGGGCAGTTCATACATATAGGTCATCTTTAAAGATAACCCCTTTGGTTACCAATTTGTTTTTATTCTTTTTTAATGCCAATAGCATGTCATCCACATATAAGAGCATCTGGCTGCCTTCTGGTGACTCACATTGAGCTAGGTTAGCCGATTTTACCTGGAAAACAATAGTAGGTGATTCACAGTACCCTTGTGGGATTCTGGTGACTGTATACCTGCTCCCCTTATATGTGAGTACAAACCAAACCTGGCTATCTGGATGTACCAGGATGCTGAAGACATCACTGTAAAGACCTTATGTTCCGGCCTCCAGTCATTCAGCAGAGTATGGAGGTCTGGCCCTGTGGGGGCTCTTGGAATCACAGCCTCGTTTACAGATGGGGGCGCCCTCCCTACTGGAAACAAGGTTGTGTTACAAGGTGAGCTGGACAGGGTATAATCACCCCTTTTATCAATCCCACATCTGCAGGTCATGAGGACCACAAAGATTCTGGGTATGTGGTCAATTCTTCTAATTCTAGGAAAGGATCAGCATTTCTCACTCGTTCCCCTGCCTCGCTGCAGGTGGACACTGGGTTTAGAAATGGTGTTCCACTTTTTGTACTTGTGAACATGCCTGCAGTCTGGCACTGCAAAATAAGCCATCACCCAAATCCTCCCATTGTTACTTTCCTTACACTCTTCAACAAAATCACCAAGGAATTTCCATGATCTACCTTTACATCTGGAGAGGGAAACATGTGGCTCGGTGCCTCTAAAAAGCAAAAACAACAATTTAATTTGTTCTGACAGTTTACAACTGACGGCACAGTTCCCTTTATAATTCCAGTATATGGTGTGCAATAAACAATCTAGAGCATGGAAATTCTCATATTTTACATCAGGACCCCTGAAATACCTGTAGTACATGGTGCTGTGTAGTTCTTCAGGTGTGTGAACATCTACATTTGTGTACCTTTATCTATTGCTTCCTTGATTAAGGACTCAGTAACTGAGGATGGTCCTTCAGTTATTAGATCTAGACTGTAATAGTATCTAGATTCCCCATACCCCTGGAGCACCATTGTCTCAGCCATGGATTTCACCTATAGTCCGGCAGCAGTAGGAATTATTCCCAGGCTCAGGGCTTGCATCATATCCCTCCCACAGAGTTGATATTATAATTTGTGTAATTGCACTTTTACCTGTGCTGAGGGCCCGGTGTTTCCACAGGCGTAGACAATGGTTCTCTGTGTCTTACCACTTGCTCCTTTTACCACTGTGCAGACAGCAGACAGTCCAATAGTCGGTATCTCTTCTGGAAGTACTAAGGTTCTAGTGCTCCTGAATCAACAAGAAATCAACAAGAAAAGTGACCTCATGGCTTCCCACAAGGACAGTTACTTCTGGAAATACAGTGTTTTATAAATGTATTTCTACTTTAGCCAAATTAAATATTTCCTCTCATTACACTTTTCCATTTCCTGTACCAAATTTTCACATTTTATGAAACTAAGTTTATCATAAAATACAACCCATCCATCCGGGGACACATTCAGGATCTCCTAGTGGCCCCTTCTTATCTCAAAACCACAACCACATTCCACAACAATTCTCATGCTAACAGCTTATCTCCCCACTTCAGGACTGTTTGCTCTGGGTGGTGCCTACTCCTAGATTGTCAAGACTAAAAAGACAATGTCAGCGATATAGAATTTTTACTCTCTATTTGTTATAATATATAAGAGTTCGGCCTATAAGTTACCAATAAGGACACATTGCACATTTGATCTGAAGGCTGTTCTCTCTGGGTACTCGATGAAAAAGGACCATATCCTGCTTCATTCCAGGGATACCTTCTTGGTACAATCTTAATAACTTTCCAGCCATCAGATGAAATGGTCAATAACAATCCTGCCCTACAATGAGGACAAGGTCTTAAAATATATATCTATATGTCTATGGGATAAAGCCCCATAAGGATGTTACGTAAAATTCTTAAACACAAAAAGACAAAAAACAAAATAAGGACAATACACAATATAAACCCTGGAGCACAATGGATTTCTACCCACTTGCAAGAAGATTGACAAATATCAGTGAAATTCATAAGTCAACAAGAAGATAAAATAGCAACAATACAATTACTGTTACTAATATCCAGGATCTAAATAATCCTCACTGATTACACTATGTCCTAGGTATTTACCAGCTTGTATCTCTATATCTTGCCACCTCCGTCCAAGGAAAGCCTGTAAGGGGTGAGTGTGACAACACAGTGTAACAAACAAGAAAGGTCCCCAAGGGCTATGGTCACTCTCATGGACTTTTAACTAACGTCACAGTGCAAACACACAAGGTACAACAGCTTCCACAGTTAGGGACTGGACATACACACATACACAGAGACATATAAGACAAGAGAGTAAAGTTCCCTCGTACTCCTATTCCTGAAGTGCTGAGATAAAGTCTAATGACACTGTCTCTTTTTATCCAGAGACGTTCCCGTTCTTAATATCAGGTATTCAAAGCACCACAGGCGCGGACTCTCCTCAGTGATCATTATAAGATCTTAATCTGACTTTGTGTCCACTTTTTAAACGAGGAGGGTTCAGTCACTCTGTCTTATTAAAAGAAAAACATATAACATAACAACATAGAATATTCTCTATGGGGATCAGGTCGCGTGTACCTAGGTGATTTATATCACTATAATAACCTATGATTTGTCTCCAGTCCACAGATGACTGTTAACCACGCCTACTGGACTCCCTTATACACTCAGGATTTTATATTTAAATCCTCATACATTCACTCAAGATAACATTCAAGGAGTCTCATGAGTAACATAAAACATATATTTATGGCGTTTTAGTTCTATAATTTTAAAAGACAGACAAAACAGCACACTTACCAGAAAACAACATTCAACAAAGTACAGAAGACAAAACAGAATACCGGCAAAAATTCATCTTATACCGGGTTCCTTAACCCCTTAGTAGCCCATTTTTTAAAAAACAGCACCCCCTGACATATTGAAAACTTCTGTCAGGTAGTTTATTAACCCTTCAGGTGATTTTCAGGAATTATTGCAAAGTGGTATAGCCGGATACAGCAAGTTGTCAGCTATAGTGGATAGCCGACAGCTGCTGGATCATCACCTGCACGGGGATGATATTCTCTTAAATCTCAGGTCAGTAAAAAGACATATTGGCTGTCATTAAGGGGTTAATCTAACAAGAATCTCCCTCGATTCTCCCATCTAGATCAATTTAACGTGCACAGGGAGTTTTTTATTGCACAGTAGCCTTCTCACACTGGCTTTGTACCCATTCAAAAATAAAAATAAATAATAAAAAAAAAAGATTATTGCTATTCAGTGGAATATTTTAAAAGAACAAACAAACCCCAATCACTATGGAGCTTCGCAACTTACAGGAGGTTTAATAACTCCAATTGCATGTAAACCTCCAACTTACAGGAGCCTCTCACAAACCCCAATTGGAAAAGTCCACAAGTTCCCTATTCAATTCCTAAAATAACATTCATCCCATTCAAAAATAAAAAAAAGATTATTATTATTCTTCGGAATATTTTACAAGAACAAACAAACCCCATTCCTATGGAGCTTAGCAACAGGAGTTATTATAACTCCAATTGCATGCAAACTACCAACTTACAGGAGCCTCTCGCAAACCCCAATTGGAAAAGTCTACAATCACAGTTCCCATTCAATTCCTAGAATAACATTCATACTGGATTAACAAGGTTACCGAATATAATGAAAATTATTAAATGTTCTTACCTGTATTCAGATACAGACGATTCCCAGAGATCCTTAGATTATACGAAATCCATCACTTTCCCTCAGTCCGGGATAACTGATAATGCCCCTGTTGACGCCTAATGGCAAGGCGGAGGACTTACTTAAGGAGTTCCAGACTCCCCCGTGCACGGTTTACAGTACTCACCGGTGAGGGAAAGGTGTTGGATTCCCGGCCAACGCACCAAATGTCAGGGATTTTTTTATGTTCCAATTAGAAATCGTCCAGACCTGAATAAGTAAGATGCTTCTTTATTTGGACATGCGGGCATGGAGAGAGAATGACGGCCACACCAGGTGTGGGCAGTCCTCTGTCTAACTTCAATACATATTCTTAGAGTTTAAATAGCAGGAAAAGAAGGCGTTGAAAACACTAAATTTGCAAGAAAAATAGTACATGCAATTAGAATAAGCGTAGCTGTTAACAATCCTTATCTACATTACCAGAGAAGTCACGCAAGATAAGGAAAGCCAGCTAACGTTCACAAAAAGTAACACCCAAAGGTAACACCCATATGTTTCACAATACGTAAACTAAAAAGAGTTTCAAAGTCTAGGCAAAATAAATGGCTTATACAATCATGTGTGTGTATATATATATATACTCGCACACATTCACGTATGGATATATATATACACGCACATAAAAAAAGGACTTTATTACAATTATTATAACACCGAACCTGGGGGTATACAGGTGTATATAGCGTACACAGGGTCTGCGACTGAAGTTGGGGGTATACGGGTGTATACAGTGTGAACAGGGGTCTGCGACCGAAGCTGGGGGTATACAGGTGTATACAGTGTACACAGAGGGGTCTGTGACCGAAGCTGGGGAGTTATGGGTGTATAGAGTGTAAACAGGGTTCTGCGACCAAAGCTGGGGGTATACATGTGTATACAGTGTACACAGGAGTCTGAGACTGAAGCTAGGGATATACGGGTGTTTATAGCCTACACACAGGGGTCTGCAACCGAAGCTGGGGGTATACGGGTGTATACAGTCTACACAGGGGTCTGCGACTGAAGCTGGGGTTGTACGGGGGTATACAGCATACACACAGGGGTCTGCAACCGAACCTGGGGGTATACAGGTGTATACAGCATACACAGGGGTCTGCGACCGAAGCTGGGGGTATACGGGTGTATACAGCATACACAGGGGGGTCTGCAACCGAACCTGGGGGTATACAGGTGTATACAGCATACACAGAGGGGTCTGCAACTGAACCTGGGGGTATACGGGTGTATACAGAGTACACAGAGGGGTCTACAACTGAAGCTGGGGGAATACAGATGTATACAGTGTACACAGAGGGGTCTGCAACTGAAGCTGGGGTAATACAGATGTATACAGCATACCCAGAGGGGTCTCCAACTGAAGCTGGGGGTATACGGGTGTATACAGCGTACACAGAGGGGTCTGTGACTGAAGATGGGGTATACAGAGTACACAGATAGGTCGGCAGAAATGTGGCTCCGCTCCGTACACCTTGTTCACACGCGGCTCCGCACCATACACATCGTACACACTCGGCTCCGCTCCGTACACCTCGCACACACATGGCTCCACTCTGTACACCTCGTACACACGCTGCTCCGCTCCGTACACCTCGTACACACATGGCTCCGCTCCGTACACCTTGTACACATGCGACTCCGCTCAGTACACCGCGTACACACTGCTCCGCTCCGTACGCCTCGTACACACACCTCCGCTCCGTACACCTCGTACACACATGGCTCTGCTCCGTACACCTCGTACACACACGGCTCCGCACGCCTCGTACACACACAGCTCCACTCTGTACACCTTGTACACACACCTCCGCTCCGTACACCTCGTACACACACGGCTCCGCTCTGTACACCTTATACACACGGCTCCGCTCCGTACACCTCGTACACACACTGCTCCGCTCCGTACACCTCGTACACACACGGCTCCGCTCCGTACACCTCGTACACACACGGCTCCGCTCCGTACACCTTGTACACACGCGGCTCCGCTCCGTACACCACGTACACACACGGCTCCGCTCTGTACACCTCGTACACACAGGGCTCCGCTCCGTACACCTCGTACACACGCGGCTCTGCTACATCCACCCTGTAAACCCCTCCTGACCCCACACATAAACTTCCCCTCATCCACCACCATGACAACCAGCACAGCGGACAGCAAAGAGCAGCTGACAGCACAGCGGAGGATTGGATGCCAGTTCAAAGGTTCATGGACCCAAATGAACAATAGTCCAAATAAGGAAGAGGAACAGCATCCGGTCTGGGTGAAAAATTGTATCAAAAATGTATTCTGCCAGTACAAAATACAACGTTTCGGCCATATTGTGGCCTTTTTCAAGTATAACATAACAGCACAAATGGTGGCCTTTTATAGTGTGGCACAGCCAATCACCATTTAGGTAACACCCATCACAGAAAATCCATACATAAAATACATATAAATACATCCATCAGATACATATACAATAGCACAGTTTATCTAGTCGTTAACAATAATGGTCATATTCATATTAGAAATATTGCAAAAGCATTTCATATATAAACAACGATCCCCAAATCAGCCACCAATGATCGTGATGCATCAAAGGTATCCATAGAAATAATGCACCAATCACTTGCAGTAATACATATCCATATATAAACCGCCAATCCCTAATCACATAATAGTGGCGCCAACCCCAATGGACCAATCATATGAGGACTCACAAATCCCTATATCGGCAGAGTTCCCTCTCCCCATATGACAACATCAGCCAGAGCCAGGTTGTATCAGGAGCGCAGTCTAATGACGCGCACCACCAGGTCACGGTGCGCGCCGCCCATCCCCGCAGGTCCGGTCACGTGACGTCTCCGTCACAGAGCACCGCGCATGCGCGGTGCTATGCAAGGGATCAGCCACATGTCTCTTATATGCTGCGTTGTTTGGGAGCATTTTGGACTATCTGTGTGGACTCATTTATTCAAGTGTGGTATTACACTTGTTTTTGTTAATCAGCGCATGCGCGGGTTTGTGAGGGAGTGCGGTATGTGATCGCGTGCTCTAGGCCTCTGCGCGTGCGCGGTCCTCCCCGGTGGGCGGTTCGTGTGGCTGATCCCTTGCATAGCACCGCGCATGATGGGTGTTACCTAAATGGTGATTGGCTGTGCCACACTATAAAAGGCCACCATTTGTGCTGTTATGTTATACTTGAAAAAGGCCACAATATGGCCGAAACGTTGTATTTTGTACTGGCAGAATACATTTTTGATACAATTTTTCACCCAGACCAGATGCTGTTCCTCATCCTTATTTGAACCTGCACAGCTGAGTCCTGCACACACTGAGGCCTCTGATCATGTGACCCCTGACTCCTCCCCTCCTGTGACCTCATCACAGGTCCTGTGCGGACAGAGCAGTCATATATGTGGAGTGTGGCTCTGCAGGTTCGGGGCTTCTGTGCTCTGGATATGGGTAGGTTATGAAGTGTCATTTGAGTACAGGGCCTCTTGGCTCATGATTGCTGCCATTATTATTTTTGCTGGTCACATGATTTTATACTTGATGTGTGGCCCTTTTAGTGCTATTTATTCCATATAATATGGGTATTTAACCCATCATTCTGCCCCTCCTTTTTCCTCATTTTTAGCATCTGCACTTTACTATGTAGTGATTGAGATGATCTCGTTTGTCTCATGTTTGATCCCCTCCGGTGCTCTCCAGGTAATCCGCTGCCGCCTGCTCCTGTGGATATCTATTATTATAAGCTCTAATCTTCTATGTGTATTCACATCTATGTCCGTCTGTAATAAAGACAATGGATGTCCACCTGTAAATTGTCTTGGATTAGAGTCATTTGGACTTTTTTCTTGTAATAGGATTAAAAAAACTCTCTGGTTTTTCATACTTTACACAGAGCAGCTGTAGAAATCTCCGGCCTCGGGGGTCTCACCAGACTTTGCTCTTTTCTTGCAGGGGCCGCAGTGGATTTCATCCTGGATCCATAGAGCTGAATAGAGGAGCGATGTTCCTTCACTCTGATGGGAATTGATGGTGACGTTTGTCCAACGTCCACGTTACCGAGTAAATCCCCCCAGGACTGCAGCCGGTAAAGACCCCGATATCCACAGGTGTCCCCTCTAATTGGGGGAAAGGGATAGAGAAGCCTCTTATCCCGAGGGGAAACCCTGTACATGGAGACATCGGCCTCAGATCTCTCCTGTCCTGTTCTTCCAGAAAAGCCTCAAACTTCTGTGTGTGACTCAGAGCTGAGATCTAACGTGAGAGAAGATTCCAGTGCGGGGAAGACGGGAAACCTTCATATAGACGGCCGGTGGGGATGGAGGCAGTGACCGACTCTGGCCAAATCTGTCTCTAGAGCCGCAGTAGAAGATGAAGATGTCGTCCTCATCATGAAGGAGTTATTTCTCATGTCGCGTGTAATGAATATCTCCTGCAGTATTGCTAATGCCGATTCCAGTGTCGGTAATGAGACGAGAATTAGCGTTATGGAAGATGAGTCTATGAGGAACGTGTTCAGCTGCCGACTCCGAGGAGGAAACTGCTTGTTGTCTGTGGCCTAAATATATAGGTTTTATTAGTAGATGTCAGGGAAGAAAACTAAACACTGTAAGATAATAAATCTCCTCATATGTTTCCCTTATTATCTCCAGTAATTGTATTATTACACAGGATTCTTATGATGTTACATCGGATCATCTTCTTCTCATTCAGGTCTCTACAATATCGGATCCTCTCAGGGAAGATCTTCTACAGAAGAGAATTTTCCTGATTTACCCATCAAGGATGGATATGGACAGAGACAAGATGGCGGAGAGGATGTTACACCTCACCCTAGAGATCCTCTTCCGTCTCACTGGAGAGGTGAGAGATTCTGATGACGTCACATTACATCATTCTTATCTATGGGAATAACAGATGGACAGAACTGGAGAGGTGAGGACTCTGGAAATGTCTGTAGTGAGATTTATTAATGTGTCTCTCCATAACCAGGATTACACAGTGGTGAAGAAGACCTCTAGTGATCGCTGTCAGGACCCTGTGTCTGAGGGATGGGGAATACCCCTGAGCCCAATCACGGGGCCTCCACCTCACCCCCTGATCCATGAGGACATCAATGACCAGAAGATCCTAGAACTCATCTACAAGATGATTGAGCTGCTGACTGGAGAGGTGACACTGCTGGGAATGCTGGGACATTATACAGTAACACTATGAATAGATCGGGGGATGACGGTATCATTGTATGTGTCAGGTTCCTATAAGGTGTCAGGATGTCGCTGTCTATTTCTCCATGGAGGAGTGGGAGAATTTAGAAGGACACAGAGATCTGTACAAGAACGTCATAATGGAGGTTCCCCAGCCCCTCACATCACCAGGTAATAGACAGGACTAAATACACACGGCCTATAATTATCTGTATGTAGAGAATGAATTCAGTCCCTGTATGTGTTTCCTCCAGATCTATCCAGTAAGAGGACAACACCAGAGAGATGTCCCCGTCCTCTTCTTCCACAGGACTGTAACCAAGAAGATCCCAGTGCTCCTCAGGATCATCAGGTAGATGGAGAGAAGGTGTCAGGAGATCTCCCCTATGATGTGTAGACGGCTGTGAAGGTCTTGTGCTCAGTCTTGTTTTATCCACCAGTATTATATCTCTATATATAAAACTGAATGTGTGTGTGTGTGTCACCAACCAATCACTAAGCATCTCTCATTTCACCAGAGCTGTTCAAAAGAATTTGAGCTGTGATTGGCTGCTATGAGCAGCAGCAGTTTTCCTTGCAACCAATCACTAAGCATCTCTCATTTCACCAGAGCTGGTTAAAAGCAGCTGAGCTGTGATTGGTTGCTATGAGCAAGTTTTCCCACTTGACAACACCTCAGCAGACACTGACATGGTGGGAGAAATCTAGCATCCCCGGGAACATAAGCTCCCAGCCATTGTCTGCCCCCCCCAGAAAGGAGCAGAGAGCATGACAGAAATGAATCCCCCCCTCCCTGCCCATATACCCATCACACATCCTCCGTCCCATAGGCACATCTTGCCTCTTAAAGGGATCATTGGTATGGAAGTTAGGGCAAATCCATCCAGCGCTTCAGTTTTGAACCCAGGCCTCTCTTAAAGGGATCTCCGGTATGGACGTCAGGGCAATTGCCTTCAAATGCTCTGGTACTGACCCCAGGCTCTCTTAAAGAGATCTCCTGTATGGAAGTCAGGGCAAATCCCTCAGCACTCTGATTCTGACCTCAGGGTTAAATTAAAGGGATCCCCGGTATGGAAGTCAGGGAAAATCCACTCTGCGCTTTGATACTGACCCCAGGCCTCTCTTAAAGGGATCCCCGGTATGGAAGTCATGGCAAATCCATGCAGCGCTTTGGTTCTGACCCCAGTCTTCTCTTAAAGGGATCTCCTGTATGGGAGTTAGGGCAAATCCCTCAGCGCTCTCATTCTGACACAGGGTTCTATTAAAGGGATCATTGGTATGGAAGTCAGGGAAAATCCACTCTGCGCTTTGGTTCTGACGCCAGGATGATGGGATGATGTGGGATATTAGGGTAGTAGTCCGGTGGCTCTGGCTGACTGGATGATGTGGGATATTAGGGGTAGTAGTCCGGTGGCTCTGGCTGACGGGATGATGTGGGATATTAGGGGTAGTAGTCCGGTGGCTCTGGCTGACTGGATGATGTGGGATATTAGGGGTAGTAGTCCGATGGCTCTGGCTGATGGGATGATGTGGGATATTAGGGGGAGTAGTCCAGTGGCTCTGGCTGACGAGATGATGTGGGATATTAGGGGTAGTAGTCCGGTGGCTCTGGCTGACGGGATGATGTGGGATATTAGGGGTAGTAGTCCGGTGGCTCTGGCTGACGGGATGATGTGGGATATTAGTGGTAGTAGTCCGGTGGCTCTGGCTGATGGGATGATGTGGGATATTAGGGGTAGTAGTCCGGTGGCTCTGGCTGACGGGATGATGTGGGATATTAGTGGTAGTAGTCCGGTGGCTCTGGCTGACGGGATGATGTGGGATATTAGGGGTAGTAGTCCGGTGGCTCTGGCTGATGGGATGATGTGGGATATTAGGGGGAGTAGTCCAGTGGCTCTGGCTGACGAGATGATGTGGGATATTAGGGGTAGTAGTCCGGTGGCTCTGGCTGATGGGATGATGTGGGATATTAGGGTAGTAGTCCGGTGGCTCTGGCTGACGAGATGATGTGGGATATTAGGGGTAGTAGTCCGGTGGCTCTGGCTGACGGGATGATGTGGGATATTAGTGGTAGTAGTCCGGTGGCTCTGGCTGACGGGATGATGTGGGATATTAGGGGTAGTAGTCCGGTGGCTCTGGCTGATGGGATGATGTGGGATATTAGGGGGAGTAGTCCAGTGGCTCTGGCTGACGAGATGATGTGGGATATTAGGGGTAGTAGTCCGGTGGCTCTGGCTGATGGGATGATGTGGGATATTAGGGTAGTAGTCCGGTGGCTCTGGCTGACTGGATGATGTGGGATATTAGGGGTAGTAGTCCGGTGGCTCTGGCTGACGGGATGATGTGGGATATTAGGGGTGGTAGTCCGGTGGCTCTGGCTGATGGGATGATGTGGGATATTAGGGGTAGTAGTCCGGTGGCTCTGGCTGACGGGATGATGTGGGATATTAGGGGTAGTAGTCCGGTGGCTCTGGCTGACGGGATGATGTGGGATATTAGTGGTAGTAGTCCGGTGGCTCTGGCTGATGGGACGATGTGGGATATTAGGGGTAGTAGTCCGGTGGCTCTGGCTGATGAGACGATGTGGGATATTAGGGGTAGTAGTCCGGTGGCTCTGGCTGACGGGATGATGTGGGATATTGGGGTAGTAGTCCGGTGGCTCTGGCTGACGGGATGATGTGGGATATTAGGGGTAGTAGTCCGGTGGCTCTGGCTGATGAGACGATGTGGGATATTAGGGGTAGTAGTCCGGTGGCTCTGGCTGACGGGATGATGTGGGATATTAGGGGTAGTAGTCCGGTGGCTCTGGGTGATGCGATGATGTGGGATATTAGTGGTAGTAGTCCGGTGGCTCTGGCTGACGAGACGATGTGGGATATTAGGGGTAGTAGTCCGGTGGCTCTGGCTGACGGGATGATGTGGGATATTAGGGGTAGTAGTCCGGTGGCTCTGGCTGACGGGATGATGTGGGATATTAGGGGTAGTAGTCCGGTGGCTCTGGCTGACGGGATGATGTGGGATATTAGTGGTAGTAGTCCGGTGGCTCTGGCTGACGGGATGATGTGGGATATTAGGGGTAGTAGTCCAGTGGCTATGGCTGACGGGATGATGTGGGATATTAGGGGTAGTAGTCCGGTGGCTCTGGCTGACGGGATGATGTGGGATATTAGTGGTAGTAGTCCGGTGGCTCTGGCTGACGGGATGATGTGGGATATTAGGGGTAGTAGTCCGGTGGCTCTGGCTGATGGGACGATGTGGGATATTAGGGGTAGTAGTCCGGTGGCTCTGGCTGACGGGATGATGTGGGATATTAGGGGTAGTAGTCCGGTGGCTCTGGCTGATGGGACGATGTGGGATATTAGGGGTAGTAGTCCGGTGGCTCTGGCTGATGGGACGATGTGGGATATTAGGGGTAGTAGTCCGGTGGCTCTGGCTGACGGGATGATGTGGGATATTAGGGGTAGTAGTCCGGTGGCTCTGGCTGACGGGATGATGTGGGATATTAGGGGTAGTAGTCCGGTGGCTCTGGCTGACGAGATGATGTGGGATATTAGGGGTAGTAGTCCGGTGGCTCTGGCTGACGGGATGATGTGGGATATTAGGGGTAGTAGTCCGGTGGCTCTGGCTGACGGGATGATGTGGGATATTAGGGGTAGTAGTCCGGTGGCTCTGGCTGATGGGATGATGTGGGATATTAGGGGTAGTAGTCCGGTGGCTCTGGCTGACGGGATGATGTGGGATATTAGGGGTAGTAGTCCGGTGGCTCTGGCTGACGAGATGATGTGGGATATTAGGGGTAGTAGTCCGGTGGCTCTGGCTGACGGGATGATGTGGGATATTAGGGGTAGTAGTCCGGTGGCTCTGGCTGATGGGACGATGTGGGATATTAGGGGTAGTAGTCCGGTGGCTCTGGCTGATGGGACGATGTGGGATATTAGGGGTAGTAGTCCGGTGGCTCTGGCTGACGGGATGATGTGGGATATTAGGGGTAGTAGTCCGGTGGCTCTGGCTGACGGGATGATGTGGGATATTAGGGGTAGTAGTCCGGTGGCTCTGGCTGACAGGATGATGTGGGATATTAGGGGTAGTAGTCCGGTGGCTCTGGCTGATGGGATGATGTGGGATATTAGGGATAGTAGTCCGGTGGCTCTGGCTGATGGGATGATGTGGGATAGTAGTCCGGTGGCTCTGGATTATGGGATGATGTGGGATATTAACGTGAATGTGGCTATGCGGAGTGGGCGGGGCTATACACTCAGCTTTATATGTAGAGATAGATATAGTCGTTATAATTTGTTATAACTAACTGTACTTAGTTACTATGTCCGGGCAGCGCCGGGCTCTTCAGCTAGTGTTTTATACTTGTGTAATGAGAACGGTGGAGATGGCAGGATTAGAGCTGATCATAGATGGGACTTCTCCATCTGTCTGTGACTTTTACAATATTTGTTTCAGGGTGAAGATCTGACCCATATTAATACTACAGAGACATATATGTAAAATAATAAATCTCCTCATATGTTTCCCTTATTATCTCCAGTAATTGTATTATTACACAGGATTCTTATGATGTTACATCGGATCATCTTCTTCTCATTCAGGTCTCTACAATATCGGATCCTCTCAGTGAAGATCTTCTACAGAAGAGAATTTTCCTGATTTACCCATCAAGGATGGATATGGACAGAGACAAGATGGCGGAGAGGATGTTACACCTCACCCTAGAGATCCTCTTCCGTCTCACTGGAGAGGTGAGAGATTCTGATGACGTCACATTACATCATTCTTATCTATGGGAATAACAGATGGACAGAACTGGAGAGGTGAGGACTCTGGAAATGTCTGTAGTGAGATTTATTAATGTGTCTCTCCATAACCAGGATTACACAGTGGTGAAGAAGACCTCTAGTGATCGCTGTCAGGACCCTGTGTCTGAGGGATGGGGAAGACCCCTGAGCCCAATCACAGGGCCTCCACCTCACCCCCTGATCCATGAGGACATCAATGACCAGAAGATCCTAGAACTCATCTACAAGATGATTGAGCTGCTGGCTGGAGAGGTGACACTGCTGGGAATGCTGGGATATTATACAGTAACACTATGAAGGGATCGGGGGATGACGGTATCATTGTATGTGTCAGGTTCCTATAAGGTGTCAGGATGTCGCCGTCTATTTCTCCATGGAGGAGTGGGAGTATTTAGCAGGACACAGAGATCTGTACAAGAACGTCATAATGGAGGTTCCCCAGCCCCTCACATCACCAGGTAATAGACAGGACTAAATACACACGGCCTATAATTATCTGTATGTAGAGAATGAATTCAGTCCCTGTATGTGTTTCCTCCAGATCTATCCAGTAAGAGGACAACACCAGAGAGATGTCCCCGTCCTCTTCTTCCACAGGACTGTAACCAAGAAGATCCCAGTGCTCCTCAGGATCATCAGGTAGATGGAGAGAAGGTGTCAGGAGATCTCCCCTATGATGTGTAGACGGCTGTGAAGGTCTTGTGCTCAGTCTTGTTTTATCCACCAGTATTATATGTTTTATACTTGTGTAATGAGAACGGTGGAGATGGCAGGATTAGAGCTGATCATAGATGGGACTTCTCCATCTGTCGGTGACTTTTACAATATTTGTTTCAGGGTGAAGATCTGACCCATATTAATACTACAGAGACATATGTGAGGGGTGATGAGTGGTGTAAAGAGGAGATTCCCACATATGACTACCCAGGTGAGTAGTAACCACTGAATGCAGAGAAGTCACAGATTCTTCTCAGTCACCGGCTGTGGCTGCTTTATCGGTGGTGTAGTCCGGCCGTATTACCATGATCACCATTTTGCCTCTAGACCACAACATTCTCCTCCACCCAAAACTGTTCAAATGACTTTGGGCATTGAAAGCCCTTTTCTATAGAACTTACAACCAATTACATTGTTTTCGATCCTAAGGAATTCAGATTACTGCACAATCTCTCCTGAAATGGGGAGCAATATTATTTTCTCTAATCTTCTGCTCAGGATCCATAGTAGCTCCAATGGTCCACCATAAATGAGGGCAACTCTGGTTTACTGTTGTGTAATCTGTATTAGTAGTTTTCAGTTAATGAGATTCTCGTGCTCTGGGGTGGGGCTGTGGGTGGGGTTGTGGGCGGGGCTTTATGTGGTGCTCTGATTACATATTCATCTGTATTGGCTTATGACAGGTCGCTGACCCCTCACTGACCTGCCCCCATTATTAGATAATGCATATAATAGCATTGATATTATTGGTGATAATGCCTATAATATTGTGGCTATTGTGAGGCTTAGAAAGAAATTACATCCAGCAAAATATCATCGGCGATGGCGGCGCCTGCACAGTAGCATCTGTATCAATTTTTTTTGTTAGGAAGTTATAAGGGTTAAAAGTTAAACAGCGATTTCTCATTTTTACAACGAAATTTACAAAACCATTTTTTTAGGGACCACCTCACATTTGAAGTGAGTTTGGGGGTCAATATGACCGAAAATACCCAAAAGTGACACCATTGTAAAAACTGCACCCCTCAAGGAGCTCAAAACCACATTCAAGAAGTTTATTAACCCTTCAGTTGCTTCACAGGAATGAATGGAATGTGGAAGGAAAAAATAAACATTTTCTTTTCTATAATAAAAATTTTCCTTTACACCTATTTTTTTTTTTACTTTTGCAAGCGTAACAGGAGAAAATGGATGATACATTTTGTTTTCCAATTTCTCCTGAGCATGCCGATACCCCGTATGTCGGGGAAATATACTGTTTAGGCACACGGCAGGGTTCGGAAGGAAGGCGTGCCATTTGACTTTTTGAATGTAAAATATACTGGAATAATTAGCGGTTGCCATGTCACATTTGGAGAGCCCCTTGGAAAAAGCTAAACATGAAACGCACTTCGGGGTGCCAAGGCCATTTAATGGTACAGTACTTTATATCCAGAAATTAGCTATTCTCTCCCTATAATTCGCTATATTGCATTCCTATACACCACCACGTGGCCAAGATCTGAATCTGAGCATGCGCCGCCCACAGCGGCCATTTTTGTGGAGACCACTGCATCACAGCAATGGAACTGCGGGGGTCTCCGGGCTTTGACAAAATGCTGGCGGAGCCCTCCACATAGCACCACCGCCGCAGCAGCATTTGTAAGTATATTCCGACTATAAGACGCACCCCCATTTCCCCCCAAAATTTCTTGGGAAAAAGTGCGTCTTATAGTCCGAAAAATATGGTTTATTTTTACGACTAAAATGTTGTTTTAACCCCAGATTTTACATTGGAAAGTAGGTAGATAGGTAAATGGTCACTACACCCATAGATGAATTCGCAGAGGGGTGTCATTTCCAAAATGGGTCACTTCAGGGGGAATTCTGCTGTTGTGGCACTTTGGAGAGCCGCTAAGTGCCAGAACAACAGAATCCCCCCTGAAGTGACCCCATTTTGGAAGTGACACCCCTCTGGGAATTCATCTATGGATATAGTGACCAGTTTCACTACATGGATGATTTCCAGAAACTTGTAGTTTCAGAGCAAAAATTGCAAAAATGTCATTGTAGTGCCCAATATATTGTGCCCAGCTTGTGTCTCTGGAGACCTCCCCCCACCTACCCCCGGAAATTGTTACTTCAGCTCTACTCAAATGTGTCTGTCACTAAATAATCCAAATGCTTGAATGTCAAAACAGTTCAAAAACGTGGTTCTGTGTGGAAGATTGTAAAGCCGTCATGGAGGCATAAGGCTGGCAATGATGGGCATTGTGGGTAATAATAGCGGGGATCATGCCTCATTCCTCTCTAGGAACATGCACGACATCTTCTCTGGGGGTTCTTTCTTGTTTCAGTTACTGGGATGAGTGCAATAAAATGTCGCTCAGTGAGTCTTCTCACATCTTCACATTCTAAAGGATTGGCGGGGACAACATTGTCAAAAACAAGCTTTTCAGTGACCTTTTCCTGATAATCAAGGAAAGTATCTGCATTTCCGGCTTTTCTGTATAACACAAAAGAATTATATGTGGCCACCTGAAACAAATACATGACTAACTTTTTATACCAGACATATGATTTTCTTGATACCTGGTATGGCTGTAGAACCTGATCTGCAAGGTCCACACCCCATATATTTGTTGTAGTCAATGACAGACACAGGTTTTGGAGTAGTGGATCCCTGTTGGTCTGCAGTGGCCCTTGTGGCATCTGTGTGGATCGAGCTCAGGATAAAAATATTTTATTTATCCTTAATATTAAGGGCAAGCAGCTCTCCATTGTGTAAAGCCCCTGACTGCCCCATTCGGAAATGTTCTTTGACCAATGATTGTGGAAACCCCTGACGGTTTTTGCGAATGGTCCCACAAGCCCCTATGTTATGTTCAACCAGACTTTTAAATAGAGGTATGCTGGTGTAGTAGTTGTCAACATACAGATTGTTGCCTTTTTGTAAAAAAAAAAAAAAGGCTCAAAACCATTTTTCCAGATGTCCCCAGATAAGTAGGGCATCCTGGTGGGTTTAGTTGACTGTGTTTCCCCTCATAAATGTGAAAAGCTGTTTCTTTTCTAGGACATTAGTTTGTGTCCATAAATTTGACCTAGCATAATAGGATCGTGGATTCTGGCTGATAAATTGGGACGCATATAAAATTGTTTGTAGGACAATATGCTCTAGCAAGCTACAGTTGTGGCCAAAAGTATTGACACCCCTGCAATTCTGTCAGATAATACTCAGTTTCTTCCTGAAAATGATTGCAAACACAAATTCTTTGGTATTATTATCTTCATTTAATTTGTCTTAAATGAAAAAACACAAAAGAGAATGAAGCAAAAAGCAAAACTTTGATCATTTCACACACAACTCCAAAAATGGGCCAGACAAAAGTATTGGCACCCTCAGCATTATACTTGGTTGCACAACCTTTAGCCAAAATAACTGCGACCAACCGCTTCCGGTAACCATCAATGAGTTTCTTACAATACTCTGCTGGAATTTTAGACCATTCTTCTTTGGCAAACTGCTCCAGGTCCCTGATATTTGAAGGGTGCCTTCTCCAAACTGCCATTTTTAGATCTCTCCACAGGTGTTCTATGGGATTCAGGTCTGGACTCATTGCTGGCCACCTTAGAAGTCTCCAGTGCTTTCTCTCAAACCATTTTCTAGTGCTTTTTGAAGTGTGTTTTGGGTCATTGTCCTGCTGGCAGACCCATGACTTCTGAGGGAGACCCAGCTTTCTCACACTGGGCCCTACATTATGCTGCAAAATTTGTTGGTAGTCTTCAGACTTCATAATGCCATGCACACAGTCAAGCAGCCCAGTGCCAGAGGCAGCAAAGCAACCCCCAAAACATCAGGGAACCTCTGCCATGTTTGACTGTAGGGACCGTGTTTTTTTCTTTGAATGCCTCTTTTTTCTCCTGTAAACTCTATGTTGATACCTTTGCCCAAAAAGCTCTACTTTTGTCTCATCTGACCAGAGAACATTCTTCCAAAATGTTTTAGCCTTTTTCGGGTAAGTTTTGGCAAACTCCAGCCTGGCTTTTTTATGTCTCGGGGTAAGAAGTGGGGTCTTCCTTGGTCTCCTACCATACAGTCCTGTTATGAATGAGTCACCGTAGGAGGCAGACACAAAAATAGAAGCTACGTCCAGAAAACCAGAGAAGTTGGCAACTATCAGATTGCAGACCTCTGAACCTATCAACACAACTAGCAGTAGCCGTGGGGGGTTCCTACGGTGCCCTAGACCCCTTGATCACAGCCGGAGAGCTAAATAGCCTAAAGACAGAAAAGGAAATCTAAACTGCCCCAGAGCAGACCCCAAAGTAAAAGGCAGCCCCCAACATATAATTACGGTGAAGCAAGATGAAAAAACACTCACACAGATAGAAAGATAGGCTGAGCAAACGATGGGGCCCAAGCTAAACTAAACAGGACAGGAAAGGAAGGTTGCTGTCTGCAATCTGCCAAAACCCTATCAAAGACATAAGCCAACAGCTGATATGGAAAAAGACCCTGAAGCAGCTAGGCTTCAAAAACTATATGAGCACTCAGGTATTTTCAGAAGACAGAGCTAAAGGAATTCAGCTCACCCCAGCAGGGAATGGCAGAAGTCCAGAAAAACAAAGCAAACAAAGTCAAAGCACAAATGCAAAAAGCAGAGCAGAAAAATTTAGCTTTAGAAGAGCAGGAATTCAGACTGGTCTCCAAGGATCCCACAGAGAAATCACCCGCAGGGCAGAAGGGCGTCGGCAGCCTTATATCCAGTCCGTAACTCCACTCAGCCAGTCATCATCATTAGGCTCAGGTGGCTGATAATCAGGCTCACTACCTTTCCTTACCAGAAGAGGGAGTTCATCGGGCCTCAGTAGTGAAGGGGAAAATGAACTCACAACAGTACCTCCCCCTTGAGGAGGGGTCACCGAACCCTCAACCACGCCACCAGGGCGATCAGGGTGAGCCCGATGAAAGGCACGCACCAATCTTTTGGCATGAATATCAGAGGCAGAGACCCAGGAATTATCCTCCTGACCATAACCCTTCCACTTAACCAAATACTGGAGTCTCCGTCTAGCCAGACGGGAATCCAGTACTTTCTCTACCTCATATTCCATGTTACCTTCAACCAATACAGGGTCTGGAGGTGCCACCCCCGGAACAACAGGTTGAACAAACCTCTTCAACAAGGACTTATGAAGCACATTATGGATTTTAAATGTGACAGGAAGAGCCAAACAAAAAGAGACCGGATTAATAATCTCCAAAATCTTGTAAGGTCCAATAAATCTAGGCTTAAACTTAGGAGAAGCCACCTTCATAGCAATATTTTTTGATGATAACCACACCATATCACCAACCTTAAACTGGGGACCAATGGTCCTATGTCGGTTGGAAAACCGCTGGGCCTTTTCCTGGGAGAGAGATAACTTATCTACCACTTGGTCCCAGATCTGGTGCATTCTCTCCACCACAGTGTCAACACCTGGGCAGGCAGAGGGCTCCACCTGCCCTGAAGAGAATCGAGGATGAAACCCAAAGTTACAAAAAAAAGGTGACATCAAAGTGGCAGAACTAGCTCTATTATTTAAAGCAAATTCGGCCAAGGGCAAAAATGAAACCCAATCATCCTGATCAGCGGAAATAAAGCATCTCAAATATGACTCCAAGGTCTGGTTTGTTCTCTCTGTCTGCCCATTGGTCTGAGGGTGAAAAGCAGAGGAGAAGGACAACTGAATTCCCAGCTTGGAACAGAAAGTTCTCCAAAATCTAGACACAAACTGAACTCCTCTGTCAGATACAATGTTCTCAGGAATCCCGTGCAAGCGAACCACCTGTTGAAAAAACAGGGGCACCAACTCAGAGGAAGACGGCAACTTAGGGAGTGGTACAAGATGAACCATCTTAGAGAACCTATCACAAATCACCCAAATAACAGTCATCCTTTGAGAGACAGGCATATCAGAGATGAAATCCACTGAAATATGGGTCCATGGCCTCTTGGGGACAGGCAAAGGCATCAACAACCCACTAGAGCGAGAACACGATTTAGACCGGGAGCACGTCCCACAGGACTGCACAAAATTCCTGACATCACGAGACAAGGAGGGCCACCAAAAGGACCGACTCACCAGATCTCTAGTACCAAAAATACCTGGATGACCAGCCAAAGCAGAGCAATGAACTTCAGACATCACTCTCTTCTTCCACTGGTCAGGAACATACAACTTTCCACTGGGACAATGCTCAGGTTTGTCCTCCTGGAACTCTTCCAGAGCATGTCTCAAATCGGGCGAGATGGCAGAAAGAACTACCCCTTCGCCTAAGATGGTAGCAGGCTTGGTCACCACAGGAGAATCAGCAAAGAAGCTCCTAGAGAGGGCGTCAGCCTTGACATTCTTAGTTCCAGGAAGAAAAGAAACCACAAAATCAAAACGTGTAAAAAACAAGGCCCACCTAGCCTGTCTAGGGTTCAAGCGCTTAGCCGACTCTAGGTAAATTAAATTCTTGTGGTCAGTGAGGACCACGACTTGATGCTTAGCTCCCTCCAACCAATGTCTCCACTCCTCAAATGCCCATTTCATGGCCAACAGTTCCCGATTCTCCACATCATAGTTACGTTCAGATGGAGAGAACTTTCGGGAAAAGAAAGCACAGGGATTCATTTTAGATGTTACAGGATCCTTTTGGGACAAAACAGCTCCTGCACCAATCTCAGAAGCATCCACCTCTACCTGGAACGGAAGTGAGACATCAGGTTGCCGCAAAACCGGGGCTGAGGTGAATATTCGCTTAAGCTCCTGAAAGGAAGAAACAGCCTCCGGAGACCAATTTAACACATCAGCACCCTTCTTAGTCAAATCAGTCAATGGCTTGGCAATACTAGAAAATTTTGCTATAAATTTCCGATAAAAATTAGCAAAACCCAAAAACTTCTGGAGGGCCTTCAAAGAAGTGGGCTGAACCCAATTGTAAATGGCCTGTACCTTGGCCGGGTCCATTTCAATAGTTGACGGGGACAAAATAAATCCCAAAAAAGAAATCCTCTGTACTCCAAAAAGGCATTTAGATCCTTTGACATACAGGGAATTCTCCCTCAAGATCCGGAACACAGTCCGAATATGTTCCACATGAGAATCCCAATCCTTGGAGAAGATCAAAATATCATCCAGATAGATAATCAAAAATTTATCGACAAAATCTCGGAAAATATCGTTCATGAAGCACTGGAAGACAGAAGGGGCATTAGTGAGCCCAAAAGGCATCACCAGGTACTCAAAATGTCCCTCCGGAGTATTAAACGCCGTCTTCCATTCATCCCCATGCTTAATGCGAATAAGATTATATGCCCCCCTGAGGTCAAGCTTGGTAAACCACCATCACCTTTAACTCTAGAGAATAGATCCGAAATCAGGGGTAACGGATACTGATATTTAACAGTAATTTTGTTGAGGGCACGATAATTAATACAAGGTCTTAATGATCCATCCTTTTTGGCTACAAAAAAAAACCCGGCACCTAAGGGTGACGAGGATGGTCTAATATGACCCTTCTCCAATGCCTCCTTAATATAGGATCGCATAGCCTCGTGCTCGGGTACAGATAAATTGAAGAGCCGACCCTTGGGAAATTTACACCCCCGGGCTCAGTTCAATTGCACAGTCATAACTCCTATGTGGAGGCAGAGACGCAGACTCATTGTCACTAAATACATCATAAAAGTCCGCCAAATAATCAGGAACATCATGCGACTGAGGAGAGGTGGAAAACACCGGAGCCTCACTAAAGGCACACCGACAACCCCAAGGCTTGAAAAAATGCATTCACATTAGTCAGAATAGGATCATCTGGTTTCAAAGAAAACGCCCAATCCTGGGGATCGCCACGCAGCAAAGAGATGACAATTTTAACCTGCTGCGCGGAGCTCCCTGACGAGTTAGGCTTCAAGGCAAAAAATAATTTACAATTATTTTTGAAATTCAAAAATTTAGACCGATCCCCAAAAAATACATCAGGTGTAGGAATCTTTGGTTCAGCAGCATGTGAATGAGCAAGGTAGGCGGAAATTCCCCGCACTTCCGCAGCGAGCTGCTCCACACGATCAGACAATTGCTTTATCTCCATTGAGAGAAAAAGAAAATTCCCCCTACGGCCTCAGAGATATAGAGGAAAAAATATACACACTTTTTTTTTTTTTTTCTGCAATTCTTTCCTGCTATTGAGTACCCTAGGATCAGCGGTGTGGCGGGTGATTCTGTTATGAATGAGTCACCGTAGGAGGCAGACAACATTGTCAAAAACAAGATTTTCAGTGACCTTTTCCTGATAATCAAGGAAAGTATCTGCATTTCTGGCTTTTTTGTATAACACAAAAGAATTATATGTAGCCACCTGAAACAAATACATGACTAACTTTTTATACCAGATATATGATTTTCTTGACACCTGGTATGACTGTAGAACCTGATCTGCAAGGTCCACACCCCCATATATTTGTTGTAGTCAATGACAGACACAGGTTTTGGAGTAGTGGATCCCTGTTGGTCTGCAGTGGCCCTTGTGGCATCTGTGTGGATCGAGCTCAGGATAAAAATATTTTATTTATCCTTAATATTAAGGGCAAGCAGCTCTCCATTGTGTAAAGCCCCTGACTGCCCCTTTCGGAACTTTTTGCTGACCAATGATTGTGGAAACCCCTGACGGTTTTTGCGAATGGTCCCACAAGCCCCTATGTTATGTTCAACCAGACTTTTAAATAGAGGTATGCTGGTGTAGTAGTTGTCAACATATAGATTGTAGCCTTTTTATAAAAAAAAAAAAAAAAAAAGGCTCAAAACCATTTTTCCCGATGTCCCCAGATAAGTAGGGCATCCTGGTGGGTTTAGTTGGCTGTGTTTCCCCTCATAAATGTGAAAAGCTGTTTCTTTTCTAGGACATTAGTTTGTGTCCATAAATTTGACCTAGCATAATAGGATCGTGGATTCTGGCTGATGAATTGGGACGCATATAAAATTGTTTGTAGGACAATATGCTCTAGCAAGCTACAGTTGTGGCCAAAAGTATTGACACCCCTGCAATTCTGTCAGATAATACTCAGTTTCTTCCTGAAAATGATTGCAAACACAAATTCTTTGGTATTATTATCTTCATTTAATTTGTCTTAAATGAAAAAACACAAAAGAGAATGAAGCAAAAAGCAAAACTTTGATCATTTCACACACAATTCCAAAAATGGGCCAGACAAAAGTATTGGCACCCTCAGCATTATACTTGGTTGCACAACCTTTAGCCAAATAACTGCGACCAACCGCTTCCGGTAACCATCAATGAGTTTCTTACAATGCTCTGCTGGAATTTTAGACCATTCTTCTTTGGCAAACTGCTCCAGGTCCCTGATATTTGAAGGGTGCCTTCTCCAAACTGCCATGTTTAGATCTCTCCACGGGTGTTCTATGGGATTCAGGTCTGGACTCATTGCTGGCCACCTTAGAAGTCTCCAGTGCTTTCTCTCAAACCATTTTCTAGTGCTTTTTGAAGTGTGTTTTGGGTCATTGTCCTGCTGGCAGACCCATGACCTCTGAGGGAGACCCAGCTTTCTCACACTGGGCCCTACATTATGCTGCAAAATTTGTTGGTAGTCTTCAGACTTCATAATGCCATGCACACAGTCAAGCAGCCCAGTGCCAGAGGCAGCAAAGCAACCCCAAAACATCAGGGAACCTCCGTCATGTTTGACTGTAGGGACCGTGTTTTTTCTTTGAATGCCTCTTTTTTCTCCTGTAAACTCTATGTTGATACCTTTGCCCAAAAAGCTCTACTTTTGTCTCATCTGACCAGAGAACATTCTTCCAAAATGTTTTAGCCTTTTTCAGGTAAGTTTTGGCAAACTCCAGCCTGGCTTTTTTATGTCTCGGGGTAAGAAGTGGGGTCTTCCTGGGTCTCCTACCATACAGTCCTGTTATGAATGAGTCACCGTAGGAAGCAGACACAAAAATAGAAGCTACGTCCAGAAAACCAGAGAAGTTGGCAACTATCAGATTGCAGACCCCTGAACCTATCAACACAACTAGCAGTAGCCGTGGGGGGTTCCTACAGTGCCCTAGACCCCTCTATCACAGCCGGAGAGCTAAATAGCCTAAAGACAGAAAAGGAAATCTAAACTGCCCCAGAGCAGACCCCAAAGTAAAAGGCAGCCCCCAACATATAATGATGGTGAAGCAAGATGAAAAAACACTCACACAGATAGAAAGATAGGCTGAGCAAACGATGGGGCCCAAGCTGAAGTAAACAGGACAGGAAAGGAAGGTTGCTGTCTGCAATCTGCCAAAATCCTATCAAAGACATAAGCCAACAGCTGATATGGAAAAAGACCCTGAAGCAGCTAGGCTTCAAAAACTATATGAGCACTCAGGTATTTTCAGAAGACAGAGCTAAAGGAATTCAGCTCACCCCAGCAGGGAATGGCAGAAGTCCAGAAAAACAAAGCAAACAAAGTCAAAGCACAAATGCAAAAAGCAGAGCAGAAAAACTTAGCTTTAGAAGAGCAGGAATTCAGACTGGTCTCCAAGGATCCCACAGAGAAATCACCCGCAGGGCAGAAGGGCGTCGGCAGCCTTATATCCAGTCCGTAACTCCACTCAGCCAGTCATCATCATTAGGCTCAGGTGGCTGATAATCAGGCTCACTACCTTTCCTTACCAGAAGAGGGAGTTCATCGGGCCTCAGTAGTGAAGGGGAAAATGAACTCACAACACAGTCCCTTTTCATTCAGACGCCGACGGATAGTACAGGTTGACACTGTTGTACCCTTGGACTGCAGGGCAGCTTGAACTTGTTTGGATGTTAGTCGAGGTTCTTTATCCAACATCCGCACAATCTTGCGTTGAAATCTCTTGTCAATTTTTCTTTTCCGTCCACATCTAGGGAGGTTAGCCACAGTGCCATGGGCTTTAAACTTCTTGATGACACTGCGCACGGTAGACACAGGAACATTCAGGTCTATGGAGATGGACTTGTAGCCGTGAGATTGCTCATGCTTCCTCACAATTTGGTTTCTCAAGTCCTCAGACAGTTCTTTGGTCTTCTTTCTTTTCTCCATGCTCAATGTGGTACACACAAGGACACAGGACAGAGGTTGAGTCAACTTTAATCCATGTCAACTGGCTGCAAGTGTGATTTAGTTATTGCCAACACCTGTTAGGTGCCACAGGTAAGTTACAGGTGCTGTTAATTACACAAATTAGAGAAGCATCACATGATTTTTTGAACAGTGCCAATACTTTTGTCCACCCTCTTTTTTATGTTAGGTGTGGAAGTATATCCAATTTGGCTTTAGGACAATTCTTTTTGTGTTTTTTCATTTAAGACAAATTAAATGAAGATGATAATACCAAAGAATTTGTGTTTGCAATCATTTTCAGGAAGAAACTGAGTATTATCTGACAGAATTGCAGGGGTGTCAATACTTTTGGCCACAACTGTATCTGTCACAACTAATAAATATAATTAGTCCAAAATTTTCCACCTCCACATTTATATCAGGAATGGCATTAAAATTAGGGATGAATGGAGTAGCCGAATCCGAAGCCTCCCATCTGGGAAATGCTACATCAAGAGGCAAAGCCCCTTGGACATTGGTGTGCACTAATTCACGAGCACTAGGGACAGCGCTAGTACTGGGCATTGTTCCCTGAGTTGGAGACATTTCTCCAGAAGCGCTATTTGTCCTTCTGGTTGTACTGGTCCTTGTGTGTGAGGATGGACCAGAATCACTGCTCATTTCTGAGCTATCACTGTCGCTGCTGCTAAATCCCTCGAAATCCACATCGCCATCTGTCACTGCACTTTCTTCACTGTCAGAACATAAAAGTGCATAAGCCTCCTCTGCACTATAATAGTGACCGGCCATTTTATTCATTTTCATTTTTTTTCCCGGAAATAGAAAACTCTGACATGACTGATGTGACCAAATTATTGGGGAGACAATTGAGAAAAGCCTAATTCTTTACTCTACCCCTAACTTTAGCCTAACACTAACCCTAACTATAGCACTAATCCTAACCTGCCTTATCTGTTTTTTACTTTATAGCACAATCGCTGACTGACACAGCTGTTGGCAGCAGCTCTTGTAACACTGTTTCTCCTCTAATCTCTCACTGACCGGAGATCTGAGGAGAAACAGCGTTTTTATGAGGCAGATCACCCGGGAAAGTTCACTGCTACAACAAACTTTCCTAGTGATTTGTCTCATTGGCTGGTGTGACGCTGACGTCATAAGGACCTGAACCAATCAGATGTCGATGAGGGCGGGGGTCACAGGAAGCGATGTGAGCCGGAATCGTTATAAGATACGTGGGGGTCCTGATGAGCATAAAACTGCCAACAGTAGACAAACGGCGCAAGCGCCAACATTTATCTATCGTTGGCAGTCATGAAGTGGTTAAGTTAAGGGCACCATAATTTCTGTAAAGGCAATTTCATGAGTTTTATTTATTTTTTTAAATTCTGTGGAAGCCTGGCTGAAAAGCAATGTCTGACTTTCATTTGTTAATTTTCATAGATTTTTTATTTATTGTTACTTTGTCTGATTCAAGTTATTTCTGTCACCATTGTGGGTTTTTCTGTCATCAAATGAAGGGTAACATCAATTTAGACCACGTGTGTAGGAGGAGTGAATGTTTTGACTCCACAGCCACTTTCCAGAAATTAACACACAGTGGATGTTGGAGAGTGAAAATTACACATTTGCCATTTTCTTACCCAGCACATAGTGCCCAGATTGTGCTCCAGGAGACACCGCAAATTAAGTGGATTCTTCTCACTATAATATTGCTAAATACAGGGATCCTAAATGTTGTTTGCGCACACTGCAAGACTCCGAAGTGAGAGCGGATTTTGCTGGATTGGTGTATAGAAACTCTGTTGCTTTTCAGCAGCCTTTGAGCCACTAATAGTGCGGGAACCTCTGTTTTTCCATTGACAGATGATGGACCTGAGTGAGGTCTTGTTTTTTGTGAGATGAGAATTGGTATTATTTTCACCTACATAACATTGATTGGTTTCTTTTTATTGGATATTTGGGAGGCAGAATGTACAAACAGTTGAACACCGCACACTACTGGCTCATCCAACAAGGTTTTCTATTAGACTGTGAACTGTCATTGTCTTGGTAAATAAATAAAGACTTTTTTACATAGCTTGCCATTTTTATGGACAGTTTAAGTAGAAATGTTCAAAAATATAAAACTCAAGGATATTTTATTAAAAAAAAATGTTTTTCATCTTAACAGATGACTGCACCAGGAGATCAGAGGGACAGCTGACATCTTCAACTTTTAAATCTGATGATATTAAGATCCTACAAGATAAAACTGAAGTGATTGCTGTTACTCCAGATATATCATCATCCATTCACAGCAAAGATCTCTCATCTGATCCTATGAAACAGGTCCCATCTTCTGATTCATTACCGACTACTAAGAAAAATCAAAGTCACAAAAGAGGCAATGAAAAACAAGCTGCTCCTGAATCAAAGAAGCCATTTTCCTGTTCAGAATGTGGGAGATATTTTGCATATAAATCACATTTTGTTAACCACCAGAGAACTCACACAGGGGAGAAGCCGTTTTCCTGTTCAGAATGTGGGAAATGTTTTAACCACAAAGGGAATCTTATTAGTCACCAGAGAACTCACACAGGGGAGAAACCTTTTTCATGTTCAGAATGTGGGAAATGTTTTGCACGTAAATCACATTTTGTTGGCCACCAGCGAACTCACATAGGAGAGAAACCATATTACGTAGTAACATAGTTAGTAAGGCCGAAAAAAGACATTAGTCCATCCAGTTCAGTCTATAGAATTCTGTCATAATAAATCCCCAGATCTACGTCCTTCTAAAGAACCTAATAACTGTAAGATACAATATTGTTACGCTCCAGGAAGACATCCAAGCCTCTCTTGAACCCCTCGACTGAGTTCGCCATCACTACCTCCTCAGGCAGGGAATTCCAGATTCTCACTGCCCTAACAGTAAAGAATCCTCTTCTATGTTGGTGGAAAAACCTTCTCTCCTCCAGACGCAGAGAATGCCCCCTTGTGACTGTCACCTTCCTTGGTATAAACAGATCCTTGGCGAGATATTTGTATTGTCCCCTTATATATTTATACATTGTTATTAGATCACCCCTCAGTCGTCTTTTTTCTAGACTAAATAATCCTAATTTTGCTAATCTCTCTGGGTATTGTAGTTCCCCCATCCCATTTATTAATTTTGTTGCCCTCCTTTGTACTCGCTCTAGTTCCATTATATCCTTCCTGAGCACCGGTGCCCAAAACTGTACACAGTACTCCATGTGCGGTCTAACCAGGGATTTGTACAGAGGCAGTATAATGCTCTCATCATGTGTATCCAGACCTCTTTTAATGCACCCCATGATCCTGTTTGCCTTGGCAGCCGCTGCCTGGCACTGGCTGCTCCAGGTAAGTTTATCGTTAACTAGGATCCCCAAGTCCTTCTCCATGTCAGATTTACCCAGTGGTTTACCGTTCAGTGTGTAATGGTGATATTGATTCCTTCTTCCCATGTGTATAACCTTACATTTATCATTGTTAAACCGCATCTGCCACCTTTCAGCCCAAGTTTCCAACTTATCCAGATCCATCTGTAGCAGAATACTATCTTCTCTTGTATTGACGGCTTTACATAGTTTTGTATCATCTGCAAATATCGATATTTTACTGTGTAAACCTACCAGATCGTTGCTAAATATGTTGATTGGAATAGGTCCCAAAACCGACCCCTGCGGTACCCCACTGGTCACAGCAACCCAGTTAGAGAATATACCATTTATAACCCCCCTCTGCTTTCTATCACTAAGGCATTCTCATTCTGTGTACCAACCTCTTGTGTGGCACGGTATCAAATGCTTTGGAAAATCAAGATATACCACGTCCAGCCTATAGCTTACCTCTTCATAAAAACTGATTGGTTTGACATTAGCGATTCCTCATAAACCCATGTTGATATGGAGTTAAACAGTTATTCTCATTGAGATAATCCAGAATAACATCCCTCAGAAACCCTTCAAATATTTTACCAACAATAGAGGTTAGACTTACTGGCCTTTAATTTCCAGGTTTACTTTTAGAGCCCTTTTTGAATATTGGTACCACATTTGCTATCCGCCAGTCCTGTGGAAAAACCCCGTCGCTATAGAGTCCTTAAATATAAGAAATAATAGTTTATCTATTACATTACTTAGTTCTCTTAGTACTCGTGGGTGTATGCCATCCGGACCCTATTTTAATCTTATTTAGCCGGTTTCGCACCTCTTCTGGGTTAGATTAGTGACCCTTAATATAGGGTTTTCTTTGTCTCTTGGCATTTTACCTAGCATTTCATTTTCCACCTTGAATACCGTGGAGAAGAAGATGTTTAATATATTACCTTTTTCCTCGTCATCTACAACCATTCTTTCCTCACAATTTTTTAATGGGCCTACACTTTCACTTTTGATTTTTTTACTATTGATGTAGTTGATACAGATTGGGATTAGTTTTACTCTCCTTAGCAATGTGCTTCTCTGTTTCCTTTTTGGCAGCTTTAATTAGTTTTTTAGATAAAGTATTTTTCTCCCTATAGTGTTTTAGAGCTTCAACTGTGCCATCCTGCTTTAGTAGTTTAAATGCTTTCTTTTTACTGGTAATTGCTCCTCTTCTTTGTTTAGCCACACTGGGTTTTTCCTATTTCTTGTCCTTTTATTCCCACAAGGTATAAACCGCTTAGGCCTGTTTCACACTTCAGTTTTTTACAATCAGTCACAATCCGCCAGGTTTTGAAAAAAACGGATCCGCAATTTTCTTTTGAGGATCCGTTTTTTTCCCCATTGAATATCATTAGTGGCGGATCCTGACGGATTGCTGTCCGTTGCATCCGTTTTTGTGAGGATCCGCCATAATGTTGCTGTCCGTTTCCATTCTCAAAGATTTCGAAATGGGGCTTGTAACGTTTTTTTTCCCAGCGGATCCTCCAGACACTTATTTAACCCGAAATTCTGTCTAGGTGCCGGACAAAAAAAAAAATTCTCTCTCTCTCTCTCTCCCCAGCCAGCGTTTTTCAGGATCCGTCTCAAAACGGATCCTGTGCCATCCGTTCACATCAGTTGAGAACAGATCCGCTTTTCCGCCTTTTTGGCGGATTGTAACTGATGCAAATAACTGAAGTGTGAAAGGCCTTACAGTGCCTATTTAGGATATTCTTAAACATTTCCCATTTATTTTGTGTATTCTTATTTCTGAGGACATTGTCCCAGTCACCAGATTAAGGGCATCTCTAAGCTGGTCAGACTTTGCCTTCCTAAAGTTCAGTGTTTTTGTGACTCCCTGACATGTCCCCCTAGCGAAAGACAAGTGACACTGTACAATATTGTGGTCGCTATTTCCTAGATGCCCAACAACCTGCAGATTTGTTATTCTGTCAGGTCTGTTAGATAGTATTAGGTGTAAAGTGCTTCTCCTCTGGTTGGATTCTGAACCAATTGTGAAAGATAATTATTCTTGGCTATTAGCAGAAACCTGTCGCCTTTATGGGTTTCGCAGGTCTCAGTTTCCCAGTTAATATCCGGGTAAAGTCCCCCATAACAAGGACCTCTTTATGGGTTGCAGCTTCATCTATCTGCCTTAGTAGTAAACTTTCCATGATTTCTGTTATATTTGGGGGTTTGTAACAGACCCCAATGAGAATTTTGTTACTATTTTTCCCTCCATGTATTTCGACCCATATGGACTCGACATCCTCATTCCCTTCGCGAATATCCTCCCTCAAAGTCGAATTTAGACTTTACATAAAGACAAACCCTTCCTCCTCCTCTCCGATTTTTATGAACCTTTCTAAACAGACTGTAACCCTGTAAGGTACCTGCCCGGTCATAGCTTTCATCTAACCATGTCTCGGTTATTCCCACTATGTCATAGTTACTTGTAGATATTTCTACTTCTAGTTCTTCCATCTCCTCCCTGTGGATTGTTTTAGAAATTTTCTTACCTTCCTTCCAAGTATGTTGTCTTGGATCTTTGCCGCACCTCACATCATTCATCAGTATCATTTCTGGCTTCATGTTTGTGTCTAACGTTTTTCTTCCCGTCCCCTCTTCTTCTAGTTTAACGTGAGTGTAGTGAGTCTTCTGGCGAATGTGTGTTTCCCAAGTTTGTTGAGGTGTAGTCCGTCTCTGGTGAGGAGTCCGTCGTACAGGTAATTCACTCCGTGGTCCAGGAATCCGAATCCTTGTTGTCTTCACCATCGTCTTAGCCAGTTCGCATCAAGGATCCTGTTCCATCTGGTGCCATGCCAGTCTACTGGAAGGATAGAAGAAAAAACTACCTGTGCATCCAGTTCCTTTACTTACTTCCCCAACTTTTCAAAGTCCCTGCAGATTGTCGGTAGGTCCTTCCTTGCCGTGTCATTGGTGCCAACATTGTGATCAAACTAAAGGAACAAAATAGCGCAATAGGGTCTTATCCGAGTTATATCCAGAAGAAAAAATTAGAATTTACTCACCCTTTTCAGGAGAGGTTCAGGCATGTAGGATCAGTAGTCTGCTTGCTGCACGTCCAAAGGTCAGCTCTGCGACTGCTTAAAGCTTCAGATTATGGAATAAATTCATGGACTTCTGTGCGCTGCCAGATAAATTCACTAATCCAGTTTGTGAGAAAGATTAACCGTTTATTTCCCAATGCGTTTCAAAGTGTATACCACTTCTTCAGGGGATGACATACATGATCAGATAGAACTGTCACAGATTATATACAACCAGGATTCAAAAATTGGCGCCAATGATCACATGTCATCTTTGACATTTGTACTAGATGACGTGATCATTGGCGCCAATTTTTGAATCCTGGTTGTATATAATCTGTGACAGTTCTATCTGATCATATATGTCATCCCCTGAAGAAGAAGTGGTATACACTTTGAAACGCGTTGGGAAATAAACGGTTAATCTTTCTCACAAACTGGATTGGTGAATTTATCTGGCAGCGCACAGAAGTCCATGAATTTATTGGTGCCAACATGTATCAGAAGAAATGGGTGGACGCCCCTGGAACTGATGAGCTTTGGTATCCTATCAGTCACATCCTTGATCTTCGCACCTGGGAGGCAGCATACTTCTCTTGCAGTTATGTTCGGTCTGCAGATGGCTGCCTCTGTGCCTCTCAGTAATGAGTCTCCCACCACTACCACTCTTCTTCGCTGTACTTTTTGTTGTCACTTCTGGGTGTTGCTGTGTGCCCTTTTCTTTGCTTGCTGGTGGTGCCTCATCCTTAGGTGTGCCATCTTCGTCCTCCACAAGGCCTTGGTATCGGATTGTCAGTTGAGTGGTTGGTGATGTCTCTATGGTCTTCTTGCTTCTTTTCATCACATCCTCCCATTCGTCTGCTTTTGGAGGTTCTCTGACACTTTCTTCACCTTCTGTGACCCGTAGAGATGCTTCTGTTCTGTCTAGGAAGTCTTCATTTTCTTTGAGTTTCAAAGTTGCAATTCTTTTTTCCAGACTGCGCACCTTTTCTTCTAAAAGGGCCACTAGTCTACACTTCTGGCAGGTGAAGTTGGATTCTTCTTCTGGTTGATCTGTGAACATGTAGCACATGTTGCAGTTCACCATGTAGGTTTTCACATCTGCCATGTTGCTCCTAGATCCTGCTGACTTGCTGTGTGCCTTCCTTCTTGTGCAATCTATTGTGTGTAACCTTCTTGTGTAATCTACTCAATCAGCCAAGCTGTCTTGCAATAATGTCCTAGAGGCAAAAATTGGCGATTCTTTCCAAGCAACTGGTCCCGACTGTACCCAACGATCTTCTTGCTTAGGGAGACTCTTCGCTTTTCCCAGAAGGCACCTGGAATATGCAAATTATCTTCCTCAAGCTTCAATCCCTGGTTTGGCGATGCTTTCCAAGCAGCTGGTCCCGACTGTACCCAACAATCTTCTTGCTTAGGAAGACTCTTCGCTTTTCCCAGAAGGCACCTGGAATATGCAAATTATCTTCCTCAAGCTTCCATCCTTGGTTTGGCGATGCTGTCCAAGCAGCTGGTCCCGACTGTACCCAACGATCTTCTTGCTTAGGGAGACTCTTCGCTTTTCCCAGAAGGCACCTGGAATATGCAAATTATCTTCCTCAAGCTTCAATCCCTGGTTTGGCGATGCTTTCCAAGCAGCTGGTCCCGACTGTACCCATCGATCTTCTTGCTTATGGAGACTTTGCTTTTCCTAGAAGGCACCTGGAATATGCAAATTATCTTCCTCAAGCTTCAATCCCTGCATTCATTCATGTTCAGAATGTGGGAAATGTTTTAAACGGAAAATAGATCTTGATAGCCATCAAAGAACCCACACGGGAGAAGCCATTTTCCTGTTCAGAATGTGCGAAATGTTTCAGCCAGAAATGGAATCTTGATGAACACCAAAGAACTCACACAGGGGAGAAGCCTTTTTCATGTTCAGAATGTGGGAAATGTTTTAACCAGAAAGCGCTTCTTGTTAAACATCAGAGCAGTCACAAAGAGGAGAAGCCTTTTTCATTTTCTTAATATGGGAAATATTTTACTTGGAAATCAGCTGTTAATAAACATCAGAGACGTCACATAGTGGAGAAGCCTTTTTTATGTTCATAATGTTGGAATAGTTTTAACCAAATTTGAATTTTCTTAAATGGGTTGTCTCTTATCATTTGCTGACAAAAGGATAAAACTAAACTATTAATTCCAAATGTAAAACTATACCTATAATTCTCCCCCTGAAGGTTAGTCAGTAGGTGACTAATAGAAAAAACATGAACCCCACAGTTCAGTATATAGGGTGAGGTGATGTATACACACCCACTCTTCAAGCCTCTCATTTTTAAGGGTTTCATTGTCCTCACCAAAGGCGACTCATCAGGAGACGTTAATATTGATCTACATTCAAGAGAAACTAGACAAAAAAAAACTAAAATTATGTGTCATGTTATCCGAAACAGAAAACTAGCCACATATTGGCAGATCCCAGACCTCAAACTATATACTTCATAAGTTTATAAGCCACTCCAGTGTTAGGAATAGATAGTATGTGAGAGTGAGTGTCAGCTTGTGAGTGTGAGCGTGTGTCAGCATGTGAGCGTTGGCGTGAGTGTAAGCCAATCACATCGGTGGTTATTGCTTATACCAGCCATTTCCTGTCCAGGTTCATGTTATTGGCGTGACACCTAATAGTGGTGGGGACATACCCCTGATGGCTTATTGGTGTAAACCGAACGACCTGGGGCAAATGCCAATCAGAGGTCACAGGGAGCGAGTATACCCCACGTGGGTAATTGTATCTGTGACGCCCCCGGGTGGTGTGTCATGTGCAGGATCCAGGAAACAGCGTTACACGCTATCCCGGGTAACTCCGCCTCCAGGCACCTCCGATTGGATGGAGTCACCAAGGGAGAGTGACCGGAATGATGCTGGATGGACTCGTTGCCATGGAGAGCATTTAGCATCCCCAGTGAAGCAGGAGGTTCAGGATGAATGCCTGTTGGTAAGTCCAAGATGAATAATGCTGCATAGAGCCATCTGGTAGCGATCAATCAGGTAAAGTGATAGTGAGGTGAGTCCGGAAACAAAACAATGCATGTGAAAAGTGCCAAATGTGACATCACCAAGTGACCAGTGAAAGTGCAACTGTGCAACGGATAAGAAAAGAGAATAAAAAGAGATATGGTAAAGATATTGTCATGCCCGCCATGGCTGTTATGCCGCATGACCCCTGGAGCAGTGTGCACGCGCACCGAACTGTTGTGCACGCGCACCGAACTGTCATGCCCGCCATGTCTGGTATGCCGCATGACTCCTGGAGCAGTGTGCACGTGCACCAAACTATCATGCCCGTTATGTCTTATGCTGCAAGATCCCTGGAGCAGCGTGCACACGCACCTCATGACTGTTGTGCTGCAAGATTCCTGGAGCAGTGTGCACGCGCGCCTCATCTCATGGCTGCCTGCCATTGCCAGTGCGCATGTGTGCTTTACCTCGTGGCTGCACGTCGTTGCTGTGTGGCCATCCGTCTCTGCTCTGCCTGCAGCTGTCCTCTGTGATCCTGGAGACCCTGACCATGTGACCTTTCCTATGGTCCAGCACAGTCTGATCCAGCAATCCTCTCTGTTCCTGGAGACTCTGACCATGTGACCTTCTCTATGGTCCAGCACAGTCTGACCCAGCTATCCTCTCTATGGTCCTGGAGGACTCTACCATGTGGTCCTCTCTATGGTCTTGGAGGACTCGACCATGTGATCCTCTTTATGATCCTGGAGGATCTGAACCGGAAGTCCTCCCCGGTCCTGACCCGGAAGTGCTATATCAGACCGCCCCTTCCTATGGTCGGGGCCTGAGTATCATGTTGCTTCCCTACATGGCTGCATGGTCTGCTCGGTCGCTCCCTGTATTCTGTGCCCCTGCACTCTGCCCTGTTGTGTGTCTCTGCACACGCTCTGTGCTTGTTCTCTGCCTCTTGTCCCATGCCTTGTCTAGTGTTGTCTTTTGCGTCATGTTTTGTTCTTGCTATGCTTTGCCTTATAGTCCTTCCTATGTTCTCTGCTTTTGCCTGTTTTTTGCCATGTCTTGTCCTTGCTATTCTTGGACATGTAGTACTTCGTATGTTCTCTGCCTTTGCCTGTTTCGCCATGTCTGGCCTTTGCTATTCTGAGCCTTGTAGTACCTCCACGTTCTCTGTCTCTGCCTGGTTTTCCTTACTCTGCCCTATGGTGCTCTCTTGCACATTTCCAGGCTAGTCTCAAGGCTCTGCCTTGACCCGCTCTGGGCTTCGGCCTACGCTCCGCTGCTAGTCCTATACTCTCTCTGACCGGCTCTGTGCTTCTGCCTATGTTCCGCTCCTTGTTCTGTGCCTTGCCTTGCTTCTTGCTTTGCTTTGTTTCTTCGAGTGCCCTTTGCACACGCCTGGCCTTTCTAGCCTCCTGTCTGTGCCTCAGCCGTGCCCGCCTGCTTGTGCATCAGCCGTGCTCGTCAGCCAGTGACAGCTGTGTCGCCTGTTATGCCTCTGCCTGGTTCGCCTCAGTCTTGCCCAGCTGTCTGTGCCTCAGTCCGATCAGCTAGCCAGTGCCTCAGCTATGCTCTCTGTGCTTCCTTGCACCCACGCTGTCTGCACTGGGCATTGCGTGCCTTCTTAGCACGCGCAGGCCATAGCCTGCTCCTTGGCATACCTCCCCGTGCTACTCTAAAAGTACGCACAGGTCTTGACATGTACCCTATCGTGCCCTCTTGCACGTACAGGCTCTAGCCTGAACCATGTCGTGCCCTCTTGCAGGTATAGGCCCTAGCGTGAACCCTGTCATGCCCTCTTGCACGCACAGGCCCTAGCCCGAACCCTGGCATGTCTCCTAGCACGCGCAGTCCCTTGCCTTAGCCTGAACCCTGGCGTGCCTCCTAGCACTTGCAGGCCCTTGCCTTAGCCTGAACCCTGGCGTGCCCTTCTGCACATGCAGGATCTCAGACTTTGAACCCTGGCGTGTTCCCTACACACGCACCGTGTCTTGTACTTTGAACTTTGTACCTTGGCGTGTCCCCTACACTTGCACCTTGCCCCTGGTGTGCCCCTAGCACACACCCTGCCTGGAACCTTGCCTTGGACCTTGGTGTGTTCCCTAACACGCACCCTGTCTCGACCTCTGTCGTGCCTCCTTGCCTGAACCCTGCTTTGCCTGCCGGATGCCCGGTACCTGCCAGAGAGCGTAAGCCTGACGACAGCGGCCTGATGTCCAGAGATGATGTCCGCAGCCTGATGCCCTGATCCTGTTGATTGTTGCCAGCTGTCTGGAGTCCGATGCCATCGAGCCCTTGCCTGTACCCAGGCGTGCCACCTGGCACGTACCATGCCATGGACCTTGGCGTGCCCATGCACGCACCTTGCTGTGTTTTTCCTGTTATCACGTTTTGCACCTGATGTTACCCTGAGTTCGCCTTAAGATACCTTGAATTCATGTCTTGCCTTGTTTCCTGCACATCCTTTGTCATCAGACACTCTCACTTAGTGTCTACCTGAGCCGGCCGTCTGGTTCCAGCAGTCATGGTGGCTCACCCCCTTGGTCTTGCCCCTGACACTCCCTGTATAGGGGGTGGTTCCTCACAAGGTCAGCTCGCCCTAGGTGCCACGACCCAGAGGGTCCACTCTAAAGAAAACGACTCAGAGTAAGCTGACTTCGTCATAAATATAAAGATAAAAGCAGCTTAAAAAACAGTGATGGATAATAAAATATATGGAAAAGTGTTTGTTGTGAAGTGTATACACTCATAAAAAAGGTTTTCATTAAAATATAGAAATATAAATACGGTAAGTAAATCAGTATTAGGATGTGTAACAAAGAGATATGATAATTTATTAAGAAAATGTAATGAACAATGAATGAAGTAAATAATCGTGAATGAAGTTGTTATTAAAAATATAATTAAATCCCAGAACCTGATATACTCTAGTTCCCGATATATATGGGCTTATACACTGCTCAAAAAAATAAATGGAACACTAAAATACCACATCCTAGATATCTCTGAATGAAATATTCCAGTTGCAAATTTTTATTCATTGCATAGTGGAATGTGTTCAGAACAATAAAACATATCAATTATCAATGTAAATCAAAATGAATATCCCATGGATGTCTGGATTTGGAATGATACTCAAAATCAAAGTGGAAAATAAAATTACAGGCTGATCCAACTTTAGTGGAAATGTATCATGATAAGGAAAAGATGTTCAGTAGTGTGTGTGGCCTCCACCTGCCTGTATGACCTCCATACAATGCCTGGGCATGCTCCTGATGAGGCGGCAGATGGTCTCCTGAGGGATCTCCCAGGCTTGGACTAAAGCATCCTCCAACTCCTGGACAGTCTGTGGTGCAACGTGATGGTGGATGGAGCGAGACATGATGTCCCAGATGCGCTCAATTGGATTCAGGTCTGAGGAACGTGCAGGCCAGTACCTAGCTTCAATGCCTTTATCTTGCAGGAACTGCTGACACACTCCAGCCACATGAGGTCTGGCATTGTGCCACATTAGGAACCCAGGGCCAACCGCACCAGCATATGGTCTCATAAGGGGTCTGAGGTCTCATCTCGGTACCTAATGGCAGTCAGGCTACCTCTGGTGAGCACATGGAGGGCTGTGCAGCTCTCCAAAGAAAAGCCACTTCAAACCATTTCTGACCCACTGCCAAACCGGTCATGCTGAAGGATGTTGCAGGCAGCAGATCGCTCTCCATGGCGTCTCCAGTCTCTGTCACGTCTGTCACATGTGCTCAGTGTGAACCTGCTTTCATCTGTGAAGAGCACAGGGTGCCAGAGGCGAATTTGCCAATCCTGGTGTTCTGTGGCAAATGCCAAGCATCCTGCATGTTGTTGGACTGTGAGCACAACCCCATCTGTGGACGTTGGGCACTCAGACCATCCTCATGGAGTCGATTTCTAACCATTTGTGCAGACACATGCACATTTGTGGCCTGCTGGAGGTCATTTTGCAGGGCTCTGGCAGTGCTCCTCCTGTTCCTCCTTGCACAAAGGCAGAGGTAGCGGTCCTGCAGCTGGGTTGTTGCCCTGCTACGGCCCCCTCCATGTCTCCTGGTATACTGGCCTGTCTCCTGATAGCGCCTCCATCCTCTGGATACTACGCTGACAGACACAGCAAACCTTCTTGCCACAGCTCGCATTGATGTGCCATCCTGGATGAGCTGCACTACCTGAGTAACTTGTGCGGGTTGTAGAGTCCATCTCATGCTACCATGAGTGTGAAAGCGCAACCAACATTCAAAAGTGACCAAAACATCAGCCAGAAAGCATTGGTACTGAGATGTGATCTGTGGTCCCCACCTGCAGAACCACTCCTTTATTGAGGGTGTCTTGATAATTGCCAATAATTTCCATCTGTTGTCTATTCCATTTGCACAAGAGCATGTGAAATTGATTGTCATCAGTGTTGCTTTCTAAGTGGACAGGTTGATGTCACAGAAGTTTGATTTACTTGGAGTTATATTCTGTTGTTTAATCAGCATAAACCGTGGCAGCATGAGGAAAACAGAACATTCTTACAGCAGACAACAATGAATCTTCATAGTGGAGCTCTGCACCTTTAGCCCTGTGGTCACACAGGCTATGCTTTATCTAGCCATCAGGCTATACAGTCTCTCAGTTAATCTTCCCTGTCTGGGTTACCTTTTAGCTGCTTCACACTTCAGACGTTCATTCCCTCTCCTTGGAACTGTCTGCCATTATACACAGCGAGTGAAAAAGACCAGCTCACCTGTCCTGGCTAATGGCGATGCAAGGAGGCTCGGATTCCGTGTAAACACACGTGAAAACGGTCCAAAAGAAAAAAATATCCAGCTTCGAAACATGCAAAAAATTTATTGAAGGCATAAGAACAGAGATACACGGACAAGCCCCATCATAGCGGAGTAGCAATAGCAACGCGTTTCGAACAATAAGTTCTTTTTCCAAGCTACTTTCAAGTGAACACCATGCTGAATATATACCACCTCCCACCAATCACAGTTTAAACACACATGGTGCATAATAGCAATAAAATCAGTCATACAAAAACAGAAAAATATTAAAAACAAATCAGTATAAAATATACCAATTAAATATAAACGAATATAGATATATAGAGGATTCCAATGTAAAAAATATGCACATCAATTATGGAACATAATTTCCTTTCGTGCATTCAGTCCATTTGGAACACAGGTTTTCAGCTGGAACATCCAGAAAGCTTCTCTGGTCACTAGACGTCTTTTAAAATCCCCATCTCTTGATGGAACACATACTTTCTCAAATCCGACCGCTTGAAGTGAAGAAATATTCCTTTGATGTTGAGAAATAAAATGTTTAGAGGAAAAGGACATGTCCGATTTAGAACTGCCAAGAGAGATTATATCGGTTATATGCTCTGAAATTCTCACTTTCAGTTTTCTCGTGGTGTTTTAGGTAGAAAACATTTCTCACATTAAGAACATGAAAAAGGTTTATCCCCTGTGTGAATTTTTTGGTGACTAAGAAAGATGATTTCTTCACAAAACATTTCCCACATTCTGAACAGGAAAAAGGCTTCTCCCCTGTGTGAGTTCTTTGGTGCTTAATCAAATTTGATTTCTGGGTAAAACATTTCCCACATTCTGAACAGGAAAAAGGCTTCTCCCCTGTGTGAGTTGTTTGGTGCTTAACCAAATCTGATTTCTTTGTAAAACATTTCCCACATTCTGAACAGGAAAAAAGCTTCTCCCCTGTGTGAGTTCTATGGTGCTTAACACAATCTGATTTATTGCTAAAACATTTCCCACATTCTGTGCAGGAAAAAGGCTTCTCCCCTGTGTGAGTTCTATGGTGCTTAACCAAATCTGATTTCTGGCTAAAACATTTCCCACATTCTGAACATGAATATGGCTTCTCTCCTGTGTGAATTCTCTCATGTGCAACAAGATGTGAATTCTGAGTAAAACATTTCTGACATTCTGAACATGAATATGGCTTCATTGCTGTGTGAATTCTCTCATGTGTAACAAGATGTGAATTCTGAGTAAAACATTTCCCACATTCTGAACAGGAAAATCTATTCTCTGTTATGTCAATTTTTTCATGTTTAAGAAAAGTCTTTTCAAGAAAATTATTTCCATATTCTGAATATGAAAATGGCTCCTTTCCTTTAGAATCAATTATTTTTTTAATGCTTATATCGTGACTTTGATTTTCCTTAGTAGTTGGTAATGAACCAAAAGATGGGACCGGTTTCATAGGATCAGATGACAGATCTTTGCTATGAAGGGATGATGGTATATCTGGAGTAACAGCATTAACTTCAGTTGTATCCTGTGAGAGCTCAAGATCATCAGATTTAAAAATTGAAGATGTCAGCGTTCCCTCTGATCTCCTGGTGCAATCATCTGCTAAAAATAAAACCAATTAATAATTTTGAATAAAATATCCTCAAATTTTATACTTTTGAACATTTCTACTTAAGCTGTCCATAAAAAATACAAGCTTTTTAAGAAATATTGAAGTATTCACCAAGACAATGACAGTTCACAGTCTAATCGAAAGCCTCATAGCATGAACCAGTGCATCATGGTGTTCAATGGTTTGTTCATTCTGCCTCCCAAACATGGAACAAAAAGCCAACAAACAATGTTATATAGGTGAAAATTATACCAATAAAACTTCTACTCATCTCACGGAAACACAAGAAACCACTAAGATCCATCATCTGTCAGAGGAAAACCAAAAGGTTTCCACAATATTTGTGGCTCAAAAGCTCTTGAAAAGCAACATGGCTTCCATAAACCAATCCAGCAACATCTGCTCTCCCAAAGTCAAATATCCACTCTCTTCTGAGCCTTGTAGTGCGCCCAAACCATATTTAGCATCCATATATGTGGCATTACTATAGTGAGAAGAACCCACTTAATTTACGGTGTGTGTTTCCTGGAGCACAATCTGGGCATTATGTGTTGGATAATAAAATGGCAAATGTGCAATTTTCATGTTGCAACATCCAGTGCGAGCTAATTTCCGTAAAGTGTCACTACTCCCATAGGATAATTCACTGAGGGTTATAATTTCCATAATGGAGTCACTTTATGGGGATTTCTACTGCTTCAGTTCCCTGTAATTGTGTTATATTAGGGCATCTGCAGATGGTGTGTCCCCTCTCCACTGGAATCTGCTCCTGCGATGTTTGATTCTATCACCAAGCAGCGCCTTATTTATTGTGCAGGCGTTGCTGGTAATAGAAGAGACGTTGAAACCAGAAGCTCTGGGTGGCGCTGGCTCTGTCCAGCCACTAAGATTAGGGTGCCTGAGACCAGTAGTTTCATCCAGCCTGGCAGTATGGGTTTGTGTGCTGTCCAGCAATCTGGTAGCAATCTGCTACCTGCTTAAGCCAATTAGAAAGCACCAAACCCTACTAAAGCTTGAAGCCTATTCCCGGAATCTGCCAGATACAGCCTTGTTCTCCTCTGGTTCAGTCCTCTGTGCTCAGCTGGTGTATTTGTTTCCTGGTATAATCCCAGCCCGCTTACTGACTACACTTACTTACACTTACACACTTACACACTGACTGCACACAACGCAAACACGCTTTCTTCAGCGCTGCTCGAGGTGTGCAGAGCGGCAGTGGAGAAAATCTCTCTTAGCAGAAGACTTCATCCACTATAAGTTCATGCTCAAAACCTATAACTCTGCCCTTCATCTGGCCAAACAATCCTACTTCACCACCCTCATCACCTCACTATCCAACAACCCAAGACGACTTTTTGAAACCTTAAACTCCCTCCTGAAACCTAAAGTACAGGCCCCCATCACCAACCTCAGCGGTGAGGATCTGGCCACTTATTTCCTAGAAAAAATCAACCACATCCATCAGGATATCTCAGCCCTATCTCCTCAGTGCCTGGATCCCCTTCCCTGCCGCACCTCAAGCTCACTAGACATCTTTGAGCCTGTTTCAGAAGAAGAAGTTTCCAAGCTCCTCGCTTCTGCTCGGCCTACAACCTGCAACAGTGACCCTATTCCTTCACAGCTCCTGCAGTCTCTCTCACCAGTGGTCACCACTCACCTGACTAAAATATTTAACCTCTCTCTTTCTTCAGGTATATTTCCCTCCTCATTTAAACATGCCATCATAACCCCTTTACTTAAAAAGCCATCCCTGGACCAGAACTGCACTGCTAACTACAGACCTGTCTCTAACCTTCCCTTCATCTCTAAACTCCTGGAACGCCTGGTCCACTCCCGTCTAATCCGCTATCTCTCGGATAACTCTCTTCTCGACCCCTTACAATCTGGTTTCCGCTCTTTACACTCTACTGAAACTGCCCTCACTAAAGTCTCTAATGATTTAATAACAGCTAAATCGAAAGGTCATTGCTCCCTGCTGATTCTCCTGGATCTCTCTGCCGCATTTGACACTGTGGATCACCAGCTCCTCCTCACTATGCTCCGCTCTATAGGCCTCAAGGACACGGCCCTCTCCTGGTTCTCCTCCTACCTCTCTGACCGCTCCTTCACTGTATCTTTTTCCGGCTCCTCTTCCTCTTCTCGTCCCCTTACTATCGGGGTCCCGCAGGGCTCAGTCCTAGGCCCCCTCCTCTTCTCTTTATACACTGCCCCTATTGGACAAACAATCAGCAGATTTGGGTTCCAGTATCATCTCTATGCTGATGACACCCAATTATACACTTCTTCCCCTGACATCACCCCTACCCTAATTCAAAATACCAAGGATTGTCTGTCTGCTGTCTCTAGCATCATGTCCTCCCTCTATCTGAAACTAAATCTCTCTAAAACTGAACTTCTTGTGTTTCTCCCCTCTACTAACCTCACTCTACCTAACATCGAAATAACCCTGGAGGGTTCAACCATAACTCCCAAGCAGCATGCCCGCTGTCTTGGGGTCATATTCGACACTGAACTTTCCTTTACTCCGTACATCCGATCACTCAGTCGCTCTTGTCACCTGCATCTTAAAAACATCTCCAGAATCCGACCTTTTCTCACCTTTGAAACTGCTAAGACTCTTACTGTCGCTCTTATTCATTCTCGCCTGGACTACTGCAACTCTCTTCTGATCGGTCTCCCTCTTACCAAACTTTCTCCTTTCCAATCCATCTTGAATGCGGCAGCCAGGGTCATATTTCTGTCCAGCCGCTTCACCGATGCCTCCATCTTGTGCCAGTCATTACACTGGCTACCTATTCGCTACAGGGTCCAGTATAAACTCATCTCTCTCACCCACAAAGCTCTCCACTGTTCTGCACCGCCTTATATCTCCTCTCTCATCTCTGTCTATCGCCCTACACGTGCCCTCCGTTCTACAAATGACCTAAGACTAACATCCCCCGTAATCCGAACCTCGCACCTCCGCCTCCAAGACTTCTCTCGTGCTGCTCCAGCTCTCTGGAATGCACTTCCCCAGGCGATCAGACTGATACCTAGCCCTGACCTATTCAAGCGCGCTTTGAAAACCCATCTCTTCAAACAAGCCTACCACATCAACTACCCAGCAAGCTAACTTTGCCCTGTTCCCTCCTTCCAAATATTATTCTGAATCTGCACCCTACTATTCATCTGTCTCCACACCCTTCATGCACATGATAACTGCACTTGATACTTGTCTATTGCACTTAAACACACGGGCTGATGACCGGATCATGCAGCTTTATATGAAAATCCCTATTATAATTGCCAGACCTGAATTAACAAGCACTTTCCACCTGCTGTGTCCCCCCATTTCCTTGTAGATTGTAAGCTTGCGAGCAGGGACCTCACTCCTAATGTCACTGTTTGAATTGTCTTAACTTGTATTGAATTTATTGTCTGTACATGTCCCCGCTTAATTGTAAAGTGCTGCGGAATATGTTGGCGCTATATAAATAAAAATTATTATTATTATTATTACACTTGTGTCTTCTGATTTTCTACTTTCTCTGCTCTCCTGGTTATGGCCAACTACCTGACTATTCTTCTTGCCATCTCACTCCACAGAATAGCAGGTAACACAATGGCCCAGATCCATGTAATGGTGTTAGATGAGCATGGCAGTCACTGGGATCTGGAAAATAGAGTAGATAGAGCCAAGCCTTCTTGTGGTGGCCATCTTTTGATCTGCCAGGTGATCACTAACAGTGCTCCCAATACATCGTGTCTGCAAACTATTCCATCAAGGTCTGTGTACGAATAGCTAAATGGCGCTCCTTCCTTTCTTACCCTACCATGTGCCCAGAAAGTAGTGTACAACCATATATAGGGGATTGTTGGATTCAAGAGACATTGGGAAATAATTTGTAAGGTCCATTTGTTTCCTATTATCCTGGTGAACACTCTCTGGGTAATTAGAGTATGAGGCTCAGTGGCTCTTGGCAATCTAAACTATCGTAAGTGCCAATATTTTCCATCAGATGAGTTTCAAGAAGAAATATTAGACATTCAGAGAGCATTTTTATAATAGTGCAGAGCTGAGGTGTCTTAAATTTAGATCTCAGGCATTTGGCAGAGGTACTGGAGATATAATTTTAAAGGCTACCAGGTAGTGGCAGACTCACATAAGTGAGGCAGGCCGATCCCACAATCATCACTCTACCATACAAAATGAACCTGTACAAAAAGAACTAGAATAAAAAACATGTTACCGTTTTTTGGACTATAAGACTTTCCTGATTATAAGACGCACCCCAAATTTTGAGGAGAAAAATAGGAATTTTTTTTTTAATAACATGGTGGCGCTTCTTTTAATCCATGCGTCTTATTGCTGTGGTGAAGTGGGGTCATAGTGTCGCTGCTGGAGGAGGCAGTAGTGGGGTGCTGCTGCTGCCGCTGCCCGGGGTTGCCACCGTTGCTGCTGCCTGGGGTGTCCGCCGCTGTGGGGGGACTCTGTCAACATTTTGTGAAATGCCAGAGCCCCCGCATGTCCTGTGCGGTGGACTCTGTAAACATGGCTGCCGGGGGGCGGCGCATGCGCTGATGGCGATTTCGGTATCAAGATCTCAGGATATGAAATTTCAGCCCTGAAATTAGATCTCAGGACTCTAGGAAGCCATTAGCATCATTACCCTCCGCTTTCTCTTACAGGCCCATCATAATATTTTTCTTCAAGTGATCTTCTAACTTGCCAGCACATTCTACGTACGCTGTCATTTGGCTTTATAGTTTACAGATCTGGGCAGGTAACATCAGCATTTTAAAGTAGATGGATCCTCCAGGTTGTAAGTTCTATAGAAAAGGGCTTTCAATGCCCAAAGTCATTTGAACAGTTTTGGGTGGAGGAGAATGTTGTGGTCTAGAGGCAAAATGGTGATCATGGTAATACGGCCGGACTACACCACCGATAAAGCAGCCACAGCCGGTGACTGAGAGGAATCTGTGACTTCTCTGCATTCAGTGGTTACTACTCACCTGGGTAGTCATATGTGGGAATCTCCTCTTTACACCACTCATCACCCCTCACATATGTCTCTGTAGTATTAATATGGGTCAGATCTTCACCCTGAAACAAATATTGTAAAAGTCACCGACAGATGGAGAAGTCCCATCTATGATCAGCTCTAATCCTGCCATCTCCACCGTTCTCATTAAACAAGTTGTTGAAATATGTTTGGTACAAAAACTCATTCCTGTCTATGAGCGTTTAGTTGCTAAATTTGTAAACTATTTATAAAGCTTAAAAAAAACTCCCAGAGGCTCAAACAGGAAGAGCGTGTGACTGTATTTCCTGTTTTCCTGCTGTGTCTGTGTATGAGAGAAGCAGCCTGCTGTAGATACTGCACAGATAGAGACACACAAATGATTTATTCCTGATCTATTAAGCTTACAAGAGACAAAAAAACTGACTGGCACATCCAGACTAATGTGAATAGGTGCATACCAAGAGGAGCTACCCCCATATACAATATACAAAGAATGGTTGCACTCTATCATGCTAAGGCATGTCAATGTGGAATATATGTAATTAGAATTGCAATACAGCTTTAGAATTATAGAAAAAATATATGAGACTCTTAGCATAAAATTTGGCCAAATATCTGCCCACCAGCCATCAGATTTGAGGCCGCCTTGACGTTGGCTGGTGGGCAGATAATATTTGGCCAAATTTTATGCTAAGAGTCTCATATATTTTTTCTATAATTCTAAAGCTGTATTGCTATTCTAATTACATATATTCCACATTGACATGCCTTAACATGATAGAGTGCAACCATTCTTTGTATAATATATATGATCTATTAAGCTTATCATACAGTTAGGTCCATACATATTTGGACAGAGACAACATTTTTCTAATTTTGGTTCTAGACATTACCACAATGAATTTTAAACAAAACAATTCAGATGCAGTAGAAGTTCAGACTTTCAGCTTTCATTTGAGTGTATCCACATTAAAACTGGATGAAGGGTTTAGGAGTTTCAGCTTCCAAATGCAAGCACCACACCTCAAATCAACTCTTTATCTGCTTATTTGAGAATGACATAATGAAGGGATTGCCCACACCTGTCCATGAAATAGCCTTGGAGTCAATTGTCCAATTACTTTTGGTCCCTTTAAAAACAGGGTGGCCCATGTTAAGGAGCTGAAACTCCTAAACCCTTCATCCAATGTTAATGTGGATACCCTCAAATGAAAGCTGAAAGTCTGAACTTCAACTGCATCTGAATTGTTTTGTTTAAAATTCATTGTGGTAATGTCTAGAACCAAAATTAGAAAAATATTGTCTCTGTCCAAATATATATGGACCTAACTGTATATTGCTCTTGATTGTTCCTGAAAAAACAAGTTCTGTTGTCACATGCTTGGAGAGAATCGTGAGTAATCCGCCAACAGGTTATGGGCCCAGAGTAACACAGCAACTATAGCCCAAAGCAAAAGCAGCACAGAGCAATAGAGAAGATGTCCACTAGCAGCAATCCTGTCAAGTTCTCAGTGCCAAGCCTCAAAAACCAGATATACCAGTCCTGGAAATTCAAGGGAAAGATGCTGTTAATAAGAGAAGATAGGTAGAAATACACTAAAGGGCATGTTACACTAAGCGATATCGCTAGCAATATCGCTATAACTTGTGACGTTATAGCGATATTGCTAGCGATATCGCTGTGTCTGATACTTACCTACGACCGGCTCCCCCGCTGGTTATCGCTGGTCGCGCGAGAACGTCCAGGACTGTTTCTCGTCGTCAGCTTCCTGCGGTGCTTCCTGTGGAGAGACCAGCGACGCGTGGAGCCGGGCGGGAGGACGCAGGATCGCCTGGTGTGACAGGTAAGTAGCGATCCCCGTCCCCAGCAATGTCGCTGGTGAGATCTGCCTGTGTGGCAGCTCACTAGCGACCACTTAGCGATGTACCAGCGATCCTGACCGCGTCATATCGCTGGTCGGGATCGCTGGTACATCGCTTAGTGTGACAGTACCTTAAGGATCAAGTGCCTCATCCATTATCAGATGATTGGCTAGAGAAGGATCAGAGAGCACAAAGCACGATCTCCCTCAGTGTAGATGATAATCAGATTGTGCATATACGCAAATGTGCAACTGCAAAAGAGATGTGGGATGAGTTACATAAAGTGCATGAAAGATTAAATCTCAGCAATAAGTTTTATCTCATGAGAAAGCTATATCAGTTTAAGCTAAGTGATGGACGTAATATGCAGGACTATATAAGAAAAACCCTATAGATTGTGGAGCGTCTCAGGAGTTTTGGAGAAGAAATTAAAGATTTTCATGCTGCTGCATTTCTATTAAGTGGTCTTCCAGAGAGTTATGACAGACTTGTGACTGCACTAGATGCACGGCCAGATGATGAGCTGACACTAGAGTATGTTAAAGGCACACTTTTGGATGAATTCAAGATAAAAACGCAGCATGTAAGCAGGATCCTTGCGGGCAGGATCCTCTCTCCTTCTGTACTTGTGTGCACCTTGTTTTGCTCATGTTTATTGTACTTGTCTATATTTACCCCTTTTCACATGTAAAGTGCCATGGAATAAATGGCGCTATAAAAATGTATAATAATAATAATAATAATAATAATAATAATAATTGCAGAGAGAAAGAACCATACTCTCTGTGAAAGTGGAAGAAGTATGTTGTTTGATGCGAGTCTACCTACAATGTATTGTGTAAAAGCCATCATGACAGCTTGCTATCTTTAAAACAGAGTGCCAGGTAAAGCCACAAATAAAACTCCATATGAGCTGTGGAACTGTGAGAAGCCTAACCTGAAGCACCTCAGGATATTTGGAAGCAAAACATTTGTGTATGTTTCCAAAGAAAAACGTTCCAAGTGGGAAACACACGCAAAGCAAGGAGTCCTGGTGGGCTATAGGGAAACTCAAAAGGGATACAGAATCCTACACCCAGAGACCAACACAGCAACAATCAGCAGAGATGTAGTGATTGATGAAAACTCTATCGCTCAAATTCCATGATGTTACACCAGTTGTTGAACCTAAGAAGCAAGAACAAGAATCTTAATCACCAAACCCACATGCCGTAATGGAAAACACTGAAGTGTAGATAAGCTCTGAAGCCACCAAGGAAGACACAGAAAAACCAAGTCAAGCTCCAGTCAGGAGATCAGAAAGGCCAAACAAAGGTATCCCAGCTAGATGACTTTCTTATATGGTCAGAACTCTTCCTGAACCAGAGCCACAGTCATGGCAAGAGATGCAAAAACTGCCAGTCCACAAGAAGCAGAAGTGGATAAATGCTGCTAATGATGGAGTCCCTTCACTAACTCCAGACATGGGAGCTTACTGAGCTACCACAAGGAAAAAGAGCTATCGGATGTAAGTGGGTCTTCAAAAAGAAATATGACTCAGAAGGTAGCGTTCACCGGTTTAAGGCAAGATTGGTCGCAAAAGGGTACTCGCAAAAGTATGGTGAAGATTATGATGCTACATTTTCTCCAGTTGTGAAGCAAGCCACATTCAGAACTTTAATGTCAGTAGCTGCAGTTCAACAGATGACAGTGAGACATTTTGACATCAAAACAGCCTTCCTACATGGTGACAATGATAAATCCACCTGAGGAAGGCAGCGATCCGCTGCCGAAACGCATAGAGGTCTAATAAAAGGCTGTTCACTATCTACTTATTGCAGTGTGCTCTATTGCCATAGTGCTCCTCAAACTGACCACATACCATTTTTTCCCTAAAAAATACATGGTGACATTGAAGAAGAGTTGTACATGAGCCAACCCAAGGGGTATATTAAAAAGGGTGATGAATTCCTTGCCTGAGGAGGTGGTGATGGCGATCTCAGTCGAGGGGTTCAAGAGAGGCCTGGATGTCTTCCTGGAGCGTAACAATATTGTGTCTTACAGTTATTAGGTTCTTTAGAAGGACGTAGATCTGGAGATTTATTCTGATGGAATATAGGCTGAACTGGATGGACACATGGCTTTTTTCGGCCTTGCTAACTATGTTACTTTGTTTAAGAGCACCTTGTTTGTAAAATGCAAAAGTCTTTCTATGGACTTAAGCAGTCGGCAAGAGCTTGGAACTCAAAAATGAACAAAGTCTTGATGGATGAAAGATCTAAAAGATCTCAAGCTGATCCATGTTTGTATATGAAAAATGTAGCAAAGGAGTGGATGTATGTTCTCCTATATGTAGACGATGTAATCATGTCTTATTAAGATGAAAAATAAATTGCAAAGCTAGGAGAAATTCCCAACCAGCACTTTGAGACTAAGAACCTTGGAAATATGACATATTATTTGGGAATCCAAATCCATAGATAGGAAGATGGGAGTTTTCTTCTCAACCAAAGCTCTAAAATTTCCACAATCCTAAACCAGTTTGGAATATTAGAAGCTAAAGGCTGAGAGTTACAGACAAGCAGTGGAGGAGCTTCTGTACTTAGCAACCACAACTTGTCTGGATATCACGGCCACAGTCGGAATTCTCTGTCGACGTGTAAGCAAGCCACGCCAGAGTGACTGGAATGCAATTAAGAGAATGCTTCAATATCTTAAAGAAACTCAAAGGTTAATGTTAAGATATCTGCATCAGGAGATCTCACACTCAAAGGTTATGTGGATGCAAATTGGAGATTCAAGTGATCGAAAATCAACAAGTGGTTACTTGTTCAAGTTAGGAGAAAATTCAATTTCTTAGTCCAGCAGAAAACAAGTGTCAGTTGCATTATCTTCTACAGAAGCAGAATATATGTCTGCTGCTTATGTAATTTGGTTGAAACAACTTTTGGAAGATTTCGGCAAGCCATTAGCTCAACCAACAGCTACCTTGCCAGCAGTAAGAAGATTAGTGCAAGGACTAAGCAATTTGATGTAAAACATCACCACTTACGTGACTTAGTAGAACGTGGTGTACTCCAGTTTGTTTATTGCGAGTCTGACAAGATGATAGCTGATGGCATGACAAAGCCATTATCAAGAGCCAAGTTTGTGGAATTCAGAACCGCAATGGGAAAAACAGGATAAGTAGTTGTTGAGTGGGGGTGTATGAGTGTTTAGTTGCTAGTTTTGTATGCTGTTTATAAAGTTTTAAAAAAAACTCTCAGAGGCTCACACAGGGAGAGCATGTGACTGTATTTCCTGTTGAGTCTGTGAATGAGAGAAGCAGCCTGCTGTAGATGCTGTACAGATAGAGACAAACAAATGATTTATTCCTGATCTATTAAGCTTATCATATATTTTTCCTGATTGTTCCTGAATAAGCAAGTTCTGTTGTCACACGCTTGGAGAGAATCGTGAGTAATCCGCTGCCAACACAAGTTCTGTGATGTATTAAGAGAAGTATAGAGTCTACATCACGTCAAATAATTATTCTCATCTTCTCCTTCTTGATCAGATCTCTTCTGGAACACTATGTCCAGTTCTGGGCATCAAAGTTAAAAAAAAACATTGACAAGCGAGAGCAAGTTCAGAGAAGAGCTACCAGGATGGTGAGATAAAACAAGACTGAGCACAAGACCTTCACAGCCGTCTACACATCATAGGGGAGATCTCCTGACTAGAGTTGAGCGAAACGGGTCGAAAAAATTCAAAAGTCGCCGACTTTTGACAAAGTCGGGTTTCATGAAACGAAACCCGACCCTAGGATGAGGTCGGCCACGAGGTCAGCGACTTACGCGCCAAAGTCGCGTTTCAAAAGTTTGTTTTGCGCTCTTTTTCAGCCAATCAGGATCCACGGACACTGTGGGCAACGTGATGACATAGGCACGGGTCACCACCATCTTTCAGAAGGGCATGCAAGTGATTGGCTTGCTTTGGTGGGCGTCACAGGGGGTATAAAAGGGCGTGCACGCCAACCGCCATCTTACTTCTGCCGATCTTAGCATAGGGAGAGGTTGCTGCTGATTCTGTAGGGAGAGCGTTAGGCAGGGAAGAAGACAGAAAAACTGCTTCTGCTGCTAGCGATTTGGCCTGAACAACACACCAGTCACTGTGTGTGCAGTGCAAGGGGAGGCTATATAGTGGTGTATCAGTGGTGTTGGTTGTTGGGCTGCCTTCTAAGGCTTCCTGACAGGCTGGCATTGCTGTTTACCCACTGCTCCGCAAACTGCTTTTTTAAAAGCAATCCAATCTCCCTTATCCTCTAGTCACTTTGGTCACAGCTGTGCCATCGAGCCTGTCACATAGCGCTCAGATATTCATTGGGCCTCAAACTGCTTTTTTAAAAGCAATCCCAATTTTTTTTTTTTGTCCTGCTGAGAAGAAAAAAAAACTGCTTCTGCTGCTGATAGCAATTTGGCCTGCACAACACACCAGTCACTGTGTGTGCAGTGCAAGGGGAGGCTATATTGTGGTGTATCAGTGGTGTTGGTTGTTGGGCTGCCTTTTAAGGCTTCCTGACAGGCTGGCATTGCTGTTTACCCACTGCTCCGCAAACTGCTTTTTTAAAAGCAATCCAATCTCCCTTATCCTCTAGTCACTTTGGTCACAGCTGTGCCATCGAGCCTGTCACATAGCGCTCAGATATTCATTGGGCCTCACACAATCCAAAAGTGTCCAGTGTCCAAAAGTGTGTGCAGAGATTCAAAATCTCCCTTATCCTCTAGTCACTTAGGTCACAGCTGTGCCATCGAGCCTGTCACATAGCGCTCAGATATTCATTGGGCCTCACACAATCCAAAAGTGTCCAGTGTCCAAAAGTGTGTGCAGAGATTCAAAATCTCACTTATCCTCTAGTCACTTAGGTCACAGCTGTGCCATCGAGCCTGTCTCATAGTGCTCAGATATTCATTGGGCCTCACACAATCCAAAAGTGTCCAGTGTCCAAATGTGTGTGCAGAGATTCAAAATCTCCCTTATCCTCTAGTCACTTAGGTCACAGCTGTGCCATCGAGCCTGTCACATAGCGTTCAGATATTCATTGGGCCTCACACAATCCAAAAGTGTCCAGTGTCCAAAAGTGTGTGCAGAGATTCAAAATCTCACTTATCCTCTAGTCACTTAGGTCACAGCTGTGCCATCGAGCCTGTCACATGGCGCTCAGATATTCATTGGGCCTCACACAATCCAAAAGTGTCCAGTGTCCAAAAGTGTGTGCAGAGATTCAAAATCTCACTTATCCTCTAGTTACTTAGGTCACAGCTGTGCCATCGAGCCTGTCACATAGCGCTCAGATATCAGTGGGCCTCACACAATCCAAAAGTGTCCAGTGTCCAAAAGTGTGTGCAGAGATTCAAAATCTCACTTATCCTCTAGTCACTTAGGTCACAGCTGTGCCATCGAGCCTGTCACATAGTGCTCAGATATCAGTGGGCCTCACACAATCCAAAAGTGTCCAGTGTCCAAAAGTGTGTGCAGAGATTCAAAATCTCACTTATCCTCTAGTCACTTAGGTCACAGCTGTGCCATCGAGCCTGTCACATAGCGCTCAGATATCAGTGGGCCTCACACAATCTAAAAGTGTCCAGTGTCCAAAAGTGTGTGCAGAGATTCAAAATCTCACTTATCCTCTAGTCACTTAGGTCACAGCTGTGCCATCGAGCCTGTCACATAGCGCTCAGATATCAGTGGGCCTCACACAATCCAAAAGTGTCCAGTGTCCAAAAGTGTGTGCAGAGATTCAAAATCTCACTTATCCTCTAGTCACTTAGGTCACAGCTGTGCCATCGAGCCTGTCACATAGCGCTCAGATATCAGTGGGCCTCACACAATCCAAAAGTGTCCAGTGTTCCAAAAGTGTGTGCAGAGATTCAAAATCTCACTTAACCTCTAGTCACTTAGGTCACAGCTGTGCCATCGAGCCTGTCACATAGCGCTCAGATATCAGTGGGCCTCACACAATCCAAAAGTGTCCAGTGTCCAAAAGTGTGTGCAGAGATTCAAAATCTCACTTATCCTCTAGTCACTTAGGTCACAGCTGTGCCATCGAGCCTGTCACATAGCGCTCAGATATTCATTGGGCCTCACACAATCCAAAAGTGTCCAGTGTCCAAAAGTGTGTGCAGAGATTCAAAATCTCACTTATCCTCTAGTCACTTAGGTCACAGCTGTGCCATCGAGCCTGTCTCATAGTGCTCAGATATTCATTGGGCCTCACACAATCCAAAAGTGTCCAGTGTCCAAAAGTGTGTGCAGAGATTCAAAATCTCCCTTATCCTCTAGTCACTTAGGTCACAGCTGTGCCATCGAGCCTGTCACATAGCGCTCAGATATTCATTGGGCCTCACACAATCCAAAAGTGTCCAGTGTCCAAAAGTGTGTGCAGAAATTCAAAATCTCCCCTGTCCTATAGACACCTTGTACCTTGTTTTACATACTATATAGTTTGTTGGATTTTGTCTACATTTCTACCAAAAATGAGGAAGGCTGGTGGAAGAGGCCGTGGAATTGGGCGGGGGTTGGCAGCTGGTAATGATGGTATTGGTGGTGGATCTGATGGTAGTGGCAAGAGCAAAATAGGACCGAATGCAGGAGGTGTTGAGCCTGCGTCATCGTCTGGCTACATAAGGCCTCGAACGCTTAGTTTTCTAGGAGTTGGCAAACCGCTTTTAAAGCCAGAGCATCAGGAAAAGGTTTTGTCTTACATTGCTGACTCAGCCTCCAGCTCTATCGCCTCCTCTTCTTCAGTTGTAAAAAGTAAAAGCACTGAGTCGTCATTGGAGGCTCATGTTCATGAACCACACCTTTCCTTGTGTCCTTCACCTCAACCAAGATTGAAGGATGACGCAGGCCATACTACTGATTACTCCATGGAGCTGTTTTCACATACCATGCCTGGATTATCAAGTGAAATGGTGAATTACCCAGGCCAAGATGAATCTGACATGGAGTGCACTGATGCACAGCCGCTGATGGATGATTCTGCTGGTACATTCACTCAGAGCACTACATTGTCCTCGCAGTGTACAGAGCCAGATTCTGACCCTGATGAGACTCAGGTGCCCCTTCCCGCACACTATACCACCATACACGGTGACACAGAGGAAGGTGCACATGACATAGAAGAGGAGGTGATGGATGACCCAGTTGTTGACCCAGATTGGCATCCATTGGGGGAAGAGGGTGCTGCTTCCAATAGCTCAGATGAGGAGCATCCACAGCAGACATCGACATCGCAACAGCTGTTATCTGGCAGGCCCGGAGCACTCCAAAGACAGGTTCCAAACATCAAAAGAGTTGCTGGACAGCTTGTCCAGAGGGTCAAAAGATCACAGCGTGCTAGGCCGCAAAATGTCTGCCAAAGTAGGAAGAGTGCAGTGTGGCACTTTTTTGAACAAAATCCTCATGATCAGGCCAAGGTTATCTGTAAGAAGTGCGCAAAGACCTTTAGCCGAGGGAAAAATCTGAAAAATTTGAATACCAGTTGCATGCTTAGACATTTAACCAGCATGCACTTGCAAGCGTGGACACAACACCAAACCTCAAGTGCCACATGTGCAACTGATCACAACGAAGGTAGTCAGCAACGCTACATTGTTTCCCCCACTGTAAGCCCACCGGTTAGCACAGCAGCAAATGTTGAGGTGTCGTTGCAAGGCCACAGCAGTCAGGGAATCCCACTGTTATATCAACGAAAGACTGATTCTAGGCCATCAGAAAGAACACCAACTCCATCACCATCATCAACCCTCTCTCAGTCCGCCCTGTCCACCGCTACTTCCACCATATGCAGCTCTCAAGTCCAGCTCACCCTCCCAGACACTATGAGTAGGTCAAGAAAGTACTCAGTCTCTCATCCGCGTACACTGGGTTTGAATGCCCACATTGCCAAACTAATCTCGTTTGAGTTGATGCCGTTTCGGTTGGTGGAAAGCACAGCTTTCCGCGAACTCATGGCCTATGCAGTACCCCGCTATGACCTACGCAGTCGCCACTTCTTCTCTCGCAAAGCCATCCCAGCCCTCCACCATCATGTGAAAGACCGCATTGTCCATGCACTCAAGCAGTCAGTGAGCGGAAAGGTGAAACTCACTACTGATGCATGGTCCAGTCGGCATGGCCAGGGCCGTTACGTGTCCATCACTGCGCACTGGGTTAATGTGGTGGATGCAGGGTCCACAGGGGACAGCGGTGGTGAGACAGTGCTGCCTAGCCCACGGTATAGGAAACAGTTGGCTGTAGGCGTTCCACCCTCCTCCTCCACCTCCTCGAGAAGCGAAAGCTCGTCCACAGAGCGCTGTCGTACGAGCACTCCATCTGCAGCTGCCACTGTTGCACACGATGTGTCCCCCCATCGAGCAGCTAGTGGAAAGCGTCAGCAGGCTGTGTTGCAGATGATGTGTTTGGGCAACAGACACACCGCCGAGGTGCTGGCCGAGTACTTGAAGCGACAAACTGAGTCATGGCTGGGCAGTGTACATCTTGAGGCAGGCAAGGTAGTTAGTGATAACGGCCGTAATTTTGTGGCAGCCATAGCCCTTTCAAAACTCAGCCACATACCTTGCTTGGCTCACACCTTGAACCTGGTGGTGCAGTGCTTCCTCAAAAATTATCCGGAGTTAACAGCCCTGCTCCAGAAGGTGCGAAGACTGTGCGCGCACATCCGCCGGTTGCCTGTACACTCCGTTCGTATGCAGAAGCTGCAGCGATTGCTCCACCTTCCCAACCACCGCCTCATTATCGACATTGCAACAAGGTGGAACTCCACCCTGCACATGGTGGAACGGCTGTGCGAGCAGAGGCAGGCCATAATGCATTTGTGGGAGGATACACGGCCAGGCACTTTGAGAGCAGACATGGAGTTGACAGGTGTGCAGTGGTCGAAGCTGAAAGACCTCTGTAAAGTCCTTCAGTGTTTTGAGGAATGCACACGGCTGGTAAGCGCAGACGACGCCATCCTAAGCATGAGCATCCCACTTATGCGTTTGCTCATGCAAACTTTGACGCACCTTAAGGAGCAGGCGTCTGCAGCCAATGTTGATGAGGAGGAAGAGGAGGAGGGAATCCTTGATGACATTCAGCCATTGTCTGCTCAGGGACCTCTCCTGGACGAGGTGGAGGAAGAAGAGGAGGAGGGCTCGCTTGCCCTGCTGCTAGTGTGCTATCCGAAAGAGTCTTCAGTGCTGCTGGATCAATCCTGACAGAAAAAAGGACCCGTCTGTCGACCCAAAATGTTGATGATCTAACCTTCATTAAAATGAACCATGCATGGGTTTCAAAGGATTTTGTCCCACTTTCCCCTGCTGACCCATAGTTTGCCAGAAAAATGGCTCGCTTTTGTCTTCCTCTTCCTCGGACTTCTCCAATTCCTCCATTTGCAGCTGCTGAATGTCTAACATCAACATATGCCATTTTTTCCACCTCCCTAACTGGGCTGCCTCCCCCCACAGGGCCGGAGTCACCACCTGGCGCACGCACCCGTGCGAGTGCCGTTGCCCTGGACAGGTGGGTGGGCACACTCTTGGGCGATGGCACTGGCACAGGGTCCCTCATAGTACAATCAAGTGTTTCTGATGGTGGGGGTGCACACCCGCCGTCAGACACACCGGCATACTATGAGGGGCCCTGTGCCAGTACCGCCGCCCACGAGTGGGCCCCCCCTGCTGGCTCAGGGCCCCAGCACTTGCAATACTTACCTCTCCCTGCTCAACCGCTGTGTAGTCTAGGCTGTTAAATCCTTCACTGGGACTGCCACTACAAATTTGGTGAACTGATAGATGATGGTTAAGACATAGCTATGCCCTGTCCTGCTGGGCTCTATCTTCAGATGATCAATGGCTTCCATTTGTTGTGGACGTCGACTCACAATGAGATGCAGTGCCGGTTTTTCATCAGCTTTCACAGTTTTCCTACTCACAGACGTGTGACATTCCTGCCCACATTTTTAAATGTGCCCTCTCATGCCAATCCAATAGAATCGCCTACAGCCTGTGGCTTGTGTCTTTTGCACTCCAAAGTCACCTGACAGATCATGATAGGCAGTGAGGACCATGTCTACATCTCTTCTTGTGATCAAAATTTGATGGCGATGAGTAACGGTGATGGGATCAATGGTACTGCGATACAGCAACACTTTCTTCACAAAGAACTGTTTTCGCTGTCTCCACACACAAAGTAATTGAGGGTCAGCATCACCTCTGAGAATTCTCCTGGGAGTTTTTCCCGTGATTAGTAATTCCTAAATTTCTGCAATCACTCGACTTTATGTCTGTACTTTTATCCATCTTGTTTCCTCTTGCGGAGAGTCTGGACTGTCTTACTGAGACAGAAATATATATGAAGATTTAAAAATACCCCAACAGTGTATACTGGTGTACGCTTCAAAAACATTTCCTTTTTTCTACTTTTTAGATTGTTGTCTAATCCATACTGAGGCTGTGAGTGTCTTTGTCGTACTCCGGAAATAAACACGGAGATTTTAAATGTTTAAACTCTGCTATATATACCTGTTATCCGGAGATACTGTACCCTTTCTCAACTTTCTGCAATCTTGTCGAATCCATACTGTGCCTGAGACCGTCTGAGTCTGCCTCCTGATTACAGATGAGTGGTGTTTGAGTGGAACTGTTGGCCAAGTTCAAATTCTAGCTGTTTTGGGCGGTGTTAGATCCGTTCATCGAACTACAACACTTTGATTAAAATTCGGCTGTTCGAGTTTCCATTCGAGAACGTTTCGTTAAACAAAAGCGTATCTTTTTTTCATATTAATAATGGTTTTCAATGATAATAGACAGTTTTAGGGCATAGTAGCGGTGTCTGGTAGTCAGCGGTGTACTACACCTGTGAAGGAGCTACACTGTGTGTGTTTCTAATAATTTTTTAATATTGTCCTGAAAATCCCTTTGGGCCTAGTAACTGTGTCTGCTACTCAGAAGAGGAGCCCACCCGTGAACCGAGCTATGCCGCCTGTTTATGAAAGAACCAGTTTTTGACTGCATTTACACCACTTAATACTTAGGGCCTAGTAACTGTGTATGCTACTCAGCAGAGTTGGCCACCCGTGAACCAAGCTATGCCGCCTGTTTATGTAAGAACTGTGTGCTACTCAGCAGAGGAGCCCAGCTGTTAAGCAAGCTACAGCACCTGTGGTTTGGGCACTTAATTTTTTCACATTCTTTCTGGAATGCCGTTTAGGCCTAATTCCGGAATTACGGTTGACCTGCACTTACTGGGAAATGCTTGTTCGTGGGGAAGAATTGTAATCCCAGATCCACATCACTAACGGGGTTCAGCGTGTTATCCGCACCTGTAAGCGATACACGCTGGTCCTTTCATTGTAGCACGCGTGCAGCCCCGGACATGTAAGGGCATGACAGACCTGTTATTGGCCGATCTCGCGTGCCAGAGCCTTGCGTGTCCCTCTAGTAAGCTGGACGCGGACCGCGGGGGGCATGCCTGAGTCTCGTTCGTTAACGGAATTAAGCTTGCAATCTGTGCAGCTTTTTTGTGGATGGCATGGTTGAAGTTGCCCATGTTGAGTCCAATTAAGCCGCAGGCTCCACTCCTGGTGGTGCCCTTCTGGACATTCCTTTAAGGCTCAGCTTTGCAACCATATTGCCCCCGGAAACCAAACACTATTCCTGACAGTGACATTCTGGTCAAAGAGCGCGATGACATCACGTCTGTACGCCCTCTGCCTAAACAGTGCAAGTGCAGAAAGATGGATGAAGGGGACGACGAGGAGTCCAGAGTACAGGGATTCCCTAGCGAGGAGACTTATTTAATTGTTTTAAAGGTTGATATACAAAAAAATCAATCCTTAAAAGATACTTTATTAACCAATCATTAAAAAGTTTTCAAAACTTCAAAAAACAGGCAAACAAAAATAGGCTTATTGCTGATTTTCAAAATCCAGCCACAAACACTAGAGAGTCGTTCCAATGTCAGGTAGAGGGTCACAAACCTATTTGTCCCTATAGGGCCCTATATCTCTCTCCTACCTGACAGCGGAGGTTGGCACCCTCTTGATACGCAAATGGCGCCCCCACTCCTCGGCGGCTCTCCCTAATCACCCTGTTGACTCCTATCTAAATGACATCAGCTTGGAGTACAACAGATGGCCGGGGACAAAACTCAAGTCATACACTATAGAAATGATCCCTGAAAGTATAGTCATAGTTTGTGGCTGGATTTTGAAAATCAGCAATAAGCCTATTTTTGTTTGCCTGTTTTTTGAAGTTTTGAAAACTTTTTAATGATTGGTTAATAAAGTATCTTTTAAGGATTGATTTTTTTGTATATGAGCCGTTGAATAATTAATCCAGAATTATATTTATTAAGAATTTTTGTTTTAACCCCTTCACGACCAATGACGCCACATAGGCGTCATAAAACCTGGTTCAAATCTGACCAGTGACGCCTATGTGGCGTCATGACTTCAAAGCCCCCCTGCGGGTCGGGTGACCGGGGTCACTGAAAGGTCACCCGACCCGCAGATACAGGGGGCTTTGTAATTCACCACAGGGGGCGTGGCTTCGCCCCCACGTGGCTACGATCGCTCTGATTGGCTGTTAAAAGTGAAACAGCCAATGAAAATTGATGAAATATTACAATCCAGCCATGTCCGACGCTGCTGTAGCATCGGACATGGCTGGAGACACCGATTCCACCCCCCCCACCGGCGATGGCCCCCCCGCAACTGAATGACAGCGGCGATCTGCCGCCGCTGTCATCATCTGCCCCCCTCCCATTCCCTCTGCTCCCCGACAGCCTCCGATCCCCCCCTCACCCCCCCGGTACCTCCTGAGTCCCCCCGTCCCTCCCGGTGTCCCTCGGGTCCAGATGATGGGCGCCGCCATCTTTGAAAATGGCGGGCGCATGCGCAGTGCGCCCGCCCGAATCTGCCGGCTGCAGATTCCATTCTTTCATTTTGATCACTCTCACAGTGATCAAAATGAAAGAAAAAGTAAATAAACCCCCCGATTATCACCCCCATAGGTAGGCAGAACTAATAAAATAAAGAAAATATTTTTATTTTTATTTTTCCATTAGGGTTAGGGTTAGGGTTGAAAAGAGGGTTAGGGTTAGGGTTAGGGTTGAAAAGAGGGTTAGGGTTAAAAAGAGGGTTAGGGTTAGGGTTGAAAAGAGGGTTAGGGTTGAAAAGAGGGTTAGAGTTGGAAAGAGGTTAGGGTTAGGATTGGAAAGAGGGTTAGGGTTGGAAAGAGGGTTAGGGTTGGAAAGGGTTAGGGTTGGAAAGAGGGTTAGGGTTGGAATTAGGGTTAGGGTTGGAATTAGGGTTAGGGTTGGAATTAGGGTTAGGCTTGTGGTTAAGGTTATGGTTAGGGTTGGGACTAGGGTTCGGGGTCTGTTGGGGTTAGGGTTATGGTTAGGGTTGGAATTAGGGTTAGGGATGTGTTGGGGTTAGGGCTGTGGTTAGGGGTGTGTTGGGGTTAGGGCTGGAGTTAGAATTGAGGGGTTTCCACTGTTTAGGCACATCAGGGGGTCACCAAACGCGACATGGTGCAACCATTGATTCCAGCCAATTTTGCGTTCAAAAAGTTAAACGGTGCTTCCTCCCTTCCAAGCCCCGACGTGTGCCCAAACAGTGGTTTACCCCAACATATGGGGTATCAGCGTACTCAGGAAAAATTGCACAACAACTTTGGGGGTCTAATTTCTCCTGGTACCCTTGGGAAAATAAAAAATTGGGGGCTAAAAAAATATTTTTGTGGAAAATTTTTTTTTTTTAATTTTCACGTCTCTGCGTTATAAACTTCTGTGAAGCACTTGGGGGTCCAAAGTGCTCACCAGGCATCTAGATAAGTTACTTGGGAGGTCTAGTTTCCAAAATGGGGTCACTTGTGGGGGGTTTCTATTGTTTAGGCACATCAGGGGCTCTGCAAACGTAATGACGACCGTAGACCATTCCATCAAAGTCTGCATTTCAAAACGCCACTACTTCCATTCCAAGCCCTTACGTGTGCCCAAACAATAGTTCCCCCCATATATGGGGCACCAGCGTACTCAGGACAAACTGTACAACAACTTTTGGGGTCCAATTTATCCTGCTACCCTTGTGAAAAAAAAAATTGCGGGCTAAAAATCATTTTTTTTGAGGAAAAAAAAATATTTTTTATTTTCACGTCTCTGCGTTATAAACTTCTGTGAAGCACTTGGGGGTTCAAGGTGCTCACCACACATCTAGATAAGTTCCTTAGGGGGTCTAGTTTCCAAAATGGGGTCACTTGTGGGGGGGTTCCACAGTTTAGGTACATCAGGGGTTCTGCAAATGTAACATGATGCCCGCAGACCATTCCATCAAAGTCAGCATTTCATAATGTCACTACTTCCCTTCCGAGCCCCGACGTGTACCCAAACAGTGGTCATCCCCCACATATGGGGTATCAGCGTACTCAGGACAAACTGGACAACAACTTTTGGGGTCCAATTTATCCTGCTACCCTTGTGAAAAAAAAAATTGCTAGCTAAAAATCATTTTTTTTGAGGAAAAAAAAATATTTTTTATTTTCACGGCTCTGCGTTATAAACTTCTGTGAAGCACTTGGGGGTTCAAGGTGCTCACCACACATCTAGATAAGTTCCTTGGGGGGGTCTAGTTTCCAAAATGGGGTCACTTGTGGGGGGGTTCCACAGTTTAGGTACATCAGGGGTTCTGCAAATGTAACATGATGCCCGCAGACCATTCCATCAAAGTCAGCATTTCATAATGTCACTACTTCCCTTCCGAGCCCCGACGTGTACCCAAACAGTGGTCCCCACCCACATATGAGGTATCAGCGTACTCAGGACAAACTGGACAACAACTTTTGGGGCCAATTTATCCTGCTACCCCTGTGAAAAAAAAATTGCTGGCTAAAAATCTTTTTTTTTTTGTGGAAAAAAACCCCCTTAGGGGGTCTAGTTTCCAAAATGGGGTCATTTGAGGGGGAGCTCCAATGTTTAGGCACACAGGGGCTCTCCAAACACAACATGGTGTCCGCTAACGATTGGAAGTAATTTGTATTTCAAAAAGTCAAATGGCGCTCCTTCCCTTCTGAGCCCTGCCGTGTGCCCAAACAGTGGTTCCCCCCCACATATGGGGTACCAGCCTACTCAGGACAAACTGGACAACAACTTTTTTGGTCCAATTTCTCCTGTTAGCCTTGTGAAAATTAAAAATAGTGTGCTAAAAATCATTTTTGAGGAAAAAAAAATATTTTTTATTTTCACTGCTCTGTGTTATAAACTTTTGTGAAGCACTTGGGGGTTCAAAGTGCTCCCTACACGTCTAGATAAGTTCCTTAGGGGGTCTAGTTTCCAAAATGGGGTCACTTGTGGGGGAGCTCCAATGTTTAGGTGCACAGGGGCTCTCCAAATGCGACATGGTGTCCGATAACGATTGGAGCTAATTTTCCATTCAAAAAGTCAAATGGTGCTCCTTGCCTTCCGGGCCATGCCGTGCACCCAAACAGTGGTTTATGACCACATATGAGGTATCGGTGTACTCAGGAGAAATTGCTCAACAAATTTTAGGATCCATTTTATCCTGTTGCCCATGTGAAAATGAAAAAACTGAGGCTAAAAGAAAATTTTTGTGAAAAAAAAGTATTTTTTTTTTTTACAGATCAATTTGTGAAGTACCTGGGGGTTCAAAGTGATCACTATGCATCTAGATAAGTTCCTTGGGGGGTCTAGTTTTCAAAATGGGGTCACTTGTGGAGGAGCTCCAATGTTTATGCACACAGGGGCTCTCCAAACACGACATGGCAACCGCTAAATATTCCAGCATATTTTCCATTCAAAAAGTCAAATGGCGCTCCTTCCCTTCTGAGCCGTGCCGTGCGCCCAAACAGTGGTTTATGACCACATATGGGGTATCGTTGTACTTAGGAGAAATTGCCCAACAAATTTTAGGATCCATTTTATCCTGTTTCCCATGTGAAAATGAAAAAATTGATGCTAAAAGAAAATTTTTGTTGGAAAAATTAAAATGTCCATTTTTTCTTTCCACATTGCTTTAGTTCCTGTGAAACACCTGAAGGGTTAATAATCTTCTTGAATGTAGTTTTGAGTAGCTTGAGGGGTGCAGTTTTTAGAATGGTGTCACTTTTGGGTATTTTCTGCCATATAGACCCCTCAAAGTGACTTCAAATGTGAGGTGGTCCCTAAAAAAAATGGTTTTGTAAATTTTATTGTAAAAATGAGAAATCGCTGGTCAACTTTTAACCCTTATAACTTCCTAACAAAAAAATATTTTGTTTCCAAAATTGTGCTGATGTAAAGTAGACATATGGGAAATGTTATTTATTAACTATTTTGTGTCACATAACTCTCTGGTTTAACAGAATAAAAATTCAAAATTTGAAAATTGCAAAATTTTCTAAATTTTCACCAAATTTCTGATTTTTTGACAAATAAACGCAAAAATTATCAACCTAAATTTACCACTAACATGAAGCTCAATATGTCACGAAAAAACAATCTCAGAATCGCTAGGATGCGTTGAAGCGTTCCTGAGTTATTACCTCATAAAGGGACACTGGTCAGAATTGCAAAAAATGGCCAGGTCATTAAGGTCAAAATAGGCTTGGTCATGAAGGGGTTAAAGGTTGGGAGCAATTTTTGGAGAGCACGATACTCTGGAGAATGATATCTGGGGCCCACCATACACTGGAGCATTCCAAAGGTGGACATCAGTCACTGGAGCAGCATTTACAGGGCCCATTATACACTGAAGCATTAGAAATGGGGCCCCTTATATATGGAGCATTATTTGGGCCCATAAGACACTGGATCTTCATCCATGGTGAACAACATATACTGTAGCATTATGTGGAGCTCATCATATACTGTATCTAACATTATATGGGACCAATGGTTCTGTATGGAGAAATATATGGGCCTCATTACTCTGTATGAGGGACTATGCGGTGGCCATAATACTGTATGGAGGAATATACTGTCCGTTTTTGGAGCTATTGGAGAATTTAAAATGGATATCAGTCATGTGATGTAAGAAGTGAAGTATTTTTCATTGTACTATACCGCTATTTCTCTGCCGTGTCAAAGGATCATGAATTGTGTCATGTGTTAAAGGAGCCCAGTGACACTCTTTGGCCCTGGGCCCATGAAAATCTGGAGCCAGCCCTACACCCCCACAACTTTAGCCAAATAACCCCCAGTTTTCAATGCCTAACTATTATTATAAAGTAAATTAAGGTTGACAAGCTTAAGAAATAAGAATTGATGTTTTTGGCATTAAAATGGGCACTGTAGGTGTGTTTCCTGTCCTCCACTCCCTGCCGACTTTTCTTCCCCATTGACTTACATTGGGTTTCGTGTTTCAGTCGGCCTTCGATTTTTCACAATAATCGGCCGATTTCGTTCGACCCGACTTTTGCGAAAGTCGGGTTTCGTGAAACCCGACTCGACCCGAAAAAAGGCAAAGTCGCTCATCTCTACTTCTTACCCATGGTCTTACGAGACATTATACCTTAGTTAATAATAAAGATTTTAATAAGTTACAAATTATTCCTATTGATCATATCCCTACTCATATTCCAAATAGGATTCTGAAATTAAACAGGAAACAGGTGTATTGGATCTATAAATTAAGAAGCCTCAAACCACAGGGTCTTCATGAGATCACAGAGGTTTTTATTTAATTTATTAATAGAGGTTGTTATATGTATTTATTTATATTTTTTTGATATTTATGGAGGTCCTTTAATATTTATTTTCCTATGGGAGTTTATACGGAATTTCACCATGAAATACCTGATGATTATTTAATTGTTATAAAAGATCTTATTCATGTTTTATAAGGGAAGTATTTTTAATGTGTTTTTAATATAATTATTTCCATCATACTCCTTTATGTCTAGTAGGCCCTTTAAATTTAGAGACTTTTTAAGTATAAGCGCTCCACAGTAATAGGATTAAACCGATGGTGCTGCGGTTAGAAAATGGGATGAGTGGGGGCGTGGCCTAGACTGTCATGGAGTAGGACGTGCAGTCTAAGATCTCCCGGCACATCCACCCTAAATCAACTGAAATCATAGCCCATCCAGGCTAAATCCTCTCAGAAATCTTCTCAGAGTCACTCAGGAGTGACACCCCAGGCCTTTGGAGCCCTATTTGCCAGTTCCTACGGACTTTTGAGGTCTGGTACGTGCGAGGCCTAACACTTACTGCGGGGCCTGTTGAGGCCTACTGGCCATACCCGGACTGTATTACTTGGGCTCAGATCCCACCTGAAGAATTGGGGTAGAATCCCCCTCAGCAATCATCCGAACCATCTTCGGCACGTAAAGAAGCTTATATCAGGCTTATTATAGCCCCCTCTAGGGATAGAGGATCCCGGACCTCAGGCTCCCTCCCTCAGCCCTGATTCGACCCCCCATCTGGGCCATGGCTCTCATAGGAGCTCCTAAAGAAGATTACCGCCTATTTCTGAGGTAACCGGAGACAAAGACGCTCATATAATAGTTCACAGAAAGATTTATTTCTTCAATTGACTATTAATTTTTGCTGACGGGCACTCAGGTGCTTTTATAGAAGAAAGAGAAAAAAAAAAAACCCACTGCGCAGGCGCGACATTCCCTGGCCGCGGCTGACACCGCCGAGCGGCTTGAGGCAATAGCGCGCGCCTGAAATTCAGACTTCGGCCGCCCGCGGCTGCATCTTCATTACGGTACGCCTTTCCTTCCCTCCTGCTTCCGCTACCTAACCTCCCGCGGTCAGAACAATTGTCCGGGACTTGCCTGGAAAATCCTGAGGAGCGAATCTGTGGCAGCGGTTTAGAGCCATATTTTCAAGCGCCTCGCGCAGGAGCACCTCCCCCCGGCTGATAAACCCGACTGCCGTAGCTACAGCGGCACGGGAAGGCATTGCCACTCACCGTACCCACTGCAAATAGCTCCTGGGGTCCTCACCACCCCCACCACCACCAGGATATCCTCCTTCAATTGCGTTCTTAGCCCCCTCAGGGCTTATCGGGAGCCGCTCTCTCCTCTCTCAGAGCGGCTTCCTGATTCACAGCTGCGCACTCCACATACGCGATTTGCGTAAAATCCGGCATATCTTACGTCAAAGGAGCAGCCTTCTAATCCAGCTCCATAGTGCTGCTGGCTTCAACTCCCCACATAACGTAAATCACTGGTGGACTGCCCAGACGGTTTTTGCCATACATGAAATCAAACTAAAACAAAAGAGAATTAAAATAATAAACAAATAAACAAACAAATAAATAAACAAAATAATAATAATAAAAAAAAAAGGGGTGACGAAAGTCGCTGCCACCACTTCCCAACTCTCCCTCATTGTCTCTGCAGCCTAGTTCTATTCATACCGATAAAATGAGTCAAAACAGATCAAACAGCCTCAAACAACCAAAAACTCCCTCCACAACTACTATGTCCGCCAAATTGGATAGAGACAAGAGACAATCATCTCACCCTTCCTCCGATTTGGGGAATACCATCAGTCCTACTAGATCCAGGACGCCCCACAAAATTACTGACTCCATGGATACATCAGCTTCCTCAAAAAGACGGAATCCGGGGGCTTGGAGTGAGAAACTTTCTTTTCTAAATGACCCCAAAAACGACATGGACAATGATTCTTGGGCTTCAACACCAAATACCAGCCCAGACAAATCCAGACCAAAACTGGACTCTCATGTTGAAACGAGCCATGACACCATCGAGGCTTATATGGCCTCACTGGCCGACAAAATTAATAATAACCTGAAGCTCACTCTAGAATCCACATTAGAGTCACAAATGAAAATCTTTAAGTCTACGTTTGAAACGTTTAATCAAAAACTGGAAAATCATGAATCCAGAATGGTGTCGTTAGAAAAACAAACAGAGATGTCTACAGACGAAAATCAGCAACTGAAGTCTGAACTCATAAGGCTGGAAAGAAAACTAGCAGATTTAGAAGACAGAAGTAGAAGGAATAATGTGAAAATCAGGGGCATCCCGGAATCTGTCACCCCTGCCAAGCTTGAGGAATATGTTCAAAAAGTCTTCAAGAAAATTGATCCGTCACTTATTCCCCAAGAGACAATTATCGATAGAATCCACAGATTACCAAAGCCGGCCCACCTACCCAAGGATACCCCGAGGGATACCATTCTTAGGATCCACTTCTTTCATATAAAAGAGAGGATTCAAAATACCATCAGGGACAATGGCGGCTTCCCAGAACCATTTTCCCATCTCAAGATATTTACAGATTTATCCAAAGCTACAATCGAAGGTAGGAAATCCTTCCAAGATATTACCATTCCCTTGAGGGATAATAACATACCATACAAGTGGGGATTTCCCCTTAAATTGTTGGTCCACCACAGTAGTAAAACTACTGCTATACTATCTGCAGAAGAAGGCCACAAGTTTCTCAAATCTATGAACATTAAACCTAGAAGCAAGCCTGCGGCGTCTCCGGACTCCAAATCTTCTACTTGATCTTCAGGGACTCATGGGTCTTGTTTAGGCCCAAGGAAATTCAACACAATAACACTTTATATATTATTATTATAATTATAGTTATGATAACTCTTCCTCCAGGCTCGATCCTTTGGAATACTATCTTTCAACAGGCCTATACTTTAGTAACACATCGAAAATGTTTACCTTATATATTGTTTAGTTATCAGTTGGACTCTAGGTTCGTCCACCTTTTACTTCCCTCGACTATTCTTGGATGAGCGTATTTCTCCCTTCAGAAGATGTCGCCGGGAAATCCTCACACGAACTTTCCCCCGAACTGAGCAGAGTTCGCCTTAGAATTCTGCTCCTGTTGGTCCCTATAAGTTTATTCTGACTAAACTTGTTGCTAATTTATCTTGTTTTTTCCTTTATTGTGTGTTTCAGTTGCAGCCAATACACCCTTGACCTTATCCATCTGAACCTAAACTTCTCCATCAGCCACAACCTCACCAAGAACAGCAGCATCACAGGTATCTTCTCAGCCACAAAACACCACACTGACAATGAAAATAAACCTGGCCACGTACAATGTCAGGGGCCTGAACAGCCCTAGAAAGCGTCATGTAATATATCATGAGACCAACAGGCTGGGTTCTGATGTTGTGTGTCTTCAGGAAACGAAATTTAAAAGAGGCGCTCACCCTAACTTTTCCCACAAAAACTTCCCCCACATATATGAATCATCGGGATTAAAGAAAAAGGCAGGAGTCCTTACTATGATAAAAAACTCCATCAACTTTAAATTCATTGAAGAACTAAGAGATGAGAAAGGCCATTATCACATCCTAGTTTGTAGCATCAATAACTCAATTTTTACTATTGGAAACGTCTACGTCCCCAACACGGGTCAAATTAGATTCTTAAATAAGCTTCTAAAGAAAATCAACCTAATAAAGAAGGGTTCCTTAATATTCGCAGGAGATTTTAACATGGTCCCAAATGGAAAATTGGATTCCTCCGCCCCCAATAGACATAAAACAGAAACGTTAAACAACTGGATTTATTACAACGAATTCTTTGACACTTTTCGTTGTCTAAACACGACCTCAATCGAGTATAGTCATTATTCAGATGTCCATCACACTGCTTCTCGTATTGACCTAATTTTAACAGATATTTTCTCACTTCCCAAATTTACTTCCATCTCTATCCACCCTAAAACGGTCTCTGACCACGCTCCAGTAGTAGCTACATTCACTGTTGGCCCGGCCACCAACCAACAGTTCCTATGGAAATGCAACTCCTCATTACTCAATATTCCACACTATAATACAGAGATTACTACAGCCTTACGAAATTACTTCAAAGAAAATGATACTGAACTTTCCAGCCCTTTCACCTATTGGAATGCTCATAAGGCCGTTCTGCGAGGAATCCTAATCAGGATATCCTCGAGACATAAAAGGGCAAACAGGGAAAAAATAACAGATCTGCAGAATCAAATCAAAATCAAAGAAACCATGATAACCGACAATCCCAATTCAGATATTGACGTACGCTCAGAACTCTCCAGGTTAAGACAGGAGCTTAGGGCCTTGATTTTCTCGTTTCATGACTCAGCAGTTAAAAACCACCGCTTTAAACAATACCAGAATCTAAATTGGCCATCCCGCTATATGACTAACATCTTGAAAAATTCTAGATGGAAAAACAGGATTGACACCATTCTCTCCACCAAAAATACCCCCTTGTCCCACCCACAGGACATAGCTAACTCCTTCGCTACATTCTATGAGAATCTCTACAACATCAATCAAAATTCCTCCCTCCCCTCTCCAAGTCATTCAGATATCACTTCTTTTCTAACCAAAATTAATTTCCCGAAACTAGATGAAGTTGACAAATCTACCCTATCATCTCCTTTCACTGAAAAAGAAACTCTAGATGCAATAAAGCACCTTAAAACCTTCAAAGCTCCCGGCCCTGACGGGTTTACGAATAATTACTATAAAACTTTTGCCGAAATCCTTGCACCCCACTTGACGAAAATTTTTAACACAGCTTCTACTTTGGGCTATTTCCCCAAGGAAATGCTCGAGGCCACCCTTATTCTTATCCCCAAACCCAATTCGGACACAACCCTCATGAAAAACTTTCGGCCAATTTCGTTAATAAATACAGACATCAAACTATATGCTAAATTATTATCAAACAGACTGAACTCCATACTCCCTAAGCTAATCAACAAAGATCAAATCGGGTTTATAATCAATAGACAATCTACAGACGGCACCAGAAGATTGATCAACCTTATGAAACTCATTAATACACATAAAACCAAATCCATTATAGTTTCTCTTGACACCGAAAAGGCCTTCGACAGATTAAATTGGGACTACTTGTTCGCCACTCTAGCCAAATTTGGCTTTCATCATGAACTAATCACTAGCATTAGAGCATTATACACTGCACCATCGGCCAAAGTTTACGTTAACAATCACCTTTCAAAAGTCCTCCAAATATCCAATGGTACAAGGCAGGGTTGCCCGCTTTCCCCTCTACTGTTTGCCCTGGCAATTGAACCCCTAGCTCAGTCTATCAGAGATAACCCGGATATTCATGGCATTAAAGCAGGTGATAAAGAATATAAAATATGCCTCTTCGCAGACGACATTCTCACCCTGTCAGATCCAATCAAATCAATTGTTAAAGTCCAAGAACTTCTGCTGAAGTTTTCGGACATTTCCTGTTTCAAAGTCAACGTTTCAAAATCCAAGATGCTATCCCTTCATTTAGACAGCGACCAAATTAACTCCATCAGCCGCTCTTGTCCTTGGAGCTGGACTTCAGACTACATTACATATTTGGGACTTAAATTTACCAATAATATCCCTTCCCTCATGCCTCTGAACCTAAAATCCCTTACAGAGACCATCTCAAAAGACCTAAAAATATATGGGGAGAAAAACCTCTCTTGGTGGGGTAAAATTATAACATTTAAAGCCTATATCCTCCCCAAAATAGTATATCTTTTTAGATCACTCCCTTTACCCATTTCCACCCCCGCCCTTACCAACCTTCAATCCATGACAAACAACTTTGTTTGGAACGGGAAAAAAGCCAGAGTTGCAAAAAATATTTTATATGGCAACAGGAGATTTGGTGGAGCTGGCCTTCCGAATATCTCAGCTTACTATTCCTCACTCCTTGTCAAAAACAGCCTCCCTTGGTGGTCAACCGAGGACCCTCCGGCATGGGTCAACATTGAAAAGGCGTTAAACAACAATAGGTCTCCTTCCCTTCTCGTCTTGGAGTCTATCCTTCTCAAAAAGGTACATTCCATCACGCATCCAATCTTCCGCGCAACACTAGAAGCTTGGGGTCTCTTAGCTAAACAACAAAAAGGCCTCACTAATACTGACCCGTTAGGACCTCTATCCCTTAACGTAATTGCGTCTCTTTTTCAGCTAGAACTGCCCTCCATCTGGTCCGACCATGGTGTCAAAAAATTAAAGGATCTTTGTGGACACAATCACATCTCTTCCTTTAGCGATATGAAACACAAGTTCAGTATCCCATCATCAGCATTTTATGACTATATTCAACTAAAAGAATTAGCAACTACACTTAGGAAGAAAGACGCTAAACCCTCTGAACCTTTCTTTAATCTCACTAACAACATAAACCATTGCCTTTTCTGGAGGGTTTCGTACATTTATATGTGGTTCAATAAGAGCCATGAATTCATCAAAACAAATAATATAATTAAGTGGGAGACGGAACTTGGGATAAGCCCAGGGGCAGCAGACTGGGAGCAGGCTTGTTCCTCCTCTATGTCCGCCACGTTATCTATGTCTCTTCTGGAAACCCATCAGAAAATCATCTCCCGTTGGTACTATACCCCAGCCAGACTAGCCAGGATATATCCAGAGATCTCCCCATTATGCTGGAGAGGATGCGGACAACACGGGAACCTTCTTCATATATTGTGGTTTTGTCCGGTGATCAAATCTCTTTGGAGAGCTATCTCTCTCCTAATAAACTCCCTTCTCCAAAAACCCATCACCCTCTCACCTCAACTGGCCTTGCTATCTATCACCCCACAAGAACTAAATCAAACTCTTCCCCCTTTAATATTTCATATCCTTCTTATTACCAAAAGTCCCTTAGCTTTTCATTGGAAACGACCGGACATTCCAACCATTGAAGATATAAGAGACAAAATCTCCCTACATAAATCTTTTGAACTAAAACTAGCCACTATTAACAATAATATTGGCCATTTCTCCCGCAAATGGTTCAGATGGATTGCATTATTTCCCTCAAGCTAACTCTACAGCAATTGCTGCACTGATACTTTGTTGTTTGTTCTTTTCTCTGTTCCAGAGATAATCTGGCGACTGTTAAACATATAGTTATAGTATTGTTCTGGTTATAAAATAACCCAGTTAATTATACTACACCGCTAATGTCTTGAAAATAAAAACTTGTTCGGACCATTTGGTCCTTCCCCCCCTTTTTTCCCTTCCCTCCTCACCCTCCCATCCCCTCCCTGAGACCCCTTTTTCCTCACTATTGTAAAACCCCTTAATAAAATTGGTTTGAAAAAGAAAATGGGATGAGTAACGCCAAGTATTTGTCCCCCTTGTTAGGTGTTCTTGGTCCTTCCTGATACATTTTACACCATAATTACATATAGAGCTTCACTCTCTCTTTTTCCCGCAGAGCGGGTAAGGGAAAGCCCGAAACACTGTTTTATCAATTTTTCGTACTCTATCTCCACTCAGAGAAATAGTAGTTCTACAGAGCATTAACCCTCTCCTCTTTCCAGACTGTCTGTGGACCCCAGTACAATTATATAAATGATTACTGGTATATATATATATTTTTCTAAGTTTGTTAATATTCCTCTCAGAAATATTTATATAGAACCAATCATTCCTTTGTCCTAAAGAAATCATCCCCTGACATGATTTGCTATCCTCAGGAGGTGTTAATATCACTGCTGAAGGAGTGAGTTTTTAAACTTTGGGATGTGACTTACACTGACACCGGTCGCTGTATAATCTGACTCTGTGCGGGAGATGTAACAGCCGTGTGGTATTGGGAGAAGCGCCGTGTGCTCCTCCTGCGGTGCGATCCTGAGCGTGTGCACAATATTGCGGGTGTGGAGCACATCGTCCTTCCCACTTTGCCACTGAGCTTTTACAGATGAGCGATTCCTTTTTTTTTTATAATAAGCCGAACCTGAGATTTAAAAAAAATGTATATTATTTTTTTATTAATAAAACATTTTTTTTTTAATTGATTAAAATTTAGATCCTTACAATTTGGAGAAAGAGAAACCAATCACAAACTAAAATGTTTCTATACTAATGCACAAAGCATGGGCAACAAACAAGGAGAATTGGAACTACTAACACAGGAAAAGAAATATGATGTCATTGGAATCACTGAAACTTGGTGGGACGATACACATGATTGGAATACAAGACTAGAAGGATACAACTTATTTGCAAGAAACAGACTTGATAAACGAGGAGGGGGTGTCGCATTGTATGTTAGAAATGCGTATATCTGCACAGAGATTGAAGCTTCAGAGACTGGGAGTTCTGTGGAAACTGTTTGGGTAAGAATACAAGGACAGAACAATGGAAAGGACACCATTGTAGGCATTTACTACAGGCCGCCTGTGCAAGCTGAAGATATGGATGAACTCTTTATGCATCAAATGGCCAAGTTCTCCAAAAAATATGACATAGTTGTCATGGGAGATTTCAACTATCCAGACATTTGTTGGGAATCTCTCTCAGGCAAAACTAACAGGTCAAGGAAATTCTTATCCTCTCTTGCTGACAACTTTATCTTCCAAAAGGTAAAGGAGAAAACAAGGGGAACTGCTACCTTGGATCTAATCCTTATAAACAGGGAGGAAATGGTTGAGGAGGTAAAAGTGGCTGGGACCCTAGGAGGTAGCGACCATGCTATTTTAGAATTTTGGATAACTAGAGGCGGAAGACCTGTGAAGACTCAGACGTCAAGGTTAGATTTCAGAAAGGCAGATTTTAAGGGATTCAGAAAGAGAATTGGAGGGATCCAATGGCTGGATATCCTTAAAGACAAAAATGTCCAGGAAGGATGGGAAATCTTGAAAAATGAAATTCTCAAAGCACAGTTGTTAACAATTCCGAAAAGAGGGAAGAATAGGAAGCATTTAAGGAAACCAGGATGGATGAACACAGAACTTAAGCACATGCTAAAAAGGAAGCAAAAAATGTTTATAAAATGGAAAGAAGGAGGCATATCTAAAGAAGAATATAATGCTGTCTGCAGAACCTGCAAGGCACAAATCAGATTATCTAAAGCTGAAAATGAATTGAGGCTTGCAAGAGATGTCAAAAGCAATAATAAAGGATTTTGGGGATATGTCAAAAGTAAAAGAAAAGTCAAAGATGCTATAGGATTTTTACAGGATGAAAATGATGAAATGGTAAGACAGGATGTTGAGAAGGCTGAACTTTTAAATTCCTATTTTGCATCTGTTTTCTCTCAGAAAGGAAATGTAACATCAACTGTTATTCACTGTCCTATTAAGGGAATAGAAGAATCCAGGATATCTATAAACAGAAAGATAGTGAGGAAACACTTAGCTAACCTAAATGTATTCAAGTCTCCAGGTCCAGATGAATTACACCCCAGAGTACTGAAGGAGATAGCAGAAGAAATTTTTGAACCCCTCTCCATAATCTTTGAAAATTCTTGGCGAACAGGAGAAGTGCCAGAAGACTGGAGAAGAGCAAATGTTGTTCCTATCTTCAAAAAGGGGAAGAAGGTGGACCCAGGCAACTATAGGCCGGTGAGTCTGACTTCTATACCAGGAAAGATCTTTGAACAAATTATTAAACAACATGTATGTCAATACCTGGATAAGAATGAAGTGATTAAACAGAGTCAGCATGGGTTTGTAACTAATAAGTCATGTCAGACTAATTTAATTTCCTTCTATGATGGTATTACTGATTGGGTGGATCAAGGAAATGCTGTAGATATAGTATATCTTGACTTCAGCAAAGCATTTGACAAAGTCTCTCATACAATCCTTATTGAAAAAATGACTAAGTATGGAATGGACAAGGCAACTGTTAGGTGGATTCATAACTGGCTTAGTGATCGGACCCAAAGAGTGGTCGTAAATGGCTGCACATCCAGTTGGAAGAATGTCTCAAGTGGGGTACCACAGGGCTCTGTCCTGGGCCCTGTATTGTTCAACATCTTTATCAACGATTTAGATGAAGGAATTGAGGGTAAACTGATTAAATTTGCTGATGACACAAAGCTAGGAGGGATAGCTAATACTAGAGAAGAGAGAGAGAGGATTCAAAAAGATTTAAATAAACTGGAGAAGTGGGCAGCAACTAACAGAATGGTTTTTAACAGGGAGAAATGCAAAGTACTACATCTGGGCAATAAAAATGAAAAAAGCATATATAGAATGGGAGGAATAGGGCTAAGTGACAGCACATGTGAAAAAGACTTGGGTATACTAATAGATCACAGACTGAATATGAGTCAACAGTGTGATGCAGCAGCAAAAAAGGCAAATGCAATTCTAGGATGTATTAACAGAAGCATACAGTCTAGATCACGTGAAGTAATTATTTCCCTCTACTCCTCTTTGGTCAGACCTCATCTGGAATATTGTGTCCAATTTTGGGCACCACATTTTAAAAAAGACATCAACAAACTGGAGCAAGTTCAGAAAAGAGCGACCAGAATGGTGACCGGTCTGCAAACCCTGTCTTATGAGGAAAGGTTGCAGGATTTGGGAATGTTTAGTTTGCAAAAGAGAAGACTGAGAGGAGACTTAATAGCTGTCTACAAATATCTAAAGGGCTGTCACATTGTAGAAGGATCAACTTTATTCTCATTTGCACAAGGAAAGACTAGAAGCAATGGGATGAAGCTGAATGGGAGGAGACACAGATTAGATATTAGAAAAAACTTTTTGACAGTTAGAGTGATCAATGAGTGGAACAGGCTGCCACGAGAAGTGGTGAGTTCTCCTTCAATGGAAGTCTTCAAACAGAGGCTGGACAGACATCTGACTGGGATGATTTAGCGAATCCTGCTTTGAGCAGGGGGTTGGACCAGATGGCCCAGGAGGTCCCTTCCAACTCTACGATTCTATGATTCTAATTTAATGTTTATCTAATGGTTTATTTCATCCTATGTCTCTTCCACATCGGATCCGCTTGCAGGAGCTTGTTAGTATAGCCGAGTGGTCTGATTGTCGGGCGGCAGAGCTGGAGGAAGCTGAGGCAGATCTCTAGGAGTTCGTGTCCGAGATTTGCTTTTCTTGCTCAGTATATATGTGTTTTTTATTTTTCCTTATTTTTTTCCTTTTGTTCAACAACCTGTGAAATTATAATAGACATGTGAATATAAGAACAGCTTCTAACTCTTACTATGAATATTTATACTTTCTGCTAACTATGAACTTTGACATCTGTCATCTGACTGGAGCTCATTTTTTTAAATCTGTGTGTACTTAATGCACCACCTGTGTATGCGTCATGTGGTATTTCCTGAAGAAGAGGTTCAAAAAACCTTGAAACGCGTAGAATAAACAACTCTCAAACGTTATTAACATTCTGGAAGTTCATCATTTGGGCAGCGCGGATGAAATCCATGTATTCCTTTGCAGAGTTATGGAAACTATTGAAGCAGGCCAAAAGTAAAAAAATGTTTTTAAAAATATTAAAAAAATAAAAAAATATAACAGTTCAAATCCCCCCCCCCTTTCGCACCATTCAAAATAAAACAAAAGAAAAATAAAACATACACAAGTTTGGTATCGCCACGTTCAGAATCGCCCGATCTATCCATAAAGAAAGGAACAACCCGATCACTAGACGGCGTAGTGAGAAAAAAAAGTCAGAATGCCAGAATTAAGGTTTTTTGGTCACCGCGACATTGAATTAAAATGCAATAATGGATGATGAAAAGATCGTATCTGCACCAAAATGGGATCAATAAAAACATCAGCTGGGCGCGCAAGCAATAAGCCCTCACCCAACCCAAGATCATGAAAATGGAGCAATTTTTTTCCAACAATTTATGGATTTTTTTACCACTTAAATACAAAAGAACTGAGACCTGTTTGGTGTCTATGACCTTGTAATGACTTGGAGAATCTAATGGCAGGGCAGTCTTAGCATTTGGTGAATATGGTAAAAAGAAAATCCAAAAAAAGTTGTGGCATTACACTTTGTTTGCAATTTCACCGCCCTTGGAATTTTTTTCCCATTTTTGAGTACACGATATGGTAAAACCAATGATGTTGTTCCAAAGCACAACTTGTCTAGCAACAAACAAGCCCTCACATGGCCATACTGACGGAAACATAAAAAAGTTATGGCTGTGGGAAGAAGGGGGGCGAAAAACAGAAACGCAAAAACGAAAAAGGGCAAGGTCTCTAAGGGGTTAACAAACCCTATTTTTCCTTCCCCAATCTCCTCCTTAACCCTTTCTCCCCTTTATTCTGCCTCTCTCTTTCATGACTTTACATTTCTCTTTTTGCTGTTGTTTGGTTCTTGTCTGTATTACTGGGTATTTATAATCTGTCGCCCCCTTTTTCTTTACCCCATTTATGTAAATAAATCCTTAATAAAAACTACTTTACCATAAAAGGCGCCCGCTGTGCGCCCAAGGACGCGGCTGATCTGTGCCGATTTGGGCCTTTTTCTTCTCTTCTATGTGTCTAAAATCGCAGGTAAAAAACTGCAGAAACTTTATTAAGTGCAGAATCAAAGCTTTTCTGTCCTCTAAAAAGCGCATTAAAACCGCGGCTTCACCTCTGCACCAAGAACGCATCAAATAAGGGGGAGAAGATTGTTATTGTAGATGGTGCGGATCCTGCAGAAAACAAAAAACACCGTATTTCTGCAATGTGTGAACACGGCCTTACAGACACAAATAAGCCGGGTGTCGTATAGTGACGCTACATAAAGAGGAGAACGTTCTGGAGGCTCCGACTGTGAATGACGGCACAAAAAATAATCCCCAGGTCCCACGCACGCTGGACCAGAGAGCCATGAATCCATCTGCTCATCTCTAGTCCCAACTGTCCCGGATACAGCGGTCAGTCCCGGATTTGGGTCTACACCCTGCAGTCTCAGGCGTCTGCTGAATTTTCCTCACTACCAGTGTCCCTCTGATAACTCCTCCTGCCGGGGGAGAAAGCAGTGGTAAATGGCCGTGGATTAGGGTGATGCCAAAATTTGCTGCTATGCGCGTCGCATGATCTGTGCCTCTTTCTGTGCTTCAAAAGTTGTGAGGTGTGCACAGTTACTTGGTGTAACATTGGTGGATGTGGACCCACTGCACCATCGGCCAGGCTTACTCTAAAGAGGTCTAACTAGGTGTCCACCAGGACTTCACTAGAGCTACTGGTGCAGAGGATAGGCTGGACAGCCGGTAGACACCAGGAACTACTCCAGGGTAGTCCCCAAGACTACCTCAGCTGATTGGTGGGTCAGAGACTCGAGTGTGAGGTACAACAGGCAAAGTGAACTGCCTAGGAATCAACATCAAGCAGAGGGCGGATGGTGGAGCTGCCTAATATAGGACCTGCCAGCATGGGATAGGCTGGGGAACCTAATCTGTGAAGGACACAGCAGGGTTAAATTCCTGTACAGACTGGCCAATCTCCCTAAGGCTAAAAGGAAAGAACATGCTGATGTGGCACTCCTGAGGCTCAGCCGCCACAGAGGTACTGCACCTCCTCCTGAGGTGTGGTACCCCACCATTCAGGTAAGGTGGAAACTCCTGACCACACTCCAACACCTGCACCCCACACCACAAAGTAGTTTAGCAAAGCACCTTCGGCGGCTCCCTGCTTGGAGTGTAGCAAAGCACCCATTGGTGGCTCCCTGCTTGGAACACGAAACGTGCTGGGTGGAGTTTAGTTTACATTAGAGAGAGCGGGGAGAGTTTGGGAGAGGAGTCAGTTGTTGAGTAAGGAAAGAGAAGAAGATCCCCGGAGAGAGGGATAGATGGATGGAAGTGCTGCAGCATATCCCAGTGACCTGGGTCTGCTGGCACGGGAAAGGAAGAGACAGAGAGCAACATAGACTGAAAGCCTGATTTTCCATAGAAAGAAAGATTAGTACGGAACGTGAGGAGTAAAAGAGAACAGAGGACGTGGGTTAGAAGAGAACCCTTCCTAGAAGTTCTAAGCGCAAGGCCGGGGCCCGGTCCCCGAGGTTGCATGGATACTAATGGTCCTGCAGCAGACACCGGAGGAATAGAAGGAGTGACTGCTTTATTCCCACACAAGACTTGGGGGCACAACAGCAACTGGATAGTGAGCCGGGACTTAGTAGCAAGGAGTCCCCGAAGCAGGCTACAGCTGCCTGCTGTACCAGTAGAGTTCATAAGAACATCGGACAGGAGGAACTCCAGTGTAACTCAGTACTAGGAGTACTTCATTTAAAGGCGCTATAAGAGGAGACGTTTAGAAAGGCACATGTTGGCGGAGTGTTGGAAAGGAGTATTCCATCTGGCCTGGAGGACACGGCACAGAGGCAGGCACCTGTTTGTACCACAGACTGTGAGTAAAGCTTTGGAACTACATGCCCTGGTGTCCTCTACTCATTCCCGCATCACACACACCTGGCACCGCTGCATCCCTGTGCCTACACTGCACCATTCCTGCAACGCGTCTCTACACTGCCCTGGGACTACAGCCCTGCCTGTGGAGGGCTATAACATCACTGCTGCACCACACCATCTGTCCCAGAGGATCTGTCTGCAGTGTCGGCTTACATCTCTATTGCCGAACGCCACAGGTGGCGTCACGAATCACTCATAAACTTTCATCACTCTAAGCACACTGCAACAACTCCTTTTACAATGGGCGCCCAGGGCCATGGGCTGGGTCCCAGCTGCCGTGACATCTCCCATTGAAGCTCATCGGGCCCGGTACCGAGTACCCCACAGCCCTGAGAGGGCGACCCAACTTTGGTGTCACGAACAGGATGATGAAATCCGATGCCATCGGGTTCTGTGTGCCTAAGACTCAAATCTTTTGAAATGTGCAGAAGACCCAATTTAATAGACTGTAAAATGAACGCTAAGGCTAAGTGCACACGTTGCAGAAAATTTCTGCACAAAAACCTGAATCCCTTCCCAGAAACCGCACCTATTTTTCCGCGGCGGTTTTTGCGCGTTTTTTGCGCGGTTTTGATGCGTTTTTGATGCGTTTTTTACCGCAGCGGTTTCTAAAAGCATGGGAGAAGCCTAAACCGCGGAAAAAAACGCAAAATTAATGTGCATGCTGCGGTTTTTACCGCGATGTGGTTTTTTCGCGGTAAAAAACGCATCAATGTGCACAAAAAGTGCAAAATGCATAGAAATGACTGTGCACCTTATTTTCAGCAGTTTTATAGCGGTTTTATAGTGAAAACCGCTAAAAAAATGCTGTGTGTGAACACAGCCTAAAAATGGCCGCCGGTGTGGTGAAGAAGGGCGTGACAATATGGGTGATCCTAAGAAAAGAGCGCGGACAGTCCCGGGCCTCCCCTGTCTGAACTTCTATGCGACAGCAACATGGCCCCCCCCGAGGGGTTCGTATACTGGCTTGGTATGGAGAAGTAGGAAGAAGACGCCGCCCTCAGAAGGAGGGGCGAGAGCCAGTGGCGGGAAAAGAGCCCAGGCAGGAAGAATGCAAGAACACCATATTGGAAGGAGAAGGTAGGAGGCCTGTGGAGCACGAGGAGGTTGAGCTGAATCTCCCCGGCGCAATGGCTGAAGGCTCTGACCCGGCTTCCAGGATGAACCGCCAGCAGCTGGAAGACGAGATTGCCCAGCTGGCGCACCGTTTACAACTGAGACACGAAGCCTTATGGACCTTGAATCTGCAGCGTGTCCAGGAGGGGCCTACACCCGCGGTACCCCAGTCACCGGTACCCGCCATCGCTGCACCGGATCTCCCCCAGGCAAATCCTGTAGAGCCTGCGACCGCTGCAACACCACCTGCAGCATCCTTTGCAATCTCTCCATTACCATCGCCACTGTGTGAGGCTTTGGGAGTTGAAGCGGAGGAAGAGGAGCTCCCGTCTGGACCTGACGCGGCCGCGCAGGTCCCACCGGAGGCCCCCGCGGACCAGGAGCCGCCATCTGTTCCACCGCCGTCACTCATATCTACCCGGGCAGCCCTGACTACCACTGTTGCCACCAGGACCCGCACCGTGCCTGCACCGGAGCCGAGACTGCACCTTCGGGAGGCACTAGGTATAGATGCTGGCCCTCCTAACGGGCTACCCCCCGAATTCTCATTGTCGGAGGCTGGCCTGCTGGAGCTTGAAATGGGGGTATTGGATGAGTCGTCCAGGGGCATTAGGCTGACGGAGATGGGAAGGTGGAAGAAATCCCTGCTGAGGAGGGTGCGGTTGGAATAGGCCGCACCATACGACACCTTCAGGGCTTGGACGAGTCTAGGCCGCTTCGGGACATTGAAACGCATCATGGGCTCTCTTGGCCGCAGCTGCAAAACCCCCGTGTAGCCTCCTACCTACGTCAACAGGCCACAGCATCCCTAGATATTAGACCAAGGACCAGAGCAGCAGTACCCCCAGAGGATGAAGAACCTTATCCATTGATACCAGCTGCCACTCCTATCGACTTACTGGTGGCAGAGACATCACCAGCAACAGCTGATATGCCTACCCCTGCTGTACCTCAGGCAGCAGCTGTCTCCAGAATCTGGATACCCAGAGCATCTCCCCTGGAAGAAGCCCAAGCAACCAGCTTTCAGAACCCCAGGAGGGGATAACCAGCCATAATGTTGATTTAAACTAACTTTTGTTACCCAGGAGGGTATTTCCACCTTAGTGCTTGTTTTTCTGTTTTGGTTATCATGTTTTTGTTTTCTTGTTTTTTCCCATTGGATCCAGTTGTTGCCCAGTTTGATTGGTAGCCGTTACACTTGAACTGTGGAGATCATGGACGTTGAGTGATCCAGAACTGCTAATGTAAATAGTTTGCACCTCTTTAGGTGCTCTCTCTTGGTTTTACATAGGAACCTTCCCTTGGAACAAGGACTACCTCGTTATAAGGACATTTCCAGACATGATGGCCGGTCCAATGTCTACTCTTTGCACTTAGTAATAATGCTTAGTATTTTTGAACAAGAAACTAGAAAGTGATAGTGTGTAGTGAAAGTATTAATGACATATTTCATAGGGTTTAATTGAGAAAGAAATATAGTGAATGTTTTACAATGTTTGAATAAAGATGTGAGAATTATTAATAATAATAATAATAATCTTTATGTATATAGTGCCAACATATTCCGCAGCGCTTTACAGTTTAACAGTTTCAAAGCACAAGCCATAAGTAACAACGTTAACAATGCAATAATTAAAGCAAAATAAGACGAAATAAGACGACCCTGCTCGTGAGAGCTTACAATCTACAATGAGGTGAGGGAGATACAAAGTACAGGTGTGTATTTACAATTGTATATTTACAATGAAGGTCCAGCCATCTTGAGGGAGTGAAGGATGGATGGAGATAGTGAATGGGCTACACACGCACACTTACACATAGAATGACTTTGATTAGTGAACGTGATAAGCCACTCTGAACAAATGTGTTTTGAGGGAGCGCCTAAAACTATGCAAATTGAGGTTAGTCCTAATTTATTGGGGTAGAGCATTCCAGAGGATAGGAGCAGCACGGGAGAAGTCTTGGAGTCGGGAGTGGGAGGTACGGATTAGTGCAGAGGTTAGTCGAAAGTCATTTGCAGAGCGCAGCGATTGGCTAGGCCGATAGACAGAAATGAAGGAAAAGATGTAGGGGGGGCACGCACCGTGGAGAGCTTTGTGGGTGAGAACAAGTACTTTGAATTGGATCCTATAATGAATGGGCAGCCAGTGTAATGACTGATGAAGAGAGGACACGTCCGAGTACCGATTAGCCAGATGGACAACCCTGGCTGCTGCATTAAGTATGGACTGGAGAGGGGATGGTCGAGTGACAGGGAGGCCAATTAATTGAGCGTTGCAGTAATCCAAGCGGGAGTGGAACAATGCTACAGTGAGGGTTATTGTTGTTTCCATGGTGAGAAAAGGGTGGATTCTAGAGATGTTCTTTAGGTGTAAGCGGCAAGAGTGGGCAAGAGATTGTATATGGGATGTGAAGGAGAGATTGGTGTCAAACATAATGCCTAGACAGCGTGCCTGCTGCTGGGGTGTTATTGTGGTACCACCCACGGAAAGGGAAATGTCCGATTTAGGGAGGTTAGTAGATGGTGGGAGAATTGAACAAAAATATGCAGATGATGAACCAGACACCAGCAGTTGTCAATTAAGGGTAAGAAGAAGAAAAGTAGAAAATGTGAAGAATGACAGAAAGGCAATGTATTGCTAGAAAATGTGTTACTATTTGCTTCCATGGCACCTTAAATTAGGTAGCATAACTTTAAATATTGATAGACAGTTAAACTGTAACGTTCAAGAAACAGTGCCTCCCACATTGGGAAGTTTAGTATAAGACATGTTCATTATGCAATATAAAAATTTGTATGTTCCTGTATTGTCAACTTTGTTTCCTTTGCAGCCCGCGGACGTGCTGTGTTTAACGGGGGGTATGTGGCACCCCTGAGGCTCAGCTGCCACAGAGGTACTGCACCTCCTACTGAGGTGTGTACCCCACCATTCAGGTAACTTGGAGGCTCCTGACCACACTCCAACACCTGCACCCCACACCACAATGTAGTGTAGAAAAGCACCTTCGGCGGCTCCCTGCTTGGAGTGTAGCAAAGCACCCATTGGTGGCTCCCTGCTTGGAACACGAAATGTGCTGGGTGGTGGGTGGAGTTTAGTTTACATTAAAGAGAGCGCGGAGAGTTTGGGAGAGGAGTCAGTTGTTGAGTAAGGAGAGAGAAGAAGATCCCCGGAGAGAGGGATAGATGGATGGAAGTGCTGCGGCAGATCCCAGTGACCTGGGTCTGCTGGCACAGGAAAGGAAGAGAGAGAGAGCAACATAGACTGAAAGCCTGATTTTCCATAGAAAGAAAGATGAGTACGGAACGTGAGCAGTAAACGAGAACAGAGGACGTGGATTAGAAGAGAACCCTTCCTAGAAGTTCTAAGCGCAAGGCTGGAGCCCGATCCCCGAGGTTGTATGGATACTAATGTGTTATGAATGAGTCACCGGAGGAGAAAACAAAAATACAAGCTAAGTCCAGAAAACCGGAGAGGTTGGTAGCTATCGGATTGCAGACCCTTAATCCTATCCACACAACTAACAGTAGCCGTGGGGGGTTCCTACGGTGCCCTAGACCCCTCGTCACAGCCGGAGAACTACATAAGCCTAAAGAATTAAAGGGGAAATCTAAACTGCCCCAGAGCAGACCCCAAAGCAATAGACAGCCCCCAACATGTATTGTCGGTGAAATACAGATGAAAACACAAACACAGACAGAAAGACAGGCTGAGCAAACGATGGGGCCCAACTAACTAGATAGGACAGGACAGAAAAGATGCTGGCTGCAATCCGCAAAAAACCCTACCAAAAATGTCCCAACCGTCTGATAGGGAAAAAGGCCCTGAAGTCGCTAGACTTCAAAATCACTATATCAGCACTCAGGTATATTCTGAAAACAGAGCAAAGAGATAAACTGATCAGAGACAAAAATGGAATTCAGCCAGTCCCAACCAGGATGAATATCAGATGCAGGGACCCAAGAATTATCCTCCTGGCCATAACCCTTCCATTTAACCAAATACTGGAGTCTCCGTCTAGCCAGACGAGAATCCAGTATCTTCTCAGCCTCATATTCCACATTACCTTCAACCAATACAGGGTCAGGAGGTGCCACCACAGGAACTACTGGCTCAACAAACCTCTTTAACAGAGACTTATGAATCACGTTATGGATCTTAAATGTAACAGGAAGAGCCAATCGAAAAGAGACCGGATTAAGAATCTCCAAAATCTTGTAAGGTCCAATAAATCTAGGTTTAAATTTTGGAGAAGCCACCTTCATAGAGATATTCTTTGATGACAACCAAACCATATCACCCACCTTAAACCGGGGACCAATGGTCCTATGCCGGTTGGAAAACCGCTGGGCCTTTTTCTGGGAGAGAGACAACTTATCCACCACTTGGTCCCAGATCTGGTGCATTCTCTCCACCACAGTGTCAACACCTGGGTAGGCAGAAGACTCCACCTGCCCTGAAGAGAATCGAGGATGAAACCCAAAGTTACAAAAAAAAGGTGACATCAAAGTGGCAGAACTAGCTCTATTATTTAAAGCAAATTCGGCCAAGGTCAAAAATGAAACCCAATCATCCTGATCAGCAGAAATAAAACATCTCAAATACGACTCCAAAGTCTGGTTTGTTCTCTCTGTCTGCCCATTGGTCTGAGGGTGAAACACAGAGGAGAAGGACAACTGAATTCCCAGCTTGGAACAGAAAGTCCTCCAAAATCTAGAAACAAACTGAACTCCTCTGTCAGATACAATGTTCTCAGGAATCCCGTGCAAGCGAACCACCTGTTGCAAAAACAAGGGCACCAACTCTGAAGAAGATGGCAACTTAAGGAGTGGTACAAGATGGACCATCTTAGAGAATCTATCACAAATCACCCAAATAACAGTCATTCTCTGAGAAACAGGCATATCAGAGATAAAATCCATTGAAATATGGGTCCATGGCCTCCGGGGCACCGGCAAAGGCATCAACAACCCACTAGAGCGAGAACAAGGTTTAGACCGGGAGCAAGTCCCACAGGACTACACAAAATTCCTGACATCACGAGACAAGGCGGGCCACCAAAAAGACCGACTCACCAAATTTCTAGTACCAAAAATACCTGAATGACCAGCCAATGCGGAGCAATGAACCTCAGACATCACTCTCTTTCTCCACTGGTCAGAAACATACAATTTTCCAATGGGACAACGCTCAGGTTTGTCCTCCTGAAACTCTTCCAGAACACGTCTCAAATCGGGCGAGATGGCAGAAAGAACTACCCCCTCACCTAAGATGGTAGCAGGCTTGGTCACAATAGGAGAATCAGCAAAGAAACTCCTAGAGAGAGCGTCTGCCTTGACATTCTTAGTGCCCGGAAGAAAAGAGACCACAAAATCAAAACGTGTGAAAAACAAGGCCCACCTAGCCTGTCTAGGATTCAAGCGTTTGGCCGACTCCAGGTAAATCAAATTCTTGTGGTCAGTAAGGACCACGACTTGATGTTTAGCTCCCTCCAACCAATGTCTCCACTCCCCAAATGCCCATTTCATGGCTAACAGTTCCCGATTCCCCACATCATAGTTACGTTCGGATGGGGAGAACTTTTGGGAAAAGAAAGCACAGGGATTCATTTTAGATGTTACAGGATCTTTTTGGGACAAAACAGCTCCTGCACCAATCTCAGAAGCGTCCACCTCTACCTGAAACGGGAGTGAGACATCAGGTTGCCGCAAAACCGGAGCAGAAGTGAACCTTCGCTTCAGCTCCTGAAAAGAAGAAACAGCCTCCGGAGACCAATTCAGCACATCAGCCCCCTTCTTAGTCAAATCAGTCAATGGTTTGGCAATACCAGAAAAATTAGCTATAAATTTACGATAAAAATTAGCAAAACCCAAAAACTTCTGGAGGGCCTTCAAAGAAGTGGGCTGAACCCAATCATAAATGGCCTGTACCTTGGCCGGGTCCATTTCAATAGTTGACGGAGACAAAATAAATCCCAAAAATGAAATCCTCTGTACACCAAAAAGGCATTTCGATCCCTTGACATAAAGGGAATTCTCCCTCAAAATCCGGAACACAGTCCGAACATGTTCCACATGAGAGTCCCAATCCTTGGAAAAGATCAAAATATCATCCAGATAGATGATCAAAAATTTATCCACAAAGTCTCGGAAAATATCATTCATGAAGCACTGGAAGACAGAAGGGGCATTAGTGAGCCCAAAAGGCATCACCAGGTACTCAAAATGTCCCTCCGGAGTATTAAATGCCATCTTCCATTCATCCCCCTGCTTAATGCGAATAAGATTATACGCCCCCCTGAGGTCAAGCTTGGTAAACCAGCAAGCACCTTTAACTCTGGCGAATAGATCAGAAATCAGGGGTAACGGATACTGATATTTAACAGTAATTTTGTTGAGGGAACGATAGTCAATACAAGGCCTTAATGAACCATCTTTCTTGGCCACAAAAAAAAACCCAGCACCTAAGGGTGAAGAGGATGGTCTAATATGACCCTTCTCCAACGACTCCTTAATATAGGATCGCATAGCCTCGTGCTCGGGTACTGATAAATTGAAAAGTCGACCCTTGGGAAATTTACACCCAGGGCTCAGCTCAATTGCACAGTCATAACTCCTATGAGGAGGCAAAGACGCAGACTCATTCTCACTAAATACATCATAAAAATCAGCCAAATAGTCAGGAACATTATGCGGCTGGGGAGAGGTGGAGAAAACAGGAGTGTCACTAAGGGCACACCTACAACCCCAACTCACCAGAGATAAAGATTTCCAATCCAAAACTGGATTATGGATTTGCAACCAGGGAAACCCCAGAATGAGGGTATCATGCAAATTATGCAACACCAAAAATCTGCAATTTTCTTGATGGTCTGGGGCGACCCGCATTACGACCTGGGACCAAAACTGAGGTTTATTCTTCGCCAAAGGAGTAGCATCAATCCCCCTCAAAGGGATAGGCGTCCACAGAGGTGTCATAGGAAACCCACAATGTTTAGCAAAATCCAAGTCCATCAGGTTCAGAGCTGCTCCCGAATCCACAAAAGCCTTAGCGGAAAATGTGGACAGGGAGCAAATCAGAGTAATTGCCAGAAGAAACTTAGGTTGAACACCACCCACAGCAAATGTGTGTGCAAAACGTTTCTCTCATTTAGGGCAGACAGAAATAATATGAGAGGCATCTCCACAGAAAAAGCACAGCTTATTACGCCTTCTGAACTCCTGACATTGCGCCCTAGACAAAACTCTATCACATTGCATAGGTTCAGACATTTGTTCAACAGGTGGCAACACCTCTTGTGCAGTTTTGCGTTCACGCAAACGCCGATCAACCTGAATGGCTAATGACATAGAATCGTCAAGACCAGAAGGAACAGGAAATCCCACCATAGTATCTTTTACGGTTTCTGACAAACCCTTTCGAAAGAGAGCTGCCAAGGCACCATCATTCCAGGTAGTGAGGACCGCCCACTTTCGGAATTTTTGACAGTACAACTCTGCAGAATCCTGACCCTGGCTTAATGCCAACAGGGCCTTTTCAGCCTGATCAATAGCATTAGGTTCATCATACAACAACCCCAAGGCCTGAAAAAATGTGTTCACATCAGTCAGAATAGGATGATCAGGTTTCAAAGAAAACGCCCAATCCTGGGGATCGCCGCGCAGCAAAGAGATGACAATTTTAACCTGCTGCGCGGAGTTCCCCGATGAGTTAGGCTTCAAGGCAAAAAATAATTTACAATTATTCTTACAATTCAGAAATTTAGACCGATCCCCAAAAAACACATCAGGAGTAGGGATCTTTGGTTCAGCAGCATGTGAATGAGCAAGATAGGTGGAAATTCCCCGCACTTCAGCAGTAAGCTGCTCCACACGATCAGACAATTGCTTAATCTCCATTGAGAAAAAATTCCCCCTACGGCCTCAGAGAAATAGAGGAAAAAATATACACAAAAAAAAATTCTGACACTTTTTTTTTTTTTTTACAATTCTTTCCTGCTATTGAGTACCCTAGAATCTGCGGTATGGCTGGTGATTCTATTATGAATGAGTCACCGGAGGAGGAGAAAACAAAAATACAAGCTAAGTCCAGAAAACCGGGGAGGTTGATAGCTATCGGATTGCAGACCCCGATCCTATACACCACAACTAACAGTAGCCGTGGGGGGTTCCTACGGTGCCCTAGACCCCTCGTCACAGCCGGAGAACTACATAAGCCTAAAGAAGGAAAGGGGAAATCTAAACTGCCCCAGAGCAGACCCCAAAGCAATAGACAGGCCCCAACATGTATTGTCGGTGAAATACAGATGAAAACACAAACACAGACAGAAAGACAGGCTGAGCAAATGATGGGGCCCAACTAACTAGATAGGACAGGACAGAAAAGATGCTGGCTGCAATCCGCAAAAAACCCTACCAAAAATGTCCCAACCGTCTGACAGGGAAAAAGGCCCTGAAGTCGCTAGACTTCAAAACCACTATATCAGCACTCAGGTATATTCTGAAAACAGATCAAAGAGATAAACTGTTCAGAGACAAAAATATAATTCAGCCAGTCCCAACCAGGACTGGCTGAATATAAACACTAAGGAAACCAGACAAAATCTCATGGAATAAAAGCAGGGCAAAAACTTAGCTTTTAGTAGACAGGAACTAAAACTGGATGCAAGAGCTCAGAGCAGAAAGGATCACCAGCAACCCTGCAGGGCGTCGGCTGCCTTATATCCACTCAGAAATTCCAGATATCCAATCACACTCCGCCTGTTCAGATGACAGGTTCTTCCCATCCCAATCAATTTCATTACCTCTCTTCACCAGCAGAGGGAGTTCATCAGACATCAAAGGTGAAGGGGAGAATGAACTCACAACACTAATGGTCCTGCAGCAGACACCGGAGGAATAGAAGGAGTGACTGCTTTATTCCCACACAAGACTTGGGGGCACAACAGCAACTGGATAGTGAGCCAGGACTTAGTAGCAAGGAGTCCCCGAAGCAGGCTACAGCTGTCTGCCGTACAAGTAGAGTTCATAAGAACATCGGACAGGAGGAACTCCAGTGTAACTCAGTACTAGGAGTACTTCATTTAAAGGCGCTATAAGAGGAGACGTTCAGAAAGGTACAGGTGGGCGGAGTGTTGGAAAGGAGTATTCCATCTGGCCTGGAGGTTGACTGAGTCCCTGACCCGGAGGACACGGCATGGAGGCAGGCACCTGTTTGTACAACAGACTGTGAGTAAAGCTTTGGAACTACATGCCCTGGTGTCCTCCACTCATTCCCGCGTCACACACACCTGGCACCGCTGCATCCCTGTGCCTACACTGCACCATTCCTGCAACGCGTCTCTACACTGCCCTGGGACTACAGCCCTGCCTGTGGAGGGCTATAACATCACTGCTGCACCACACCATCTGTCCCAGAGGATCTGTCTGCAGCGTCGGCTTACATCTCTATTGCCGAACACCACAGGTGGCGTCACGAATCACTCATAAACTTTCATCACTCTAAGCACACTGCAACAACTCCTTTTACAATGGGCACCCACGGCCACGGGAAGGGTCTCAGCTGCCGTGACATCTCCCATTGAAGCTCATAGGGCCCGGTACCAAGTACCCCACAGCCCTGGGAGGTCGACCCACTGAGAAGCTGCAGTGACCATAGTGAGAAGAGAGGCACTGACAAGGCATGTGAGGCACCATCATAACATCTGGTTAGGAGCCCACTCAGATGTCCTTGAGCTGAACCACTTGCTGCACCTCGGAACACATGTAATATTATCTTCACAGCAAGTAGTAAAGAAATCAGTGACACCTGTAAGATAAAAATGCCCATTACACCCATAGATGACTTCCCTGATGGGTACAGAGTCTGAAATGGGGTAACTTTAGGGGGTCGTACGTTGTCCACGAACATCGGGGGCTTTACAACTGGCCCCCACAAGCGATGACTGCCAAATTAGTGCTCCAAAAAGCAAAACAGTGACTCTCCCCATTGGAGCCCGGCCTTGTGCAGTCATTCCTGACCTCAGGTTTGGGAGAAATTTCTGTGTAAATTGTGGCTCCATTTTACTCTCTGTGAAATAGAAAAATTTGAGTCTAAAACATTTCACCTCGTACACACACGGCTCCGCTCCGTACACCTCGTACACACACGGCTCCGCTCCGTACACCTCGTACACACGCGGCTCCGCTCCGTACACCTCGTACACACACGGCTCCGCTCCGTACACCTCGTACACACAGGGCTCCGCTCTGTACACCTCGTACACACACGGCTCCGCTCCGTACACCTCGTACACACGCGGCTCCGCTCCGTACACCTCGTACACACGCGGCTCCGCTCCGTACACCTCGTACACACGCGGCTCCGCTCCGTACACCTCGTACACACGCGGCTCCGCTCCGTACACCTCGTACACACGCGGCTCCGCTCCGTACACCTCGTACACACACGGCTCCGCTCCGTACACCTCGTACACACAGGGCTCCGCTCCGTACACCTCGTACACACACGGCTCCGCTCCGTACACCTCGTACACACGCGGCTCCGCTCCGTACACCTCGTACACACGCGGCTCCGCTCCGTACACCTCGTACACACGCGGCTCCGCTCCGTACACCTCGTACACACGCGGCTCCGCTCCGTACACCTCGTACACACAGGGCTCCGCTCCGTACACCTCGTACACACGCGGCTCCGCTCCGTACACCTCGTACACACGCGGCTCCGCTCCGTACACCTCGTACACACACGGCTCCGCTCCGTACACCTCGTACACACACGGCTCCCCTCCGTACACCTCGTACACACACGGCTCCGCTCCGTACACCTCGTACACACACGGCTCCGCTCCGTACACCTCATACACACACGTCTCCGCTCCGTACACCTCGTACACACACGGCTCCGCTCCGTACACCTCGTACACACACGGCTCCGCTCCGTACACCTCGTACACACACGGCTCTGCTCTGTACACCTCGTACACATGGCTCCGCTCTGTACACCTCGTACACACGCGGCTCCGCTCCGTACAGCTCGTACACACAGGGCTCCGCTCCGTACACATCGTACACACACGGCTCCGCTCCATACACCTCGTACACACACGGCTCCGCTCCGTACACCTCGTACACACGCGGCTCCGCTCCGTACACCTCGTACACACACATGGCTCCGCTCCGTACACCTCGTACACACACGGCTCCGCTCCGTACACCTCGTACACACACATGGCTCCGCTCCGTACACCTCGTACACACGCGGCTCCCCTCCGTACACCTCGTACACACGGCTCCGCTCCGTACACCTCGTACACACACGTCTCCGCTCCATACACCTCGCACACACGCGGCTCCGCTCCGTACACCTCGTACACACATGGCTCCGCTCCATTTACCTCGTACACACGGCTCCGCTCTGTACACCTTGTATACACACACGGCTCCGCTCCGTACACCTCGTACACCTCGTACACACAGGGCTCTGCTACATCCACCCTGTAAACCCCTCCTGACCCCACACATAAACTTCCCCTCATCCGACACACTATGAGGCCCCTGATCATGTGACCCCTGACTCCTCCCCTCCTGTGACCTCATCACAGGTCCTGTGCACTGAGCAGCCATATATGTGGAGTGCGGCTCTGCAGGTTAGTGATGGGCAGTCCGGCTCCTTTCCCCACTTTTCTCCCTCCTGTCCCTTCACTATAAAGCCTGGGCCTCATTATACAGCTGTACAGGGGTCTAGTGAAGGCTTTTTAGTAGAGTTGAGCGACTTTTGGTTTTTTAGGGTCGCGTTTCGTTTCGTGAAACCCGACTTTTCCAAAAGTCGGGTCGAGCAAGATCGTCCGATTATAGGGAAAAGTCGGGGTCGTCCCGAAACACGAAACCCAATGTAAGTCAATGGGGAATAAAAGTCGGCAGTGAGAGGAGGACAGGAAACACACCTACAGTGCCCATTTGAATGCCAAAAGCATCAATTCTTCTTACTTAAGCTTGTCAACCTTAATTAACTTCATAATACAAGTTACGCACTGAAAAATGGGGGTTATTTGGCTACAAACTGTGGGGGGGGGGGGAGGGCTGGCTCCAGGTTTTCATGTGCCCTGGGCGAAAGAGCGCCCCTTTAACACATACCACAACTCATCATGCTCCGATACGGCAGAGAAATAGCGGTATAGTACAATGAAAAATACCTCACTTTTTACATCTCATGACGAGGCCCATCTATTTCTCCATATAGAATCATTGGTCCCATATAATGTTTGAAACAGTATATGATGAGCTCCACATAATGCTACAGTATATGTTGGTCCCCATGGATGAAGCTCCACTGTCTTATGGGCCCAAATAATGCTCCAAACATAATGGGCCCCATTTCTAATGCTCTAGTGTATAATGGGCCCTGTAAATGCTGCTCCAGTGTCTGATGTCCACCTTTGGAATGTTCCAGTGTATGGTGGGCCCCATCTATCATTCTCCAGAGTATAGTGCTCCCCAAAAATTGCTGTCCCAACATTGAAAACAATCAAATAAGTCTCCTCGCTAGGGAATCCCTGTACTTGTCTGGACAGGTGCTGTAGCTTGCTTAACAGCTCACCAGCCGTTCTCACGCCCAGTATGGATTACACGTGATTGCACAAAGGTGAGAAAGGGTACCATATCCCCAGATAACATGTATGGATAGCGTACACATTCAAAATATATGTCTCAGGAGGCAGGCTCAGACGGTGTTAGGCCCAGTATGGATTGCACGTGATTGCACAAAGGTTAGAAAGGGTACCGTATCCCCGGATAACATGTATGGATAGCGTACACATTCAAAATATATGTCTATACAGCATGAGGCAGGCTCAGACGGTGTTAGGCCCAGTATGGATTGCACGTGATTGCACAAAGGTTAGAAAGGGTACCGTATCCCTGGATAACATGTATGGATAGCGTACACATTCAAAATATATGTCTATACAGCATGAGGCAGGCTCAGACAGTGTTAGGCCCAGTATGGATTGCACGTGATTGCACAAAGGTTAGAAAGGGTACCGTATCACTGGATAACATGTATGGATAGCGTACACATTCAAAATATATGTCTCAGGAGGCAGGCTCAGACGGTGTTAGGCCCAGTATGGATTGCACGTGATTGCACAAAGGTTAGAAAGGGTACCGTATCCCCGGATAACATGTATGGATAGCGTACACATTCAAAATATATGTCTATACAGCATGAGGCAGGCTCAGACGGTGTTAGGCCCAGTATGGATTGCACGTGATTGCACAAAGGTTAGAAAGGGTACCGTATCCCCGGATAACATGTATGGATAGCGTACACATTCAAAATATATGTCTATACAGCATGAGGCAGGCTCAGACGGTGTTAGGCCCAGTATGGATTGCACGTGATTGCACAAAGGTTAGAAAGGGTACCGTATCCCCGGATAACATGTATGGATAGCGTACACATTCAAAATATATGTCTATACAGCATGAGGCAGGCTCAGACGGTGTTAGGCCCAGTATGGATTGCACGTGATTGCACAAAGGTTAGAAAGGGTACCGTATCACTGGATAACATGTATGGATAGCGTACACATTCAAAATATATGTCTCAGGAGGCAGGCTCAGACGGTGTTAGGCCCAGTATGGATTGCACGTGATTGCACAAAGGTTAGAAAGGGTACCGTATCCCCGGATAACATGTATGGATAGCGTACACATTCAAAATATATGTCTATACAGCATGAGGCAGGCTCAGACGGTGTTAGGCCCAGTATGGATTGCACGTGATTGCACAAAGGTTAGAAAGGGTACCGTATCCCTGGATAACATGTATGGATAGCGTACACATTCAAAATATATGTCTCAGGAGGCAGGCTCAGACGGTGTTAGGCCCAGTATGGATTGCACGTGATTGCACAAAGGTTAGAAAGGGTACCGTATCCCCGGATAACATGTATGGATAGCGTACACATTCAAAATATATGTCTATACAGCATGAGGCAGGCTCAGACGGTGTTAGGCCCAGTATGGATTGCACGTGATTGCACAAAGGTTAGAAAGGGTACCGTATCCCTGAATAACATGTATGGATAGCGTACACATTCAAAATATATGTCTATACAGCATGAGGCAGGCTCAGACGGTGTTAGGCCCAGTATGGATTGCACGTGATTGCACAAAGGTTAGAAAGGGTACCGTATCCCTGGATAACATGTATGGATAGCGTACACATTCAAAATATATGTCTCAGGAGGCAGGCTCAGACGGTGTTAGGCCCAGTATGGATCGCACGTGATTGCACAAAGGTTAGAAAGGGTACCGTATCCCTGGATAACAAGTATGGATAGCGTACACATTCAAAATATATGTCTCAGGAGGCAGGCTCAGATGGTGTTAGGCCCAGTATGGATTGCACGTGATTGCACAAAGGTTAGAAAGGGTACCGTATCCCTGGATAACATGTATGGATAGCGTACACATTCAAAATATATGTCTCAGAAGGCAGGCTCAGACGGTGTTAGACCCAGTATGGATTGCACGTGATTGCACAAAGGTTAGAAAGGGTACCGTATCCCTGGATAACATGTATGGATAGCGTACACATTCAAAATATATGTCTATACAGCATGAGGCAGGCTCAGACGGTGTTAGGCCCAGTATGGATTGCACGTGATTGCACAAAGGTTAGAAATGGTACCGTATCCCTGGATAACATGTATGGATAGCGTACACATTCAAAATATATGTCTCAGGAGGCAGGCTCAGACGGTGTTAGGCCCAGTATGGATTGCACGTGATTGCACAAAGGTTAGAAAGGGTACCGTATCCCTGGATAACATGTATGGATAGCGTACACATTCAAAATATATGTCTCAGTAGGCAGGCTCAGACGGTGTTAGGCCCAGTATGGATTGCACGTGATTGCACAAAGGTTAGAAAGGGTACCGTATCCCTGGATAACATGTATGGATAGCGTACACATTCAAAATATATGTCTATACAGCATGAGGCAGGCTCAGACGGTGTTAGGCCCAGTATGGATTGCACGTGATTGCACAAAGGTTAGAAAGGGTACCGTATCCCTGGATAACATGTATGGATAGCGTACACATTCAAAATATATGTCTCAGGAGGCAGGCTCAGACGGTGTTAGGCCCAGTATGGATTGCACGTGATTGCACAAAGGTTAGAAAGGGTACCGTATCCCTGGATAACATGTATGGATAGCGTACACATTCAAAATATATGTCTCAGTAGGCAGGCTCAGACGGTGTTAGGCCCAGTATGGATTGCACGTGATTGCACAAAGGTTAGAAAGGGTACCGTATCCCTGGATAACATGTATGGATAGCGTACACATTCAAAATATATGTCTATACAGCATGAGGCAGGCTCAGACGGTGTTAGGCCCAGTATGGATTGCACGTGATTGCACAAAGGTTAGAAAGGGTACCGTATCCCTGGATAACATGTATGGATAGCGTACACATTCAAAATATATGTCTCAGGAGGCAGGCTCAGACGGTGTTAGGCCCAGTATGGATAGCACGTGATTGCACAAAGGTTAGAAAGGGTACCGTATCCCTGGATAACATGTATGGATAGCGTACACATTCAAAATATATGTCTCAGGAGGCAGGCTCAGACGGTGTTAGGCCCAGTATGGATTGCACGTGATTGCACAAAGGTTAGAAAGGGTACCGTATCCCTGGATAACATGTATGGATAGCGTACACATTCAAAAAAGTGGCATATGTTGATGTTGGACATTCAGCTGATGCAAAAGGCGAAATAGGTGAAGTACCAGGAAGAGGTGGACCAAAGCAAGCCATTTTTCTGTCACCCTATGTGTCATCAGGGGAAGGTGGGACAAAATCCTTGGAAACCCATGCGTGGTTCATTTTAATGAAGGTTAGATCATCCACATTTTGGGTTGACAGACGGGTCCTTTTTTCTGTCAGGATTGATCCAGCTGCACTGAAGACTCTTTCCGATAGCACACTTGCAGCTGGGCAAGCGAGCTCCTGTAAGGCATATTGGGCCAATTCAGGCCAGGTGTCCAGTTTAGCGGCCCAATAGTCAAAGGGGAATGACCTGTGTGGGAGAACATCGATATGGGAGGAAAAGTAGTTTGTTACCATAGTTGACAACTGCTGTCTCCTGTCACTTTCCATCGATGCAATATTACCAGTTGTGTGAGCGGTATTTGAAAAATCAGTCCACAACATTGTCATGAAACCCCTGTCTCCAACGCCACTTCTGCTGTGTGCACCACGAACACCTCTGCCAAGCTGCCCCCGGCCCGTACGGCTCATGTGAGAACCATCACCGCTGCTGTGTGCTGGGAATGCCTCAAGCAACCGATTTACCAGAGTTGCTTGTTTATTAGCCAATATTAGGTCAAGGTTCTCCTGTGGCATGATGTTTTGTAATTTGCCTTTATAGCGTGGATCCAGGATGCTGGCCAACCAGTAGTCGTCATCATTCATCATTTTGGCAATGCGGGGGTCCCTTTTTAGGATCTGCAAGGCATAATCTGACATGTGGGCCAATTTTCCCGGTGTCAATGATGCACTGCGAGTGCTGGGTGGAGGAGCACTTTCTGGCAAATCCACATCCCTCCAGTCACGCACAAACCCTGTACCAGACCTTGCCACGCCAACATTTTCACTTGCCCCACGAGATGCATCCTCCTCCCCTAAGTAATCATCCCCATCATCCTCCTCCTCTTCTTCCTCCACCTCATCCAGGAGAGGTCCCTGAGCAGACAATGGCTGAATGTCATCAAGGATTCCCTCCTCCTCTTCCTCCTCATCAACATTGGCTGCAGACGCCTGCTCTTTAAGGTGCGTCAAAGTTTGCATGAGCAGACGCATAAGTGGGATGCTCATGCTTAGGATGGCGTCGTCTGCGCTTACCAGCCGTGTGCATTCCTCAAAACACTGAAGGACTTTACAAAGGTCTTTCAGCTTCGACCACTGCACACCTGTCAACTCCATGTCTGCTCTCAAAGTGCCTGGCCGTGTATCCTCCCACAAATGCATTATGGCCTGCCTCTGCTCGCACAGCCGCTCCACCATGTGCAGGGTGGAGTTCCACCTTGTTGCAATGTCGATAATGAGGCGGTGGTTGGGAAGGTGGAGCAATCGCTGCAGCTTCTGCATACGAACGGAGTGTACAGGCGACCGGCGGATGTGCGCGCACAGTCTTCGCACCTTCTGGAGCAGGGCTGTTAACTCCGGATAATTTTTGAGGAAGCACTGCACCACCAGGTTCAAGGTGTGAGCCAAGCAAGGTATGTGGCTGAGTTTTGAAAGGGCTATGGCTGCCACAAAATTACGGCCGTTATCACTAACTACCTTGCCTGCCTCAAGATGTACACTGCCCAGCCATGACTCAGTTTGTCGCTTCAAGTACTCGGCCAGCACCTCGGCGGTGTGTCTGTCGCCCAAACACATCATCTGCAACACAGCCTGCTGACGCTTTCCACTAGCTGCTCGATAGGGGGACACATCGTGTGCAACAGTGGCAGCTGCAGATGGAGTGCTCGTACGACTGCGCTCTGTGGACGAGCTTTCGCTTCTGGAGGAGGTGGAGGAGGAGGAGGGTCGATCGCCTACAGCCAACTGTTTCCTATACCGTGGGCTAGGCAGCACTGTCCCACCACCGCTGTCCCCTGTGGACCCTGCATCCACCACATTAACCCAGTGCGCAGTGATGGACATGTAACGGCCCTGGCCATGCCGACTGGACCATGCATCAGTTGTGAGGTGCACCTTTCCGCTCACTGACTGCTTGAGTGCATGGACAATGCGGTCTTTCACATGATGGTGGAGGGCTGGGATGGCTTTGCGAGAGAAGAAGTGGCGACTGGGTAGGTCATAGCGTGGTACTGCATAGGCCATGAGTTCGCGGAAAGCTGTGCTTTCCACCAACCGAAAGGGCATCATCTCAAACGAGATTAGTTTGGCAATGTGGGCGTTCAAACCCAGTGTACGCGGATGAGAGACTGAGTACTTTCTTGACCTACTCATAGTGTCTGGGAGGGTGAGCTGGACTTGAGAGCTGCATATGGTGGAAGTAGCGGTGGACAGGGCGGACTGAGAGAGGGTTGATGATGGTGATGGAGTTGGTGTTCTTTCTGATGGCCTAGAATCAGTCTTTTGTTGATATAACAGTGGGATTCCCTGACTGCTGTGGCCTTGCAACGACACCTCAACATTTGCTGCTGTGCTAACCGGTGGGCTTACAGTGGGGGAAACAATGTAGCGTTGCTGACTACCTTCGTTGTGATCAGTTGCACATGTGGCACTTGAGGTTTGGTGTTGTGTCCACGCTTGCAAGTGCATGCTGGTTAAATGTCTAAGCATGCAACTGGTATTCAAATTTTTCAGATTTTTCCCTCGGCTAAAGGTCTTTGCGCACTTCTTACAGATAACCTTGGCCTGATCATGAGGATTTTGTTCAAAAAAGTGCCACACTGCACTCTTCCTACTTTGGCAGACATTTTGCGGCCTAGCACGCTGTGATCTTTTGACCCTCTGGACAAGCTGTCCAGCAACTCTTTTGATATTTGGAACCTGTCTTTGGAGTGCTCCGGGCCTGCCAGATAACAGCTGTTGCGATGTCGATGTCTGCTGTGGATGCTCCTCATCTGAGCTATTGGAAGTAGCACCCTCTTCCCCCAATGGATGCCAATCTGGGTCAACAACTGGGTCATCCATCACCTCCTCTTCTATGTCATGTGCACCTTCCTCTGTGTCACCGTGTATGGTGGTATAGTGTGCGGGAAGGGACACCTGAGTCTCATCAGGGTCAGAATCTGGCTCTGTACACTGCAAGGACAATGTAGTGCTCTGAGTGAATGTACCAGCAGAATCATCCATCAGCGGCTGTGCATCAGTGCACTCCATGTCAGATTCATCTTGGCCTGGGTAATTCACCATTTCACTTGATAATCCAGGCATGGTATGTGAAAACAGCTCCATGGAGTAATCAGTAGTATGGCCTGAGTCATCCTTCAATCTTGGTTGGGGTGAAGGACACAAGGAAAGGTGTGGTTCATGAACATGAGCCTCCAATGACGACTCAGTGCTTTTACTTTTTACAACTGAAGAAGAGGAGGCGATAGAGCTGGAGGCTGAGTCAGCAATGTAAGACAAAACTTTTTCCTGATGCTCTGGCTTTAAAAGCGGTTTGCCAACTCCTAGAAAACTAAGCGTTCGAGGCCTTATGTAGCCAGACGATGACGCAGGCTCAACACCTCCTGCATTCGGTCCTATTTTGCTCTTGCCACTACCATCAGATCCACCACCAACACCATCATTACCAGCTGCCAACCCCCGCCCAATTCCACGGCCTCTTCCACCAGCCTTCCTCATTTTTGGTAGAAATGTAGACAAAATCCAGCAAACTATATAGTATGTAAAACAAGGTGTCTATAGGACAGGGGAGATTTTGAATTTCTGCACACACTTTTGGACACTGGACACTTTTGGATTGTGTGAGGCCCACTGATATCTGAGCGCTATGTGACAGGCTCGATGGCACAGCTGTGACCTAAGTGACTAGAGAATAAGTGAGATTTTGAATCTCTGCACACACTTTTGGACACTGGACACTTTTGGATTGTGTGAGGCCCACTGATATCTGAGCGCTATGTGACAGGCTCGATGGCACAGCTGTGACCTAAGTGACTAGAGAATAAGTGACATTTTGAATCTCTGCACACACTTTTGGACACTGGACACTTTTGGATTGTGTGAGGCCCAATGAATATCTGAGCGCTATGTGACAAGCTCGATGGCACAGCTGTGACCTAAGTGACTAGAGGATAAGTGAGAGTTTGAATCTCTGCACACACTTTTGGACACTGGACACTTTTGGATTGTGTGAGGCCCAATGAATATCTGAGCGCTATGTGACAAGCTCGATGGCACAGCTGTGACCTAAGTGACTAGAGGATAAGTGAGAGTTTGAATCTCTGCACACACTTTTGGACACTGGACACTTTTGGATTGTGTGAGGCCCAATGAATATCTGAGCGCTATGTGACAAGCTCGATGGCACAGCTGTGACCTAAGTGACTAGAGGATAAGTGAGAGTTTGAATCTCTGCACACACTTTTGGACACTGGACACTTTTGGATTGTGTGAGGCCCAATGAATATCTGAGCGCTATGTGACAAGCTCGATGGCACAGCTGTGACCTAAGTGACTAGAGGATAAGTGAGAGTTTGAATCTCTGCACACACTTTTGGACACTGGACACTTTTGGATTGTGTGAGGCCCAATGAATATCTGAGCGCTATGTGACAAGCTCGATGGCACAGCTGTGACCTAAGTGACTAGAGGATAAGTGAGAGTTTGAATCTCTGCACACACTTTTGGACACTGGACACTTTTGGATTGTGTGAGGCCCAATGAATATCTGAGCGCTATGTGACAAGCTCGATGGCACAGCTGTGACCTAAGTGACTAGAGGATAAGTGAGAGTTTGAATCTCTGCACACACTTTTGGACACTGGACACTTTTGGATTGTGTGAGGCCCAATGAATATCTGAGCGCTATGTGACAAGCTCGATGGCACAGCTGTGACCTAAGTGACTAGAGAATAAGTGAGATTTTGAATCTCTGCACACACTTTTGGACACTGGACACTTTTGGATTGTGTGAGGCCCAATGAATATCTGAGCGCTATGTGACAAGCTCGATGGCACAGCTGTGACCTAAGTGACTAGAGGATAAGTGAGAGTTTGAATCTCTGCACACACTTTTGGACACTGGACACTTTTGGATTGTGTGAGGCCCAATGAATATCTGAGCGCTATGTGACAAGCTCGATGGCACAGCTGTGACCTAAGTGACTAGAGGATAAGGGAGATTGGATTGCTTTTAAAAAAGCAGTTTGCGGAGCAGTGGGTAAACAGCAATGCCAGCCTGTCAGGAAGCCTTAAAAGGCAGCCCAACAACCAACACCACTGATACACCACTATATAGCCTCCCCTTGCACTGCACACAGTGACTGGTGTGTTGTGCAGGCCAAATAGCTATCAGCAGCAGAAGCAGTTTTTTTTTCTTCTCAGCAGGACAAAAAAAAAAAATTGGGATTGCTTTTAAAAAAGCAGTTTGAGGCCCAATGAATATCTGAGCGCTATGTGACAGGCTCGATGGCACAGCTGTGACCAAAGTGACTAGAGGATAAGGGAGATTGGATTGCTTTTAAAAAAGCAGTTTGCGGAGCAGTGGGTAAACAGCAATGCCAGCCTGTCAGGAAGCCTTAGAAGGCAGCCCAACAACCAACACCACTGATACACCACTATATAGCCTCCCCTTGCACTGCACACACAGTGACTGGTGTGTTGTGCAGGCCAAATCGCTAGCAGCAGAAGCAGCTTTTTGGTCTTCTTACCTGCCTAACGCTCTCCCTACAGAATCAGCAGCAACCTCTCCCTATACTGAGATCGGCAGAAGTAAGATGGCGGTCGGCGTGCACGCCCTTTTATACCCCCTGTGACGCCCACCAAAGCAAGCCGATCACTTGCATGCCCTTCTGAAAGATGGTGGTGACCCGTGCCTATGTCATCACGTTGCCCACAGTGTCCGTGGATCCTGATTGGCTGAAAAAGAGCGCAAAACAAACTTTTGAAACGCGACTTTGGCGCGTAAGTCGCAGACCTCGTGGCCGACCTCATCCTAGGGTCGGGTTTCGTTTCATGAAACCCGACTTTGCCAAAAGTAGGCGACTTTTGAATTTTTTCGACCCGTTTCGCTCAACTCTACTTTTTAGCCCTTTCCTCAGACTGTAGCTCCTGGGAACAGGCCCTCACTCTTGTCCCTTCACTATAAAGCTTGGGCCTCATTATACAGCTGTACAGGGGTGTAGTGAAGGCTTTTTAGCCCTTTCCTCAGACTGTAGCTCCTGGGAACAGGCCCTCACTCTTGTCCCTTCACTATAAAGCTTGGGCCTCATTATACAGCTGTACAGGGGTCTAGTGAAGGCTTTTTAGCCCTTTCCTCAGTCTGTAGCTCCTGGGAACAGGCCCTCACTCCTGTCCCCTCACTATAGAGCCTGGGCCTCATTATACAGCTGTACAGGGGTCTAGTGAAGGCTTTTTAGCCCTTTCCTCAGACTGTAGCTCCTGAGAACAGGCCCTCCCTCCTGTCCCTTCACTATAAAGCCTGGGCCTCATTATACAGCTGTACAGGGGTCTAGTGAAGGCTTTTTAGCCCTTTCCTCAGACTGTAGCTCCTGGGCACAGGCCCTCACTCCTGTCCCTTCACTATAAAGCCTGGGCCTCATTATACAGCTGTACAGGGGTCTAGTGAAGGCTTTTTAGCCCTTTCCTCAGACTGTAGCTCCTGGGCACAGGCCCTCACTCCTGTCCTTTCACTATAAAGCCTGGGCCTCATTATGCAGCTGTACAGGAGTCTAGTGAAGGCTTTTTAGCCCTTTCCTCAGACTGTAGCTCCTGGGAACAGGCCCTCACTCCTGTCCCTTCACTATAAAGCCTTTGCCTCATTATACAGCTGTACAGGGGTCTAGTGAAGGCTTTTTAGCCCTTTCCTCAGACTGTAGCTCCTGGGAACAGGCCCTCACTCCTGTCCCTTCACTATAAAGCCTTTGCCTCATTATACAGCTGTACAGGGGTCTAGTGAAGGCTTTTTAGCTCTTTCCTCGGTCTGTAGCTCCTGGGCACAGGCCCTCACTCCTGTCCCTTCACTATAAAGCCTGGGCCTCATTATGCAGCTGTACAGGAGTCTAGTGAAGGCTTTTTAGCCCTTTCCTCAGACAGTAGCTCCTGGGAACAGGCCCTCACTCCTGTCCCTTCACTATAAAGCCTTTGCCTCATTATACAGCTGTACAGGGGTCTAGTGAAGGCTTTTTAGCCCTTTCCTCAGACTGTAGCTCCTGGGAACAGGCCCTCACTCCTGTCCCTTCACTATAAAGCCTTTGCCTCATTATACAGCTGTGCAGGGGTCTAGTGAAGGCTTTTTAGCTCTTTCCTCAGACTGTAGCTCCTGGGCACAGGCCCTCACTCCTGTCCCTTCACTATAAATCCTGGGCCTCATTATACAACTGTACAGGGGTCTAGTGAAGGCTTTTTAGCCCTTTCCTCAGACTGTAGCTCCTGGGAACAGGTCCTCACTCCTGTCCCTTCACTATAAAGCCTGGGCCTCGTTATACAGCTGTACAGGGGTCTAGTGAAGGCTTTTTAGCCCTTTCCTCAGACTGTAGCTCCTGGGCACAGGCCCTCACTCCTGTCCCTTAACTATAAAGCCTGGGCCTCATTATACAGCTGTACAGGGGTCTAGTGAAAGCTTTTTAGCCCTTTCCTCAGACTGTAGCTTCTGGGATCAGGCCCTCACTCCTATCCCTTCACTATAAAGCCTGGGCCTCATTATACAGCTGTACAGGGGTCTAGTGAAGGCTTTTTAGCCCTTTCCTCAGACTGTAGCTCCTGGGCACAGGCCCTCACTCCTGTCCCTTCACTATAAAGCTTGGGCCTCATTATACAGCTGTACAGGGGTCTACTGAAGGCTTTTTAGCCCTTTCCTCAGACTGGAGCTCCTGGGCACAGGCCCTCACTCCTGTCCCTTCACTATAAAGCCTGGGCCTCATTATACAGCTGTACAGGGGTCTAGTGAAGGCTTTTTAGCCCTTTCCTCAGACTGTAGCTCCTGGGAACAGGCCCTCACTCTTGTCCCTTCACTATAAAGCTTGGGCCTCATTATACAGCTGTACAGGGGTCTAGTGAAGGCTTTTTAGCCCTTTCCTCAGACTGTAGCTCCTGGGAACAGGCCCTCACTCCTGTCCCCTCACTATAGAGCCTGGGCCTCATTATACAGCTGTACTGGGGTCTAGTTAAGGCTTTTTAGCCCTTTCCTCAGACTGTAGCTCCTGGGCACAGGCCCTCACTCCTGTCCCTTCACTATAAAGCCTGGGCCTCATTATACAGCTGTACAGGGGTCTAGTGAAGGCTTTTTAGCCCTTTCCTCAGACAGTAGCTCCTGGGAACAGGCCCTCACTCCTGTCCCTTTACTATAAAGCCTTTGCCTCATTATACAGCTGTACAGGGGTCTAGTGAAGGCATTTTAGCCCTTTCCTCAGACTGTAGCTCCTGGGCACAGGCCCTCACTCCTGTCCCTTCACTATAAAGCCTTTGCCTCATTATACAGCTGTACAGGGGTCTAGTGAAGGCTTTTTAGCTCTTTCCTCAGACTGTAGCTCCTGGGCACAGGCCCTCACTCCTGTCCCTTCACTATAAATCCTGGGCCTCATTATACAGCTGTACAGGGGTCTAGTGAAGGCTTTTTAGCCCTTTCCTCAGACTGTAGCTCCTGGGAACAGGTCTTCACTCCTGTCCCTTCACTATAAAGCCTGGGCCTCGTTATACAGCTGTACAGGGGTCTAGTGAAGGCTTTTTAGCCCATTCCTCAGACTGTAGCTCCTGGGAACAGGTCCTCACTCCTGTCCCTTCACTATAAAGCCTGAGCCTCATTATACAGCTGTACAGGGGTCTAGTGAAGGTTTTTTAGCTCTTTCCTCAGTCTGTAGCTCCTGGGAACAGGCCCTCACTCCTGTCCCTTCACTATAAAGCCTGGGCCTCGTTATACAGCTGTACAGGGGTCTAGTGAAGGCTTTTTAGCCCATTCCTCAGACTGTAGCTCCTGGGAACAGGTCCTCACTCCTGTCCCTTCACTATAAAGCCTGGGCCTCATTATACAGCTGTACAGGGGTCTAGTGAAGGCTTTTTAGCCCTTTCCTCAGACTGTAGCTCCTGGGCACAGGCCCTCACTCCTGTCCCTTCACTATAAAGCCTGGTCCTCATTATACAGCTGTACAGGGGTCTAGTGAAGGCTTTTTAGCCCTTTCCTCAGACTGTAGCTCCTGGGAACAGATCCTCACTCCTGTCCCTTCACTATAAAGCCTGGTCCTCATTATACAGCTGTACAGGGGTCTAGTGAAGGCTTTTTAGCCCTTTCCTCAGTCCGTAGCTCCTGGGAACAGGCCCTCACTCCTGTCCCTTCACTATAAGGCATGGGCCTCATTATACAGCTGTACAGGGGTCTAGTGAAGGCTTTTTAGCTCTTTCCTCAGACTGTAGCTCCTGGGCACAGGCCCTCACTCCTGTCCCTTCACTATAAAGCCTGGGCCTCATTATACAGTTGTACAGGGGTCTAGTGAAGGCTTTTTAGCCCTTTCCTCAGACTGTAGCTCCTGGGCACAGGCCCTCACTCCTGTCCCTTCACTATAAAGCCTGGGCCTCATTTTACAGCTGTACAGGGGTCTAGTGAAGGCTTTTTAGCCCTTTCCTCGGTCTGTAGCTCCTGGGCACAGGCCCTCACTCCTGTCCCTTCACTATAAAGCCTGGGCCTCATTATGCAGCTGTACAGGAGTCTAGTGAAGGCTTTTTAGCCCTTTCCTCAGACAGTAGCTCCTGGGAACAGGCCCTCACTCCTGTCCCTTCACTATAAAGCCTTTGCCTCATTATACAGCTGTACAGGGGTCTAGTGAAGGCTTTTTAGCCCTTTCCTCAGACTGTAGCTCCTGGGCACAGGCCCTCACTCCTGTCCCTTCACTATAAAACCTTTGCCTCATTATACAGCTGTACAGGGGTCTAGTGAAGGCTTTTTAGCTCTTTCCTCAGACTGTAGCTCCTGGGCACAGGCCCTCACTCCTGTCCCTTCACTATAAATCCTGGGCCTCATTATACAGCTGTACAGTGGTCTAGTGAAGGCTTTTTAGCCCTTTCCTCAGACTGTAGCTCCTGGGAACAGGTCCTCACTCCTGTCCCTTCACTATAAAGCCTGGGCCTCGTTATACAGCTGTACAGGGGTCTAGTGAAGGCTTTTTAGCCCTTTCCTCAGTCTGTAGCTCCTGGGAACAGGTCCTCACTCCTGTCCCTTCACTATAAAGCCTGGGCCTCATTATACAGCTGTACAGGGGTCTAGTGAAGGTTTTTTAGCTCTTTCCTCAATCTGTAGCTCCTGGGATCAGGCCCTCACTCCTGTCCCTTCACTATAAAGCCTGGGCCTCACTATACAGCTGTACAGAGGTCTAGTGAAGGTTTTTTTAGCTCTTTCCTCAGTCTGTAGCTCCTGGGAACAGGTCCTCACTCCTTCCCTTCACTATAAAGCCTGGGCCTCATTATACAGCTGTACAGGGGTCTAGTGAAGGCTTTTTAGCCCTTTCCTCAGACTGTAGCTTCTGGGCACAGGCCCTCACTCCTGTCCCTTCACTATAAAGCCTGGTCCTGATTATACAGCTGTACAGGGGTCTAGTGAAGGCTTTTTAGCCCTTTCCTCAGACTGTAGCTCCTGGGAACAGGCCCTCACTCCTGTCCCTTCACTATAAAGCCTGGTCCTCATTATACAGCTGTACAGGGGTCTAGTGAAGGCTTTTTAGCCCTTTCCTCAGTCCGTAGCTCCTGGGAACAGGCCCTCACTCCTGTCCCTTCACTATAAAGCCTGGGCCTCATTATACAGCTGTACAGGGGTCTAGTGAAGGCTTTTTAGCTCTTTCCTCAGTCTGTAGCTCCTGGGAACGGGCCCTCACTCCTGTCCCTTCACTATAAAGCCTGGGCCTCACTATACAGCTGTACAGGGGTCTAGTGAAGGTTTTTTAGCTCTTTCCTCAGTCTGTAGCTCCTGGGAACAGATCCTCACTCCTTTCCCTTCACTATAAAGCCTGGGCCTCATTATACAGCTGTACAGGGGTCTAGTGAAGGCTTTTTAGCCCTTTCCTCAGACTGTAGCTCCTGGGAACAGGCCCTCACTCCTATCCCTTCACTATAAAGCCTGGGCCTCATTATACAGCTGTACAGGGGTCTAGTGAAGGCCCGGATCCCTGGAGCGCTCCCGATAATCAGCTGCATGTGTCGCTCTCCATGCAGGTGCTGTGACTATCACACAGCGTGACACACACAGCTGATTATCGGGAGCGCTCCAGCACACTGAGTCCTGCACACACTGAGGCCCCTGATCATGTGACCCCTGACTCCTCCCCTCCTGTGACCTCATCACAGGTCCTGTGAGCACAGAGCAGTCATATATGTGGCAGACACTCCTGGATCTTCTGCTTTCTGGGCAGGTTCCTCCTGTGAGTCCTATTAACCCTTTCGCTCCCTGTATTCTCCTTTCTGACAGGACAATATCTGAATTCGGACAGTGTGACAGGCATTTAAGCAATGTGGAAGGAAAAAATGACAATTGTACTTTTTTTCCTCACAAAAATGTGACTTTAGCCCCAAAATTGGCAGCGTAACAAATCCTTATTCCCCCACTGTAGTTTGTAGACTCCATATACAGATCCCTTAAGTGTGAAAAGAGCTGAATTCCCCACTTAAATTATTGCATTTTGGAAATTGCCCCCACTGGGAATTTATCTCCAGGTAAAGGCACAATTGTGTCTCCATGGGGGTTGTGCTCACAGCCCAACATCGTGTGGCCTCCAAAGAAATGCCACCCCGCACCATTACTGACCTCTGCCAAACCGGTCATGCTGAAGGATGTTGCAGGCAGCAGATCGCTCTCCACGGCGTCTCCAGACTCTGTCACGGCTGTCACATGTGCTCAGTGTGAACCTGCTTCCATCTGTGAAGAACACAGGGCGCCAGTGGCGAATTTGCCTATCCTGGTGTTCTGTGGGAAATGCCAAGCATCCTGTACGGTATTGGGCTGTGAGCACAACCCCCATCTGTGGACGTCGGGCCCTCAGACCATCCTCATGGAGTTGTTTTGTAACCGTTTGTGCAGACACATGAACATTTGTGGCCTGCTGAAGATCATTTTGCAGGGCTCTGGCAGTGCTCCTCCTGTTCCTCCTTGCATAAAGGTGGAGGTAGCGGTCCTGCTGCTGGGTTGTTGCCCTCATACGGCCCCCTCCACATCTCCTAGTGTACTGGCCTGTCTCCTGGTAGCACCTCCAGCCTCTGGACACTACGCTGACTGACACAGCAAACCTTCTTGCCACAGCTCGCATCGATGTGCCATCCTGGATGAGCTGCACTACCTGAGCCACTTGTGTCAGTTGTAGAGTCCGTCTCATGTTACTACAAGTGTGAAAGCACAACCAACATTCAAAAGTGACCAAAACATCAGCCAGAAAGCATTGGTACTGAGATGTGGTCTGTGGTCCACACCTGCAGAACCACTCCTTTATTGAGGGTGTCTTGATAATTGCCAATAATTTCCATCTGTTGTCTATTGCATTTGCACAACAGCATGTGAAATTGATTGTCAGTCAGTGTTGCTTCCTAAGTGGACAGTTTGATTTCACAGAAGTTTGATTTACTTGGAGTTATATTCTGTTGTTTAAGTGTTCCCTTTATTTTTTTGAACCGTGTATATAGATAGATTTTTTTTTCTTTACGTTGGATGGTCCAATTCCAGCTATTGCTGTGTGATCTGTGATTTCTATCTACTCCACTGTGTACAGGATAATAGAGTGTAATAAAGTAGTTATGGACGTGACGTAACTAACATTGTGCAGTGACTCTGCTTTCCATATAGTGATGGATATTTCTTGTTGCTGAAACTGTGATATTTTTTTCCACTTTAACCCTTTTTTAAACCCCTCTGATCAGTGCGATCACACAACATACAAGCCTCTGATGGCTCCGGTGATGCCCTGTACTACTGTAGTGCCGTGTATCATCACTGCCCATCAGTTTAATACTAACGGCCCCATACACATGAGATCAGAGTTGGCTGAACGGTCATTTGGCAGACGGCGATCTCTCCCGACTCCCCCATATACACAAATATTCCAGCTTTCCTGTGGTCTGTATGAGAGAGTCGCCTCCAGACTCCTCTAGCGGAGGATTATCTACAGGAAGAACAAACGGATTATCCTCTGAAATTCAGGATGCCGGATCCTTCTCTGCCCTGACATCATCTGTCGGGAGGCCCCCAAATACATTATATGGTCGGCCAAACCCCCCGAAATCAGTGCTTTCATGGAACTTTAGTGTAATGTGTATGGGGGCGTTATAAGGTAACTTATTGGACGCTGCCTCTGGCCCGGCCTAATAGACCTTCATACATTGCAGCCCAGACCCCGTTATTAGGCATGTAAGTATCGGAGTAACTAGGCCGCCCCATACTATCGAGTACTTGGGGGCGGGGGGCATTCATCCAAACTCTGTCACACCTTCTTAGATGCCATGTTTGCTTTTCACAGCAGCAAGTGGTTAAACTGTCAGGGATTTGTTGCAGCCTCCTCTGTGCCGTCCCTGCGGTGTACATCTATGTTCTGGGGACCAAAAAGATTCATTTCTTTTTAATAAATGTTTAACATGTTAAAAATTATAAAATGTGTCTTCTGCTTTTTGCATATTTTTTTCTTCTTACAAGAATTGTTGGAGCCACTTTTTCTTTAGAAACATTTTAATGTCGGCTTTTTCTGGAGTTTTTCTTGTAATATAGGAAAGCCTAAGGCCAGAAATAATCCCCATAAATCACTGTACATGGAGACTTTGGGATCAGATCATTTCTGTCCGTTGTGATTTTGGAAACAAAAAATCTTTTCTAAAAGCCTCAAACTTCTGTGTGTGACTCAGAGCTGAGATCTAACGAGAAGATTCCAGTGCGGGGAAGACGGGAAACATTCATATAGACGGCCGGCGGGGATGGAGGCAGTGACCGACTCTGGCCACATCTGTCTCTAGAGCCGCAGTAGAAGATGAAGATGTCGTCCTCATCATGAAGGAGTTATTTCTCATGTCACGTGTAATGAATATCTCCTGCAGTATTGCTAATGCCGATTCCAGTGTCGGTAATGAGACGAGAATTAGCGTTATGGAAGATGAGTCTATGAGGAACGTGTTCAGCTGCCGACTCCGAGGAGGAAACTGCTTGTTGTCTGTGGCCTAAATATATAGGTTTTATTAGTAGATGTCAGGGAAGAAAACTAAACCCTGTAAGATAATAAATCTCCTCATATGTTTCCCTTATTATCTCCAGTAAGTGTATTATTACACAGGATTCTTATGATGTTACATCGGATCATCTTCTTCTCATTCAGGTCTCTACAATATCGGATCCTCTCAGTGAAGATCTTCTACAGAAGAGAATTTTCCTGATTTACCCATCAAGGATGGATATGGACAGAGAAAAGATGGCGGGGAGGATGTTACACCTCACCCTAGAGATCCTCTTCCATCTCACTGGAGAGGTGAGAGAGTCTGATGACGTCACATTACATCATTCTTATCTATGGGAATAACAGATGGACAGAACTGGAGAGGTGAGGACTCTGAAAATGTCTGTAGTGAGATTTATTAATGTGTCTCTCCATTACCAGGATTATACAGTGGTGAAGAAGACCTCTAGTGATCGCTGTCAGGACCCTGTGTCTGAGGGATGTGGAAGACCCCTGAGCCCAATCACGGGGTCTCCACCTCACCCCCTGATCCATGAGGACATCAATGACCAGAAGATCCTAGAACTCCTCTACAAGATGATTGAGCTGCTGGCTGGAGAGGTGACACTGCTGGGAATGCTGGGACATTATACAATAACGCTATGAAGGGATCGGGGGGATGACGGTATCATTGTATGTGTCAGGTTCCTATAAGGTGTCAGGATGTCGCTGTCTATTTCTCCATGGAAGAGTGGGAGTATTTAGAAGGACACAGAGATCTGTACAAGGACGTCATAATGGAGGTTCCCCAGCACCTCACATCTCCAGGTAATAGACAGGACTAAATACACATGGCCTATAATTATCTATGTAGAGAATGAATTCAGTCCCTGTAGGTGTTTCCTCCAGATCTATCCAGTAAGAGGACAACACCAGAGAGATGTCCCCGTCCTCTTCTTCCACAGGACTATAACCAAGAAGATCCCAGTGCTCCTCAGGATCATCAGGTAGATGGAGAGAAGGTGTCAGGAGATCTCCCCTATGATGTGTAGACGGCTGTGAAGGTCTTGTGCTCAGTCTTGTTTTATCCACCAGTATTATATGTTTTATACTTGTGTAATGAGAACGGTGGAGATGGCAGGATTAGAGCTGGTCATAGATGGGACTTCTCCATCTGTCGGTGACTTTTACAATATTTGTTTCAGGGTGAAGATCTGACCCATATTAATACTACAGAGACATATGTGAGAGATGATGAGTGGTGTAAAGAGGAGATTCCCACATATGACTACCCAGGTGAGTAGTAACCACCGAATGCAGAGAAGTCACAGATTCCTCTCAGTCACCGGCTGTGGCTGCTTTATCGGTGGTGTAGTCCGGCCGTATTACCATGATCACCATTTTGCGTCTAGACCACAACATTATCATCCACCCAAAACTGTTCAAATGACTTTGGGCATTGAAAGCCCTTTTCTATAGAACTTACGACCTGGAGGATCCACCCCCCCTGGGATTAGTGTGAGGGTGATCCCTTAAGGCATGATCAATATGATTGCTTGTACTGACCCAACATAGGCCGAGTGCACGCTTAAAGAGTCATACCGAACGCAGAGTTAGATGTCTACTCCTTTCTCAGCAAAGGCTTGCACACAACTGAAGTTTATTCTCAAGACAAAGAGACAGGCGATGGGTGTCACACAATCTTCTGAGTAGCCAGTGTCAGTCTATGATAGGTCCATTTCAGCTTCACTTCCATATATGGTATCCAGTATCTCAGCTTCTGCATTCCAAGGATTCCTTCCAGGGTGTTGTCTGAAAGACACAGACGCCATCTTGGTACACCATATCCGAACTGACTTATATAAGGTTTAATAATTGATTTCAGTAGCCATTCTCTCCTTCACATTAGGAAACGCTAACCGTTACCTGCCCAGATCTGTAACTATAAAGCCAACTGACAGCATACATAGAATGTGCTGACAAGATAGAAAATCACTTGTAGAAAAATATGTGCTTTATGTGGTGCTCTAATTACATATTCATCTGTATTACATCTAGCAAAATGTCACTGGCGATGTCGGCGCCTGCGCAGTAGTATCTATACGTAAGAGATAGAGGCTACTGCGCAGGCGCCACTGGTGTCATTTTGCTGGATGTAATTTTTCTAAGCCTCACAATAGCCACAATATTATAGGCATTATCAACAATAATATCAATGCTATTATATGCATTATGTAATAATGCGGGGCAGGTCAGTGAGGGGTCAGCAATGACCAGCCAGGTCTTTCCCCGGAAGGAACAACCACGGGAAGGGCAGTCTCCAATGAAGGAAACCACCTATGCCAAAACATGGTATCCATCCACAGAAAGCTGTTTCGGGGTATTGCCCCTCATCAGTGTGGAGTAGGAAACTGGCTGGTAGGAGCAATGCCTAGTAAAAGACTGTGAAAATGAGGATGAATGAACTCATGGAGATCAACATCCAACACTGCGGAGACACCATCACGTGTTTCTCAACGCAGTGATTCTAGAGCACTGCCCCCATCCCTTATGGGAAATATGCAAAACATGCAAAACAGAAGCCGCGGAGACACCATCACATGTTTCTCAACGCAAGCAATGACTAGCCAGGTCTTTCCCCGGGAAGGAACAACCACGGGAAGGGCAGTCTCCAATGAAGGAAACCACCTATGCCAAAACATGGTATCCATCCACAGACAGCTGTTTCGGGGTATTGCCCCTCATTTTCACAGTGAGGGGTCAGCGACCTGTCATAAGCTAATACAGATGAATATGTAATCAGAGCACAACAAAGCCCCGCCCACAGCCCCGCCCCCGAGCACGAGAATATCATTAACTGAAAACTACAAATACAGATTACACAACAACCACAAGACGGATTTCATCACCAGGTATCATTGTAATCAGTATAACGGCGCTGACCTGACAGTGTCTGTAGGTTACTGAGCACAATCCTGCTGACAGGTTCCCTTTAAGACATCTCAGCTCTGTACTATTATACACAGTTCTCTTTAAATGTGTAATATTTCTTCATGAAACTCATCTGACAGAAAATATTGGAGCTTACAATGGTTTAGATTGTGACGTCACCGAGCCCCATACTCTAATTACCCCAGAGAGGTTTCACCACTAGCTACTCATTTATTACTGATGGAGACTGAGGAGTTTGATCATTTCAGTAGATGTTATTGTCTATAGTCACAGTGTTTGATTACAGTAGTGTCCAAAATCCTCTGATTTAACCTCTTCCCGCAGCCAGTTTTGTGTTCTTAATCAGGCCCCATTATTAATATCTGACGTGTGTCACTTTATGTGGTGGTAAGTTTGGAATTCTTCACAAAGGATAATAGAAAACAGATGGATCTTACAAATTATTTTCCAGCTTCGCACTATACTCTATATACGATTATACTCTACTGTCTGGGCACATGGCAATGTTCAGAAGGGAAGGAGCGCCATTTAGCTATTTGAATGCAGATCTAGCTGGAATAGTTTGCTGACACAATGTATTGGGAGCACTGTTCATGGTCACCTGGCTGTTCATGGTGGACATCTTTTGAGCTTTCTTGGCTCTATCTTCTCTGCTTTCCATATCCCAGGGATTGCCTTGCTCATCGCCCTTTAACACCCTTACATGGATCTGGACTTACACTGGGACCCCTAGGCTTGGACTTGCTATTCTGTAGTGTTAGATGGCAAGAAGAATAGTCAGGTAGCTGGGTCAGAACCAGAAGGACAGAATACAGAACCAGAAGACACAAGAGTAGTCAGTAAACGGGCCACGGTCACAGCAGGGGATAAATACACAATCCGCAAGCTGAGCACAGAGGACTGAACCAGAGGAGAACAGCGCTGTATCTGGCAGATTCCGGCCATGTGCTTTGCGCTTTAGTAGGGTGTGGTACTATCCAATTGGCTGAAGTAGGAAGCAGATTACTCCAGCTGGACAGCAGGAACAGATCCCAGATGAGATTGGACACACCATATGCAGAAGCCCTAATATAACTAAATGACAGAAAACCAGAATAGTCGAAATCCCCATAAAGTGATTCCATTTTATAAATTAATTCCCTGAGGGTTGTAATCTATACACACGGGGTCAAAATTGTTGGTACCCCTCGTTTAATGACAGAAAAATCCACAATGGTCACAGAAATAACTTGAATCTCACAAAAGTAATAATAAATAAAAAATCTATGAAAATGAACAAATGAAAGTCAGACATTGCTTTTCAACCAGGCTTCCACAGAATGTGTAAATCGCGGTGTGTCCACTAATTAGCATCACAGGTGTCTACAATCCTGGAATCAGTGAGTGGCCTGTATAGAGGCTACAGATACTCACTGTGCTGTGTGGTGACATGGTGTGTATCACACTCAACATGGACCAGAGGAAGCGAAGGAAAGAGTTGTCTCAGGAGATTAGAAAGAAAATTATAGACAAACATGTTACAGGTAAAAGTTATAAGACCATCTCCAAGCAGCTTCATGTTCTTGTGACTAAAGTTGCACATATTATTCAGAAATTTAATATCCATAGGACTGTACCCAACCTCCCTGGACGTGGCCGCAGGAGGAAAATTGATGACAAATCAAAGAGACGGATAATATGAATAGTAACAAAAGAGCCCAGAAAAACTTGTAAGCAGATTAAAGGTGAACTTGAAGCTCAAGGAACATCAGTGTCAGATCACACCATCCGTCGTTCTATGAGCCAAAGTGGACTTCATGGGAGACGACCAAGGAGGACACCATTGTTGAAAAAAAATCAGACTGGAATTTGCTAAACTACATGTTGACAAGCTGCAAAGCCTCTGGGAGAATGTCCTATGGACAGATGAGACAAAAATGGAACTTTCTGGCAAGGCACGTCAGCTCTATGTTCTCAGATGGAAAAATGAGGCATATCACAAAAAGAACACTGTCCCTACTGTGAAACATGGAGAAGACTCTGTTACGTTCTGGGGCTGCTTTGCTGCATCTGGCACAGGGTGTCTAGAATCTCCATCGTACAATGAAATCTCAAGACTATCAAGGGATTCTAGAGAGAAATGTGCTGCCCAATGTCAGAAAGCTTGGTCTCAGTCGCAGGTCATGGGTCTTGCAACAGGATAATGACACACAATACACAGCTAAAAACAGGCAAGAATGGCTGAGAGGAAAATATTGGACTATTCTGAAGTGGCCTTCTATGAGCCCTGACCTAAATCCTAATGAGCATCTTTGGAAAGAGCTGAAACATGCCGTCTGGAAAAGGCAACCTTCAAACATGAGACAACTGAAGTAGTTGCTCTTGAAGAGTGGGCCAAAATACCTGTCGAGAGGAGCAGAAGTCTCATTGACAGCTACAGGAATCATTTTATTTCAACAATTGCCTCCAAAGGTTGTGCAATAAAATATTTTAGTTAAGGGTACAATCATTTCTGTCCAGGCCTATTTCATGAGTTTTATTTTTTTTTTAATTTTGTGGAAGCATGGCTGAAAAGCAATGTCTGACTTTCAGTTGTTCATTTTCATAGATTTTTTAATTATTATTACTTTTGTAAGATTAAAGTTATTTCTGTGACCATTGTGGGTTTCATTAAACAACGGGTACCAACAATTTTGACCATGTGTGTAGGAGGAGTGAATAATTTGACTCCACAGCAACTTTCCGGAAATTAACATCCAGTGGATGTTGGAGTGAAAATTACACATTTGCCATTTTATTACCCAGCACATAGTGCCCAGATTGTGCTCCAGGAGACACCGCAAATTAAGTGGATTCTTCTCACTATAATATTGCTAAGTACAGGGATCCTAAACGTTGTTTGCGCACACTGCAAGACTCCGAAGTGAGAGCGGATTTTGCTGGATTGGTTTATAGAAACTCTGTTGCTTTTCAACAGCCTTTGAGCCACTATTAGTGTGGGAACCTCTGTTTTTCCAATGACAGATGATGGACCTGAGTGGGGACTTGTTTTTTGTGAGATGAGAATTGGTATTATTTTCGCCTACATAACATTGATTGGTTTCTTTGTATTCGATATTTGGGAGGCAGAATGAACAAACAGTTGAACACCGCACACTACTGGCTCATCCAACAAGGTTTTCTATTACACTGTGAACTGTCATTGTCTTGGTAAATAATTAAAGCTTTTACATAGCTTGCCATTTTTATGGACAATTTAAGTAGAAATGTTCAAAAATATAAAACTAAAGGATATTTTAGTAATAAATAATGATTGTTTTTTTATCTTAGCAGATGACTGTACCAGGAGATCAGAGGGACAGTTGACATCTTCAATTTTTAAATCTGATGATCTTGAGATCCTACAAGATACAACTGAAGTGATTGCTATTACTCCAGATATATCATCATCCATTCATAGCAAAGATTTGTCATCTGATCTTATGAAACAGGTCCCATCTTCTGATTCATTACTGAGTAATAAGGGAAAGCAATGTCACAAAAAAGGCAATAAAAAACAAACTGCTACTAAAGCAGAGAAGTCATTCTCATGTTCAGAATGTGGGAAGTGTTTTACATGGAAATCAGATTTGGTTTATCACCATAGAACTCACACAGGGGAGAAGCCTTTTTCCTGTTCAGAATGTGGGAAATGTTTTATACAGAAATCAGATTTGGTTAATCACCATAGAACTCACACAGGGGAGAAGCCTTTTTCCTGTTCAGAATGTGGGAAATGTTTTATACAGAGATCACATTTTGTTACTCACCAGAGAACTCACACAGGAGAGAAGCCTTTTTCCTGTTCAGAATGTGGGAAATGTTTTAACCGGAAATCAAATTTTGTTAATCACCATAGAACTCACACAGGGGAGAAGCCTTTTTCCTGTTCAGAATGTGGGAAATGTTTTATACAGAAATCACATTTTGTTACTCACCAGAGAACTCACACAGGGGAGAAGCCTTTTTCCTGTTCTGAATGTGGGAAATGTTTTAACCGGAAATCAAATTTGGTTAATCACCATAGAACTCACACAGAGGAGAAGCCTTTTTCCTGTTCTGAATGTGGGAAATGTTTTAACCAGAAATCAGATTTGGTTAATCACCGTAGAGCTCACACAGGGGAGAAGCCTTTTTCCTGTTCAGAATGTGGGAAATGTTTTAACCAGAAATCAGATTTGGTTAATCACCATAGAACTCACACAGGGGAAAAGCCTTTTTCCTGTTCAGAATGTGGGAAATGTTTTGCACTTAAATCACAATTTGTTAGACACCAAAGAACTCACACAGGGGAGAAGCCTTTTTCCTGTTCAGAATGTGGGAAATGTTTTAACTGGAAATCACAATTGGTTTATCACCATAGAACTCACACAGGGGAGAATCCTTTTTCCTGTTCAGAATGTGGGAAATGTTTTAACCATAAATCAGAATTGGTTAATCACCATAAAACTCACACAGGGGAGAAGTCTTTTTCCTGTTCAGAATGTGGGAAATGTTTTGCACATAAGTCACATTTTGTTACTCACCAGAGAACTCACACAGGGGAGAAGCCTTTTTCCTGTTCAGAATGTGGGAAATGTTTTAACCAGAAATCAGATTTGGTTAATCACCATAAAACTCACACAGGGGAGAAGCCTTTTTCCTGTTCAGAATGTGGGAAATATTTTGCACATAAATCACATTTTGTTAATCACCAGAGAACACACACAGGGGAGAAACCTTTTTCATGTTCAGAATGCGGGAAATATTTTCCGTACAAATCAAATTTTGTTACCCACCAGAGAACTCACACAGGGGAGAAGCCTTTTTCATGTTCAGAATGTGGGAAATGTTTTTGCAATAAATCAGATTGTGTTAGGCACCAGAGAACTCACCAGGGGAGAAGCCTTTTTCATGTTCAGGATGTGGAATAATTTTTAACCAGAAAGGGAGTCTTGTTCCACACCAAATAACTCACACAGGGGAGAAACTTCTTTCTTGTTTAATTGAAAATAAATCTTGATCACATCAGAGAAGCCATTTTTCCTGTTCATAATGTGGGAAATGTTTTAACAGAAATGGAATCTTACTACTAATAATAATCTTTCTTTTTATATAGCACTAACCTATTCCGCAGCCTTTTACAGTTTGCACACATTATCATCACTGGCCCCAATGGGGCTCACAATGTAAATTCCCTATCAGTATGTCTTTTGAATGTGGGAGGAAACCCACGCAAACACGGGGAGAACATACAAACTCCTTGCAGATGTTGTCCTAGATGGGAGTTGAACCCAGGACTACAGCACTACAAGGCTGCAGTGCTAGCGACTGAGCCACCTCAACAGAGAACTTACACAGGGGAGAAGCCTTTATCCTGTTCAGAATGTGAGAAATATTTTAACCGGAAAGCGCTTCTTGTTAGACATCAGAGCAGTTACACAGGGGAGAAGCCTTTTTGATTTTCTTAATATAGTCAATATTTTACTTGGAAATCAGCTGTTAATAAACATCAGAGATGTCACATAGGGGAGAAGCCTTTTTTATGTTCATAATGTTGGAATAGTTTTAACCAAAATTGAACTTTCTTAAATGGGTTGTCTCTTGTCATTCCTCCTGTATGCTGAAAATAGGATAAAACTAAACTTTATTAATTCCAAATGTAAAACTATACCCATAATTCACCCCCTGCAGGTTAGTCAGAAGGTGACTAATAGAAAAAAACATATACCCAACATCTCAGTATATAGGGTGAGGTGATGTATACACACTCACTCTCCAAGCCTCTTATTTCTATGGGTTTCATTGTCCTCACCAAAGGCGTCATCAGGTGACTATTTAATATTGATCTATATTCAAGCGCGACTGGACAAAAAAAAATTAAAATCATGTTATCTGAAACAGAAAACTAGCCACATATCGGCAGATCCCAGACTTCAAACTTTATACTTCGTATAGTTTTTACATCACGAGGGACATGGATCTATCATTCTACAGGAAACAACCTAGGGGTTTTCAGCCTTGGTTGGAAGAATACAGAGCTGCTCCACTGACCATCGCTGAACCATGGATACGTTTGGAGAAGCCAGGTTGTGATCCTCGGATCAACTGGCCTTTTTTTTAGCTTGTATGGACTGAATGGATTGTCATCTTCCTACACTTGTTGTTACCTCCTCTTTGTGCGTGCCACAGGTGGGGTAGCAACCCCTGGAGCAAATCAGCGGAAGGATGAGACTCTGCAATGTGCACTCTGTTGGGTATTTTGCTGGGACTGTTCTATGTGTTATCTGCCTGTTTTGTGGTACAATAAAGCATTGCCACACTGCATTACCCTCACTGTGTGTGTGTTGTCTGAGTAGCGTTATGCCCATGTTAAAGGGAGAGCCTGCGTTCGGTGGGATGATCCCTGATCCATGTTGTTTCGGCCAGCGGACCGGGGTGCGCGCTGACCACCCCATGTCTCCACAGGCATGCTTCAATAGTCTCAATGGGAGGCTAGAAGCTGCTATAACCCGATCAGCTCTGCTACATGCAGGCAATGATCAGATCACCTGCATGTAGCAGAGTTGCTCACTTGCTATGAGCGCCAACCACTGGGCAGAGCTCATAGGATCCGGCAGTGACAACCATAGAGGTCTGCTGGAGACCTCTGGTTGTCATGCCAACCTATCGGTGACTCGTGATCACGTGACAGGGTCACCGATGTGCGGGATTTCTGGCCCATCATGTGCGAGAAAAGATGTGGGCTCAGCGCCAGATCCCGCATCAAAAGGAGGGAGTCCGACATCCTCATACAGTTACACCCGATGTCAGAAAGGGGTTAAAGGGGATTGTTTTTACAGAGACAGAAGTGGTAATCAATCATGTATACATACAAATAATTACAGAAATACACAGATTCTAATGTTAAATAGTATAGAGTTACCACAAGAAAATATAATTTGTGTAAATCATGTGTAGATATAAAAATTCAGGCAAATGTCAAATGTTCAAAAACAGCAAAAAGCAGAGATGCCGACCTGCCCAGACCTCCAAACAAATGCACTATCAGGGTGAGTGGGCCCATATAGTTAAGATGGCGGCAACACAGGTGCAAGAATACCGATGAGACAACCGCTCACAACCTACCAATGTGTGGAGGGGCGGTTGCTTGGTATATTAATGCACAATGAAGACTTGTATGCGGCGCTGTTCACACAATGGTAATGCACATCATCCAGGCTAACAGCCTATTAGTTACGCCCATACTATTAGATCAGGCGGGCTGCCTAGCGCCATCCAAATGCATCCCATGTGAACAGACACCACAGTTTACAAGACTGAATGGGCCCAACTGCACCCTGAAAAATAAAGTGCAAAAAACACATATAAAAAATATGAGAGGTATTAGTTAATATTTTGGCCAAAATATGTAAGCAAGTAACCCACGTCATGCGTTGGCCTAAAAAAGTGTCAAAGGACTCACAAAAATTGCTTCTTCTACTTCCACCACTGCTGCTGCTGCTAATATTTTGGCGTTGAAGAATTGATGGTCCGGAGGTTGGAAGTCAACAACCGCGATTCGAACTGTGTGCTTCACTGCTGTCTTAGGGAAAAGCTCTCTTAAGGTTGTGTAAAAGCGTGTTTCAATACTCCAGCATTCGCTGTTCCCTTTCTAGGGCAGGGATCATGTGGCAAAATTTGGTTTTATAACGTGGATCTAATAAAGTGGCAACCCAGTAGTCAGCATTATTCCTAATCATAACTATACAGGCATCATGTTGCATATAGTGCAGCAAGAAGGCTCTCATATGTAGGGCTCTACCATGAGGTCCAAGCCCATGCTGTGTTGGTGACTGGGTAACAATGAGGCTCGTTTCCTCCGTCCCATCCCACCAACCACGAATAACAGAGAGGGGAGTATTATCCTCTTCATCTGACAGTTACTCGCCCATCACCTCTTTCTCCTCCATTTGTTCCTCGGATCTTGCACCTTCCATAACAGCTTGTCTGTTATCACCCCCCCCTCGATCACAGTAATCCACCCTCCCTTGGCACCCACTTGTGTTGCGACAGTCTTGAACTTAGAGACAGTATTATCCCTTCTGCATCCTCCTCTGCTTCCTCCTCTTCTTCTGGGACCACCATCTCTTCCCGCAGGCTATTCAATGTCTTCTCCAGCATATAGATGACCAGAATAGTGATGCTGATGATGGAGGCATCAGTGATAACTATCTCAGTAGCCATTTTTAAACTGTGCAGAAGGGTGCAGAAGTACTTAATCTGTGCGCACTCTGTAAATGTGACATGCGCCAGGTCCATACGGCGTTGGCCCAGGCTATATGACATGACATACTGCGTCAGGACTTGTTGCTGCTGCCACAGTCGCTCCATCGTGCAGAGTGGAATTCCACTGCAAGTCGATGAGGAGAGGGGTGTGAATGGCAGAAATGAGAACACAGCTTATGTGCCTTCTTGAGCAGTTCACCCAGGCCAGAATAGTGGTGGAGAATACGCTATACCACCAAGTTGAGGACATGAGCCATGCAAGGCACGTGTGTGGGCTTGCCTTGCCGTAGGGCCGCCACCAAGTTTGCACCCTTATCACCTTCCCTGCATGCAGGTTCAGCGGAGACAGCCATTGATCAAACTGAGCCTGGAGAACTGTCCACAACTCTTCAGCTGTATGACTGCAATCTCCCAAGACATATCAATTTTAAGACTGCCTGATTGCAGAGAGCCCTGGCTGTGCAGTACGGAGGTGGTGGGGATCTGCTCCGCACTTGGAACGCGTGTCTCATTAAGGCAGAGGTTGAGGGCACAGGTGGAGGCCCTAAAAGTGATAGAGGAGGCAAAAGCAGTGGAGGAAGTGTTAAATGTAGAGGTTTGTCCTGCAAGCCTTGGGGATTCCAAGACTTGTGGAGCAGTACCTGTCCCCACAGCCAGTAGAGTCACCCAGTGCCCAGTCAGCGAGATGTAACCCCCTTGGCCATGCTTACTCATCCAAGTGTCTGTGATGACACACTCCCCATGCACACTAGACTGTATAATCTCTAGACTATAATCTAGACTATACTGACTAGATGTTTCTTATCAAAAACATCCACAAAGGCACTATAAGCCGACGGTAATCCGAAGAGAACAGGAGAAGGAAGAGGGGTACCCACGGGATGCAGCGGCAGCAGGCACCGAGCCTGAAAAGACCCCCCCAGCGCAAGACGTTGCCGCTATGCCAATCTAAGGTGGGCTCGTGGAGCCCAGCCAAGGGAGACCGAGTAGGATTGGATGGGAAAGACCTGCCAAGACATAAAACATAATTTTCTCCTTGTGCAGGGCTCCTACCTGCAACTCTACCTCATGAGTGACATGGGTAACTGTCTCTAGCAGGGGTCGACCATCTACGGAAGTGAGACTTTGAGGGTTCTTTAAGGGCCTCACAGGAACAGAAAATTTGTTGACCTCCTCAAGCCTAATAAAATTTCCGGCGGCACCCGAGTCCACATAGGCCACCAGAGAAGCCCGCTTCCCATCAACATGCAAGAGGACAGACAAAGTGAGGGGTAGAGAGGTATCACAAACACCCAGGAAGGCCTCTCTCACCTGGCCTAGGCGGAGGAGTTTTCTGGACGGTCAGGACAAGTTTGGAGCAAATGGGAACCGCTACCGCAGTAGAAACAAAGACCCTGGAGGGTTCTCTCCCTACAACGCTGGTCAGAGAGCTTCAGGCAGTCCACCTGCATAGGTTAGGGAGCAGAGGCAGAGAAGAGGATCCTGGGTCGGGAACTGGGTGGTCTGCAAAGAGAAGATAAAGGACAAGAAACCCTTCTCTCCCTGGCCCGTTCCTGAAACTGGAGATCTATCCGTGTGGCCAGGGAAATCAAATCCTCCAGAGCTGTAGGGGTATCACGACCAGCGAGCTCATCTTTAATATGACTCGAGAGACCTCGCCAGAAAGCGTCCACCAACGCCTCGCTATTCCAACCTAAGTCGGCGGACAGGGTCCTGAACTGTATGGCGTACTGGCCCACGGTTAGGGAACCTTGGCAGAGGCTAAACAAAGCCTCAGTGGTGGAGGCTAATCGACCCAGTTCGTCAAAAACCCGACGGAAAGTGTCCATAAATACAGATAACTGGGAAACCACAGGGTCATCACGCTCCCAGAGGGGATTGACCCAAGCCAGAGCGTCCCCCTCTAGGTGAGAGATGATGAAGGCCACTTTGGCTCGGTCTGTGGGGTACTGCTGGGGCAGTAATTCAAAATGAAGACTGCACTGATTTAGAAAACCCCGGCATAATTTGGCGTCACCGCTATACCGGGGTGGTTTGGCCAACTGCGGAGGAGGATGGGAACCCGCAGCAGGAGGAGCAGAGGCGGCCGACTGCAAGGCAAGCAACCGACCATCTACTGAAGCCATATAGCTGAGGATATGTGACTGGGTATCACGCTGCTGCGCCAATTCTTGCTGTAAGCCAGCCAACTGGGCAGCGTTACCATGGTCAGAGGATTGGAGAGCGGAAAGACGCGAGTCCATAGTTTTCATAAAGGACATCAACGCATCTGGTTTTCCTGAAGGAAAACCAAATCTTTTTGGGCAGCCGTGGCTCCAGCGGGATCAGCAACCTGTTACGGTTGCTGTAGCAAGAGGAATGCAGAGACAACCCGGAAGTGGACCCTCTGGGTCACGGCTACAGAGCCCCTAAGGGCGAGCGTCCAGGTGAGAACCACCCCCTATACAGGGAGTGTTAGGGGTAGACCCCCAGGGGATAGAACCGCGACAGCCGGAACCAAAGGGACGACTGGGCTTAGACAGGAGAGGAGGCACAGGCAAATCCGTACAGGGAGCCCAGGGGAACACAGAGGCCGTGGAGAACAGGCAGAGCGCAGGACCGGAGCGCAGCGGGTGGCAATAGCTGGAGGCTGCAAAAGCAGAAGTACTGATAAAACACAAAACGGGAGGATGGAAGGAGCAGGACAGGGAAGGAGTAAGGACCAACAGAGGGTACCGTATAGCAAGAGTGCAGAGGGAGAGCTGTCGGAGGCAGCGCAGGTGGAGGCAAAGGGAGAGGGAACTGAAGATACAGCACACAGCGAAGGCAGAGGCAAGAATAGAGGTACTTAAGACCAGGGACACTGCACAGACAGAGGCAGGGTAGAAGGGGCCTGTAACACAGAGAACGCTGCTATGAGACAGCGTCACCGCATTAGTAGAACAGGCGTCTTACCTGTCCAGACGCCGGGCATAAGTAGCACTGGGTGCCGCCATGTTGGAGGCGGGGCCAGCGTGTCATACTACCCAGGGGGCTGCGCACCAGGAGGGAGGCAGTGCGCAGGCGCCCGACGCCGAGGGAGCCGGAGGCCGGGCGTGGGGACATGTCAGGAAGCGCGTGCAACAAGGTAAGTGGAACCCGGGGCCGTGACAGCCACCTTCAATCCCTTCATGGACGTCACTGTTGAATGATAAATTCATTGTTATTTTTTCTTTTTCACTTACCTGGGATGACAGTCCAGTATTGCTGGGTCTCTCTGATGGGCTCTGCTTACAGAAATCAATCTTTTAACAAACTCTCCTCTTCTTCATAGTCCTGGTTTGTACACTACATGATCTGGATGTTAGGAATAATTTTCTCCCTCCAGTTGATAAGCTGCAAGGGAGATAAGATTTGGTCTGAATATGACCTCTGGTGGCTAGCCCGAGCTACAAAACGTTTCACGGGGCATCCTAAATCATCACATACACATTTGTCATGACCTGTGGCAAAAAAGGGCAATTCAGCTTCCACTCCAAAATCTTTCTTGTGATGGCAGGCATTTATAAAGTTTTCTTATGTTTGTACTGTGCAGAAGAGGCATCCGGGAAGTAGTAGACCTTGTTCAAACTTGGCAGGATGTCAGTTTTTATCACTGAAATCATTTGTTGGGGGAACAGATGAACAGCTATGAATCATAAAGTAAGCACTCAGATATTATAAGTGCACTGTGGAATTTTACTTCTGACTGCAATGCCGGGTCCGGTTTTCCCCCCATTGACTTGCATTAGCGCCGGATCGGGCCGGATGGCCATGCGTTTCATCCGGTTTTCGCTGGATCCGGCAATGTGTCGCAATCCGGCGTCTGTAAAAAACGGCTACTGTAACGTTTCTTGTCTTTTTCACACAATGAAAGCCTATGAGCGCCGCAATGCGCCGGATCCGGTTTTTTGGGTCTGAGCATGCTCAGTAGCTCTGCCCACAAGACACATATATAAAAGCATGACAGTGGGACCCTCAGCCACACCCAACATGCCACCCAAGACAGCAACCAGGCGCAGGAGATGGCAGGAGACCACTGCAGCACCATCAGCACCACCACCACCCCAAATGGAGCAGCAAAGGGAACATGCTGAACAGCGGGAGGGGAGTCCAGCAGCAGATGAGAGACGGTAATTATCAAATTCCCCATTCCTCAAAACTAGGGCCATGGAATATCAAGATATTCATTGGCCCTTTGTTTTTCTTTATTCAACAGCCGCCCAAGAGATGCAGCAGCAGCAGTGGCAGCACTGGCAGCAGCAACAGCACCACCCACAGCCATGGAGTCTGGCCAACAAGAGGACAGCACATCTTCTTCTGGGAGCCCTCCCTCGCATCGTCAGCGTTTGACGGTAAGTTTTTATTTCCAAAATCAATCATCTCTGTAATATATGTCTATTCATTGCCTTTTATTTCAAAACAGGAATCACAAGCTGAAGAGGAGCTCTCAGAAGAAGAAGGAAGGGGTGGACAGACACCTGTAGTGGGCTCACAATTGGTAAGTTTTTTGCATCAAACGCAGAAACACAACATCACACTACACACAACACATAGAAAACAATGTTCTGCAGACCACACACAGCAAACAAATGCCAACATCCAAACACATAAATTTTTTTCTTTTCTTCTCTAGTCTTCCCAATCTGGTGCTCGGCCAAGAGGTCCTCACAGTGCCTCCCAGGGTCGTCGGCGACAGCAACGCGGCGGTCATCAGCGTGTAAGTATAATATTTAAGTGAAATTTTGGTACACTTTTTATTTCATGTCTTAAGTGTCGTGACTAATTTTGCTATTTTTCTCTTTTACTTTAACAGCCTTCACAGCGTGCTCCCGACTCAGACGGTGAGGATGGAGGAATTGATGTTGACAACCTCATCGATCTCGTCAGAGAAAGGGAGCCGCTATGGAATATGGCTGACCGCCGCCATGCTGACCTGATCGTTACCCGACGACTCTGGGAGGAAATCTGTTCGCTCCTTGTGGCCCGCTGGGAGGACCTCGATGCTCGGGTCCAGATTAAAGAGCGGAAGTATATACAGTACCGGTTGCTTGATGTAAACCAGTGTTTCCCGAACTCCAGTCCTCGTGGTCCCCACGGATCATGTGTTCAGGATTTCTATTTACTATGGAAATCCTGAAAACATGACCCCTGGGGACCATGAGGACTGGAGTTTGGGAAACACTGATGTTGTATACTAACCACTTTGTCCTTTCTCGTTTCAGGGGACAGAATTGTGAAGCGGTGGCGGTCTGTGAGGGATCGTTTCAAGAAGGAGTTCAATAAAGAGATGCGGGCCCCGAGTGGATCTGGAGGACGCAGGAGCAAGTACAAGTACGCACAAGCCCTGTCGTTCCTCCGGGATACAATGGTCACCAGAAGGTAAATATTACACACCACATGTGAAAAAAAAATGTTTAGATGTAACAATTTTTTTTCAGCCAGGGCCATACCATGTCACTATATTAATTGTTTTTTTTTCTCTTTATTCCACAGCACGGTGAGCAGCACTCGGGAGCCTGCACGATTGGACCCTTCTGAGGCGATCCCTGAGGAGACCGGCACCGAGGGACACTTCGACCGCCCCGGTACATCTGCACCTTCCCAGCCTTCCCACACATTCGACCCATCTGTCCCATCCACCAGCACAGGAGCATCGTGGCCGCCTACATTACATGAAGCTGCTGGTGAGGAGATCGCTTTCCCTTTACCCCACCCTTCTGCCCCTGCCACCTCTAGTACACCTGCGGGTACTGGGCGGCAGCGGCAGAGGGGTCAGGAAAAGACTTATGCGCCAGAGTTCTTGCATCTGAATGCATCTTTCCAGAACTGTCTAAAAGTCTTGTCAGAGCAAATCTCCGCAGGCTTTCAGCAGATCAACTCCAGCATTCTGGAGGTGAAGACACTTCTGCAAACCATGCATTCAGAAGCAAGATCTTCGTCAAACCACACCTTTTTCAGGTCTGTTGTGGAGCGCATGGAAACGCTCTCTCCTACCCAGCAGATGCATGTAATGCATTCATGCCACGGTGCTCTCCAGCACGTTACCTCCCAACCTCCTCCTCCCACCCCAGTAGTTCCTCCACCTGCACCCCCTCCAGCCACTTTCCATCCTCCCCCTCCTATTACATACCAGCCACCTCCCCAGTACTAGCAACCTCCCCAGTACCAGCAACCTCCCCAGTACCAGCAACCTCCCCAGTACCAGACATCTCCCCACTTCCAGCAACCTGCCCCGTACCAAACTCCTTCCCCGTACCAAACTCCTTCCCCATACAACTTTCCATCAACATCATCTGCTCCTACAGTCCCTGCCCAACCCTCCACTCCACCGCCCACCACCTCTTCTGCCTCCCACATGTCCACCCATTCTGTAGCTTTTTCCACACCTTCACCTCTAACTGTTCCTTCCCCACCACGATCCCAGTCCTCTCTCCACACTCCCAGTGTCGAAGTGTCCCGCAGCCCCTCCAGCAGTATTTCCATCCCACACTACACAGATTTATAATGTGTTTTTTAATAAAAATGGTCATTTGGTTTAAAACCTTTATTAAAAAAGTTTTTTGCACTTTAAAAACATTTTACAAAAAAAAAATATTTTAAATAAAAGTTAAATTATCGTTTCACAATGGTTGTCTGTCATTTCTTTCGGCGGTGAAATATGTTTAAAAAAAGGTTAAATACAGGGTATTTAAAAGGTAAAAAGGTATTCAAAACCAGGTATATAACTGTGGGTAAATTTTAGCTTTTTGCCACAGTTGTGTTCCTGGTTGTGTTTGAAGCAAAGTATTTCACCTAAAAAGTTGTGTTTATTGTTGGTGATTTCCTAACAATGTACACAACTTTTGTTAAAAGGTGAAATACTTTGCATAAAACACAACCAGGTACACACCTGTGGCCTAAAGGTAAAAATAGTAAGACCAGGACAAGATAGCCAACTTTGGTTGGCAAAGGTATATACTGTTGGTACAGAAGGTACACAAGTTTGGTTAAGGGCACAAATCTTTCACACTCTGTCATCCTGCCAGTGTACTCTGCCTTGAGGTGACATAAAGTATAGTGCAAAATTGTCCCTCATTACTGAAACCATCACAGAACTTCTAGTGGTAATGTCATGGTAATCTTGCAAGGTGGTTTCTTCAGAGGTGTCCTCAATGGAAATGGGTTCCTTGCAGATAACAAAATTGTGGAGTACCACGCAAGCTTTGATCACCTCGTCCACAGTTTCTGTCTTGAGGTTGATCGCAGTCAATAGGACCCACCATTTGGCTGTCAGAATACCAAAGGTACATTCAACCATTCTTCTTGCTCTTGTGAGGCGGTAATTAAAAATGCATTTTGTTCTTGACAATCCTCTGCTACCGTATGGTTTCAAAAGGTGTTCTGACAGCTGGAAGGCTTCATCCCCTACACAGACAAATGGCATAGGTGGACCAGATGTTTGCGGCAGCGGTCTAGGTGGTGGGAACTGGAAGGTGTTTCCATACAGTTTACGCCCCATGGCAGACAGTTTGAAAACTTGAGAGTCATTGGAGCGGCCATAGGCCCCAATATCAAAAGCAATAAATTTGTATTCCGCGTCAGCGATGGCCATGAGGACAATTGAAAAATATTTCTTGTAATTGAAATATTCCGATCCCGATCCGGCTGGCTTTACAATGCGGATATGTTTCCCGTCCACAGCGCCCAAGCAGTTCGGAAACTGACATATCTGTTGAAACTTTTCTGAAATTTCTATCCACCTCTCTGTTGTGGGCTCTGGTAAAAACTCTTCAGCTAAGGAGTCCCACAGTGCACGGCATGTGTACTTCACTATTCCAGATATGGTGGAAATCCTGAGTCTGTACTGGAAATGCAGTGACGAAAGGGATTCTCCAGTTGCAAGAAATCTGTGGGGAATTAAAAAACAATCAATTAGTTTAAAATCACAGCATTACATACCAAAAGTCAGCTATAACATTTGGAGATACAAACTACCACCAACAAGATTGCAGTGAAAGTGTGCTCTGATGCGAGGCATATACAATAAATGTGGCTTACCTTAAAGTCACCATCAGACGCTCTGCGGGTGAAACAGAGAAGCGGCAATAGGTGTCCGATTTTCTTATGAGGTGTGCAATGCGCTCCACCAAGTTATCAAAATTCTCCATTTTCATCCGAACATATCCAAAAAATTTATCCGGGTTTCATCTAAGGTCCATGCAGAGTGTAGAATAGACCCCACGCGTCATTCTCTTGGCTGTGATGGGGTGGATCCACAAACGTCGTCTACGATGCCTGATGCGCTGCTGTCTCGCTCTCTCCTTCTCCAGAACAATCACCCTCAAACGATTCGCCTCCGCTGTAAAATCCGCCAAATTCTTCAAAATATTTCCAATCACAACATCCATCTTCGCCAGTAACTTGCTCTTCTCTCCAACCTGCACTTTCTCCTTTACAACCTGTCAAAGAAGGGCTGTAGGAACACGCTATTTATAGTTTTTCAGTAGCCAATCCCTTTCGGAAGGCCACAAGGGGCGATATTAAAAACCGGATTCGGCGTAATCCGTCGAAAAACGGATCGAAAACCGGATGAACCGGATGAGACGGATCCGGTTTTGGCTGTCAAGAGCAACACGGATCCGGCAGAAAACCAGATCCGTCACATCCGGTTTTACTAAACATTTGCCAGATCCGGCGCTCCGGCACGACGCCGGAACGCGCCTGACGCCGAAAACCTGATGTGTGAAAGGAGCCTAACAGAACTCAATCCAACCTTACGGATTGAGGAACGGGCTCAGAGACATAGCCCATAATTGATCCTGTAGGGGATGAGGTGGCTGGCCCATCTTCTCCCCCTACAAGAAGCATGGGTGAAGATGAGTCATCACAGGAGAACCCATTGGCTGCCCAACAAACCACACCACCAGGACCGTCTGCTGCTGCCCCATCACCCATCCTGGAGGAGCAGGGCAACTTGAGCAGCAGCCAGAATGGCCTGATCCGGGGCTCCCCACAGGCTGCTGTTACATCCCGGCGAGGCCGAAGAAGGCGCCAGGTCGCTGTTCAAGAGAGCAGGACCAATGTGGACACAGGGGTCCTAAATTATTTATCTCGAGTCACTACAGATGATGGGGAGGAGACCTACTCATGTAGCCTGGCCCTTTATCTCCGTGCCCTTTCCCGTGAGGTCAGGCTCCGTATTCGGGGATGTTTTCAGATCCTGCTTGATGCAAGCACCCCCCCCAATACCCCATATGAGCTTTTTGAATATCTGGAGAGGTGGCAGCTTTCCCCCAGAAATCTAATGCGCATGAGACCACCCACACAGATGCTTGGTCAAGCAGGGTCTGAACATCCTCAAATACGTGGGCCTACACCTCACCCCCTTCCTCCCCCTACCCAACCTTCCCAACAGCAGCAACAGATTTCTGGCTCTAGCCAACCCCACCAATATGGCCACTTTTTCCCACCCAGTGTTGGAGGCTGGTCCCAACCTGGTTGGGAATGACATGGCTATATTGGTGGGTATGAGACATGGGCCTACCCGCCCCAACAAGATGCCCCTCAGCAGTATTACTATGGCCACTACCCCCAACAAGCACAGGAGGAAGGTCAGTACCAACACCATGGGCAACCGTATGCACGCATACAGGGCGATGTTGCTCAAAGTAGTCAGCAGCAACCACAGGCTGCGTCTCCGCCTTCTCCTTCCCCAACATTCCACAATATATAAGTGGCTAAAAACATGGAAATTGTAAACCCATACTGTACATGAGTGTTCTTAAGCGGTCTGATGGGAGGAGATGTCCAGTGTGTTTGAACTGGTGCTCAAAATCCCAATCCAAAGTAAAAAAGAGGTGCTCTACATCATCAAAATGAGCTAAAACAGATAATACTAACATTTCTTATGACGGTTTTCAAATCATATGATTAAGACACCATGACAGGCAAGGCTACCTTATGCGTTTCTAAGACATATTACATGTCTGTAAAAAAGACAATATTTCACAGCGCTATACTGGCAAAGTCAAAGGATCAAAATAGACTACTCACTTGATAATGCCTAGAAAAGGCGTGCTGTCCATATTCACTTAGTAAAATTTAGGCCAGCTAACTATATTCCAAAATCAAGGCAAACAGCCTCAAGAACATCACGATCTATGTATTATCAAGTCAGTCTTCTAATTTGATCCTTTGACTTTCCCAGTATAGTGCGGTGAAATATTGTGTTTATTACAGACATGTAATATGTGTCAGATACGCGTAAGGTAGCCTTGCCTGTCATGGTGGCTTATTAATATGATTTGAAAACCTTCATAATAAATGTTAGTATCTTTTGTAGCTCATTTTGATGATGGATAACTCCTCTTTTTTACTTTGGATTACAAATGTGTAATGTTGCAATGTTGTTATTGCACTATGTATGTTGTTGGATATGTTTGTAATTTTGTTTTAACAACAATGTTGAATTATGCCAAAAGCCCAATTTGGGCCATTGCCCAAGTTTTTCATAGGGCAAGAATATGTTTGCCTTACAAACTAAAAAAACAAAAAAAAGGCAAAAGTAAAAATTTTGCAACTACACTTTACGTCTCTGTCTTAATTGTCCAAACCCCTATCAAAATACTCTTACCAAATCAATTCAACAGTCATAGATTCAGAAGGGGTAGAAATATATATATTTTGACACACATCAAACCAACATTGCCAACATAGATACAGCATGCTCTTGCCAAGAAGGTTCCCCCTGAAGTGCCATAAAGTAATTAGTGAAAATATCACGCACTTTGAGGCCAGAGATCGGTCTACGTTGATGGTTGATAGGTGGTCTCACCCTACACACATTGTCCGGCCTACGCACACCAGCAGAGGAGGAACAATCATGTATCCTGGTGAAGTTATGAAGAACCACACAGGCTTTCACTACTTCATTAACATTTTGTTCTCTCAGCTGAATGGCAGACTGGAGTACCCGCCATTTGGCACAAAGAATGCCAAAGGAACACTCCACCAGTTGCCGAGCACGTGATAGGCGCAAGTTAAATATCCTGCGCCTGTGGTGAAGGTTGCGCCGAGGATATGGCCTCATGACATTGCGTGTTAACTGAAATGCCTCATCTGCCACAAGGACATAAGGGACACATTCTTGAGTGGAGCCTGGTAGCTGGCAGATCCAACTGGTTGTTGCGTAGCCGCCGAGCCATAATGGAAGTATTGAAGACTCTAGAGTCTCCCGTCCTTCCATAGGCCCCAATGTCAACAATTATAAACTTGTATTGAGGGTCAGCCACAGCCAACAATACAACAGAAAAGTATTGTTTAGAATTGAAGAATTGGGAGCCAGAGTTCGGCGGCTTACGCACCCGGATATGTTTGCCATCAAGGGCCCCAATACAATTTGGAAACTGGCATTCCTCCTCAAAGTCCCTTGATATCCTCAACCAGTCTTCCATCCTGGCCTTGGGCATGACGACTTGATATAGTCTTGTCCATATTTCACTACATGTTGACCTGACTATGCCAGATATGGTTGATCTTCCAATCATAAACTCATGGTGGAGGACAGCATAAGATAGGCCAGTGGCTAGGAAGCTGAAGAACAACAGAAAAGGATGATTGTCGAATGCACATATTTACAAAACAAACAGGTCCATACATACCAAACTTGTTAAGATTTCAGAGCAAATAACACACACATCTTGCTTTGCACAATGAGTAAGTGATATTCAGTACATATTCCACATAACATTCAGGTCTGTAAGTTGAAACATATGTGGACTAAGATGAGGGCCTAAAACTTACTACAAGAAGGCAAAAATTCAAACTTTGCCCAACACATTATGAACCTAGAGAATATGGTTGTGTAGTACATACCGTAATGTGAGTAGAAGTCGCTCCTCTGCAGATATAGCTTTGCGCATCCTTGTGTCCTGAAAGGTTATCCCAGGGCGCACTGTCTCCAAGAGTCGATCAAATGTTGCAAGGCTCATGCGACAGTATTGGTAGAATTTGATAGGATGCTCCCGCAGAGAAGAATAGAGGCGGTGAAAATGACCTCTTGTGAGTCGTTGCCTCAAAAGGGGATGTACCCACATGCGTCTCCTCCTCCGCGGATCCACTATCACAGAGTATGGTTGACCAAAGCAGCGTGACAAAAGCCAATTGAAGAGAACCTGCTCAGTTGTGTAGAAAGTCAGACTGTCTGCCATGTTGCACATACAACACCAACACACCTAGTGAAGGCAAGGTGACAAATGGACAGAATGAAGGCTGCCACCTGTTCCTGAGCCAATAAATAGAGTGCAGGCTAATGATTTAAATAGTTAGCAGGCCTCAAAACCGTTAAATGTCCATTTTGCAAGGCTGCGAGAAAATCTCAGCATACAGATTCCATACGGATTCTGACATGCTCAAAATACGCGACCACACCTTGCTTACGGATGACATACGGAGCACTATTTAGGGGTCATTCATCCGTATTATGCCTGTAAACTACGGACCGTATTTAGCGTCGGGTAGTGTGACCCTGGCCTTATTTTAGGGCTATAGAACGACAAAATATAAGAATAGCTTGCAAATAAGTGAGAAAATAATCAATAAATGAGATAAGAAACACAAAAAAGGGGTTTTTTGTTTTTTTTTGTGTTTCTTATCTCATTTATTGATTATTTTCTCACTTATTTGCAAGCTATTCTTATATTTTGTCGTTCTATAGCCCTAAAATTAGGGTATTTTCTGGATTTGTGAGGATTATTCAGCGCAGACATTTTTAATTTTATTTGCACTTTAATCAACAACTTGGTGGTGTGTTGTTTGTCGTGCAGCGGATATTCCTCTTGTAGTACTAGCGCCCCCAATATATATATCTAAACTATATACTGTGTAAGTTTATAAGCCCCTCCAGTGTCAGGAATAGATAGTATGTGAAAATACCGAATATACCGCTCAGGGAACACTTACCTTTCAGAGATAATTTCCATATTCATACTAAATAATGGCACAGATCTCCCAGACATTATGATTGCACATATCCCTAGTCTCTATACCGATATTGCACTCATTCCCTGACAGACCGCAGCATGGCCATTAGTTAGAGGCTGCTAATGATCTTTGGAGCAGGTAAGTTTTCCCTGAGTGGTACATATTGGGCCGTCTGAAGACTGAGTTTAGTCTAGGACAATTTGTCTGCACTTCTAATTAACAGCAGTTACATTACCAAACTAGGGCAGTCCCTATAGGGGAAAAACACAAGAATTATACTGTATTGTCACATACTATCTATTCCTGACACTGGAGGGGCTTATAAACTTACACAGTATATAGTCTGAGGTCTGGGATCTGCCAATATGTGGCTAGTTTTCTGACTGTTTCGGATAATATGATTTTAGTTTTTTTTTGTCTAGCCTCACTTGAATATAGTTCAATATTAAATAGTCTCCTGATGAGTCGCCTTTGGTGAGGATGATGAAGCCCGGAGAAATGAGAGGCTTGGAGAGTGAGTGTGTATACGTCACCTCTACCTATATACTGAGATGTGGGGCACATGTTTTTCTATTAGTCACCTACTGACTAACCTTCAGGGGGTGAATTATGGGTATAGTTTTACATTTGGAATGAATAAGGTTTAATTTTATCCTTTTGTCAGCAAACATGAGGAATGACAAGATACAACCCATTTAAGAGAATTCAATTTTGGTTAAAACTATTCCAACACTATGGACATAAAAAAGGCTTCTCCCCTATGTGACATCTCTGATGTTTATTAACATCTGATTTCCAAGTAAAATATTTCCCACATTAAGAAAATGAAAAAATCTTCTCCTCTGTGTGACTGCTCTGATGTCTAATAAGAAGCGCTTTCCGGTTAAAATATTTCCCACATTATGAACAGGAAAAAGGCTTCTCCTCTGTGTGGGTTCTTTGATGGCAATCAAGGTTTATTTTCCCATTTAAAACATTTCCCACATTCTGAACATGAATATGGCTTCTCTGCTGTGTGAATTCTCTCATATGTAACAAGATTTGAATTCTGAGTAAAACATTTCCCACATTCTGAACATCAAAAAGGCTTCTCTCCTGAGTGAGTTCTTTGGTGTTCATCAAGATTCTGTTTCTTGGTAAAATATTTCCCACATTCTGAACATGAAAAAGGCTTCTCTCCTTTGTGAGTTCTCTGGTGGTTAACAAATTGTGATTTAAGTGCAAAGCATTTCCCACATTCTGAACATGAAAAAGGCTTCTCCCCTGTGTGAGTTCTATGGTGAGTAACAAGCAGTGATTTACGTGTAAAACATTTCCCACATTCTGAACATGAAAAAGGCTTCTCTCCTGTGTGAGCTCTCTGGTGGTTAACAATTTGTAATTTATGTGCAAAACATTTGCCACATTGTGAACATGAAAAAGGTTTCTCTCCTGTGTGAGTTATTTGGTGCTTAACAAGATTCCCTTTCTGGTTAAAACATTTCCCACATTCTGAACATGAAAAAGGCTTCTCTCCTGTGTGAGTTCTATAGTGAGCAACAAGCAGTGATTTATTTGCAAAACATTTCCCACATTCTGAACATGAATATGGCTTCTCTCCTGTGTGAGTTCTTTGGTGCTTAACAAGATTTCCTTTCAGGTTAAAACATTTCCCACATTCTGAACATGAAAAAGGCTTCTCCCCTGTGTGAGTTCTCTGGTGTGTAACAAAATGAGATTTCTTTTTAGAACATTTCCCACATTCTGAACATGAAAATGACTTCTTTGCTTTAGGAGCAGTTTGTTTTTTATTGCCTCTTTTGTGACTTTGATTTTCCTTAGTAATCGGTAATGAATCAGAAGATGGGACCTGTTTCATAGGATCAGATGACAGATCTTTGCTGTGAATGGATGATGGTATATCTGGAGTAATAGCATTCACTTCAGTTGTATCTTGTAGGATCTCAAGATCATCAGATTTAAAAATTGAAGATGTCAGCTGTCTCTCAGATATCCTGGTACAGTCATCTACTAAGATAAAAAACAATTTTTTTAACCCCTTAGTGACAGAGCTAGTTTGCAGCTTAATGACCAGGCCAATTTTTACAATTCTGACCACTGTCATTTTATGAGGTTATAACTCTGGAACGCTTTAATGGATCCCACTGATCCTGAGAATGTTTTTTCATGACATATTGTACTTCATGTTAGTGGTAACATTTCTTCAATATGTCTTGTGTTTATTTATGAAAATAACAGAAATATGGCAAAAAATTTTGCAATTTTAAAACTTTAAATTTTTATGCCCTTAAATAAGAGAGATGTGTCAGACAAATATCTTAATAAATAACATTTCCCACATGTCTACTTTACATCAGCACAATTTTGGAAGCAAAATTTTTGTTTGTTAGGAACTTATAAGGGTTAAAAGTTGACCAGCGATTTCTCATTTTTACAACAAAATTTACAAAACCATTTTTTTAGGGACCACATCATATTTAAAGTCATTTTGAAGGGTGTACATGACAGAAAATACCCAAAAGTGACACCGTTCTAAAAACTAGACCCCTCAAGGCGCTGCTCAAAACCACATTCAAGAAGTTTATTAACCCTTTACGTGCTTCACAGGAACTAAAGCAATATGGAAGGAAAAAAATTAACATTTAACTTTTTTTGCAAAAAATTTATTTCAGAACCAATTATTTTTATTTTCACAAGTGTTAAAAGAGAAAATGAACCACAAAATTTGTTGTGCAATTTCTCCTGAATACGCCGATACCCCATATGTGGGGGTAAACCACTTTTTCAGCGCACGGCAGAACTCGCAAGGGAAGGAGCACTGCTTGACTTTTTCAACGCAGAATTGGCTGGAATTGAGATCGGATGCCATGTTGCATTTGGAGAGCCCCTGTGTGCCTAAACAGTGGAAACCCCCACAAGTGACCCCATTTTGGAAACTAGACCCCTTAAGGAACTTATCTAGACTTTGAATCTTCAAGTGCTTCACAGAAGTTTATAACGTAGAGCCGAGAAAATTAAAAATCATTTTTTTTTCCTCAAAAATGATTTTTTCGCCTTCTATGTTTTATTTTCCTAAGGGTAACAGGAGAAATTGGAACAGAAAAGTTTTTGTGCAATTTGTCCTGAGTACGCTGATACCCCATATGTGGGAGAGCTTGGAAGGGAAGGAGTGCCATTTTGGAATGCAGACTTTGATGGAATGGTCTGCGGGCGTCATGTTGCATTTGCAGAGCCCCTGATGTACCTAAACAGTGGAAACCCCCCACAAGTGACCCCATCTTGGAAACTAGACCCCACAAGGAGCTTATCTAGATGTGTGTTGAGCACATTGAACCCCCAAGTGCTTCACAGAAGTTTATAACGCAGAGCGGTGAAAATAAAAAGTTTTTTTATTTCCACAAAAGTGATTTTTTTTTTAGCCCCCAATTTTTAGACCCCCAAAATAGTAAATAGTGGAAACCCCTCAATTCTTGCTCCAACCCTAACCCCAACACCCCCTAACCCTAATCCCAACCCTAACCCTAATTATAATTCGCCCTAACCCTAACTCTAACCCTAGACCTAGCGGAAAAATGAAAAAAAAAAAATATTTTCTTTATTTCATTATGTTTGCCTAACTAAGGGGGTTATTTACTATTTTTTTTTATTTTGATCACTATGATAGTTTATCATAGTGATCAAAATGAATGAATGGAATCTGCCAGCCGGAGCCTGCAGATTTACGGCGGGCACACTGTGCCTGCTCCCGCCATTTTCTCAGGATCCAAGATGGCGGCTCCCACTGGAGGACGCCGGCCGGCGGGACGCAAAACCACCGGAAGGGGACCCTAGACCACGGAGAGGTACTGGGGGGGATAGGGGACCCTATTTCTCTCGCCTCTGATATGCGATCACATCAGAGGAAAGAGAAATTAAATGCAAAATCGCGGCTTTTTTTTTGCGGTCGCCGTTATAGGGTTAATAACGGCGATTGCAAAAGCGGGGTTGGCAAAAACCAACCCGATTCATGTTCTCTGGGGTCTCGGCTACCCCCTGCAGCCAAGACCTCGGAGAAAATACGACACTGGGGGTGCTATTTACTTACTCCACAGCGCCGTGAATTCACGGTGCTGTGGTTTCAGTACCCATAGGTCCCAACCCTCCCGATTCCCGCGGGACAGACCCGATTTCTGGTCCTTATCCCGCCGTCTCAGCCGGGAAGCTTTCTATCCTGCGATCACGGTGTATGACCGCAAAATACAGCAGAGGCCGCACACAGTGCGGGGCTCGCCGCGTCACATCCACAGGGTGCACAGAGCTCACCTCCAGCCCCAGGAAGCAAGAACCCGGAACTAGAGCTACCATATATCACCAAGGAGAGGCGCCCCATCCTGCAGCAAGTGCCCAGAGAGCGTGTGGTGCTGTGAGGACGCGGTCAGGCGCTCAGGTACACGGAACACGCTGAGTCTGGGGGGGACAGTGGAGTCTCGGGGACAGAGAGGTCTGGAGGGGACAGAGAGGAGTCCGGAGGGGACAGAGAGGTCTGGAGGGGACAGTGGAGTCTGAGGGAGATAGGAGTCCGGAGGGGACAGTGGAGTCTGGGGGAGAGAGAGAAGTCCAGAGGGAACAGAAGGGACAGAGGACTAGAGGGGTCAGATGAGTCCAGAGGGGACTGAGGAGTCTGAGGGAGAGAAAGGAGACTAGAGGGGACAGAGGAGTCTGGGGTGGACAGAAGGGAGAGGCGGCTGGGGTGGACAGAGGAGGCACAGGAGTCTGGGGTGGACAGAGGAGTCTGGGGTAGACACAGGAGTCTGGGGTGGACTGAGGAGAACAGAGGCGTTTGGGGTGGACAGAAGAGTACAGAGGGGACACAGGAGTCTGGGGTGGACAGAGGAGTACAGAGGGGACACAGAAGTCTGGGGTGGACAGAGGAAAACAGAGGAGTCTGGGGTAGACACAGGAGTTTGGGGTGGACAGAGGAGTACAGAGGGGACACAGGAGTCGGGTGGACAGAGGAGAACAGAGGAGTTTGGGGTGGACAGAGGAGTACAGAGGGGACACAAGAGTCTGGGGTGGACAGAGGAGTGAGGAAAAGGTGTGTGTAAATGGGTGTGGCTTAAAATGGGTGTGGCTAGGGGCGTGGCCTAAAATTTAGCGCCGCCACCTTTATTCCTCTTTGCCTTCTTCAAAAGTTGGGAGGTATGAGTACCCTTAATTAAAGCCGTTAAAAGGCGTATCGGTGGTCGTTAAGGGGTTAATAAAATATTCTTGAGTTTTATATTTTTCAACATTTCTACTTAAACTGTCCATAAAAATAGCAAGCTATGTAAAAAAACTTTAATTATTTACCAAGACAATGACAGTTCACCATCTAATAGAAAACCTTGTTGGATGAACCAGTAGTGTGCGGTGTTCAACTGTTTGTTCATTCTGCCTCCCAAATATCCAATAAAAAGAAACCAATCAATGTTAGGCTAGTTTCACACTAGCTTATTTTCCACGCAGCGCTCGGTGACGCTAAGCCCCACCCCCTGCCGGATCCCTGCCCGCCCCATCCGGTCATCGCCGCCTACTATCGCACACGGCTGCATGCGATCTGCGCACCCTATCTTTAGCATAGGGTGCGCAGACCGTGTGCTGGCCGTGCGCTAGTAGGATTTTAGCGTGCGCTCCGCACTTTTGAAGATGTGCCGGTGTGCGCCGAATGCACCATGTTGCATTTTGCTGCGCTCGGCGCACCTTCAAAAGTGCGCAGTGCACGTTAAAATTCTACTAGCGCACGGCCTGCGCACCCTATGCTAAAGATAGGGTGCGCAGATCGCATGCAGCCGTGTGTGATAGTAGGTGGCGATGACCGGATGGGGCGGGCAGGGAGCCGGCAGCGGGCGGGGCTTAGCGGCACCGAGTGCTGCATGGAAAATAAGCTAATGTGAAACCAGCCTTATGTAAGCAAAAATAATACCAATTCTCATCTCACAAAAAACAAGACCCCACTCAGGTCCATCATCTGTCAATGGAAAAACAGATAAGGCAGATTAGAGTTAATGCTATAGTTAGGGTTACTGTTAGGCTAAAGATAAGGTTTATTCTAAAGTTATGGGTAGGGTAAAGAATTAGGCTTTTCTCAATTGTCTCCCCAATAATTTGGTTACGTCAGAGTTTTCTATTTCCGGAAAAAATAAAATAAAAACGAATAAAATGGCCGGTCAGTATTATAGTGCAGAGGAGGCTTATGCACTTTTATGTTCTGACAGTGAAGAAAGTGCAGTGTCAGATGGGGATGTGGATATCGAGGGCTTTAGTAGCAGCGACAGTGATAGCTCAGAAATGAGCAGTGATTCTGGTCCATCCTCACACACAAGGACCAGTACAACAAGAAGGACAAATAGCGCTTCTGGAGAAATGTCTCCAACTCAGGGAACAATGCCCAGTACTAGCGCTGTCCCTAGTGCTCGTGAATTGGCGCACACCAATGTCCAAGGGGCTTTGCCTCTTGATGTAGCATTTCCCAGATGGGAGGCTTCGGATTCGGCTACTCCATTCATCCCTAATTTTAATGCCATTCCTGGTATAAATGTGGAGGTGGAAAATTTTGGACCAATTATTTTTTTAAATTTGTTTCTGACAGATAGCTAGAGCATATTGTCCTACAAATTTATATGTGTCCCAATTCATCAGCCAGAATCCACGATCCTATTATGCTAGGTCAAATTTATGGACAAACTAATGTCCTAGAAATGAAAAAATTTTTAGGACTTACATTCATTATGAGGCTTGTTAAAAAAACGAGCATTCGGTCCTATTGGTCCAACCGCCCTGTTCAAGCCACCCCTATGTTTCCTGCCGTTCTTCCTAGGACCCATTATGAAATGCTCATGAGATTTTGGCATTTTAACGACAATAGTCAATGCCTGCCCAGAGATGTCCCAGAACATGACAGACTATTCAAAATCAGACCTATCATCGAAGACTTGACAGAAAAGTTCTTAAGGCTCTACACCCCAACAGAAAACATTTCCATTGATGAGTCACTTGTAAAATTCAAAGGAAGACTGCACCTCAAGCAATTTATTCCTTCTAAGAGGGCAAGGTTCGGAATAAAGCTCTATAAAATGTGCGAGAGATAAACCAGATACACATCAGCTTTTCACATTTATGAGGGGAAAGACAGCGAACTAAACCCACCAGGACGCCCTACTTATCTGGGGACATCGGGAAAAATGGTTTGGGAGCTGATAACTCCATTTTTACAAAAAGGCTACAATCTGTATATTGACAACTACTACACCAGCATACCCCTATTTAAAAGTCTGGTTGAACATAACATAGGGGCTTGTGGGACCATTCGCAAAAACCTTCAGGAGTTTCCACAATCATTGGTCAGCAAAAAGTTCTGAAAGGGGCAGTCAGGGGCTTTACACAATGGAGAGCTGCTTGTCCTTAAGTATAAGGATAAAGATATTTTTATCCTGAGCTCGATCCACACAGATGCCACAAGGGCCACTGCAGACCAACAGGGATCCACTACTCCAAAACCTGTGTCTGTCATTGACTACAACAAATATATGGGGTGTGGACCTTGCAGATCAGGTTCTACAGCCATACCAGGTATCATGAAAATCATAGATCTGGTATAAAAAGTTAGTCATGTATTTGTTTCAGGTGGCCACATATAATTCTTTTGTGTTATACAAAAAAGCCGGAAATGCAGATACTTTCCTTGATTATCAGGAAAAGGTCACTGAAAATCTTGTTTTTGAAAATTTTGTCCCCGCCAATCCTTTAGAATGTGAAGATGTCAGAAGACTCACTGAGCGACATTTTATTGCACTCATCCCAGTAACTGAAACAAGAAAGAACCCCCAGAGAAGATGTCGTGTATGTTCCTAGAGAGGAATGAGGCATGATCCCCGCTATTATTACCCACAATGCCCATCACTGCCAGCCTTATGCCTCCATGACGGCTTTACAATCTTCCACACAGAACCACGTTTTTGAACTGTTTTGACATTCAAGCATTTGGTTTATTTAGTGACAGACACATTTGAGTAGAGCTGACGTAACAATTTCCGGGGGTAGGTGGGGGGAGGTCTCCAGAGACACAAGCTGGGCACAATATATTGGGCACTACAATGACATTTTGGCAATTTTTGCTCTGAAACTTCTACGAGTTTCTGGAAATCATCCATGTAGTGAAAATGGTCACTATATCCATAGATGAATTCCCAGAGGGGTGTCATTTCCAAAATGGGGTCACTTCAGGGGGGAATTCATCTATGGATATAGTGACCCTTTACCTATCTACCTATTTTCCAATGTAAAATCTGGGGTTAAAACAACATTTTAGTGGTAAAAATGTAATTATTTCTTCTTCACTGCCCAATGGTATAATTTTCTATGGAACAGCTGTGGTGTCAGTATGCTCACTGCACCACGAGAAGAATTCATTCAGGGAAGTATTTGGTAAAATGCAGTCACTTTTAGGGCTTATGCTGTTCTGGCACCTCAGGGGCTCTGACAATGTGACATGTCACCCACAAACAATTCCAGCAAAATCTGCTCTCCAATATGGCGCTCCTTCCCTTCCAAGCTCTGCCATGCGCCCAAGCAGTGGTTTACCCCCACATATGGGGTATCGGCGTGCTCAGGAGAAATTGCACAACAAACTGTATGGAGCAATTTCTCGTGTTACCCTTATGAAAATGCAAAATATGGAGCCAAAAAGATTTGTGAAAAATCTTCTTTTTTTTTTTTTTATTTGCATGGCGCCATGTTATAAACGTCTGTGAAGCACCTGTGGGTTCAAGGTGCTCAATACACAACTGGATAAGTTCCCTAAGGGGTCTAGTTTAAAAAATGGGGTCCCTTTTTGGGAGTTTCCACTGTTTAGGCACATCAGGTGCTCTCCAAAAGCGACATGGCAACCGCTAATTATTCCAGCATATTTTACATTCAAAAAGTGAAATGGCGCTCCTTCCATTCTGAGCCCTGCCGTGCACCCAAACAGTAGATTTCCCCCACATATGGGGTATCGGCATGCTCAGGAGAAATTGCAAAACAAAATGTATAGTCCATTTTCTCCTGTTACCCTTGTGAAAGTAAAAAAAATTAGGTGTAAAGGAAAATTTGTGTGAAAGAAAAGTAAATGTTTATTTTTTCCTTCCACATTCCACTCATTCCTGTGAAGCACCTGAAGGGTTAATAAACTTCTTGAATGTGGTTTTGAGCCCCTTGAGGGGTGCACTCTTTAGAATGGTGCCACTTTTAGGTATTTTCTGTCATATTGACCCCCCAAACTCACATCAAATGTGAGGTGGTCCCTAAAAAATGGTTTTGTAAATTTTGTTGTAAAAATGAGAAATCGCTGTTTAACTTTTAACCCTTATAACTTCCTAACAAAAAAAATTGATATAGTTGATATAGATGCTACTGCGCAGGCGCCGCCATCGCCGGTGACATTTTGCTGGATGTAATTTTTTTCTAAGCCTCACAATAGCCACAATATTATAGGCATTATCACCAATAATATCAATGCTATTATATGCATTATGTAATAATGGGGGCAGGTCAGTGAGGGGTCAGCGACCTGTCATAAGCCAATACAGATGAATATGTAATCAGAGCACCACATAAAGCCCCGCCCACAGCCCCACCCATAGCCCCGCCCCAGAGAATGAGAATCTCATTAACAGGAAAACTACAAATACAGATTACACAACAGTAAACCAGAGTTGCCCTCATTTATGGTGGACCATTGGAGCTACTATGGATCCTGAGCAGAAGATTAGAGAAAATAATATTGCTCCCCATTTCAGGAGAGATTGTGCAGTAATCTGAATTCCTTAGGACCAAAAACAATGTAATTGGTTATAAGTTCTATAGAAAAGGGCTTTCAATGCCCAAAGTCATTTGAACAGTTTTGGGTGGAGGAGAATGTTGTGGTCTAGAGGCAAAATGGTGATCATGGTAATACGGCAGGACTACACCACCGATAAAGCAGCCACAGCCGGTGACTGAGAGGAATCTGTGACTTCTCTGCATTCAGTGGTTACTACTCACCTGGGTAGTCATATGTGGGAATCTCCTCTTTACACCACTCATCATCTCTCACATATGTCTCTGTAGTATTAATATGGGTCAGATCTTCACCCTGAAACAAATATTGTAAAAGTCACCGACAGATGGAGAAGTCCCATCTATGATCAGCTCTAATCCTGCCATCTCCACCGTTCTCATTACACAAGTATAAAACATATAATACTGGTGGATAAAACAAGACTGAGCACAAGACCTTCACAGCCGTCTACACATCATAGGGGAGATCTCCTGACACCTTCTCTCCATCTACCTGATGATCCTGAGGAGCACTGGGATCTTCTTGGTTACAGTCCTGTGGAAGAAGAGGACGGGGACATCTCTCTGGTGTTGTCCTCTTACTGGATAGATCTGGAGGAAACGCATACAGGGACTGAATTCATTCTCTACATACAGATAATTATAGGCCGTGTGTATTTAGTCCTGTCTATTACCTGGTGATGTGAGGGGCTGGGGAACCTCCATTATGACGTTCTTGTACAGATCTCTGTGTCCTTCTAAATACTCCCACTCCTCCATGGAGAAATAGACAGCGACATCCTGACACCTTATAGGAACCTGACACATACAATGATACAGTCATCCCCCCGATCCCTTTATAGTGTTAGTGTATAATGTCCCAGCATTCCCAGCAGTGTCTCCTCTCCAGTCAGCAGCTCAATCATCTTGTAGATGAGTTCTAGGATCTTCTGGTCATTGATGTCCTCATGGATCAGGGGGTGAGGTGGAGACCCGTGATTGGGCTCAGGGGTCTTCCCCATCCCTCAGACACAGGGTCCTGACAGCGATCACTAGAGGTCTTCTTCACCACTGTGTAATCCTGGTTATGGAGAGACACATTAATAAATCTCACTACAGACATTTCCAGAGTCCTCACCTCTCCAGTTCTGTCCATCTGTTATTCCCATAGATAAGAATGATGTAATGTGACGTCATCAGAATCTCTCACCTCTCCAGTGAGACGGAAGAGGATCTCTAGGGTGAGGTGTAACATCCTCTCCGCCATCTTGTCTCTGTCCATATCCATCCTTGATGGGTAAATCAGGAAAATTCTCTTCTGTAGAAGATCTTCACTGAGAGGATCCGATATTGTAGAGACCTGAATGAGAAGATGATCCGATGTAACATCATAAGAATCCTGTGTAATAATACAATTACTGGAGATAATAAGGGAAACATATGAGGAGATTTATTATCTTACAGGGTTTAGTTTTCTTCCCTGACATCTACTAATAAAACCTATATATTTAGGCCACAGACAACAAGCAGTTTCCTCCTCGGAGTCGGCAGCTGAACATGTTCCTCATAGACTCATCTTCCATAACGCTAATTCTCGTCTCATTACCGACACTGGAATCGGCATTAGCAATACTGCAGGAGATATTCATTACACGCGACATGAGAAATAACTCCTTCATGATGAGGACGACATCTTCATCTTCTACTACGGCTCTAGAGACAGATGTGGCCAGAGTCGGTCACTGCCTCCATCCCCACCGGCCGTCTATATGAAGGTTTCCCGTCTTCCCCGCACTGGAATCTTCTATCCCGTTAGATCTCAGCTCTGAGTCACACACAGAAGTTTGAGGCTTTTAGAAAAGATTTTTTGTTTCCACAAACACAATGGACAGAAATGATCTGATCCCAAAGTCTCCATGTACAGTGATTTATGGGGTTTATTTCTGGCCTTAGGCTTTCCTATATTACAAGAAAAACTCCAGAAAAAGCCGATATTAACACCTTTCCTACATTAGACTTACTATTCCGTCCATGTGACCTGGGACCTAAGTCCCAAGGACGGGATAGTACGTCTAGCGTGATCAGCTGCACTCACGGGGGGGAACGCAGCTGATCACGGCCGGGTGTCAGCTGATTATCACAGCTGACACCCGACAGTATGTGTCAGGGGCGGTCACGAACTGCCCCGACACGTTAACTCCTGGCACACTGCGATCAAACACGTTCGCAGTGTATCTGGGGTTTAGGGATGCATCGGCAAGGAGGGGGCTCCCTCCGTGCTTCCCTGAGACCCCCACAGCAGCGCGATGTGCATCACTGCCTGCTGCGGGGGCCTCCTTCCCTGAAGGTCCCCGAATCCAAAATGGCGGCGGGGACCTTCGGGGCCTGCAGGGAGGCGGCTTCCTCATGCCTGCAAAGCGCCAGCATGAGGAAGACTGCAGCACTGTCTGTGACAGATCGCTGATCTCTCACAACGATCTGTGATGTGACAGATCAGCGATCTGTCACATGACATTTATGTCCCCCCTGGGACAATGTAATAAAGTTAAAAAAAAAAAAAAAAAAAAAAAAGTTTAAAAATAATTTATAAAAAAATCACTAAATAAATTTAAAAAAAAAAAATATATATATATATATTCCCTAATAAATTCATTTTTTGAAAAAAAAATAAATAAAAGTACACATATTTGGTATCTCTGCATCCGTAACTACCCGCCCTATAAAACTGTCCCACTAATTAACCCCTTTGTTGAACCTCTTAAAAAATAAAAATAAAAAACGAAGCAAAAAATAATGCTTTATCATCATACCGCCGAACAAAAAGTGCAATAACGCGCGATCAAAAAGACGGATATAAATAACCATGGTACCGCTGAAAACGTCATCTTGTCCCGCAAAAAACGAGCCGCCATACAGCATCATCAGCAAAAAAATATAAAAGTTATAAAAGTTATAGCTCACAGAATAATTATTTTTTATATAAAATTGTTTTCAGTGCATAAAAGCGCCAAAACATAAAAAAAGAGATAAATGAGGTATCGCTGTAACTGTACTGACCCGAAGAATAAAACTGCTTCATCAATTTTACCGCATGCGGAACGGTGCAAACGCACCCCCAAAAGAAATTCAGGAAACGCTGGTTTTTGTTCATTCTGCGTCCCAATAATCGGAATAAAAAGCGATGAAAAAAGTCACGTGACCGAAAATGGTACCAATAAAAACGTCAACTCGTCCCGCAAAACATAAGACCTCACATGACTCAGTGGGTCAAAATATGGAAAAATTATAGCTCTCAATATGTGGTGATGCAAAAACTATTTTTACAATAAAAAGGGTCTTTTAGCGTCTGACAGCCGCCAAACATAAAAACCGCCATAAATAGTAAATCAAACCCCCCGTTATCACCCCCTTACTTAGGGAAAAATAATAAAATAAAAAAAAAATATTTCCATTTTCCCATTAGGGCTAGGGTTATGGTTAGGGGTGTGTTGGGGTTAGGGATGAAGTTAGAATAGGGGGGTTTCCACTGTTTAGGTACATCAGGGGCTCTCCAAACGTGACATGGCGTCCGATCTGAATTCCAGCCAATTTTGCATTGAAAAAGTCAAACAGCGCTCCTTCCCTTCTGAGTTCTGCCATGCGCCGAAACAGTGGTACCCCCCACATATCAGGTATCAGCGTACTCAGGACAAATTGCACAATAACTTTTGCAGTCCAATTTCTCCTGTTACCCTTGGTAAAATAAAAAAAATGGACCTGAAGTAATTTTTTTGTGAAAAAAAGTTAAATGTTCTTTTTTTTTTAAAAAATATTCAATAAATTCCTGTGAAACACCTGAAGGGTTAATAAACTTCTTGAATGTGGTTTTGAGCACCTTGAGGGGTGCAGTTTTTAGAATGGTGTCACTTTTGGGTATTTTCCATCATATAGACCCCTCAAAGTGGCTTCAAATGTGATGTGGACGGAAGAGGATCTCTAGGGTGAGGTGTAACATCCTCTCCGCCATCTTGTCTCTGTCCATATCCATCCTTGATGGGTAAATCAGGAAAATTGTCTTCTGTAGAAGATCTTCACTGAGAGGATCCGATATTGTAGAGACCTGAATGAGAAGAAGATGATCCGATGTAACATCATAAGAATCCTGTGTAATAATACAATTACTCGAGATAATAAGGGAAACATATGAGATTTATTATCTTACAGGGTTTAGTTTTCTTCCCTGACATCTACTAATAAAACCTATATATTTAGGCCACAGACAACAAGCAGTTTCCTCCTCGGAGTCGGCAGCTGAACACGTTCCTCATAGACTCATCTTCCATAACGCTAATTCTCGTCTCATTACCGACACTGGAATCGGCATTAGCAATACTGCAGGAGAGATTCATTACACGCGACATGAGAAATAACTCCTTCATGATGAGGACTAGAGTTGAGCGAAACAGGTCGAAAAATTTCAAAAGTCGCCGACTTTTGGCAAAGTCGGGTTTCATGAAACGAAACCCAACCCTAGGATGAGGTCGGCCACGAGGTCGGCGACTTACGCGCCAAAGTCGCGTTTCAAAAGTTTGTTTTGCGCTCTTTTACAGCCAATCAGGATCCACGGACACTGTGGGCAACGTGATGACATAGGCAGGGGTCACCACCATCTTTCAGAAGGGCATGCAAGAGATTGGCTTGCTTTGGTGGGCGTCACAGGGGGTATAAAAGGGCGTGCACGCCGACCGCCATCTTACTTCTGCCGATCTCAGTATAGGGAGAGGTTGCTGCTGATTCTGTAGGGAGAGCGTTAGGCAGGGAAGAAGACAAAAAAACTGCTTCTGCTGCTAGCGATTTGGCCTGCACAACACACAAGTCACTGTGTGTGCAGTGCAAGGGGAGGCTATATTGTGGTGTATCAGTGGTGTTGGTTGTTGGGCTGCCTTTTAAGGCTTCCTGACAGGCTGGCATTGCTGTTTACCCACTGCTCCGCAAACTGCTTTTTTAAAAGCAATCCAATCTCCCTTATCCTGTAGTCACTTTGGTCACAGCTGTGCCATCAAGCCTGTCACATAGCGCTCAGATATTCATTGGGCCTCACACAATCCACAAGTGTCCAGTGTCCAAAAGTGTGCGCAGAGATTCAAAATCTCCCTTATCCTCTCGTCACTTTGGTCACAGCTGTGCCATCGAGCCTGTCACATAGCGCTCAGATATTCATTGGGCCTCACACAATCCACAAGTGTCCAGTGTCCAAAAGTGTGCGCAGAGATTCAAAATCTCCCTTATCCTCTCGTCACTTTGGTCACAGCTGTGCCATCGAGCCTGTCACATAGCGCTCAGATATTCATTGGGCCTCACACAATCCACAAGTGTCCAGTGTCCAAAAGTGTGTGCAGAGATTCAAAATCTCCCTTATCCTCTCGTCACTTTGGTCACAGCTGTGCCATCGAGCCTGTCACATAGCGCTCAGATATTCACTGGGCCTCACACAATCCACAAGTGCCCAGTGTCCAAAAGTGTGTGCAGAGATTCAAAATCTCCCTTATCCTCTCGTCACTTTGGTCACAGCTGTGCCATCGAGCCTGTCACATAGCGCTCAGATATTCATTGGGCCTCACACAATCCACAAGTGTCCAGTGTCCAAAAGTGTGTGCAGAGATTCAAAATCTCCCTTATCCTCTCGTCACTTTGGTCACAGCTGTGCCATCGAGCCTGTCACATAGCGCTCAGATATTCATTGGGCCTCACACAATCCACAAGTGTCCAGTGTCCAAAAGTGTGTGCAGAGATTCAAAATCTCCCTTATCCTCTCGTCACTTTGGTCACAGCTGTGCCATCGAGCCTGTCACATAGCGCTCAGATATTCATTGGGCCTCACACGATCCACAAGTGTCCAGTGTCCACAAGTGTCTGCAGAAATTCAAAATCTCCCCTGTCCTATAGACACCTTGTACCTTGTTTTACATTACTATATAGTTTGTTGGATTTTGTCTACATTTCTACCAAAAATGAGGAAGGCTGGTGGAAGAGGCCGTGGAATTGGGCGGGGGTTGGCAGCTGGTAATGATGGTGTTGGTGGTGGATCTGATGGTAGTGGCAAGAGCAAAATAGGACCGAATGCAGGAGGTGTTGAGCCTGCGTCATCGTCTGGCTACATAAGGCCTCGAACGCTTAGTTTTCTAGGAGTTGGCAAACCGCTTTTAAAGGCAGAGCATCAGGAAAAAGTTTTGTCTTACATTGCTGACTCAGCCTCCAGCTCTATCGCCTCCTCTTCTTCAGTTGTAAAAAGTAAAAGCACTGAGTCGTCATTGGAGGCTCATGTTCATGAACCACACCTTTCCTTGTGTCCTTCACCCCAACCAAGATTGAAGGATGACGCAGGCCATACTACTGATTACTCCATGGAGCTGTTTTCACATACCATGCCTGGATTATCAAGTCAAATGGTGAATTACCCAGGCCAAGATGAATCTGACATGGAGTGCACTGATGCACAGCCGCTGATGGATGATTCTGCTGGTACATTCACTCAGAGCACTACATTTTCCTCGCAGTGTACAGAGCCAGATTCTGACCCTGATGAGACTCAGGTGCCCCTTCCCGCACACTATACCACCATACACGGTGACACAGAGGAAGGTGCACATGACATAGAAGAGGAGGTGATGGATGACCCAGTTGTTGACCCAGATTGGCATCCATTGGGGGAAGAGGGTGCTGCTTCCAATAGCTCAGATGAGGAGCATCCACAGCAGACATCGACATCGCAACAGCTGTTATCTGGCAGGCCCGTAGCACTCCAAAGACAGGTTCCAAACATAAAAAGAGTTGCTGGACAGCTTGTCCAGAGGGTCAAAAGATGACAGCGTGCTAGGCCGCAAAATGTCTGCCAAAGTAGGAAGAGTGCAGTGTGGCACTTTTTTGAACAAAATCCTCCTGATCAGGCCAAGGTTATCTGTAAGAAGTGCGCAAAGACCTTTAGCCGAGGGAAAAATCTGAAAAATTTGAATACCAGTTGCATGCTTAGACATTTAACCAGCATGCACTTGCAAGCGTGGACACAACACCAAACCTCAAGTGCCACATGTGCAACTGATCACAACGAAGGTAGTCAGCAACGCTACATTGTTTCCCCCACTGTAAGCCCACCGGTTAGCACAGCAGCAAATGTTGAGGTGTCGTTGCAAGGCCACAGCAGTCAGGGAATCCCACTGTTATATCAACGAAAGACTGATTCTAGGCCATCAGAAAGAACACCAACTCCATCACCATCATCAACCCTCTCTCAGTCCGCCCTGCCCACCGCTACTTCCACCATATGCAGCTCTCAAGTCCAGCTCACCCTCCCAGACACTATGAGTAGGTCAAGAAAGTACTCAGTCTCTCATCCACGTACACTGGGTTTGAACGCCCACATTGCCAAACTAATCTCGTTTGAGATGATGCCCTTTCGGTTGGTGGAAAGCACAGCTTTCCGCGAACTCATGGCCTATGCAGTACCACACTATGACCTACCCAGTCGCCACTTCTTCTCTCGCAAAGCCATCCCAGCCCTCCACCATCATGTGAAAGACCGCATTGTCCATGCACTCAAGCAGTCAGTGAGCGGAAAGGTGCACCTCACAACTGATGCATGGTCCAGTCGGCATGGCCAGGGCCGTTACGTGTCCATCACTGCGTACTGGGTTAATGTGGTGGATGCAGGGTCCACAGGGGACAGCGGTGGTGGGACAGTGCTGCCTAGCCCACGGTATAGGAAACAGTTGGCTGTAGGCGTTCCACCCTCCTCCTCCTCCTCCTCCTCCTCCAGAAGTGAAAGCTCGTCCACAGAGCGCAGTCGTACGAGCACTCCATCTGCAGCTGCCACTGTTGCACACGATGTGTCCCCCTATCGAGCAGGTAGTGGAAAGCGTCAGCAGGCTGTGTTGCAGATGATGTGTTTGGGCGACAGACACACCGCCGAGGTGCTGGCCGAGTACTTGAAGCGACAAACTGAGTCATGGCTGGGCAGTGTACATCTTGAGGCAGGCAAGGTAGTTAGTGATAACGGCCGTAATTTTGTGGCAGCCATAGCCCTTTCAAAACTCAGCCACATACCTTGCTTGGCTCACACCTTGAACCTGGTGGTGCAGTGCTTCCTCAAAAATTATCCGGAGTTAACAGCCCTGCTCCAGAAGGTGCGAAGACTGTGCGCGCACATCCGCCGGTCGCCTGTACACTCCGTTCGTATGCAGAAGCTGCAGCGATTGCTCCACCTTCCCAACCACCGCCTCATTATCGACATTGCAACAAGGTGGAACTCCACCCTGCACATGGTGGAGCGGCTGTGCGAGCAGAGGCAGGCCATAATGCATTTGTGGGAGGATACACGGCCAGGCACTTTGAGAGCAGACATGGAGTTGACAGGTGTGCAGTGGTCGAAGCTGAAAGACCTCTGTAAAGTCCTTCAGTGTTTTGAGGAATGCACACGGCTGGTAAGCGCAGACGACGCCATCCTAAGCATGAGCATCCCACTTATGCGTCTGCTCATGCAAACTTTGACGCACCTTAAGGAGCAGGCGTCTGCAGCCAATGTTGATGAGGAGGAAGAGGAGGAGGGAATCCTTGATGACATTCAGCCATTGTCTGCTCAGGGACCTCTCCTGGACGAGGTGGAGGAAGAAGAGGAGGAGGAGGATGATGATGGGGATGATTACTTAGGGGAGGAGGATGCATCTCGTGGGGCAAGTGAAAATGTTGGCGTGGCAAGGTCTGGTACAGGGTTTGTGCGTGACTGGAGGGATGTGGATTTGCCAGAAAGTGCTCCTCCACCCAGCACTCGCAGTGCATCATTGACACCGGGAACATTGGCCAACATGTCAGATTATGCCTTGCAGATCCTAAAAAGGGACCCCCGCATTGCCAAAATGATGAACGATGACGACTACTGGTTGGCCAGCATCCTGGATCCACGCTATAAAGGCAAATTACAAAACATCATGCCACAGGAGAACCTTGACCTAATATTGGCTAATAAACAAGCAACTCTGGTAAATCGGTTGCTTGAGGCATTCCCAGCACACAGCAGCGGTGATGGTTCTCACACGAGCCGTACGGGCCGGGGGCAGCTTGGCAGAGGTGTTCGTGGTGCACACAGCAGAAGTGGCGTTGGAGACAGGGGTTTCATGACAATGTTGTGGACTGATTTTTCAAATACCGCTCACACAACTGGTAATACTGCATCGATGGAAAGTGACAGGAGACAGCAGTTGTCAACTATGGTAACAAACTACTTTTCCTCCCATATCGATGTTCTCCCACACAGGTCATTCCCCTTTGACTATTGGGCCGCTAAACTGGACACTTGGCCTGAATTGGCCCAATATGCCTTACAGGAGCTCACTTGCCCAGCTGCAAGTGTGCTATCGGAAAGAGTCTTCAGTGCAGCTGGATCAATCCTGACAGAAAAAAGGACCCGTCTGTCAACCCAAAATGTGGATGATCTAACCTTCATTAAAATGAACCATGCATGGGTTTCCAAGGATTTTGTCCCACCTTCCCCTGATGACACATAGGGTGACAGAAAAATGGCTTGCTTTGGTCCACCTCTTCCTGGGACTTGACCTATTTCGCCTTTTGCATCAGCTGAATGTCCAACATCAACATATGCCACTTTCTAAAACTCCCTAACTGTGCTGCCTCCCCCCCATGGCCGGGGTCACCACCTAGCGCACGACACCGTGCGAGTGCCGTTGCCCTGGACAGGTGGGTATGCCGACTCTTGGGCGCGGGCACTGGCACAGGGTCCCTCATAGTGCAATCAAGTGTCTCTGACGGTGGTGGTGCACACCCGCCGTCAGACACACCGCTGTACTATGAGGGGCCCAGTGCCAGTACCGACGCCCACGAGTGGGCCCCCCTTGCTTGGGCAGGGCCCCAGCATTTGCAATCTTTACCTCTCCCTGCTCCTCCGCTGTGTAATCTGGGCCGTCAAATCCATACTGTGCCTGACACCGTCTGAGCCAGCCTCCTGAGACATATATTTTGAATGTGTACGCTATCCATACATGTTATCTGGGGATACGGTACCCTTTCTAACCTTTGTGCAATCACGTGCAATCCATACTGGGCCTAACACCGTCTGAGCCTGCCTCCTGAGACATATATTTTGAATGTGTACGCTATCCATACATGTTATCTGGGGATACGGTACCCTTTCTAACCTTTGTGCAATCACGTGCAATCCATACTGGGCCTAACACCGTCTGAGCCTGCCTCCTGAGACATATATTTTGAATGTGTACGCTATCCATACATGTTATCCGGGGATACGGTACCCTTTCTAACCTTTGTGCAATCACGTGCAATCCATACTGGGCCTGACACCGTCTGAGCCTGCCTCCTGATGTATATACATATATTTTGAATGTGTACGCTATCCATACATGTTATCTGGGGATACGGTACCCTTTCTAACCTTTGTGCAATCACGTGCAATCCATACTGGGCCTAACACCGTCTGAGCCTGCCTCCTGATGTATAGACATACACTCACTGGCCACTTTATTAGGTACACCATGCTAGTAACGGGTTGGACCCCCTTTTGCCTTCAGAACTGCCTCAATTCTTCGTGGCAGAGATTCAACAAGGTGCTGGAAGCATTCCTCAGAGATTTTGGACCATATTGACATGATGGCATCACACAGTTGGCGCAGATTTGTCGGCTGCACATCCCTGATGCGAATCTCCCGTTCCACCACATCCCAAAGATGCTCTATTGGATTGAGATCTGGTGACTGAGGAGGCCATTTGAGTACAGTGAACTCATTGTCATGTTCAAGAAACCAATCTGAGATGATTCGAGCTTTATGACATGGCGCATTATCCTGCTGAAAGTAGCCATCAGATGTTGGGTACATTGTGGTCATAAAGGGATGGACATGGTCAGCAACAATACTCAGGTAGGCTGTGGCGTTGCAACGATGCTCAATTGGTACCAAGGGGCCCAAAGAGTGCCAAGAAAAAATTCCCCACACCATGACACCACCACCACCAGCCTGAACCGTTGATACAAGGCAGGATGGATCCATGCTTTCATGTTGTTTACGCCAAATTCTGACCCTACCATCCGAATGTCGCAGCAGAAATCGAGACTCATCAGACCAGGCAACGTTTTTCCAATCTTCTACTGTCCAATTTCGATGAGCTTGTGCAAATTGTAGCCTCAGTTTCCTGTTCTTAGCTGAGAGGAGTGGTACCCAGTGTGGTCTTCTGCTGCTGTAGCCCATCTGCCTCAAAGTTCGACGCACTGTGCGTTCAGAGATGCTCTTCTGCCTACCTTGGTTGTAACGGGTGGCAATTTGAGTCACTGTTGCCTTTCTATCAGCTCGAACCAGTCTGCCCATTCTCCTCTGACCTCTGGCATCAACAAGGCATTTCCGGCCACAGAACTGCCGCTCACTGGATTTTTTTTCTTTTTCGGACCATTCTCTGTAAACCCTAGAGATGGTTGTGCGTGAAAATCCCAGTAGATCAGCAGTTTCTGAAATACTCAGACCAGCCCTTCTGGCACCAACAATCATGCCACGTTCAAAGGCACTCAAATCACCTTTCTTCCCCATACTGATGCTCGGTTTGAACTGCAGGAGATTGTCTTGACCATGTCTACATGCCTAAATGCACTGAGTTGCCGCCATGTGATTGGCTGATTAGAAATTAAGTCTTAACACACAGTTGGACAGGTGTACCTAATAAAGTGGCCAGTGAGTGTATATTTTGAATGTGTACGCTATCCATACATGTTATCCGGGAATACGGTACCCTTTCTCACCTTTGTGCAATCACGTGCAAGCCATACTGGGCCTAACACCGTCTGAGCCTGCCTCTTGATGTATTGACATATATTTTGAATGTGTACGCTATCCATACATGTTATCCAGGGATACGGTACCCTTTCTCACCTTTGTGCAATCACGTGCAATCCATACTGGGCCTGACACCGTTTGAGCCAGCCTCCTGATGTATAGACATATATTTTGAATGTGTACGCTATCCATACATGTTATCTGGGGATACGGTACCCTTTCTCACCTTTGTGCAATCACGTGTAATCCATACTGGGCGTGAGAACGGCTGGCGAGCTGTTAAGCAAGCTACAGCACCTGTGGTTTGCACACGTAAGTTTTTCATTTTTTCAGGAATGACGGTTAGGCCTAATTCCGGAACTGCAGTTGACCTGCACTTACTGGGAAATCATCGTTCGTGGGTAATAATTGTAATCAGTGATCCCCATCACTAACGTTGTTCAGCGGGTTATCTGCACCTGTAAGCGACAAACGTTGGCCTTTTCAGTGTAGCGCACATGCAGCCACGGACATGTAAGGGCATGACACACCAGTTATTGGCCAATCTCATGTGCCAGAGCCTCACGTGTCCCTCTAGTAAGCCGGACTCGGACCGCGGGGCATGACGGAGTCTCGTTCGTTAACGGAATTAAGCTTGCAATGTGTGCATCTTTTCTGTAGCTGGCATGGTTGAGGTTTCCCAGGTGGAGTCGAATTTAACCGTAGGCTCCACTCCTGGTGGTGCCCTTCTGGACATTCCTTTAAGGTTCAGCTTTGCAACCATACTGCCCACGTAAAACAAACACTTTCCCTTCATGAACGCTGTTTGGAGGGTCATGACTCGTGGGAATAACGCCGCCCAATCAGTTAACCTGCTAGAGAGATCCTTCGTTGCTCCCAAGCATGACATCACACTCCCTAGGAGGAAGGTAATGCCACTGTGGCGACCGTACTCCTGGGGGCGACACAAGTGCACTGATGCCCAGCCACTGCTCGATGAATCTGCTGGTACATTGACCCAGACCACTACATTCCCCTCGCACGCTACACAGCCTGAATCTGACCCTGATGAAACTCAGGTTACCCTTTCCATATACAGTTCCATCTTACACGGTGACAAAGAGGAAGCTGCAGATGAAAGTGCAGGTTCGGCCCACCCGCCATCAGACACACCACCGTACTATCATGGGCCCTGTGCCAGTGCCGTCGCCAACAAGTGGGCCCCCCCTGCTTGCCCAGGATCACAGCACTTGCAAAGTTGAAATACTGTGCAGTGAGATGGAAGATGGGGACGACGAGGAATCCAGAGAAGTACAGGGATTCCCTAGCGAGGAGACTTATTTGATTGTTTTCAATGTTGGGACAGCAATTTTTGGGGAGCACTATACTCTGGAGAATGATAGATGGGGCCCACCATACACTGGAACATTCCAAAGGTGGACATCAGACACTGGAGCAGCATTTACAGGGCCCATTATACACTAGAGCATTAGAAATGGGGCCCATTATATATGGAGCATTATTTGGGCCCATAAGACAGTGGAGCTTCATCCATGGGGACCAACATATACTGTAGCATTATGTGGAGCTCATCATATACTGTTTCAAACATTATATGGGACCAATGATTCTGTATGGAGAAATAGATGGGCCTCGTCATGAGATGTAAAAAGTGAAGTATTTTTCATTGTACTATACCGCTATTTCTCTGCCGTATCGGAGCATGATGAGTTGTGGTATGTGTTAAAGGGGCGCTCTTTCGCCCAGGGCACATGAAAACCTGCAGCCAGCCCTCCCCCCCACAACTTTAGCCAAATAACCCCCATTTTTCAGTGCGTAACTTGTATTATGAAGTTAATTAAGGTTGACAAGCTTAAGTAAGAAGAATTGATGCTTTTGGCATTCAAATGAGCACTGTAGGTGTGTTTCCTGTCCTCCTCTCACTGCCGACTTTTATTCCCCATCGACTTACATTGGGTTTCGTGTTTCGGGACGACCCCAACTTTTCCCTATAATCGGACGATCTTGCTCGACCCGACTTTTAGTCGCTCAACTCTAATGAGGACGACATCTTCATCTTCTACTACGGCTCTAGAGACAGATTTGACCAGAGTCGGTCACTGCCTCCATCCCCACCGGCCGTCTATATGAAGGTTTCCCGTCTTCCCCGCACTGGAATCTTCTATCACGTTAGATCTCAGCTCTGAGTCACACACAGAAGTTTGAGGCTTTTAGAAAAGACTTTTTGTTTCCACAAACACAACGGACAGAAATGATCTGACCCCAAAGTCTCCATGTACAGTGATTTATGGGGTTTATTTCTGGCCTTAGACTTTCCTATATTACAAGAAAAACTCCAGAAAAAGCCGATATTAAAATGTTTCTAAAGAAAATTGGCTCCAACAATTCTTGTAAGAAGAAAAAATTAAGAAAAAAGCAGAAGACACATTTTATACTTTTTCACATGTTAAACATTTATTAAAAAGAAATGAATCTTTTTGGGCCCCAGAACATAGATGTACACCGCAGGGACGGCACAGATGAGGCTTCAACAAAAACCCTGACAGTTTAACCACTTGCTGCTGTGAGAAGCAAACATGACATCTAAGAAGGTGTGACAGAGTTTGGCTGAATGCCCCCCGCCTCCAAGTACTCGATAGTATGGGGCGGCCTAGTTACTGCGATACTTACATGTCTAATAATGGGGTCTGGGCTGCAATGTATGAAGGTCTATTAGGCCGGGCCAGAGGCAGCGTCCAATAAGTTACCTTATAACGCCCCCATACTGTCATGGTTTACTGAGGCTCCTGGTTAAGCGGTGCAGCGGTTAATCTGGGAAACCTCTCTGCGGATCTGGGGAGGGTTCTTATAGCCTCATGGAGGAGCCGTCCCCTGTCCTTTATACTCCTGGCTGAGTGTGTCTGACCCTGTTCTGTCTGTGCTTCATGCCTGTCTTCGTATGCTTGCTTGGTGTTTGACTTGGTCCTGTCACGGTTAACGTCTCTTGTATTCTGACTCTGTACCTCGCTGCCCGCCCTGTGTATGACCCCGGCTACGTATTGACCTTTCTGTGATTATCCCTCCTGTACCTCGCTGCCCGCTCTGTGTATGACCCCGGCTACGTATTGACCTTTCTGTGATTATCCCTCCTGTACCTCGCTGCCCGCTCTGTGTATGACCCCGGCTACGTATTGACCTTTCTGTGATTATCCCTCCTGTACCTCGCTGCCCGCTCTGTGTATGACCCCGGCTACGTATTGACCTTTCTGTGATTATCCCTCCTGTACCTCGCTGCCCGCTCTGTGTATGACCCCGGCTACGTATTGACCTTTCTGTGATTATCCCTCCTGTACCTCGCTGCCCGCTCTGTGTATGACCCCGGCTACGTATTGACCTTTCTGTGATTATCCCTCCTGTACCGTGCTGCCCGCCCTGTGTATGACCCCTGGCTACGTATTGACCTTTCTGTGATTATCCCTCCTGTACCTCGCTGCCCGCTCTGTGTATGACCCCGGCTACGTATTGACCTTTCTGTGATTATCCCTCCTGTACCTCGCTGCCCGCTCTGTGTATGACCCCTGGCTACGTATTGACCTTTCTGTGATTATCCCTCCTGTACCTCGCTGCCCGCTCTGTGTATGACCCCTGGCTACGTATTGACCTTTCTGTGATTATCCCTCCTGTACCTCGCTGCCCGCTCTGTGTATGACCCCGGCTACGTATTGACCTTTCTGTGATTATCCCTCCTGTACCTCTATGCCCGCTCTGTGTATGACCCCGGCTACGTATTGACCTTTCTGTGATTATCCCTCCTGTACCTCGCTGCCCGCTCTGTGTATGACCCCGGCTACGTATTGACCTTTCTGTGATTATCCCTCCTGTACCTCGCTGCCCGCTCTGTGTATGACCCCGGCTACGTATTGACCTTTCTGTGATTATCCCTCCTGTACCGTGCTGCCCGCCCTGTGTATGACCCCGGCTACGTATTGACCTTTCTGTGATTATCCCTCCTGTACCTCGCTGCCCGCTCTGTGTATGACCCCGGCTACGTAATGACCTTTCTGTGATTATCCCTCCTGTACCTCGCTGCCCGCTCTGTGTATGACCCCTGGCTACGTATTGACCTTTCTGTGATTATCCCTCCTGTACCTCGCTGCCCGCTCTGTGTATGACCCCTGGCTACGTATTGACCTTTCTGTGATTATCCCTCCTGTACCTCGCTGCCCGCTCTGTGTATGACCCCGGCTACGTATTGACCTTTCTGTGATTATCCCTCCTGTACCTCTATGCCCGCTCTGTGTATGACCCCGGCTACGTATTGACCTTTCTGTGATTATCCCTCCTGTACCTCGCTGCCCGCTCTGTGTATGACCCCGGCTACGTATTGACCTTTCTGTGATTATCCCTCCTGTATCTCGCTGCCCGCTCTGTGTATGACCCCGGCTACGTATTGACCTTTCTGTGATTATCCCTCCTGTACCGTGCTGCCCGCCCTGTGTATGACCCCGGCTACGTATTGACCTTTCTGTGATTATCCCTCCTGTACCTCGCTGCCCGCTCTGTGTATGACCCCGGCTACGTATTGACCTTTCTGTGATTATCCCTCCTGTACCTCGCTGCCCGCTCTGTGTATGACCCCGGCTACGTATTGACCTTTCTGTGATTATCCCTCCTGTACCTCGCTGCCCGCCCTGTGTATGACCCCGGCTACGTATTGACCTTTCTGTGATTATCCCTCCTGTACCTCGCTGCCCGCTCTGTGTATGACCCCGGCTACGTATTGACCTTTCTGTGATTATCTCTCCTGTACCTCTATGCCCGCTCTGTGTATGACCCCTGGCTACGTATTGACCTTTCTGTGATTATCCCTCCTGTACCTCGCTGCCCGCTCTGTGTATGACCCCGGCTACGTATTGACCTTTCTGTGATTATCCCTCCTGTACATCGCTGCCCGCTCTGTGTATGACCCCTGGCTATGTATTGACCTTTCTGTGATTATCCCTCCTGTACCTTGCTGCCCGCTCTGTGTATGACCCCTGGCTACGTATTGACCTTTCTGTGATTATCCCTCCTGTACCTCGCTGCCCGCTCTGCAGGATAATCCGTTTGTTCTTCCTGTAGATCGGGGTGGGAACCTTTTTTGTGCCAAGGGCCATTTGGAATTTTATAATAGCGTTCGGGGGCCGTATAAATTTATTAATAATGATGAGCGAGTATACTTGTTGCTTGGGTTTTCCCGAGCATGCTCGGGTGTCCTCTGAGTTTTTTGGCGTGCTCGGAAATTTAGTTTCTGTCGACACATTTGCATGATTTGCGGCTGCTGGACAGGCTGAATACATGTGGGGATTCCTTAACAAACAGGCATTCCTCACATGTATTCAGGCTGTCCAGCAGCCATAAATCATGCAGCTGAGGCGACGAAAACTAAATCTCCGAGCATGTCAAAATACTCGGACACCCGAGCATGCTCAGGAAAGCCCGAGCAACGAGTATACTCGCTCATCACTCATTAATAACTGTCTTAAACATTAGTAAGCTGGTATCCAAGGTAAACAGCGGGTATCTATATATCTTGGATACCAGCTCCCAGCGTCGTTGATCGTTGGTCTCTCGCTGTCACATGCAGCGATGCGCGCTGGCCAGTGGGAGACCAATGATCAAAAAATGGCCCAGGACATTCGAGCACAATCAGCGATACCCGGCGGGGGGGCTGGTCGCTGATGCATGTCACACACAGCGATGTCGCTGGCGAGATCTCTGTGGCGTCACAAAATCAGCGATCTCGCTGTGTGTGACGGGGCCTTTAGAGTTCATTTCCTCCCAGCAGTGGGGTTTTATATGCAGGAGCCAGGCAGGTTCAGAACGCTACTAACCTGCTCATTACGGTAACCCCATTTATGGGGCTTGAGGTATACAGAACATGGGTGGTACATGGGGCCTGGGGTATACAGCACATGGGGGTACATGGAGCCTGAGGTATACAGCACATGGGTGGTAAATGGAGCCTGAAGTATACAGCACATGGGGGGTACATGGTGCCTGAGGTATACAGCACATGGGGGGTACATTGAGCCTGAGGTATACAGCACATGGGGGGTACATGGAGCCTGACGTATACAGCACATGGGGGTACATGGAGCCTGAGGTATACAGCACATGGGGGGTACATGGAGCCTGAGGTATACAGCACATGGAGGGTACATGGAGCCTGAGGTATACAGCACATGGGGGGTACATGGAGACTGAGGTATACAGCACATGGGTGGTACATGGAGCCTGAGGTATACAGCACATGGGTGGTAAATGGAGCCTGAGGTATACAGCACAGGGGGGTACATGGAGCCTGAGGTATACAGCACATGGGGGGTACATGGAGCCTGAGGTATACAGCACATGGGTGGTAAATGGAGCCTGAGGTATACAGCACAGGGGGTACATGGAGCCTGGGGTATACAGCACATGGGTGGTACATGGAGCCTGAGGTATACAGCACATGGGGGGTACATGGAGCCTGAGGTATACAGCACATGGGTGGTACATGGAGCCTGAGGTATACAGCACATGGGTGGTACATGGAGCCTGAGGTATACAGCACATGGGTGGTACATGGAGCCTGACGTATACTGCACATGGGGGTACATGGAGCCTGAGGTATACAGCACATGGGGGGTACATGGAGCCTGAGGTATACAGCACATGGAGGGTACATGGAGCCTGAGGTATACAGCACATGGGGGGTACATGGAGACTGAGGTATACAGCACATGGGTGGTACATGGAGCCTGAGGTATACAGCACATGGGAGGTAAATGGAGCCTGAGGTATACAGCACAGGGGGGTACATGGAGCCTGAGGTATACAGCACATGGGGGGTACATGGAGCCTGAGGTATACAGCACATGGGTGGTAAATGGAGCCTGAGGTATACAGCACAGGGGGGTACATGGAGCCTGAGGTATACAGCACATGGGGGTACATGGAGCCTGAGGTATACAGCACATGGGTGGTAAATGGAGCCTGAGGTATACAGCACAGGGGGGTACATGGAGCCTGGGGTATACAGCACATGAGTGGTACATGGAGCCTGAGGTATACAGCACATGGGGGGTACATGGAGCCTGAGGTATACAGCACATGGGTGGTACATGGAGCCTGAGGTATACAGCACATGGGTGGTACATGGAGCCTGAGGTATACAGCACATGGGTGGTACATGGAGCCTGAGGTATACAGCACATGGGGGGTCCATGGAGCCTGAGGTATACAGCACATGGGTGGTAAATGGAGCCTGAGGTATACAGCACATGGGGGGTACATGGAGCCTGAGGTATACAGCACATGGGGGATACATGGAGCCTGAGGTATATAGCACATGGGGGGTACATGGAGCCTGAGGTATACAGCACATGGGTGGTAAATGGAGCCTGAGGTATACAGCACATGGGGGATACATGGAGCCTGAGGTATATAGCACATGGGGGGTACATGGAGCCTGAGGTATACAGCACAGGGGGGGTACATGGAGCCTGAGGTATATAGCACATGGGGGGTACATGGAGCCTGAGGTATATAGCACATGGGGGGTACATGGAGCCTGAGGTATACAGCACAGGGGGGTACATGGAGCCTGAGGTATACAGTACATGGGTAGTACATGGGGCCTGAAGTATAAAGTACATGGAGGTACATGGAGCCTGAGGTATACAGCACATGGGGGTACATGGGGCCTGAGGTATCGTGATTACCTTGCACACTGCAGCCGCACAGGAGGACGTGACACTTTCAGGTCTGCTATCTTGCTCAGCAGTGGATGGAGCCTGTTCACGGAGTCCGGCGTCTCCCTGGTGCAGGCTCGCTGACAATGCAGCCCCCTCGTCTATTGCTGCAGCAGGATTATAACTCTCCCTCTCCTGGAGCCGCACAGCAGGAGTCTCCCGAGTCCCCACTGATGGGAAAAGCACGGCAAGATACCGCGCGCAATTCTTAAAGGACCCGCGGCCAAAAAATAGGGGAAGTGGGGAAAGCGGCTGTGGGCTGCACAAAATGATATGGCGGGCCGTATACGTCCCGCAGGCCGGATGTCCCCCACCCCTGCAGTAGATAATCCTCCTCTAGAGGAGTCTGGAGGCGACTCTGTCATACAGACCACAGGAAAGCTGGAATATTTGTGTGTATGGGGGAGTCGGGAGAGATCGCCGTCTGCCAAATGTCCGTTCAGCCAACTCTGATCTCATGTGTATGGGGCCGTTAGTATTACACTGACAGGCAGTGATGATACACGGCACTACAGTAGTACAGGGCATCACCGGAGCCATCAGAGGCTTGTATGTTGTGTGATCGCACTGATCAGAGGGGTTTAAAAAGGTTTAAAGTGGAAAAAATATCACAGTTTCAGCAACAAGAAATATCCATCACTATATGGAAAGTAGAGTCACTGCACAATGTTAGTTACGTCACGTCCATAACTACTTTATTATACTCTATTATCCTGTACACAGTGGAGTAGATAGAAATCACAGATCCCACAGCAATAGCTGGAATTGGGCCCTCCAACGTAAAGAAAAAAAATCTATCTATATACACTGTTCAAAAAAATAAAGGAAACACTTATACAACAGAATATAACTCCAAGTAAATCAAAGTTCTGTGAAATCAAACTGTCCACTTAGGAAGCAACACTGATTGACAATCAATTTCACATGCTGTTGTACAAATGGAATAGGCAACAGATGGAAATTATTGGCAATTATCAAGACACCCTCAATAAAGGAGTGGTTCTGCAGGTGGGGACCACAGACCACATCTCAGTACCAATGTTTCTGGCTGATGTTTTGGTCACTTTTGAATGTTGGTTGTGCTTTCACACTCGTGGTAGCATTAGACGGACTCTACAACCAACACAAGTGGCTCAGGTAGTGCAGCTCATCCAGGATGGCACATCAATGTGAGCTGTGGCAAGAAGGATTACTGTGTCTGTCAGCGTAGTGTCCAGAGGCTGGAGGTGCTACCAGGAGACGGGCCAGTACACCAGGAGATGTGGAGGGGGTCGTAGGAGGGCAACAACCCAGCAGCAGGACCGCTACCTCCACCTTTGTGCAAGGAGTAACAGGAGGAGCACTGCCAGAGACCTGCAAAATGATCTTCAGCAGGCCACAAATGTTCATGTGTCTGCACAAACCGTTAGAAACTGACTCCATGAGGATGGTCTGAGTGCCCGACCTCCACAGATGGGGGTTGTGCTCACAGCCCAACACCATACAGGACGCTTGGCATTTGCCACAGAACACCAGGATTGGCAAATTCACCACTGGCGTCCTGTGCTCTTCACAGATGAAAGCAGGTTCACACTGAGCACATGTGACAGACGTGACAGAGTCTGGAGACGCCGTGGAGAGCGATCTGCTGCCTGCAACATCCTTCAGCATGACCGGTTTGGCAGTGGTCAGTAATGGTGCGGGGTGGCATTTCTTTGGAGGGTCACACGATGTTGGGCTGTGAGCACAACCCCCATGGAGACACAATTGTGCCTTTACCTGGAGATAAATTCCCAGTGGGGGCAATTTCCAAAATGCAATAACTTAAGTGGGGAATTCAGCTCTTTTCGCACTTAAGGGATCTGTATATGGAGTCTACAAACTACAGTGGGGGAAATAAGGATTTGTTACGCTGCCAATTTTGGGGCTAAAGTCACATTTTTGTGAGAAAAAAAGTAAAATTGTCATTTTTTCCTTCCACATTGCTTATATTCCTCTCACACTGTCCGAATTCAGATATTGTCCTGTCAGAAAGGAGAATACAGGGAGCGAAAGGGTTAATAGTACTCACAGGAGGAACCGGCCCAGAAAACAGAAGATCCAGGAGTGTCCGCCACATATATGACTGCTCTGTGCACAGGACCTGTGATGAGGTCACAGGAGGGGAGGAGTCAGGGGTCACATGATCAGGGGCCTCAGTGTGTGCAGGACTCAGTGTGCTGGAGCGCTCCCGATAATCAGCTGCGTGTGTCGCGCTGTGTGATAGTCACAGCACCTGCATGGAGGGCGACACATGCAGCTGATTATCGGGAGCGCTCCAGGGATCCGGGGTCCCGATGCAGCTATTCGGTAAGTGATATTAGCCAATAACAACTTCTCCGACGATATTCGCTCATCTCTAGTAATAACAGCTCAAAGAAATTCACCGAACTTTTCATTCATTTTAATAGCAAGACCCTATTAAATATTGAGCACCAGCGGGACGAAGCATTGACAGCGGCATGTAAAAGTGTGGGCGCCCCGGGTCAAAATGACCGTTATTGTGAGCAGTAGTAAGATGAAGTTGAAATGATCTCTAAAAGGCCGAACCTCTAAGATCACACATGGCCTTTGCATTTTAGGCAAAAGTAATAATTATAAAATATATATATAGACTTTTTTACAATTTCATAACTGGAAAAAGAGGCGATGCAAAACTTTGGGCACCCTAGGAGATTTGTGTACTGAGATAATTTTGACCAAGATTTCTCATCTTAATTAGCTTGTTACGGTTATGGTGAGATCACATGGTGACCAGGAGCTACAGTCTGAGGAAAGGGCTAAAAAGCCTTCACTAGACCCCTGTACAGCTGTATAATGAGGCCCAGGCTTTATAGTGAAGGGACAGGAGTGAGGGCCTGTTCCCAGGAGCTACAGTCTGAGGAAAGGGCTAAAAAGCCTTCACTAGACCCCTGTACAGCTGTATAATGAGGCCCAGGCTTTATAGTGAAGGGACAGGAGTGAGGGCCTGATCCCAGGAGCTACAGTCTGAGGAAAGGGCTAAAAAGCCTTCACTAGACCCCTGTACAGCTGTATAATGAGGCCCAGGCTTTATAGTGAAGGGACAGGAGTGAGGGCCTGTTCCCAGGAGCTACAGACTGAGGAAAGGGCTAAAAAGCCTTCACTAGACCCCTGTACAGCTGTATAATGAGGCCCAGGCTTTATAGTGAAGGAACAGGAGTGAGAGCCTGTTCCCAGGAGCTACAGTGTGAGGAAAGGGTTAAAAAGCCTTCACTAGACCCCTGTATAGCTGTATAATGAGGCCCAGGCTTTATAGTGAAGGGACAGAAGTGAGGGCCTGTTCCCAGGAGCTACAGTCTGAGGAAAGGGCTAAAAAGCCTTCACTAGACCCCTGTACAGCTGTATAATGAGGCCCAGTCTTTATAGTGAAGGGACAGGAGTGAGGGCCTGTTCCCAGGAGCTACAGTCTGAGGAAAGGCCTAAAAAGCCTTCACTAGACCCCTGTACAGCTGTATAATGAGGCCCAGGCTTTATAGTGAAGGGACAGGAGTGAGGGCCTGTTCCCAGGAGCTACAGACTGAGGAAAGGGCTAAAAAGCCTTCACTTAGACCCCTGTACAGCTGTATAATGAGGCCCAGGCTTTATAGTGAAGGGACAGGAGTGTGGGCCTGATCCCAGGAGCTACAGTCTGAGGAAAGGGCTAAAAAGCCTTCACTAGACCCCTGTACAGCTGTATAATGAGGCCCAGGCTTTATAGTGAAGGGACAGGAGTGAGGGCCTGATCCCAGGAGCTACAGTCTGAGGAAAGAGCTAAAAAGCCTTCACTAGATCCCTGTACAGCTGTATAATGAGGCCCAGGCTTTATAGTGAAGGGACAGGAGTGAGGGTCTGTTCTCAGGAGCTACAGTCTGAGGAAAGGGCTAAAAAGCCTTCACTACACCCCTGTTCAGCTGTATAATGAGGCCCAGGCTTTATAGTGAAGGGACAGGAGTGAGGGTCTGTTTCCAGGAGCTACAGTCTGAGGAAAGGGCTAAAAAGCCTTCACTAGACCCCTGTACAGCTGTATAATGAGGCCCAGGCTTTATAGTGAAAGGACAGGAGTGAGGGCCTGTGCCCAGGAGCTACAGTCTGAGGAAAGGGCTAAAAAGCCTTCACTAGACCCCTGTATAGCTGTATAATGAGGCCCAGGCTTTATAGTGAAGGGACAGGAGTGAGGGCCTGATCCCAGGAGCTACAGTCTGAGGAAAGGGCTAAAAAGCCTTCACTAGACCCCTGTACAGCTGTATAATGAGGCCCAGGCTTTATAGTGAAAGGACAGGAGTGAGGGCCTGTGCCCAGGAGCTACAGTCTGATGAAAGGGCTAAAACGCCTTCACTACACCCCTGTACAGCTGTATAATGAGGCCCAGGCTCTATAGTGAAGGGACAGGAGTGAGGGCCTGTTCCCAGGAGCTACAGACTGAGGAAAGGGCTAAAAAGCCTTCACTAGACCCCTGTACAGCTGTATAATGAGGCCCAGGCTTTATAGTGAAGGGACAAGAGTGAGGGCCTGATCCCAGGAGCTACAGTCTGAGGAAAGGGCTAAAAAGCCTTCACTAGACCCCTGTACAGCTGTATAATGAGGCCCAGGCTTTATAGTGAAGGGACAGGAGTGAGGGCCTGTGCCCAGGAGCTACAGTCTGAGGAAAGGGCTAAAAAGCCTTCACTAGACCCCTGTATAGCTGTATAATGAGGCCCAGGCTTTATAGTGAAGGGACAGGAGTGAGGGCCTGATCCCAGGAGCTACAGTCTGAGGAAAGGGCTAAAAAGCCTTCACTAGACCCCTGTACAGCTGTATAATGAGGCCCAGGCTTTATAGTGAAAGGACAGGAGTGAGGGCCTGTGCCCAGGAGCTACAGTCTGAGGAAAGGGCTAAAACGCCTTCACTACACCCCTGTACAGCTGTATAATGAGGCCCAGGCTCTATAGTGAAGGGACAGGAGTGAGGGCCTGTTCCCAGGAGCTACAGATTGAGGAAAGGGCTAAAAAGCCTTCACTAGACCCCTGTACAGCTGTATAATGAGGCCCAGGCTTTATAGTGAAGGGACAAGAGTGAGGGCCTGATCCCAGGAGCTACAGTCTGAGGAAAGGGCTAAAAAGCCTTCACTAGACCCCTGTACAGCTGTATAATGAGGCCCAGGCTTTATAGTGAAGGGACAGGAGTGAGGGCCTGATCCCAGGAGCTACAGTCTGAGGAAAGGGCTAAAAAGCCTTCACTAGATCCCTGTACAGCTGTATAATGAGGCCCAGGCTTTATAGTGAAGGGACAGGAGTGAGGGTCTGTTTTCAGGAGCTACAGTCTGAGGAAAGGGCTAAAAAGCCTTCACTACACCCCTGTTCAGCTGTATAATGAGGCCCAGGCTTTATAGTGAAGGGACAGGAGTGAGGGTCTGTTTCCAGGAGCTACAGTCTGAGGAAAGGGCTAAAAAGCCTTCACTACACCCCTGTTCAGCTGTATAATGAGGCCCAGGCTTTATAGTGAAGGGACAGGAGTGAGGGTCTGTTTCCAGGAGCTACAGTGTGAGGAAAGGGTTAAAAAGCCTTCACTAGACCCCTGTACAGCTGTATAATGAGGCCCAGGCTTTATAGTGAAGGGACAGGAGTGAGGGTCCCCAGGAGCTACAGTGTGAGGAAAGGGTTAAAAAGCCTTCACTAGACCCCTGTACAGCTGTATAATGAGGCCCAGGCTTTATAGTGAAGGGACAGGGGTTAAAAAGCCTTCACTAGACACCTGTACAGCTGTATAATGGTGGGCACTGTACTGTATAAGGAAAGTGCCCCTGACTGGGTGCCTTTCCTCCCCTCCCCTTCCCTTAGGGTTAATAGAGCTGGCCCACCCACGTCATGGTCCGGGGTGGGTACTTAATGTTATAGGGCCAATAGGGATAAGGAAGGGGTTACTACAGCCCCTTCCTGTACTTATAATGGACCAGATCCGAGGCCGCCCTTCCTCTTTCCTCCTGGCAGCTGATTCTGGAAGTGCTTGTTGAGCACTGTCCGTCGGTACTATGGCAGACCCTCTTTTGGAGGCCCTGCGCTTGCGTGTCCTGCAGGAAGGAGAGTCGTGGCTACAGAATTTCCTCGCGGGGATCGATGCTCACCTGGCATCCCCGCGGGCTGCAGCTTCTCCAGTGGTGCCCGGTCCTGGAGCGGTTTCACCGCGGTCAGGTCTGGCCGCTGCAGCGGTGTCACAACAGCCGGCGGCGTTGGGGGAGGTGGGAGGCAGGCGGTCCGTGCGGCGATCCCGCCCTCCTGTCCGGCTGCGCGATGCCTCGCCTGCGCTGGCCGGAGTTTCCCGGCGGCGCGCGGCTAGGCGGAAGTCTCCGCCCCAGACTTCCGGTCTGGAGAAGCTGAGCGCGCAGCCGCGCCGACACGTGGGAATAGGGGGCGCCGGTCCAGCGGTAGGCAATTGCGGGGGGGTTAGGGAATCTAGGGGCCCCGATCAAACACTTAGCGGAGCGGGAGTGGTTGGAAGGGATCCGGGCAGGGCGGCGAGGGAGATTACGTGCAGTGGGATATCCGGTGCCATTATGGGAGGGAGGAATAGTGCAACCTCCTCCGGCTCAGCAGAGGAGCAGGGCACTGATCAGCCGGGGGTGGGGGCCCAGGGGAGGGGCAGTCTGTCACTGGCTCTTGTTGTGGGAGCGGTCCACACATCATCCCCTGCAGAAGTGATTGCGCCGGGTACTACAGTGCCTGCGGCGGCACCGCAGCACGGCGGTACGCAAGGGGTTGGGGGTCAGAGCCAGGCCCCCGCTTCAGCCATAGCTGGGGGTAGTCGGGAGGCGTCAGTTAATGCGGCAGTGGTCGGTTCCCCCAGGAGGAAGAGGCGAGGCAGGCGTAGTCGCCGGGGATCCTCATCCTTCTCTTCCTCTTACTCATCGTCCCCACAGTCGCGGCGTCACGGGCACCATGCATCACAGTGTCGCCATAAAAGATCAAGGCACTCTGGCCGCAGGGGTTCCTCTAGTGGTCATCACCATCCCCGGTCCTCGAGACGTGGCTCTCCATCTTCAGTGTCAGAGGTGTCCAGCGCGTCTGTGAGTCCCGAGCGAGTCCGTGGCACCGGGAGTCGAGAGCCCGATCAAGGACTTACAGCCTGGTTGAGGCGAGAACAACTCCCGAGGCTACAAGTCGCGGCGTCATCATTCCGGCGGGTCATCCGGGAGCCGGAGTTCCTCCAGCCATGGGAGTCCCTCCTCCAACGGTGAATCCGGGTGAGTGTTCCTTGTTGGGTTCTCCGAGTGTCGATACCACAGCTATGTTATCCGTGTTGCAAGCGTTGATCGGGCAATTGCCCCCCAAAGCTAGTATGGCGAAGGAGTGTCAGAAGGGGGTTGCCCCATTGTCGGGGGTGTATAAGGATACCATGTTCTGTGGGGTTAGTGCACTTGGGTCGCACATTGATGATGATACTAAAAAGATTTGGAGTAACGATTATATAGATATTTGGTCGTTGGTTTCGGTGGACCAACACACCGTGGACAAAGAAAGGAGGCCGGTTGAGAGGTTTTCGGAGAGAGTGCGTCCAAAGGTGGCTAAAACTATGAATAATAGGTTGCAAGCTTTCGCCGTACTGGGTTGCATTATGGGACAGGAGCACCCGAGCCGCTGTTCAGAGTTGTTTATCTACCAGGATATGATCTACAACTCATATAAGGCTCATGGGGGTTCAGCTTGGTGGAGGTACGATGAGGAATTCAGGAGGCGGTTAGCCCTTCACCCGGAAATCGGATGGGGGGTGAAGGCGACTGAGGTTTGGTTGCGCCTTATGATGACTCAGAAGCAGTATCCCTTTCGGTCAGCGGCTGCTGGACAAGGATCAACAGGTTCCAGTTCAGTGGGATATGAACATAAGGATGAGTGACCTCATGGAGATCAACATCCAACACTGCGGAGACACCATCACATGTTTCTCAACGCAGTGATCTAGAGCAATGCCCCCATCCCTTATGGGAAATATGCAAAAGCATGTAAATCAACAGCCGCGGAGACACCATCACATGTTTCTCAACGCAAGCAATGACTAGCCAGGTCTTTCCCCGGGAAGGAACAACCACGGGAAGGGCAGTCTCCAATGAAGGAAACCACCTATGCCAAAACATGGTATCCATCCACAGACAGCTGTTTCGGGGTATTGCCCCTCATCACCAGTTCAGTGGGAGACCCGGTACCTGTTGGTTGTTTAATGAGGGACACTGTCGGTTTTACGGCCTCTGCAAATTCCGACATGAGTGTTCGGCATGTGGAGGTTCTCACCCGGCGTCTAAGTGTTCCCGCCCTGCGGGAAAGCTGCCTGTCAAGCCACAGCAAACTGAGAGGAGAGACGCCGGTGAACGTAGTCGCGATGGCACCATGGTTAGACCGTTATCCTAACAAGGAGGCTGCAGGTATGCTGCGTTTTGGTTTTTCGGAAGGTTTTTTCATCCCGTTTAAATTGCATAGGTCCCCCGGTTTTGCGGCAAATTTGAAGTCGGCTCGCGAACATCCGGATGTTCTGGTGGCAAAAGTGCAGAAGGAGGTAGCCCTGGGTAGAATGGCCGGTACGTTCGTATCCCCACCTTTTCAGGATTTTAGAGTATCGCCCCTGGGAGTGGTGCCTAAAAAAGACCCTGGTTCCTTTCGATTGATTCACCATTTGTCTCACCCAAGAGGGTCTTCAGTGAATGATGGTATTTCCCCTGATGATGCTTCGGTATCTTATGCATCCTTCGACAGGGCTGTGGCTTTGATTAGGATCGCTGGGGAAGGAGCCTGGTTGGCGAAGTCTGTTATCGATTCGGCATTTCGTCTGTTGCCGGTTCATCCGGATTGTTTTCATCTGTTGGGTTGTCAGGTAGAAGGAGAGTTTTATTTTGATATGTGTCTTCCCATGGGATATTCTATTTCATGTTACTATTTTGAACTTTTTAGTTCTTTTTTGGAGTGGGTAGTGAGATGGGAATCGGGCAGTAGGTCCGTCACTCACTACCTGGATGATTTTCTTTTTGTCGGCCCGAACGACTCTGAGTTATGTAGTAATTTGCTTTCCACATTTACGTCAATCGCGCGGACGATTGGTGTGCCTTTGTCACCAGAGAAGACCATCGGTCCGGTTCACACTTTGTCTTTTTTAGGCATCGAAATTGATACTGTAGCAATGGAGTACCGACTGCTGGGGGACAAGGTTCAGAAATTGGTCTTGTTGATTGAGGGTTTCATGTCAGTTCGGAAGGTTACTCTCTTGCAGATGCAATCTCTGTTGGGGTTGTTAGTATTTGCGAGTAGAGTAATGCCGGTTGGTAGGGTTTTTTCACGACGGCTGTCGTTGGCTACGAAAGGGGTCTCCAGCCCACACCACAGGGTGCGGGTTATGAGGGCCATGAAGGCAGATTTGGAGGTGTGGCTTTCCTTTTTGCACACATTCAACGGTCACACTTGCTTTATGCTACCGTGCCGGACGGCACAGGATTTGAATTTTACGTCTGGGGATGGTGGCGCTGGTTTTACGTCAGGATTTGGGAATCGCTTGTGTCAGGAGAATTGGCCGGAGTTTTGGGTCAGGTTGGGTTTTTGTAATGACAGGACCATGTGTGCGATTTTTCCGATCGTTGTTTTGATTGAGTTGTGGGGTGATCTACTATGTAATCAGGAAATTCATTGGAGGACGGTTAATCCAGGGGTGGCTCGTTGCCTCAATCATTTCTCGTCCAGGTTTCCGCCGGTCTTGTGCCTTCTTCGTAGACTGGCTTTGCGCTGTTTGAAATTCAACATTTGGCTTCATTCTCAACTGGTACAAGGCCCCGATGTTTTGCTGCTTAACGATTCTGATTTTTCTGACTTGCAGGTTTCCAAGGATCCTGGTCCCAATTCCCGTCGGGAAGTTTTCAGTTGCCTGCAGATTCTGTGGGACGTGGTCAGGAACAGTTGATGTCCCTGGTTCATTCCTCTGTGTCCCAGTCGACTTGGCGAGCATATGGTAAGGCATGGATGGAATGGTGTCAGTTGGCGGGTCATAGGCCTGTTCAGATGTGTGAGTCCTCGAGATTGCAAGTTACGGTGGAGTACGTGTGTCATTTGCATAGTACGGGTCTATCTGGTACGTCAGCGCAGCAGCGCTTATCCGGCGTTGCTTTCCACTTTCAGTTATTGGGTTGGTCCGATGTTACCAAATGTTTCATTGTCCGACAGGCTATGAAGGGTTGGAGGGTTCAGCCTCGTAATGAGTGTAGGTGTCCGGTGTCCCTTGCCCTTCTTAGCCAACTCATAGGTATTACCGTTAAAGTGTGCAATTCTGCGTTTGAGGCAGCCCTTGTGTCTGCCGCTTTTGGCTTTGCATTTTTTGGGGCATTAAGGGTTGTCAAACTGGTTCCTCGTTCGAAGTTGGATTTGGGGTGTGGTTTGCGGATGTGGTTTTCTTGGATGAGTCGGTGCGCGTGAGGATACGTAAATCGAAGACTGATCCTTTGGTAGGGGTTCCTGGGTTTTGCTACGGGCGGCCAGATTCTCATTGTGCCCGGTCGCTTTGCTTAAGGAGTATGTGTCTATGAGGACGGGAGGTAGTTTTTTCTTTGCGCATGCTGATCATTTACCTTTAACTAGGTATCAATTTCATGCTGTGTTCAATAGATGTTTGAAGGGGTTAGGAGTTCCAGCTGGTGAGTATGGCACCCAGTCTTTTCGCACTGGGGCAGCTACGGAGGTGGCTAAGGAGGGTCTTCCTGATGCTGAAGTTCAGAGGATTGGGAGGTGGAAATCAGCATGCTTTGCTTGTTACATTCGTCCAGATTTGTTATATTAACGATTTCTTTCTCTGCAGATTCCGTCAGGTCAACTGTATGGTTGCTGGGACATTCCTACATTTTCTGGGCTGCGCAGCGTGCGGAGTGTCGCCCAGGTGGACGGCACCTTGGATTTCGGGATGTGACTTTCATGTGGAGAGGCATTAGGGGCCTGCAGTGGCCGCAAGTTTTACCGGAGGTTGTTTCGATTGCAAGAGGAGCTCGGGGGCCGAGCATTTTGGTGTTACATGCGGGGGGAAACGATTTGTGCTCGTACAAGGTGGCGGAGCTGCTATGATGCGGGCTGATATGGAACAGTTTCATAGTTTTTTCCAGGAACTAGTGTTGGTTTGGTCGGAGATTGCTCCGAGGGCGGTGTGGCAAGGGGCTCGTGATGGTATGGCAGTCGAACGTTCGAGGTCTATCAATGCCCGTATCTCTAGGTTCGTGCGTGAGAGGTTCAGTGTGGTTGTTCGTCACAGACAACTGGAAGGAAATAACAGTGCTCTGCTAAGGCCTGATGGGGTACATTTAAACGAGATCGGGCTTGATATCTTTCTATCTGGTCTGCAGGATGGAGTGGAGCAAGCTTTGCTATTGATGGATGGGGGGGTCGGAGTCCTGTTTAGAAACAGGATCCTCCGTGGCGGTGAAAGAAGGAATGGCACAAAGCTATGGCTTGCTGGCCGACTTGCCTGCAAATACAGAACAGGGCATTTGGCAGCGAGCGCGTGTTAAAGAGAAGCTAAGTGCCTCTAAAATGTTTGTTTGAGAAAACATTCAATAAAGCTGTGACCGACCTTCACCCATCATTTGGTTTCCGAGTTTGGTTTTTGGTTGGGTGGGGTAGAGGAAACGTTATTGGGGTTTTTAGCCCTGAGTCACAACAGTCTGAGGCCAAGGCTTTATAGTGAAGGGACAGGAGTGAGGGCCTGTGCCCAGGAGCTACAGTCTGAGGAAAGGGCTAAAAAGCCTTCACTAGACCCCTGTACAGCTGTATAATGAGGCCCAGGCTTTATAGTGAAGGGACAGGAGTGAGGGCCTGTTCCCAGGAGCTAGTCTGAGGAAAGGGCTAAAAAGCCTTCACTAGACCCCTGTACAGCTGTATAATGAGACCCAGGCTTTATAGTGAGGGGACAGGAGTGAGGGCCTGTACCCAGGAGCTACAGTCTGAGGAAAGGGCTGAAAAGCCTTCACTAGACCCCTGTACAGCTATATAATGAGGCCCAGGCTTTATAGTGAAGGGACAGGAGTGAGGGCCTGTACCCAGGAGCTACAGTCTGAGGAAAGGGCTAAAAAGCCTTCACTAGACCCCTGTACAGCTGTATAATGAGGCTCAGGCTTTATAGTGAAGGGACAGGAGTGAGGGCCTGTACCCAGGAGCTACAGTCTGAGGAAAGGGCTAAAAAGCCTTCACTAGACCCCTATACAGCTGTATGAGGCCCAGGCTGTATAGTGAAGGGACAGGAGTGAGGGCCTGTGTCCAGGAGCTACAGTCTGAGGAAAGGGCTAAAAAGCCTTCACTAGACCCCTGTACAGCTGTATAATGAGGCCCAGGCTTTATAGTGAAGGGACAGGAGTGAGGGCCTCTTCCCAGGAGCTACAGTCTGAGGAAAGGGCTAAAAGGCCTTCACTAGACCCCTGTACAGCTGTATAATGAGGCCCAGGCTTTATAGTGAAGGGACAGGAGTGAGGGCCTGTTCTCAGGAGCTAGTCTGAGGAAAGGGCTAAAAAGCCTTCACTAGACCCCTGTACAGCTGTATAATGAGGCCCAAGCTTTATAGTGAAGGGACAGGAGGGAGAAAAGTGGGGAAAGGAGCAGGAAGAGCCGGACTGCCCATCACTAACCTGCAGAGCCGTACTCCACATATATGGCTGCTCTGTGCACAGGACCTGTGATGAGGTCACAGGAGGGGAGGAGTCAGGGGTCACATGATCTCCGGAGTGAAGACGCTCCATGGAGCCTTCTCCTCAGTCAGTGACATTCCCGCCATTATTTGCCCCTCACTACTGGCACAATTACCCCGCGCCGCCTTCTCTACACAGTGTTATGTGTGGAATGTAACGTGTGATTTCTCTGGAGGGAAATAGACGCCACACAGGAGGGAATTCTCACCAGTTACCGGCCGTCTACTATATGGCGGCATATGATTGTGCTATCGACTCCACACCAGGAGCTAAAATGCCCAAATCTCGGTTATTTCCTCCCTTCCAGAGTCCGGCTGAGGCCGGGGTCACACTTGGGAGAAACTCGCCCGAGTCTCGCTCCTCAGTGTCCTTGTGGATTAGCCTCTGTAGGGGAAACGACACCGGCTGTCAGGGACAGGGGGCCCCAACATAAATCCAATATTCGCTGTAAGAAAACCCAACCTGATGCCGCCATTCGGGGTAACCAATGCTCCGGCAGTCTGTGACAATGTCAGTAATTATATTTTTGTCACTGATTGGTAGATTTGTGGTAATTTTCCTGGATGATATAGTGAGTTCCTCCCGTCCTCTGGAGGAGCATGCTGAGCATGTCAGACAGGTTCTCCAGGTTCTACGTGACAACTATTTATTTGGTAACCTGGAGAAATGACAATTTGTGGTCCAGCAGGTCCAGTTCTCAGGACATTTGGCTTCTGCATTGGGGTCTCAGATGGACCCGTTACGGTCCCAGCAGTCCCTTCATTGGTTTTATCCAAGTGACCTGAAAGTGTTACAGAGATTTCTTGTAGTCGAGAAACTGAGGAACAAACAAGTGAAAAATAGGGTCTTACCTGATAACCAGATGTAATGAGAGTAGGGGAGTATTACACTCACCTGATGGAGTGGCGCCTTTACACCATGCTCAATGCATAAATCAGCTGCTGCAGGACCCGGGGCCAAAGACCGAGCAGAAGAGCTGATCCGGGTATAATGTGTCTGTACCTGCGCTGCTGATGGAGACGATCGGAGATGGAGATTTTCCTTAAAAACGTTTATTTACTTATATTCCGCAGCACTTTACAGTTTGCACACATTATCATCGCTGTCCCCAATGGGGCTCACAATCTAAATTCCCTATCAGTATGTCTTTGGAATGAAAAAACGTCAACAAATCACAAAATGTCAAAGTTCATGAGAAAGTCCGTCACACAAAGATAAATTATAGATCATGAGAAAACAGAACACACTTACATACAATAATTATATTATAAAGAGCCTATGAATGAAGTGAGGTCACCTAAAAGAATGAATAAAAATATACTGTATCTTTCGGACTATAAGCCGCACCGGACCATAAGCCGCACCCCAAATATTCAGGAGGAAAATAAGGCAAAAGTTAATGTGTCAAATGGGGGTCTGTGCCACAGTCTGAATTCAGTAAACCCGGGGGGGGGGGGGAATCGGCAGCGCTGGTGGAGCCGGGTCACAGGTGTTCGGGGATCCGGCGATGATCTGACTTATCCCAGGCTGGTGCAGCAGGAGGCTCTGTAACATCTGTAATCTCACTGTGGCCATTTGGAGTAAGGGGGTTTAGTTTATAAATCCAGAAGATTTCTTCCCGATGTAGTTGTCCAATGCGATTCTGACCCTGTGGGGGAATCTCCTCTGTGGGGAATATTCTCAGTTGTGTGGAATCTTTCTTGTGTTTGATGGTGCAGTGACGTGAAAGCCCATGTTGGAGAAAACCCTATGGAGTATTGGAACGGTGTGAGTTCAGCCTTTTGTGGAGGGGTTAGGTCGTCCTTCCCACATATAATTTCTGGTATGAGCATATAATCACATATATAACATAACTGGTGGAACATGACATGGGAGTTTTGGTCGGGAAAATTTCACCAGTAGGTATAAGGGTGAATTCAGAGAGACCATGGCAGATCGAGTCACAACAGAGGCAAGTTTTCAGATCGCATGTAATGATTTTATTCGGGAGACAGGCGATTTTTAGCAAATCTTCCTTCTTCTCTTCTATGTTTCTTGGTGCTAGGACATTTTTCAACGATGGAAGTCTTCAAAATGTCAAAAAGGGATTGCTGGGTAATGTTTTACCCATTCCAGCTGTCTGACATGCTCATGATGCTCCTGCAGAGGACGTGAGTAACTCAATATATCATCCAGGTAAACTATCGCAAATCTACCCATCGGTGAGAAAAAAAATGAAATTTTCAAAGACTGCCGGAGCATTGTTTAATCTGAATGGCATCACCAAATTTTCAATATGACCCTCCCGTGTATTGAATGCGGGCTTCCATTCATCACCATTGTGTATACGTATAAGAGTAATCATAAGGAATTGAAAGAATTGTCACCCTGTAAAATAATGCATATCCTGTAAAATACTCAGGACTAGTTACCAGATAAAAATGTAGTGGTTTATTTGGATTCTTCCATCAAAGAAAGGTTATTACAGAAAAACAGGTGAATAAAAATAGGTGAAAGAGAAATTGTCCATAGTTCATACTCTGAGATCCCACATGGCAAAAGCAACATGTATTCTTCTTTCTCTCCGGGATCTCTCATGGCAAATGGCGTCTGTCTCTCTTAGGCTTCTTCGTACTAAAGTAACATACCAGCTGTTATGTCATGTCATGGCCCAGAACAGATGACATCTTCGTGTCTGTCTCTCATGATGGTGAGGGAAGAACAGCGACCTCTACAGTTAGCCATGAATTATATACGTCTCCTAAAGCACGTGGTCTCTACATATATGGAGCTGTCTTTCTACCATGAGCCAAGCTTAAAAATAGCCTATGTCGTGTAAGCTAAAGCAATGTACAGAACTGAGTCTTATAAGAAATTAACGGATTATTAATATTTAACAATTCCCCCTTTTGAGGGAGACAGACATTAATTGGAACCCTCAAAATATAACAAGATTTTTTTTCTTCTTTTTTGACAAAATAATTTAATATCAATAACAATAATAATATCAGATTACCGTTATAAGTACTCAATGACATAATTGATGTGAATTCATGTTATGGTAAGCCGTGAACAATATTCATATAAAATATGTATAATTATACTTCCCTAAGTCTAAATTGAAGCATCTCAGGTCCAGTCATCATCTGATGTCATCTGGTCTTCATTTTGATGTCTTCTGTCTTCTTCTTGGTTCTTTTAAAAACACAGTTTTTCTATAGCATATAGATGTTGTAGAAATTGTGTTGTATATCAAATCAAAGTTCATAAATTCAAATGTTAATACGAAAACAAAGTCTATGCAGCTTTAATATCTGTGCAGTGTCACATTTAAAAACCTGGGCTTACATTGGCTCGCCTTGGATATTCTGGAATCCTCCATCGGTACTGGTCTTTGAACAGGTGTGACGTCTTTGGTCAGCAAAGCAAGGGTTAAAATGACTCTTCCTTGCTAAACATAGCACCATAACCAATCCTTGTCCTAATGCACAGGACATATGTCAGGGTTGTAGCTTCCTGACAATTACCTTATTGTTCACCAGCTTTACATCGAAGCTTTACAGGTGATTGAAAACTTCTGGAACTTGATAAGAACGTGATAACACAGTTCACATCAGCATCATAGGATCATCGTCCTCTGGTTGTCAGGTTAGACACTTTAATTGTGACTGTCAGTGGTGGATACTGCACTTGTAATTAACACAGTCTTACTGAGAAGTCATAGCTTTGTTACCTTCTGGGACTTCTGGATCGCGGCATTCTTCTTGCAACTGATAAGAATCAATTTTAATATGAAAAGTCTTTATTAACGTAATTTCAGTATCTTGCTTGAAGTCTTCAGTCCCTAGTCTATACCAAATCCGGTAATTTTCCTATCCTATAATATCACAGCGTACCATAGCAATCAGTAATATCCATATAATTATCAGAATTTGTACCGTATATGGATTTCAATGTTTGAAATAATAAACCAATAATAAGTGATAATACATTATTATCCATATTTTTTTCATGTGATAGAACATTTTTATGTCATAGGTGTAATTACCTTTTTCAACCTATAGGTGTCACTGTGTTTTATGTAACCAGTGTTTTCATCTTTATTAATAAGGAATATATTTATTATACTAATAATATGTAGGAATGTATAGCCATGAACCAAAATAAGAATATATGAGTGAGCGAATGAATGAATAAAAGAATTGTTGCATATAACTCAGAAGTGAAACATTTTCCTTTGTAATGAAACCGTATCATTGTTATATTTAATGAAGCAAAATTCTATAGTAGATATTACTTTACTATTGATGAAAGAAAAAATAAAAATGTAAGAATTAAAAATAAAAATAGAATAAAAAATTGAGAATTAAGAATAAGAATAAAAATAAAAATAAGGCCTTTATGTTGATGCAGAGTAGTTATGTCTTCAGTGACATATACCCTTAATATTTCCATGATCTGGATTATTTCATAATTGTCATAAACTTGTGTTACCAAAATATTCAAATTATGCAACTTTGCATATAATATTCCTCTTACTGTAAAGAAATGACTCTTTATAATACTTGTTATTATACCCAATACTTATACCATTGTACCTTATTTCTATTTGTTCTTTATTAAAATGTGTGAAGAAGAGGTATTAATCAAATGTGATGATGTAGTCAGGATCAAAAACATATTTTCCCCCTTAATACCAAAAAAATATTGTTTCATGAAATAATTCATTTATCAAAACCAAAATTAAAAATAATTAATTTATAAATTGTGTAAATATTATACTTGCTTATACCATTATTTGTCTGAAGATGTGTAACCATTAAAATTAATTTGAATATCATAAAATTATCCTTTGGAAAAATTAATTTAAATGTAGTTTAAGATTAACACACTTGGACAGAGAAGGAAGGTCCACTATTCCCAGATGCAGCTGGTGAATACCAGGCTCTGTGCTGGTGCCTGTTTAAAAGAGCTAAAGCTGATAAGGAAAGAATAGATTTTCTTCATAAACTATTTTCTATTTTGTTGTGCGATTGCACTTATCCACAATTAACTAAATCAAGAAATAATTACTAAAGAAATATAGAAATATATGTTGTATAGATAATATTTCATTATGTATCTTAATATTCTAATAATTTATCTGATCTGCATATTTCTCCTAAAGATAAAAGCTTTTGGGTTTTTTTTTTTTTTCTTTCTCTCATGCATTCAGGATCCTGAGGCCTCACAAACGTATCACATCACTCGCTCAGCAGCTGCTCATACACTCAGTCACTGTCACTCAGACTGTGTCACATATTAAGTTTAAACCAAATACCTCACATACGAAGGTGTGATGAATACACGTATTTTAACCCAAATTATCCTAATCATCAATGCATTGTAACTATTTCAATTTAGTCTCTTAATATTTCTTTGAATATTCCCCACATGACATAAATATATATGTATAGCTATACTTGACATTTAGGCCTAGAAAAAAAATTCCATTGCTTTGCAAAAGTTGAGACCCCTTTAAAAATTCTTTCCCTAAGGAACAGGGACATAGTATACTGGTCTGGTATACTTATTATTAGAACAAGGTACAAATTTCCCTGCTGTGGTTGTCATTCGAACCATGCAGAAAAGCACACCCACAGAACATATTAAAAAATGCAATTAGTTATTTCCTTTTAAGGGTTAGATATATATAATCATGCAATTATTGCAACTTGCTGTGTAAATAAAGGCATAAATCCTTGGAAGAGAATTTTTCCCGATTAAGTCCTGCTTTGAAATGAAAATTCTAAGGAAACATAAAAGAGAAGGTTAATATCATATTCATATTCTAAATATTATTACTGATGTAGATTTTAATTTTCATTAAAAAATACAGTTCTACTATTTCTACTTCTACAAACACTCTATATATACTGTATGACTATGTATATATCCACAAACCATAAAACTACAGGATTATAACCTATAAAATAATTACATATAACTCACTAATTGTATAACACTGTTACACAATATATATAATTACTTTTTCTAGCCAATTCCTACACCCATACTTATTTCTCTGCAAAAAATATCCTGAAAGGTTCTTGCCATTTTAAAGCTGATAGATTCTTGGAGCAGAGTATTCAGTTTACAGGCCATGATGTCACTCACCACCTGTTTCTGTCTGTCAGATTCGGCCATCTTGGTTACAGAAAGAAGATCAAAACTCATCATTTTCCTTAATTCAATTTGTGTCTTTTCGGTGTTCTTTTGCATCATTCCATATGGCTTATAACAAACATGTGATTTTCTTTTTCTTTCTTCGTAGATTTGATTTTGGGGAAAACTCATTTTAGAAGGTTTTGCTAATACAGGCTTCTGATAAGATTTTACTCTGCCTGTCTTTACAAAATTAGCACGATTTACTGTCCTTTCACGATTCTCGTGTTTTCTGGCAAAATCAAGGGATTGCGCACATTCAAATAAAGAATCTTTTTGTGACGCAATAACACGAGATGCAGGATTTAAAAACCAAAATTTGCTTACAAAACTCCTTATGAGGGACGGTGTTTTGACATTCTCACTCAGCATTCTATACAAACGTTCATATATGGACATGAACGTAAAAATACATTCCTTCCGACCAATCCTTAATTTTTGAAGAATATCAATATCTGGATGATTTTCATTTGATGAACAAAAAATGAGAATTTTTAATCTGTCTTTATCAGTTAAATTCTCATGTGTTTCACCAGATAACTTTAAAGATAACCTCCTGGAAAAGGTTACAGGGATCCACATTTTGAACAACTGATTCTTCTCCTCGTTCGATAAATCAAATTTGTCAACACAACTTTCAAAAACCTCAGAGTTTCTACAAACATGCATTTTGTTGTCATATGCAGGAATTATTTCGCATATTTTTATCAAATTCTTCCTTACGTTACTTCGGATTTGGGCCTGTGAGTCGTCTATTTTTAGTTTTACGTCTTTCCCTTGTACGTCCTCTACGTCAGTTCTGAAGTCTCCTCCTACTTCTCCATCTTGTTCCACATCTGCAAGGTCACCTTCAATGGCCGCTACAGACACTTGATTACAGTCAATCTCCCTAACTTTACAGCCAATCTCGAGAACATCACAACAATCATTTTTGGATTTCTCTGACACAGATCTATGAAATATATCTACCATCTGTAGAATATTTTTTAATCTCTCTCTTTCTCTATTGAAAAACTTAGAATCTAACCTTTGATTCTCGAGTTCACACTCGGCATATAAACTTAACCATAAAACTTCTGAATTAGAATTGTCTACAGACTTAAATTTCAATCTACTCTGCTTAGCATAAGAATTAATTACATCCATTTCTCTTACCTTGAAATTTCTCAGCTTGTTCCTTTGATAGACAATGCTGGGCTCTTGTCTTGGTTTCAGCACGTCTGGCACTTTGGCACTTGTAGTACTTCTCAATCTATCTGGCAATTCTTACTTCTAGGTTCTGTGTGATTCTTGTAAGTAGTGGAATTCCCGATAACTTGCACATATGATTTGACGTTAGCAAAGTCCAAAAGGGGGTTTGGGCAAGTGGAGGGAAATTCGCAAAAAAGTACAAAAATGCAGATCTGGCTGGCTCTCCAATGTAAAATAATGCATATCCTGTAAAATACTCAGGACTAGTTACCAGATAAAAATGTAGTGGTTTATTTGGATTCTTCCATCAAAGAAAGGTTATTACAGAAAAACAGGTGAATAAAAATAGGTGAAAGAGAAATTGTCCATAGTTCATACTCTGAGATCCCACATGGCAAAAGCAACATGTATTCTTCTTTCTCTCCGGGATCTCACATGGCAAATGGCGTCTGTCTCTCTTAGGCTTCTTCGTACTAAAGTAACATACCAGCTGTTATGTCATGTCATGGCCCAGAACAGATGACATCTTCGTGTCTGTCTCTCATGATGGTGAGGGAAGAACAGCGACCTCTACAGTTAGCCATGAATTATATACGTCTCCTAAAGCACGTGGTCTCTACATATATGGAGCTGTCTTTCTACCATGAGCCAAGCTTAAAAATAGCCTATGTCGTGTAAGCTAAAGCAATGTACAGAACTGAGTCTTATAAGAAATTAACGGATTATTAATATTTAACACACCCAGATCCTTCTTACAATTTTATTCAATGGTGAAACGTGACATCAAACCATATTAGAGTGCGGCGTGCAGGTAGCAGGGAGCTATACAGAGGAGAGAGCCTGACGGACTATGGCTGTTTCGCACTTGCTTAGCACTTCTGCCGGTCCATGCTTGTCAGGGGGATACACCACTTCGTTTTAACAAGGGTTAGGGAATGGTTAACTGAGAAGTGCAAAACATGTAAAGTGAGTACAGTGAGATGATTAATATATAAGATTAAAAGAAATATAACATAGATCAAAGCCACACATATTAAATCTATCATTGAGGCCAAGGGGAACTTGTGCATCACAATCCAAAATCCATTTTGCTTCTCTTTTTAGTAGCCCCACGGCTCCTAGATACCCGCGGTTTACCCTGGAAACCAGCGTGCACGCTCATTTCCAAGGTAAACAGCGGGTATCCAAGAGCCGCGGGGCTCCTAGTTACCTGACGTTTACATTAGAAACCAGCGTTCAAAAAATGGCCCGGGACATTCAACGACGATCAGCGATAACCAGCAGGGGGGTCGGTCGCTGATCCCCGTCACACACAGCGATCTTGCTGGAGAGATCGCTGATGTGTCACAAAATCAGCGATCTCGCTAGCAAGATCGCTGTGTGTGACCGGGCCTTAAGTCAGGGATGAGGGGAAGCGGGTAAGTGTTCCGAACCGTTATCTTGTTAAGTTCCCGAAAGTCAAGGCATGGCCGCAAACCACCATCTTTCTTCTTCAAAGAAGAAGAACCCTGCTGCCACGGGTGAAACAGAAGGCCTGATATGCTCTTTGCGGAGACTCTCAGCTATGTACTCCTTCATGGCTTGGCACTCTGGCCCAGACAAATTGAACAACCGAGCCTTAGGTAACTTGGCTCCAGGTAGTAAATCAATGGCACAATCGTATGGTCTATGTGGTGACAGCACCTCAGCCTTGCTTTCGGAAAACACATCTTCGAAATCCTTCAGGTATTCCGTAATACCTTCCAGACCGACAGATGACACAGATACGGATTTAACAGAGTTAACAAGAGGTCTCAGGTTACAACATTTATCCTTGCATCCCCATTGAGTGAGCTCCCCCGTTACCCAATCAATGGTAGGATTATGGCGTTGAAGCAAAGCCATCCCCAGTACCAGTCCCACAGGCAAGTTATCTAACACAAGACAACTTAGTTTTTCCACATGAGTGGGACCCACTTTCAGAGAAAAAAGTTCAGACCTGAAACAGATACCATCCTGGGTAAGAAGGGACGAGTCAATTGTCACAAGTTTAACAGGATCCTGCTGACTGTCCCTATCTTATTAAGAGTCATAATATGGGTATCAATCAGGTTAACAACAGAACCACAGTCAACAAAGGCGGTAGTCTGAACAGGACCATCATCAAGTTCCAGTTCCAACTGAAGCACAATTTTTGCAAGTGAGGAAAAGTGTACCTGATTGTCTTTGTAGCCTCCTCGACTACTACCCAGACTTAGGCATTTCCCGCCACCTTGGAGGACGACGGACAGGAAGGGCAGTCCTTCTTCCAATATCCAGATTCCCCACAATAGAAGCACAACTGCTTCTCCTGGCGGCGTCTTCTTTCCTTCTCCTCACAGGTGACAGCGCTCACCTCCATAGCCACAGGAGGAGTCCGGGTATCACCTCGACTGGAGAATAACGATGTTTTGAGTTGCATAACGCCTCTTGACCGCAGTCTGCGATCCATACAAACCGCTTGGGTCATGCATCCTCCAGGGAGTCAGGTGGAGGATGAAGTGCCAGGGCATCCTTCAGATGTTCACACAGGCCTCTACGGAACCCCCAAAGGGCGGCATCACTCCAAGAAATCTCAGCTGCCCAACGTCTAAATTCAGAACAGAACCACTCAGCCGAGTGCTTCTGTGGCACCCCCAGGAGTATGGTCGCCACAGTGGCATTACCTTCCTCCTAGGGAGTGTGATGTCTTGCTTGGAAGCAATGAAGGAACTCTCTGTCAGGTAAATCCAGCACACAGCACAGTTCCCACTCCAGGCCAGCAGAGTGAGCTCTGAACCCAAACTGCTGAGGAGCTGCTCTCTGTGGCCAGGAAAGGGAAGTTAGTGAGTTGGTGTGGAGAAGGCGAAGTGTGTGGATGTGGGAGAGATGAGCTGGAGGATTGAGCGGAATTCAGGCTCACTTCTAGCTGTAGCGCATGGACGGGATTCTGGTCTCCAAGGTTGTATGGATGCTGATGTTCCGGAAACAGAAACCGGAGGAACAGGAGGCTGTAAATGCTCTGTTCCGACATAAGACTCGGAGGCACAGCAGCAACGAGTGTGAGCCAGAGAAGAAGGAGGCTACGGCTGTCTGCCATACAAGGGGAGTTCTAAAAGAGAGCAAGCAAGGGGAACTTCAGTGTAACTCAGTACTGCAAGTACCTCAGATAAGCGCTAGGAAGGAGACTACACAACCCATCTGCATAAAGAGATTCCTAAGTTGCTTCCAGGCTGATTAACTCCTGTTCCATCTGTAATCTGGATCCTCGACTGCACTTACAAAGCAAAGTAAAGGTAAAGGAAACTGCACCCTGTTGTGCCATTGCCTCCTTCCTGCAACCTCTTCCGCACTGCTACATCTCTGTGCGTAACACTGCACCCTCTCCCTCAACACCTATTACCACTGCCCTGGGACTACAGCTCTACCTGTGGGGAGCTCTTACACCTTGCTGCCTTATACCATCTGTCCCAGAGGATCTGCCTGCAGTGTCGGCTTAACCCCTTCATTGCCGAGCACCACAGGTGGCGTCACGTATCATCCAACTATAAACTTTATTCAGCCACATTTCACCCCTTTGGATGGACTCCTAGGGCCACAGACCGGGTCACCGCCACCGTGACACGTCCCTCTGAGACACCGGCCCGGTACCGAGTAACCCCACTGCCCTGGCAGGCGATCCATTTTGGCGTCATGAACAGGATTTACGAAGCCCGGTGCTACCGGGTCCTGTGTGCCAGAGACTGTATTGTGTGCCATAGACTTATTTTGCAATTGCCGCCATTACCCCGCCATTTGGCGCGTGCGGGAAGCCAAAGGGGTGTGCCTTCATGGGTGGAACCTGCAAGAGTGAAGTGCTGCGCGGGAAGAGACCAGCGGGCGGGAAGTGAGGAACTGAGGCCTGCAGTCCTGGTATCCCCGATCATCCAGCCTCTGGAGCGGCAACCGGTAAGTCAGTGAAACACGGGGCCTGGCAAACGTTAACTAGGGGGGAAGAGAATGTCTGAGGCAAGAGAAGATGCAGCGGTGGATGCCACCGCACCCCCCACAGCGCTGCAAGATGCAGGGGCCAGCGCAGCTGCGGCTCCAATGGCACCGCAGAATCCAGCTGCCAGCGCCACCTCCAGAGCACCTCAAGAACCAGCGCAGCAGTCCCCATAATGCCGCTGTCCATGCCCTATATACCGGGAGTGGCCTGGTTACCGCAGTACTCAGGGGAGTCACATACCCTGAGTGAATTCAAAGAGAGACTGTGCAGCTTGTTTGAGGTGTATCCTCTGTCTGAAAACCAAAAAGTGAACATCCTTATTGGGCAGCTAACTGGTGCAGCGCAAAGAGAAGTAAAGTCCTGGCAGGACACTGATAAAGAGACTGTTAAAAAGATTCTGGCTAAGCTAAGCACCTTTGACACCCACACTGCAGCTGAAATAAAAATGAGATTCTTTGGGTGTAAGCAAAGAGTGCAGGACAGTATATGGGACTATGCTCTTAACTTGCAGGAGGCGCTGAGAGCCATAAAGCAGATTGACTCAGACAGTGTGAAAGATGGAGACAGGTTGTTAAAGGAGCAATTTACTGAGGGACTCCTATCCAGTACCCAGAGCACAGCTGCGCATCATAGCCCTACAAAACCCTGACCTAGACTTTGCAGACTTTAAAGACAGGGCTAACCGGGTGCTGAATGAACCAAATGTCAGCTGTCCAGCACCCCCTAGGCGCCCAGCAATCACATACCACCAAGAAGCAGCATCTTTCCCTCGGAGGCTGACGCACAGACTTTGGATAATGATCCATCTACAGAACTGCGCCTTCAGGTCCAAGAGCTGACCAAAAATATGGCTGCACTCGCCAAAACTGTGCAGTCCATGCAGATGTCCTCAAAGGAGAAGATCCAGCTGGCCTCCAGTCCAGAGAATGTCCCGTGGCTACGGAAGAAGAGGATCCTGCCACTCCGAGGGGAGTGACAACGATCGCTATGACCAGGATGGACGTCCCATCTGTCGTCACTGATGCAAGGCAGGCCACATCGCAAGATTCTGTTATTTAAATGAGCAACCCCTGGGGCAGAGGGCCAACCCCCCAGGAGTAGGACCACAAGGCCCAAAGAACTGGCGAGCCAAGTATCTTGGAGGGCGACCGGTCCTCCCAGTGGTGATTGACGGCATCCTGTGGAAAGAGCTGAAAACTGCTGTTCACAAACGATCTCCATCCAACCTCACTGAGCTCGAGCTGTTTGCCAAGGAAGAATGGGTAAGAATTTCAGTCTCTCCATGTACAAAACTGACAGACATACCCCAAGTGACTTGCAGCTGTAATCGCAGCAAAAGGTGGCGCGACAAAGTATTAAGCTAAAGGGGCCGAATAATATTGCACGCCCCACTTTTCAGTTTTTGACTTTCCACAAAAATTTTAAATAACCAATAAATTTCATTCAACTTCACAATTGTGTCCCACTTGTTGATTCTTCACCAAAAATTTACATTTGGTATCTTTATGTTTGAAGCATATGTGGGAAAAGGTTGAAAAGTTCCGGAGGGCCGAATACTTTCGCAAGGCACTGTGTTTGTGTCACTGACATGTATATATATTTATGTATTCTACGTGTACATATCTATCTATTCTTTTCTGAGCTGTCAGTGTGATTTTACAATAGCTGGACATGAATTGCCGGCTTTTCAAAGGACATCAGTGCGTATAAATCGGACAGCATTCGCATGGTCCGAGTGCTGTCCGATTTATCTATCGCACCCATTGACTTCTATTGCAGGATGCGATCCGATTTGTGATTACAATTGCAGCATGCTGCGATTTTTTCTCCAGCCTGATCTTGATCCGATCTGAGCTGGGAAAAAACCGCAGATGAGCACACCATCATAGATTAACATTGGTACAAATTCAATTTGATTTTTTTTTATCAGATTGAATTTGTCCGATTTCACCGCAAGTGAGCATGAGCCCTTATCGCACCCCACCAGGCCAAGACTTATGTTCAGCGGCCCCAACCACTCATCGGTCTCTTGTTTAGTCACTGTCCACAGCTCCTGCGCAGTAACGTCCCTGCCCGTGCTTACTGTTCCGCCTATCGGTAGTTATCTGGACCTTGCCACTGATGGTGGTGCACACCTGATTTTGGCTGCAACATGTGTGTGCTGGACAGTGATAGCCCCGCTTGAAAAATTAGTGGTGGATGGGAACCACGTACTGCACAACAGCCACCACAATCACTTTTTTAAAACTGTTTTTCTCCATTAGATGGAATGGCAGCATTTCAAAGGCCAGGAATGTGTACATGAAGTTATTCAGGACCAGGGCCAGTGGGCAAGTAGTTTCCTCTTTCTGTCTAGGATTTGGGTGACTGAGAGCTGAACACTTCCATGGGACGGGGTGCAGATGCTCGGTGACACTGCTGGTGGTGGTGCTGTTGTAAGGACGAAGACCGGGCTGCAGGTACCTGTACCGAGCCTGGTCCAGAACTGTTGAGGCTGCCTCCCATGTTGCATGGGGCCATAATGAGGAGCTGGACTGACCTCATGACCCAGGATAAAAGGAAAAGCGTGCGCTGCAGCAGTCAGTTTGGCGATAACCAGCAACAGCGCACAGCTGAGAGAGCAGCTCGCTCCGTCCACCGAGCATCGGCACTGCGGCAGGCTGCGTTCGCTGTCCACAGCGGGACCACGGGAGATAAAGGTGCCTTGCGCCCCATGACAGAAACAGAGAAAGGTGCTGTGCACACCGTGACTGTGAGTACCGCACACAGAGCAGAGAAAGCCGAGCACCGGACATACGCTTGCGGCCTCCCTGCCAGTTGATGCACGGCCATTTACGCTTCACTCTGGGAGCGCTGCGGTTTTGTTTCGGCTGCATCTGTTTATGGACTAGAGGCTCAGCGGAAGGTGCCGGAGACCGACCGCTGCCACCAGAAGACGGACCATCGTTTAAAGGACCCCATGGACTATGGAGTTTTGGAGATGTAAGATGGGGACATTGTGGACTGAGGACATTACATGTTGGCCATCTCCATGGATTTGTTGTACAACCCTGGATTTATGGAATAAGAATAGTTGCATCGGTGACCTGCCTCGGTGATTATTACACCCCACAACCTCAGATCTCCACAGGGAGGATTTGTTCTCACTTCTCATTATTGTGCTAGCCCAGTTTTTGTTAATCATGAGCTATTAATCTTTTACAGAACCATTTTCCATATTACAGAATTGTATCTTTATAAATGTCACACTGATGGGCCGGATGGCATCCAATGTTTTCTGCTCAGACCCATCTGAGTTCAGTCACATTGCGAGTCCAGATGAGAAAACCCCCCCGATCTGCCCGGCCTGATAGAAGAACATTGCTCCGAGTGCAGGCCAATATGCAGAGGATCGCACTCTGCTGATTATTATGCCAGCATGCGCGAGACTCAGAATGTGAAGAGTCACATATTACACAGAACAGGCAGGAAACAAGGGAAGCAGAACTATCAATATGGGAGAGTGATACACAGCTGTGGCCATATTGGGGCAGTTCATAGATAAGGAGGGGGAGGTTTTAGGGTCTGTGCACACGTTGCGGATTTCCTGCGGATCCGCAAGTGGTTTACAGTACAATGTTGTTCTACGGAGAAAAAAACCCGCTGTGCACATGCTGCGGAAAAATCTGCACGGAACCGCAGGATGTCAATTCTTTGTGCGGATTCCGCAGCGTTTTTACACCCATTCCATTATAGGAATCCACAGCTGTAAAAACGCAGGCCAAATCCACACTAAATCCGCATAAAAAACGCAAGGATTTTGACCTGCGAATTCTGTCAAAAGATGTAGATTCCCCACGAAAAATTCCGCAACGTGTGCACATCCCCTTGTTGTCCTGTGATTTTAGGTCTGATCCAGGGTTGTGGTCTTCAGGAGGTCTGAGGAGCACATTCCTTCATTGATGTAACAAGACATAAATCCACGCGACACATTCATTCCAGCTCTGTCACAGGTCGTCAGAATTTTGTAAGCCATTAGTATCCAAAAAATAAACCGTGAATATTGCCTAACATTACAAAGATATTTTTCCTCTGGAAAATCTACCATCGCCTGTCCCATCAGTGGTGACAGCAGCAGTCTGACCCTCAGCGAGGAGCAGCTTAAGAAAGAAAAAACAATTATGGACAAAAAAATACAAAACATACAGCTGATCCGGCTGTACGGGCTCCACGGAAGTGCGGGTCTGATCTACTGGTGAGGACTTCCCGGCAGGTAGTTCCCCCAATAAACCGCACGGTGTGGACACAGCCCGATACAGATCCAACTGCGGTTACTGGATTTTTCAGAGAAAAATAAGGAAAAAATATTTTTTAATAAAATGGTGGTGCTTCTTAAAATCCATGCGTCTTTATTGCTTATCGGGGGGTGGTGGCTGCGGTGAAGCGGTGTCCCAGGGTCGCTGCTGGAGGAGGCAGGAGTGGGGTGATTCTGCAGATGGCAGGCAGGGATGAGGGGGTGCTCCGATGTGCGGCGCTGGTGCGGGGGTCTCCGGTGGTTGCTGGCCGCTGCTGCTGGTGTCTCCGATGCACAGCGGTGCTGCGTGGGAGTCCAGCGCTGCCCGGAGCTCTGCCAACACTTTGCGACATGCCAGAGCCCCGATACTTCCACGTTTCCCTGTGCGTGGGCAGTGGACTCCGATAATTTGTACGCCGCCGCCGCCACAGTTGCGGCGCATGCACAGACGGTGATCAATATCTTGAGAGAGATTTCAGCGCTGAGATCTCATCTCTCGAGATCTTGGTCCCGAGATCATTTTCTACGCATGCGCCGCCGCCGGCCATATTCCCGGAGTCTACAGCACACGCACAGGGAAACATGGAAGTACTGGGGCTCTGGCATGTCGCAAAATGTTGGCAGAACCCCGGCCAGCGCCGGACACCCACGCAGTACCGCTAGGCACCGGAGACACCCGCAGCAGCAGCCAGCAACCACCAGGCAGCCGGACACCCCCCCTCATCCCAGCCTGCGGCCAACACCCACAGCATCGGTAAGGCATGTACGCTTTGTAAGACGCACCCCCATTTTCCCCCCAAATTTTGGGGGAAAAAAGTGCGTCTTACCAAGACTAATGTCACACCGAGCTTTATCATTCTAGAAATGAAAATTCAACTCGTATCTGTCACACTATTTTATTACAAGTCAAATAGTTAGAACTAAAATATATAAATCTATGCATACATACAAATGAATGATAATGAGTTTTAGAAATCAAAACAATTAATTAACCCCTTTACCCCCAAGGGTGGTTTGCATGTTAATGCCCGGGCCAGTTTTTACAATTATGACCACTGTCCCTTTATGAGGTAATAACTCTGGAATGCTTCCATGGATCCCGGTGATTCTGACATTGTTTTCTCGTGACATATTGTACTTCATGTTAGTGGTAAAATTTCTTTGATATGAAATTTTGAAAATGTTGCAATTTTCCAACTTGGAGTTTTCTTAATAAGTAACATTTCCCACATGTTTACTTTACATCAGCACAATTTTGGAACCAAAAATGTTTTTTTGTTAGGAAGTTATAAGGGTTAAAAGTTGACTAGCGATTTTTCACTTTTACAACACCATTTTATTTTTAGGGACCACATCACATTTGATGTCACTTTGAGGGGTCTATATGATAGAATGGTGTCACTTTTGGGTATTTTCTAAAAACTGCACCCATCAAGGTGCTCAAAACCACATTCAAGAAGATCATTAACCCTTCAGGTGCTTCACAGGAATTTTTTGAATGTTTAAAAAAAAAAAAAAAACATTTAACTTTTTCACAAAAAAAATTACTTTAGGTCCAATTTTTTTATTTTCCCAAGGGTAACAGGAGAAATTGGACTGCAAAAGTTATTGGGCAATTTGTCCTGAGTACGCTGATACCTGATATGTGGGGGGAATTACAGTTTTGGTGCATGGCAGAACTCGGAAGGCAAGGAGCGCCGTTTGACTTTCTCAACGCAAAATTGGATGGAATTGAGATGGGGCGCCATGTCACATTTGGAGAGTCCCTGATGTGCCTAAACAGTGCAAACTCTCCACAAGTGACCCCATTTTGGAAACTAGACCCCCCAAGGAACTTATCTAGATGTGTGGTGAGAACTTTGAACCCCCATGGGCTTCACATAAGTTTATAATGTACAGCTATAAAATTAAAAAATCATATTTTTTCCAAAAAAAAAATTATTTTCACCCCCAATTTTTATTTTCCCAAAGGAAACAGGACACCAGAAGTTATTGTGCAATTTGCCCTGAGTATGCTGATACCCCATATGTGGGGGTAAACCACTATTTGGGCGCATGGCAGAGCTCAGAAGGGAAGCAGCTCCATTTGACTTTTTGGCTGGAATGGAGATCGGACCCCATGTTGCATTTGGAGAGCCTCTTTTGTGCCTAAACAGTGGAAACCCCCCACAAATGACACTATTTTGGAAACTAGACCCCCCAAGGAACTTATTTAGATGTCTGGTGAGCCCTTTGAAGCCCCAAGTGCTTCACAGAAGTTTATAACGCCCGGGTGTGAAAATAAAAAAATTATATTTTTTCCACAAACATGATCTTTTAGTCCCCAATATTTTAATTTTTCCAAGGGTAACAGGAGAAATTGGACCCCAAAAGTTGTTGTCCAATTTGTCCCGAGTAGACTGGTACCCCATATGTAGGGGTAAACCACTGTTTGGGCGCATGGCAGAGCTCGGAAGGGAAGGAGCACCATTTGAATTTTTCAGCGAAGAATTGGCTGGAATTGAGATCAGACGCCATGTTGCATTTGGAGAGCCCCTGATGTGCCCAAACAGTGGAAACCCCCAATTCTAACTCCAACCCTAACCCAACACACCCCTAACCCTAATCTCAGCCCTAACCAGAAAATGGAAATTATTTCTTTTTATTTTATTATTTTTCCCTAACTAAGGGGGTGATAACGGGGGGTTTGATTTACTATTTATGGCGGTTTTTATGTTTGGCGGCTGTCGCACGCTAAAAGACGCTTTTTATTGTAAAAATAGTTTTTGCATCACCACATTTTGAGAGCTATAATTTTCCATATTTTGACCCACCGAGTCATATGAGGTCTTATTTTTTGCGGGACGAGTTGACGGTTTTATTGGTACCATTTTCTGGCACATGACATCTTTTGATCGCTTTTTATTCTGATTTTTGGGACCCAGAATGAATAAAAACCAGCATTTCATGAATTTCTTTTGGGGGTGCGTTTACACCGTTCCGCGTGTGGTAAAATTGATAAAGTGTTTTTTTCTTCGGGTCAGTACGGTTACAGCGATACCTCATTTATGTCTTTTTTTATGTTTTGGCGCTTTTATGTAATAAAACCAATTTTATATAAAAAATAATTGTTTTTGCATCGCTTTATTCTGAGAGCTATAATTTTATTATTTTTTCGCTGATGATGCTGTATGGCGGCTCGTTTTTTGCGGGACAAGATGGCGTTTTCAGCGGTACCATGTTTATTCATATCCGTTTTTTTATCGCGCGTTATTGAACTGTTTGTTCAGCAGTATGATGATAAAGCATTTTTTTTTTAAAGGGGTTTACCAAGGGGATTAACTAGTGGGACAGTTTTATAGGGCGGGTCGTTACGGATGCAGCGATACTAAATGTGTGTATTTTTATTGCTTTCTTTTTTCCAAAAAATGAATTAGGGATTTTTTTTTTATTTAGCGATTTTTTTATAAATTAATTTTATTATTTTTTTTTTTTACTTTATTACATTGTCCCAGGGGGGGGACATCACTGTCATGTGTCTCATCGCTGATCTGACAGGTTGCACAGCACTGCTGCAGGCTTCCTCCGTGCCTGCACTCCACAGGCACGGAGGAAGCCGCTTCCCTGCAGGCCCCCGCGGCCATATCGGATCTGGAGGCCTGCAGGGAGGAGGACCCTCGGAGCGACGCAGCACATCGCATCGCTCCGGGGGTCTCCGGGAAGCACGGATGGAACCCTCTCCCTGCATGCTTCTCTCCTATGTCCCAGTACACTGCGATCATGTTTAATCGCAGTGTGCCAGGGGTTAATGTGCCAGGGGCGGTCCGTGACTGACCACCCCTGACACATAGTGCAGAGTGTCAGCTGTGATAATCAGCTGACACCCGGCTGCCATAAGCGGCGCTCCCCCCGTGAGTGCTGCTGATCGCGTTAGATGTACTATTCCATCCTTGGGACTTAAGTCCCAGGTCAGATGGACGGAATAGTACATCTAATGTAGGAAAGTGGTTAAGGCACATTAGAGATTAATGAGAAAAAAAAAAAACATTTTGTACCAAAGTCCCCTGTTCTTTAGCTGCAAAAAATGTATTGAGGTACTTAACACAAAATTCCTCTCTCGTTGAATCCACTATAGGACACGAGCATGGGTAAAGGGAAGAGGACCTGTTGTGAATTCTCTCTATGGCTTCCCTCTGGTGATTACTGAAGATAGTGGAGCTAGTCAGATTGACAGAGGGGTTGCGAGTTCTCTTTCTGGACTCCCTCTGGTGGTTACTGGAGGTAGTGGAGCTGATCTGATTGACAGAGGCTTGTCACCTGATAATGAGGAAGACGACTGGAGATCTGGGGTTTCTGATTGGGATTTAAGACAGCTGACTCCCTCTATCCCTGCTGGTGATTTTCTTCCTGTGCCTCCTGAGGTCTGATGTCTCCTGCTCTTTCCCTGCATGTTCAGCCAAGTGGTATATTTGCTATTCTGTTTACATTTGATCTGGTTTTGTCTATCTCAGTTTTGTGTGGGTCAGCCAGCTCCGGCTGGGCCGTGCTAAATCACCACCCATATGTTGCTGCATGTGCCAGTTTGTTTTGTCCCCTTTTATATTGGTCTCTTTTTGCTTTGCTTTCAGAATATACCAGAGTGCTGATATAGTGGGGGCGAAGTTGTGCGACTTCAGTGTTTTTGTGCATCAGACGTGTTGAACTTTTTGCAGGGTTTTTTTGCGTAATTTCAGACAGTGTCTTTCCTTTCCTGTCTAGTCAGTGTGGGCTGTTGTGAGCTCATTTTCGGGTTTGCCTCTGGCTTCTGGTGAGGGTTATGCAGCTGGCTGTGCTGACAGAGGAGTAGTGAGTTCTCTATCTGGACTCCCTCTGTTGGTAAAGGGAGGTAATGAAGCTGATCTAAATGGCAGAGACCGGCCACCTGAGGAAGAGGACTGTGATTGGATGTCAGGAGTTTCTGATTGGATTTAAGGCAGCCGACTCCCTAGTTTCTTGCTGGTGATTTCTCCTGACTGTGGCTTTTGGTTTCCAGTTTGGTTCCTGCCTTCTTAAAGCTAAGTTTTCTCTGCTATTGTTCATATGAGTTTTTGTCTGGTTTGCTTGGTTTTTGTGTTCAGCCAGCCCTGGCTGGGATTGGGCTGAATCCCCATTTTGTCTCTGATCAGTTGATCTCTTTTGCTCTGTCTTCAGAATATACCTGACTGCTGATATAGGGAATTGAAGTCTAGCGACTTCAGGGCCTTTTTTTTTTAATCAGACGTGTTCGACATTTTTTGGCAGGGTTTTTTGCGTGATTGCAGACAGCAGCTTTTCTTTCCTGGCCTTTCTAGTTAGTGAGGGCCCCATCGTTTGCTCAGCCTTTCTATCTGTGTTTGTGTTTTCATCTTGTTTCACCTTCAATACATGTTGGGGGCTGTCTATTGCTTTGGGGTCTGCTCTGGGGCAGTTTAGATTTTCCCTTTCTTTAGGCTTATTTAGTTCTCCGGCCGTGACGAGGCGTCTAGGACTATCGTAGGCACGCTCCACGGCTACTGCTAGTTGTGTGGATAGGATCAGGGGTCTGCAATCCGCTAGTTACCAACCTCTTCGGTTTTCTGGGCTTAGCTTGCTTTTTGTTTTTTCCTCCTCGGTGACTCATTCATAACAGTGGGCCCCATCATTTGCAGTCTATTTTTCTGCCTGCGTTTGTGTTTTCATCTTGTCTCATCAACAATATATGTTTGGGGGCTAGCTATTCCTTTGGGGTCTGCTCCAGGGCAGTTTAGATTTCCCCTTTCTTGCTTTAGGCTTAGTTAGCTCTCCGGCTGTGCCGAGGCATCTAGGATCATCGTACGTACGCTCCACGGCTACTGCTAGTTGTGTGGATAGGATCAGGGGTCTGCAATCCGCTTAGTTACCAACCTCTCTGGTTTTCTGTGGCTTAGCCTGGGCCTGCTATCCTCCTCGGTGACCCATTCATAACAGAATCACCAGCCTAACTGTAGAATCTAGGGTACTCTAAAGAAGGAAAGAATTGAAAAAAATATATGGAAAAAAAATTCTGACATTTTTTTTTTTTTCTGGGGCCGTAGGAGGATATTTTTTGTCTAAATGGAGACTAAACAATTGTCCTATCGTGTGGAGCAGCTCGCTGCTGAAGTGCGGGGAATTTCTGCCTATCTCGCTCAATCTTCTGCTGTTGAACCAAAAATCCCTACTCCTGATGTGTTTTCTGGGGATCGGTCTAAATTTCTGAATTTTAAGAATAATTGTAAATTATTTCTTGCCTTGAAGCCTAACTCCTCGGGGAGCTCGGTGCAGCAGGTTAAAATTGTCATTGCCATGCTGCGCGGCGATGCCTAGGATTGGGCTTTTTCTCTGACACCTGGAGATCCTATTCTGGCTAATGTGGATACGTTTTTTCAAGCCTTGGAATTGTTGTATGATGAACCTAATGCTGTTGATCAAGCTGAGAAAACCTTATTGGCATTGAACCAGGGTCAGGATTCTGCAGAGTTATATTGTCAAAAATTCCAAAAGTGGGCGGTCCTTACTAAATGGAATGACGATGCCCAAGCAGCTCTCTTTCAGAAGGGTTGGGCAAAAACCGTAAAATATGTTATGGTGGGATTTCCTGTCCCCTCTGGTCTTGACTCCATGTCATTGGCCATTCAAATTGATCGGCGTTTACGTGAACGTAAAACTACACGAGAGGCGTTGCCGCCTTTCGAACAAACTTCTGAACCCATGCAATGTGATAGGGTTTTGTCTAGGGCGCAACGTCTGGAGTTTAGAAGGCGTAATAAGTTGTGTTTTTTCTGCGGGGACGCCTCTCGTACTATTGCTGTCTGCCCTAAACGAGAAAAGCGTTTTGCTCACACATTTGCGGTGGGCAGTGTACAACCTAAGTTCCTTTTGGCGATTACCCTGATCTGCTCCTTGTCTACATTTTCCGCTAAGGCTTTTGTAGATTCAAGAGCAGCTTTGAATCTGCTGGATTTAGACTTTGCTAAACGTTGTGGTTTTCCCATGATACCCCTGTGGACTCCTATCCCTTTGAGGGGTATTGATGCTACTCCTTTGGCGGAGAATAAACCCCAGTTTTGGACCCAGGTGATAATGCGGGTCGTCCCAGACCACCAAGAAAATTGTAAATTTTTGGTGTTGCACAATTTGCTTGATACTATTGTTCTGGGTTTCCCTTGGTTGCAAACTCATAATCCTGTTTTAGATTGGAAGTCTGTGTCTGTGGTGAGTTGGGGTTGTCAGTGTGTTCTTAGTGACACTCCTGTTTAGTGACACTCCTGTTTTCTCCACCTCTCCCCAGTCTCATGATATTCCTATTTGGCTTATTTTTCTGATGTATTCAGTGAGAGTAAGTCTGCATGTTTGCCTCATCACAGGAGTTATGCCCGGGTGTAAATTTCCCAAGGGTCGGCTTTTCAACTTATCGGTACCCGAACATGATGCTATGCGATCTTATATCAAGGAGTCGTTGGAGAAGGGTCATATTAGACCATCCTCTTCACCCTTAGGTGCTGGATTTTTTTTGTGGCCAAGAAAGATGGTTCATTAAGGCCATGTATGGACTATCGTTCCCTTAACAAAATCACTGTTAAATATCAGTACCCGTTACCCCTGATTTCTGATTTATTTTCCAGAGTTAAAGTGCCTGTTGGTTTGCCAAGCTTGACCTCAGGGGGCGTATAATCTTATTCGCATAAAGCACGGGGATGAATGGAAGACAGCATTTAATACTCCGGAGGGACATTTTGAGTACCTGGTGATGCCTTTTGGGCTAATGCCCCTTCTGTCTTCCAGTCTTTTATGAACGATATTTTCCGGGACCTTGTGGATAAGTTTTTGATCATTTGTCTGGATGATATTTTGATCTTTTCCAGTGATTGGGATTCTCATGTGGAACATGTCCGGATGGTGTTCCGGTTTTGAGGGAAAATTCTCTGTATGTTAAGGGATCGAAGTGCCTCTTTGGTGTACAGAGGATTTCATTTTTAGGATTCATTTTGTACCCGTCAGCTATTGAAATGGACCCGGCCAAGATACAAGCCATTTATGATTGGGTTCAGCCCACTTCTTTGAAGGCTCTCCAGAATTTTTTGGGTTTTGCTAATTTCTACAGTAAATTTATAAGTAATTTTTCTGGTATTGTTAAACCACTGACTGATTTGACCAAAAAGGGCGCTGATGTGGTGAACTGGTCTCCAGAGGCAGTTTTGGCATTTCAGGAGCTTAAGCGGAGATTCACTTCGGCTCCGGTTCTACGGCAACCTGATGCCTCACTCCCATTTCAGGTGGAGGTAGATGCTTCTGAGATTGGTGCAGGAGCCATTTTGTCCCAAAGAGATCCGGTGACTTCTAAGAGGAATCCCTGTGCCTTCTTTTCTCAAAAATTCTCCCCCATCTGAACGTAACTATGACGTGGGGAATCAGGAATTGTTGGCCATGAAATGGGCATTTCAAGAGTGGAGACATTGGCTGGAGGGAGCGAGACATCAAGTTATGGTCCTCACTGACCACAAGAATTTGATTTATCTTGAATCAGCCAAACGCTTGAATCCTAGACAGGCTAGGTGGGCCTTGTTTTTCACGCGTTTAAATTTTGTGGTCTCTTTCCTTCCAGGCACTATGAATGTTAAGGCGGACGACCTTTCTAGGAGTTTCTTTGCAGATTCTTTTGATGTGACCAAGCCTACTACCATTCTAAATGAGGGTGTAGTTCTTTCCGCCATCTCACCCGATTTGAGACGTGCCCTGGAGGAATTTCAGGAGGACAAACCTAAACGTTGCCCTATGGGGAAATTGTATGTCCCTGACCAGTGGAGGAAAAGAGTAATGTCTGAAATTCATTGCTCCGCATTGGCTAGTCATTCAGGTATTTTTGGTACCAGAGATTTGGTGAGTCGGTCTTTTTGGTGACTTGCCTTATCTCGTGATGTCAGGAATTTTTGTGCAGTCCTGTGGGACTTGTTCTCGGTCCAAGCCCTGTTCTCGTTCTAGTGGGTTGTTGATGCCCCTGCCGGTGCCCAGGAGGCCATGGACTCATATCTCAATGGATTTTATTTCTAATCTTCCTGTCTCTCAGAGAATGACTGTTATCTGTGATAGATTTTCTAAGATGGTCCATCTTGTACTACTCCCAAAGTTGCCATCTTCTTCTGAGTTGGTGCCCTTGTTTTTACAACAGGTGGGTTCGGTTGCACGGGATTTCTGAGAACATTGTGTCGGACAGAGGAGTCCAGTTTGTTTCCAGATTTTGGAGAGCTTTTTGTTCCAAACTGGGAATTCAGTTATCTTTCTCCTCTGCATTTCATCCTCAGACCAATGGGCAAACTGATAGGATCCCAAAGTCTGGTTTGTTCTATTTGAGATGTTTCCTATCTGCTGATCAGGATGACTGGGTCTCATTTTTGCCCTTGGCCGAATTTGCGCTAAACAATAGGGCTAGTTCTGCCACTTTGATGTCGCCTTTTTCTGTAACTTTGGGTTTCATCCTCAATTTTCTTCAGGGCAGGTGGAATCTTCGGCCAAGTGTGGATTCTGTGGTAGAGAGAATTCAGCAGATTTTGGACCAAGTGGTGGATAAGTTGTCCCACTCAAGAAAAAGGCCAACGGTTTTCCAACCGGCATAGGACCATTGGTCGCAGGTTTAAAGTGGGTGATATGGTTTGGTTGTCTTCAAAGAATATTCCTATGAAGGTTGCATCTCCAAAATTCAAGTCAAGATTTATTGGACCTTATGAGATTTTGGAAATCCTTAATCCCGTTTGGCTCTTCCAGTTACGTTTAAGATTCATAACGTGTTCCATAAATCCTTGTTGAAGAGGTTTGTAGAGCCAGTAGTTTCAATGGTGGCACCTCCTGACCCTGTGTTGGTTAAAGGTAATTTGGAGTATGAGGTAGAGAAAATATTGGATTCTCGTTTGTTAGACGGAGACTCCAGTACCTGGTCAAATGGAAGGGTTATGGCCAGGAGGATAATTCTTGGGTCTCTGCTTCTGACATTCATGCCGAAGACAGCTGACTCCCTCTATCCCTGCTGGTGATTTTCTTCCTGTGCCTCCTGAGGTCTGATGGCTCCTGCTCTTTCCCTGCATGTTCAGCTAAGTGTTTCATTTGCTATTCTGTTTGCATTTGATCTGGTTTTGTTTATCTCTGCTTTATGCGGGTCAGCTAGCTCTGCCTGGGGCTGTATCACCGCCCATATGTTACTACATGTGCCAATTTGTTTTGTCCCCTTTTATATTGGTCTCTTTTTGCTTTGCTTCCAGAATATACCAGAGTGCTGATATAGTGGGGGGCGAAGTTGTGCGACTTCTGTGTTTTTGTGCATCAGACGTGTTGGATTTTTGCAGGGTTTTTTGCGTGATTGCAGACAGTGTCTTTCCTTTCCTGTCCTGTCTAGTCAGTGTGGGCCCCATCGTTTGCTCAGTCTATTTTTCTGCCTGCATTTGTGTTTTCATCTTGTCTCACCGACAGTATATGTTTTGGGGCTAGCTTTCCTTTGAGGTCTGCTCCGGGGCAGTTTAGATTTCCCCTTTCTTGCTTTAGGCTTAGTTAGCTCTCCGGCTGTGCCGAGGCGTCTAGGATCATCGTAGGTACGCTCCACGGCTACTGCTAGTTATGTGGACAGGATCAGGGGTTTGCATCCGCTTAGTTACCAACCTCTCTGGTTTTCTGTGGCTTAGCCTGGGCCTGCTATCCTCCTCGGTGACCAAATTTTATCAGGGACCTAGGTGGGCCCTGTGCCATATATAACAAGTCCTAGGATGACCCAAAAAAAACCCATAAAACAAAGCCCCGAAAAAATAGAGAGAAGCATGACAGTACAGAGAGTATGTACAGCAGATAAGGTAAAGGTGAGAAATAAATATTGGACAAAGGAAATGAAAAGGTGGTAGACCCCCACAGGACCAACCCTAACAAGCCACGAGAAGTGGAAAGAGGGGACGGGAACTTCGGAGATCTTAGACTCATCTATCTGACATCGGAGGGGTGCTGGGTCACACCAATTTTGGCAGAACACGGATGGTGGAGGCACCAGCACTCCACTTGGTGGAGAGATGGCAAATGATGAATTGCCATCCAAAGAGGTCACTACTGTGGAGGGCACGGTGAAAAAAGACAGAGGAAACCCACAACACCTAGAAGAAAACAAAGAAATTTATATAAGAAAAATCCTGCCTAAATTGTACAAAAAGCCACAGCCGCCCCTCCCAATATTCACACCGTGATCTAATGCCCATCAGCAACAATGTACAAACTGAACATGAGGTTATTACTTTACATTCTGATAAGCCTGTATGAAGCCCACTACCACATCACAGTTACCGAAACAGGGGGTCCTAGCTTTAAAGGGAATCTGTGATCCCATTTTAGGCCTATAAGCTGCGGCCACCGCCATCAGGGGCTTATCTACAACATTCTGTAATGCCGGGGGCGCTGCCACTGTAACCAAGGTCGCACCTTTAAAAGATTCTGTAATGCTGTAGATGAGCCCCGGATGTAACCTGAAAGAGAAGAAAAAAAAGAGTCAGATTATACTCACCCCGGGATCCGATCCGATGGGTGTTGCGGTTCGGTCCGGGTCCTCCCATCTTCATGTGATGCCGTCCTCCTTCTTACTTCTGCAGCAGCGCAGGCCCTCTCTGACCTTTCACAGCGCCTGCGCACTGCAGTAATTTACTCTGCCCTCAACAGGGCAGAGCAGTACGCCTGCGCAGGAGCCGCAGCAGAAGCAAGAAGGGGAACGTCATCACATGAAGATGGGAGGACCCGGACTGGACAGCGACACTAACCGCCCCCGGTGAGTATAATATAACTTGTTTTTCTTATCTTTCAGGTTACATCCGAGCTTATCTACAGCATTACAGAATCTTTTAAAGGTGCGACCTTGGTTACAGTGGCAGCGCCCCCGGCAGGGAGAGCGGCAGCACACTTCCTTCCCTAGGCAGACTCCTAGCACGCAGTCCCATGCAAGCAATATTACCCCCTTCTCCCCAGGTAGACCCCCCTCCAGCATGTGCATGCAGCCCCATGCAAACAACATCACCCCCTTCTCCCCAGGCAGACCCCCCCCCTCCAGCATCCAGCCCCATGCAAGCAATATTACCCCCTTCTCCCCAGGTAGACCCCCTCCAGCATGCGCATGCAGCCCCATGCAAGCAACATCCCCCTTCTCCCCAGGCAGCCCCCCCTTCAGCATCCAGCCTCATGCAAGCATCACCCCCTTCTCCACAGGAAGACACCCCCCTCCAGCATCCAGCCCCATGCAACCAACATCACCACTTTCTACCCAGGCAGACCCCCCCTCCAGCATGCACATACAGCCCCATGCAACCAACATCAACCCCTTCTCCCCAGGCAGACCCACCTCCAGAATGCAGCCCCATGCAAGCAACATCACCCCCTTCTCCCCAGGCAGACCCACCTCCAGAATGCAGCCCCATGCAAACAACATCACCCCCTTCTCCCCAGGCAGAACCCTCCTCCAGAAACATCACCCCCTTCTCACCAGGCAGACCCCCCTCCAGCATGCACACGCAGCCCCATGCAAGCAACATCACCCCCTTCTCCCCAGGCAGACCCCCCTCCAGCATGCACACGCAGCCCCATGCAAGCAACATCACCTCCTTCTCCCCAGGCAGACCCCCCTCCAGCATGCACACGCAGCCCCATGCAAACATCACCTCCTTCTCCCCAAGCAGCCCCCCTCCAGCATGCACGCGCAGCCCCATGCAAGCATCACCCCTTTCCCAAGCAGCCCCCCTCCAGCATGCACACGCAGCCCCATGCAAGCAACATCACCCCCTTCTCCCCAAGCAGCCCCCCCTCCAGCATGCACACGCAGCCCCATGCAAGCAACATCACCCCCTTCTCCCCAGGCAGCCCCCCCTCCAGCATGCACACGCAGCCCCATGCAAGCAACATCACCTCCTTCTCCCCAAGCAGCCCCCCCTCCAGCATGCACACGCAGCCCCATGCAAGAAACATCACCCCCTTCTCCCCAGGCAGAACCCCTCCAGCATGCATACGCAGCCCCATGCAACCAACATCACCTCCTTCTCCCCAAGCAGCCCCCCTCCAGCATGCACACGCAGCCCCACGCAAGAATCACCCCCTTCTCCCCAGGCAGACCCCCCCTCCAGCATGCACATGCAGCCCCATGCAAACATCACCTCCTTCTCCCCAAGCAGCCCCCCTCCAGCATGCACACGCAGCCCCATGCAAGCAACATTACCCCCTTCTCCCCAAGCAGACCCCCCTCCAGCATGCACACGCAGCCCCATGCAAACAACATCACCCCCCTCTCCCCAGGCAGACCCCCCTCCAGCATGCACACGCAGCCCCATGCAAGCACCACCCCCTTCTCCCCAGGCAGACCCTCCTCCAGCATGCACACGCAGCCCCATGCAAGCAACATCACCCCCATCTCCCCAAGCAGCCCCCCCTCCAGCATGCACATGCAGCCCCATGCAAGCAACATCACCCCCTTCTCCCCAGGCAGCCCCCCCTCCAGCATGCACACGCAGCCCCATGCAAGCAACATCACCCCCTTCTCCCCAGGCAGACCCCCCTCCAGCATGCACACGCAGCCCCATGCAAACAACATCACCCCCTTCTCCCCAGGCAGCCCCCCCTCCAGCATGCACACGCAGCCCCATGCAAGCAACATCACCCCCTTCTCCCCAGGCAGACCCCCCTCCAGCATGCAGCCCCATGCAAGCAACATCACCTCCTCCTAGCTCGTGCATGAACATCCACTTACCTGCCATGACACCGGCAGCTTCCTGTCTGCTCTGCTCTATGGAGGAGGAGGCCCCGCCCCTTCTGGTCACATGGGCATGACGTCAGCACAGCTCCAAGCCGACTTGGATTTAGCCTCTACCTTTTTTTTTTTTAACAGCTGTAACCGGAAGTAGAAGCGGCTCACTTCCGGTATCACATCGCTCTTGTGTGGAGCGACAGGAGAGCAGTGTGGAGAGCGCGCAGCAGAGGAGAGAGCTGTCAGCGGGGAAGAGCACGGAGGAGGGAGCGGCGACACCCCGCAGAGGACAGAAGGGAGACGGTGTGTGGAGGGGGGAGAGGCGGCTGAACGTGGGGGGGCAGAACCACAGCTGGAGTGTGGTGGACGGGGGCAGAGCCACAGCTGGAGTGTGGTGGACGGGGGCAGAGCCGGAGCTGGTGCGTGGCGGACGGGGGCAGAGCCGGAGCTGGTGCGTGGCGGACGGGGGCAGAGCCGGAGCTGGTGCGTGGCGGACGGGGGCGGAGCCGGAGCTGGTGCGTGGCGGACGGGGGCGGAGCCGGAGCTGGTGCGTGGCGGACGGGGGCGGAGCCGGAGCTGGTGCGTGGCGGACGGGGGCGGAGCCGGCGCGTGGCGGACGGGGGCGGAGCCGGCGCGTGGCGGACGGGGGCGGAGCCGGCGCGTGGCGGACGGGGGCGGAGCCGGAGCTGGTGCGTGGCGGACGGGGGCAGAGCTGGAGTGTGGTGGACGGCAGGGCTGTGGAGTCGGTAAGCCAAACCTGCGACTCCAACTCCGACTCCTCAATTTCCCTTACACCGACTCCACGACTCCGACTCCCACATATATTGCTTATATTTAAGTGAAAAATGTATTGTAGTACAATGTGAACATCAGACATTTAATCATTTCTGTGATCCAATAATCAAGATATTTAGATAGAACAGAATATCTATTTATTGGAATACAACTTTAGAACACAAAAAACTGTAATAAATTGTAAATATGTAATACACTGTACAATATCGATTACATACAGTACAGACCAAAGTTTGGACACACCTTCTCATTCAAAGAGTTTTCTTTATTTTCATGACTATGAAAATTGTAGATTCACTCTGAAGGCATCAAAACTATGAATTTACACATGTGGAATTATATAATTAAGAAAAAAGTGTGAAACAACTGAAAATATGTCTTATATTCTAGGTTCTTCAAAGTAGCCACCTTTTGCTTTGATTTCTACTTTGCACACTCTTGGCATTCTCTTGATGAGCTTCAAGAGGTAGTCACCGGAAATGGTTTTCACTTCACAGGTGTGCCCTGTCAGGTTTAATAAGTGGGATTTCTTGCCTTATAGTCCTACTGAATAGACTGTTAGAATTTGTATTATGGCAAGAAAAAAGCAGCTGAGTAAAGAAAAACGAGTGGCCATCATTACTTTAAGAAATGAAGGTCAGTCAGTCCAAAAAATTGGGAAAACTTTGAAAGTGTCCCCAAGTGCACTGGCAAAAACCATCAAGCGCTACAAAGAAACTGGCTCACATGAGGTCCGCCCCAGGAAAGGAAGACCAAGAGTCATTTGGTCTGTACTGTGTGTGTATATATATATATATATATATATATATATATATATATATATATATATATATATATACATACACACACTATGACTTATCTCGGCTAAGATAAAGCCTAGATCCTCAGGCTACATTCACACTATGGGCGTAGCCAGGATCAAACCTGGGGGGCAGAACCTCATACTGTTCTGCAGAATTTCATACTGCACACCTCAGCTGCTGCAGAACCTCATACTGCACACCCCTACACTTGAAAATAAAGCCTGCACCTTAAGAAGATGTGTTGATGAATGCAGTCTATTTATTCCAACTGTCAATTGATGTTGATGTGTTACTGAAGACGAGCACTGCCTGTCCTGGGCGTCCTTTTGGGCAGTTATGAGGTGGACCTGACTGGTGCTAAAAAAAAAGGAGTGTTAGTCTGTGTGCTACCCGGCTTTCATTCTTTTTGGTACAGATATGATATGGATAGACAGATATGGATAAATGGATAGAGCAGATTTCTAATCTGCTTTTGCTATTGAAAACATTATCTATGAGCTCAAAAACCTTTCAGGTGATGCGGTTTATTAAAAAGCTGATCTGCTTTGGCAACTGAAAAACGTATCCTCAAAAAACACAGGGAAAACGTTGTGTGTGAATGTAGCCTTAGATCAGGAATAGAACAGCCATTTATAGGACATTTCATAACTTTCCAAAAATTCCTATGAAAAAATATTCAGCACATTCTGCATTCAACTACTGTACCCAATTTATTATATATTTTAGGAGTCGGAGTCAGTCTATTTTATACCGACTCCACCAAAATGAGCACTGACTCCGACTCCACGACTCCGACTCCACAGCCCTGGTGGACGGGGGCGGAGCTGGTGCATGGCGGACGGGGGCAGAGCCGGAGCTGGTGCGTTGCGGACGGGGGCGGAGCAATATAGGAGCAATGTCTAGTAGAAGACTGTGAAAAATGAGGATGAATGAACTCATGGAGATCAACATCCAACACTGCGGAGACACCATCACATGTTTCTCAACGCAGTGATTCTAGAGCAATGCCCCCATCCCTTATGGGAAATATGTAAAAACATGCAAAACACAAGCCGTGGAGACACCATCACATGTTTCTCAACGCAAGCAATGACTAGCCAGGTCTTTCCTCGGGAAGGAACAACCACGGGAAGGGCAGTTTCCAATGAAGGAAACCACCTATGCCTCTAGACATTGCTCCTACTGGCCATTTTCCTACTCCACACTGATGAGGGGCAATACCCCGAAACAGCTGTCTGTGGATGGATACCATGTTTTGGCATAGGTCGTTTCCTACTCCTTGAGTAGGCTTGCACTGGTTGTTCGAGGCTCTTGCAGGGCAACCAGCATGATGGATTCTTCTTGGGTCAGAGGTGGAGAAAATGTCATGTCAATTTGTCTCATCAGGTGGGGTGGGCTGGTCTCCACCATAAACTGAAACAGGATGGGGTGTCCTGGCTGTGTCCACACGCTCAGGGGCTTGTAAAGCCCCCATCACATATAGCGATCTCGCTAGCGAGATCGCTGCTGAGTCACAAGTTTTGTGACGCAACAGCCATCTCACCAGCGAGATCGTTGTGTGTGACAGCTATCAGTGACTGGCCCCCTGCCAGTAATCGCTGATCGTTGTTGAAACATCTGGACATTTTTGGGGTCGCTGGTCTCCCGCTGGCCAGCACGCATCGCTGCGTGTGACAGGCGGGAGACCAGCGAACTGGAGCTGGTAACCAAGGTACACATCAGGTTTCTAAGGGGCGCGCACCCTTTAGAAACCCGATGTGTACCTTGGTTACCAGCTCCCTGCATCAGCACGCTGGTAACTAAGATATAATGCGGGTAAACTAAGCGACGTGCGTCGCTTGTTACCCGCGTGTCGCTGATACTGATCGCTGGTGAAGCTGCCTGTTTGACAGCTCACCAGCGATCATGTAGCGACACACCAGCGATCCTGACAAGGTGATATTGTTGTCGGGATCGCTGGTGAGTCGCTATGTGTGACGGGGCCCTAAGCTGGGAATGTCTGACTTGACCTTCAATCCCCACACAAGACATAGTGTTCTGATAGGCAGGTGGGGTCGGGGAGTTCCACATGCCTCATCACACTTCTGACTGCACCAGTGTCCACAAGGAAAGATATGACAACCCCTGGAGATTTGAGGTATTGGGTCCGCTGATGGAGTTTTACATGTCAGGAGCGTGATGTCTTGCGGACCTGGCTTGCCTCTGTCCTATAGACAGGGTTCTTCACTGTTTCCTGTGTTTCTTGCTTGGCCTATTCCCCTGCGTGATGTCCTGGGCTGCCGGGGTGCTGTGCACTGGTTCTGGAAATGACCAAGGTTGCCACAGTTGTAACACCTGATGGGTCTCCCGTCCCTGCAGGGTGGGTGCTCTTCCACATCGGTGGCCACCATAGGAGGGGCTGTCTTGCGCACTCCTGGGTGGGACTGAATTCTTCTGGCTACTACGAGCAGGGCATCTACGGCTATTGACCTGTACTCAGGCCTGATCACTATCAGCAGCTTCTTGATTGGTTCTCTTAGTCCTTGCCTAAAGGCCTCTGCCAACATTTGTCTGTGTATCTGATCATGAATAGTGAAGCCTAAGTCTTGGAATACTTGCCTCACTCTGCCATGAAACTTGTCTACAGACTCTGTCTCGGCCTGGCTCATGTTATGCAGGCTGAGTGCTTGTCTGGCTTTGGCCCACTCTCTGAGCTGCTCAATTAGCTTTGATCCTGACTCCCAGGAGTGCACATCTAATTCTGATGGAAGCTTGAAGTGTTCCTTCATGATTGGCCAGAGTGTTTCACCTGCATTTAATTCCATTATGGACCAGAGATCAATCCAGATTGCAGATATGTTTGCTGGCTCTGCTGCATTCTTCAGTAAAATGGCATGGGGTCCATATCTAGGTCTGGCAGATTTTTCAGAATACTGAACACCTGACTAGGGGTGAAGGGCACATAATGTAAGAGTTCTGGCTCTATCTGCCCCTGCCTTCTTGGTGTCTGTGGGTTTCTTCACCTAGTACTGGGCAGCATGTATGATGTCCCCTCTTCATATTCATCAGAGGAGAAACTGTGACATTGTGTGGGTGCTCCCCCCCTTCTGAGGTTGCAGATCTGCCTGGCACTTAGGATCCTCATTGTAAGACCCAGCAGCAGCAGATGCTGATGACTCACACCTCCTTTCTGCTAGCTGTTGTATTGGGGGGGCACCTGTGGTGTTATGTGTAGGGAGTGTTTCACTTTCTTCTCCTGGTATCATAGCTGGCTCTTTAGAGAGGGTGCCCTGTGGAGATAAGGACACCTCATTTTCTGGATTTGGCACTGGCCTAGCTGGTGACAATGAACTGAGAGGTGGGAGAGAGGGTGAGGAGCAGGGAGGGGTAAAGTAGAGAGTGGAAAGGTGGGGAGATGATAGAAGAGGAGGGGAGAGAGAAGACGAGGGGGATGAGGGAGGAGGAAAGACAGAGGGAAAAGATGAGGGAGGAGGAAATATAGGAGGAAAAATAGATGAGGGAGGAGTGGAGATGGAGGGAGGAGAGAGATGGGAGGAGAGGGAAGGAGGAGCGCACTCCTTCCCCTTTTCTGCAGTCAGAGAAGGCATGCTTGGACTTGTGCCTTCTCCCAGGGGGGGGGGAGCGGGGTGCCTCACAGACGGCACAGCTTAGAATTCCGCTGAAAACACTTTTCTCTCTTGTACACGTAAAAATAATCCTTTCCTGTTCACCTAACTCTCAGTACTTCTATGCTGTAAATCCGCTGCCACTTTATAAAACGCGGACTTCAATTCAGCTCAACTAACTAACTTCCCTTTTTTCTTCTCAATACATTATGCCATGCTGCAGCTTAAAAGCTGCCCCTGTAAATCTACATAACTTTCTGAATAACACTTACTATGTCTATTCCAAAAACTTCAAAAAAAGTGATTAAAACTTCAAAAACTTCACAACCCTTTTTAAACTTGCTTAAAAAGGAAAGAAAAAAGAAAAAAAAACAAAATATTTATAAAAACTTCAAAAGAAAATGGAAAACTAATAAAAACTCAGAAAGTGGAGAAAAAAAGAAAACAAAAAGAATAATCAGGAAGTTGGTAAAACTTGGAAAGAACACTCCAAAAAGAAATCAAAAATCCAAAATTCAGTAAAACTTCCAACAATAAAATGTCCGTGCACAAATGGAGGATACACACACTTCCACTTTCCTCTGCCTGCGTCTCTCAGTAAAATCTTTTGAGAACAATGGAAACAAAAGAGCAAACTGAGACAATGGTATATATTCAACAACCCAGCATTCCCAAAAATTCTCACACTACAGTAAAAAACTTCCACCAAATGCAAGATAAAACAAGGGAAAAGCAGAGTACAGAACAAATGTGACAATATGAAAAATATCAGAGACGCACCCCACGGGCAAAAGAGGAAGTGTAAAAGAAAAGGAAAAAAACTTTCTGCTTCAGATCTTCGTTGATGCACATATAGACGTCCGGGGAGAAATCGAGGCCCTCTTTAGTGACACGTAGCACAAGCAGATCTGGTAACCAACAACTGACAATCGTACTTGGTGTACTGCGCTCGGTCACCCGGGAATGTTAACACACTGTACCGGTCGTCCCGCCGGTAACAGGAGTCCGTGATAACTCCCACAAAATTGCCACCATCTGTACCTGGCCGGCCTCTCCTGTCCTTCCGATGTACAGGTGAATCGGTGGCAACCTGTCAAGTGATTTGGCTTGCGATATCTCCCCCAAGCTAAACACCACCACGTGCCTGGCGATCTGGGTGCTCCTGTCCCTTCCGATGCATGGGTGTATATGTGATAGCTTGATAGGAGACTCGACTAGTGATATCTCTCTAAGCCCCCACAACCCATACCTGGATAGGCCTCTCCAGTCCTCCCTGTGTACAGGTTTATTTGTGAGGACTTAGCAGGGGAAGTTGAATCTCAGATATCGGTTTCCCAGCAACCACATGCACAATCAATCACTGTTCCATCAGCTCTCTCCCGGATCTAGACACAAACAGGACCCAAAGCAGACACCTTGGCTTATCCCAGGGTTTGGATAAGGGTGTGGACTTTTACACTACCTGGGAATGCGGTGGTGACCACACCTGACCGGCTAGAGGTACAGACCCGGACTGGGCACAGGGGACATTCAGGTAAGATAACCAGATTTTCTTACCTTACTTATGGAGTTGCGCAAATCTCCGTCCCCATGAGCCAAGGCCTTAGTCGGCACCTCCGTCTCTCTGGTCAGCAGGGTCCCCATGCGTTTCGTCCACAGCCGCGCGTCTCTGCGCCAGATGATATGGAAATTTAGATAGATATATCTCTGTGTGCTGTGGCCTGTCCTAATTAGAACAGAGTCTCATTGAGCGCTCAACAGAAAAGACACCCTAAACACCTTGTTAGCAGTATCTCTTTCCAGCAGGACTCTGCTGGTTTATTGCACATATATGGTTTTATCATTACATACAGAAAGGAGTGGTTAGTCAATTAACATAAGGCTTGTGTTTTAATGCTATTGGCTATTTGAGTAAATGAACTTATATGGCAGTGTCCGACATGAGGGTGATTTAGCATCATTTGATTTACTCTTATGCATTGTCTTGCAATGTCAGCAAACCTCCGATATCAGCTAGTGCATCTGGTCCAACTTCCTCCTTTCCCATGGCTGGCAGATATATCACAAGACAATGCTACCACGAGACTATGCTGGTTCTCCAGACTGGCTCATGGGGTTAGTAGGTCATTTTCAGCAATTGATTATAAGGTTCAAGATAGCTATGAAAATGTGTATATCAGTATATAAGGATATATGAAAGTGAGATCTGTATGAAATGTATATATTTCCATCACAGCTGGAGTGTGGTGGATGGGAGATAAAACATAACCTTTAGTAAGATAGTAGGATAAAAACAATTTTGTGTCCCCCAGAGTGAGTGAATATAAATGTTTGGGTGAAGTCACAAATAAAGGGGTGTGAGGAGCACAGCCCGATCAGGAGGAATGATTCCCACTTGCAATGGCTGAACTGTAATCAGCAAGTCCCAGAATCTCACGTTGGGGATCTGGGAGAATCCCACAGAACCCCGCAAACAGCGACTGACAGATTCTGGCTGCATATAACAGTAATGACTGGAATCTGGATGACATTAATAGAGTTACCACCCGGAATATGCCAGAGCAATAAGTGAGGAAAGGCACAAGCTCAGCCATTCATGAAGGGGGTGCGGGAGGAAAAGGAGATCCTGGGTCCAGGATGCTCCATATAGGACAAGGGGAAGAAAATGCCCTACAAGACCCTAAAGGGCTAACAATATTGTATCCCCAAGACTCCCCCCTGACCTTCCACAGCTCCCCCTGTGCTAAACAAGCCCTGCACACCCCCATGGAAGGGGACTTATCCTTGTGATAGGAGGTGAGGGGCCATAGTGCTGAGCTAAAGGTGGGGGGGGGGGAAGTATGAAATACATACCATGGTACTTCCGGTGGTCGAAACGCACGCCAGGGTGCCATAAAGGTGCGTGAGCCGCAAGGAAAAAATCTGCGACACTCAAATGAAGGCGAACTACTAATTGTGTCCCATGAGGCAGAGGCGTGCACTCCACAACTTAGTGTTTCCAGTAAGTGGAACGCACGCCAAAATAACTTGTGGTTTCTTGAACCACATAGAAGTAGAATATGCAACCGATTTGGCTTGATGACGCGCGGTCCACAGCCTTTTATTTCCGGCATGTGGAACGCACGCCAAAGCCACATGCGGCATGTGGAACGCACGCCAAAGCCACATGCGGCTTGTGGAACGCACGCCAAAGCCGCATGCGGCATGTGGAACGCACGCCAAAGCCGCATGCGGCATGTGGAACGCACGCCAAAGCCGCATGCGGCATGTGGAACGCACGCCAAAGCCGCATGCGGCATGTGGAACGCACGCCAAAGCCGCATGCGGCATGTGGAACGCACGCCAAAGCCGCATGTGGAACGCACGCCAAAGCCGCATGCGGCATGTGGAACGCACGCCAAGGCCGCATGCGGCATGTGGAACGCACGCCAAGGCCGCATGCGGCATGTGGAACGCACGCCAAGGCCGCATGCGGCATGTGGAACGCACGCCAAGGCCGCATGCGGCATGTGGAACGCACGCCAAGGCCGCATGCGGCATGTGGAACGCACGCCAAAGCCGCATGCGGCATGTGGAACGCACGCCAAAGCCGCATGCGGCATGTGGAACGCACGCCAAAGCCGCATGCGGCATGTGGAACGCACGCCAAAGCCGCATGCGGCATGTGGAACGCACGCCAATCCCACATGCGGCATGTGGAACGCACGCCAATGCCACATGCGGCATGTGGAACGCACGCCAATGCGGCATGTGGAACGCTGTAAAATAATGTGAGTCTTGTAAAATACTCAGGACTAGTTACCAGATAAAAATATAGTGGTTTATTTGGATTCTTCCATCAAAGAAAAGATTATTACAGAAAAACATAAAAATAGGAGAAAGAGATATTATCCATTAGTTCATAGCTAAGCTTGTAACCTTCTTTCCTGGAACTCTGAAAAGACATGTGTCCTGTAGTGCGTAGCTTCTCTGGATGTGAGTTGGATTAACATACCAGCTGTTCAGTTATGTCCGTGCAGAGATGGCATCCTGCGTCTGTGTCTCATGTTGGTGAGGGAAGGAGCGAGCGACCTCTAGAGTGAGCTATGAATTATATACGTCTCCTAAAGCACGTAATCCAGGTATATATGGAGTTGTCCTGTACCATGAGCCAAACTTACAAAAATAGCCTATGTCGTGTCAGCTAAAGCAATGTACAGAACTGAGTCTTATACGAAATTAACGGATTATTAATATTTAACAATTCCCCCTTTTGAGGGAGACAGACATTAATTGGAACCCTCAAAATATAACAAGATCTTCTTTCTTCTTTTCTTCTTTGACAAAATAATTTAATATCAATAACATCAGATTATTGTTATACGCACGTAATGATGTGAATTCATGTTATGGTAAGCCGTGAACAATATTCATATACAATATGTATAATTATACTTCCCTAAATCTAAATTGAAGCATCTCAGGTCCAGTCATCATCATCTGATGTCATCTGGTCTTCATTTTGATGTCTTCTGTCTTCTTCTTGGTTCTTTTAAAAACACAGTTTTTCTATAGCATATAGATGTTTTAGAAATCGTGTTGTGTATAAAATCAAAGTCCATAAATTCAAATGTTGATAAGGAAACAAAGTCTATAGATGAAATGCAGCTTTAATATCTGTGCAATCTCACCTTTAAAAAAACCTGGGCTTACATTGGCTCGCCTTGGATATTCTGGAATCCTCCATCGGCACTGGTCTTTGAACAGGTGTGACATCTTTGGTCAGCAAAGCAAGGGTTAAAATGACTCTTCCTTGCTAAACATAGCATCATAACCAGTCCTTGTCCTAATGCACAGGACACATGTCAGGGTTGTAGCTTCCTGACAATTACCTTCATTGTTCACCAGCCTTCATCAAAGCTTTACAGGTGATTGGAAACCTCTGGAACTTGGTAAGAACGTGATAACACAGTTCATCTCAGCATCATAGGATCATCGTCCTCTGGTTGTCAGGTTAGACACTTTAATTGTGGCTGTCAGTGGTGGATACTGCACTTGTGACTGTCAGTGGTGGATTCTGCACTTGTGGCTGTCAGTGGTGGATACTGCACTTGTGGCTGTCAGTGGTGGATGCTGCACTTGTGGCTGTCAGTGGTGGATGCTGCACTTGTGGCTGTCAGTGGTGGATACTGCACTTGTGACTGTCAGTGGTGGATACTGCACTTGTGACTGTCAGTGGTGGATACTGCACTTGTGGCTGTCAGTGGTGAATACTGCACTTGTGACTGTCAGTGGTGGATACTGCACTTGTGACTGTCAGTGGTGGATACTGCACTTGTGGCTGTCAGTGGTGGATACTGCACTTGTGGCTGTCAGTGGTGGATACTGCACTTGTGGCTGTCAGTGGTGGATACTGCACTTGTGGCTGTCAGTGGTGGATACTGCACTTGTGGCTGTCAGTGGTGGATACTGCACTTGTGGCTGTCAGTGGTGGATACTGCACTTGTGACTGTCAGTGGTGGATACTGCACTTGTGACTGTCAGTGGTGGATACTGCACTTGTGGCTGTCAGTGGTGGATACTGCACTTGTGGCTGTCAGTGGTGGATACTGCACTTGTGACTGTCGGTGGTGGATACTGCACTTGTGACTGTCGGTGGTGGATACTGCACTTGTGACTGTCGGTGGTGGATACTGCACTTGTGACTGTCGGTGGTGGATACTGCACTTGTGGCTGTCGGTGGTGGATACTGCACTTGTGGCTGTCGGTGGTGGATACTGCACTTGTGGCTGTCGGTGGTGGATACTGCACTTGTGGCTGTCGGTGGTGGATACTGCACTTGTGGCTGTCGGTGGTGGATACTGCACTTGTGGCTGTCGGTGGTGGATACTGCACTTGTGGCTGTCGGTGGTGGATACTGCACTTGTGGCTGTCGGTGGTGGATACTGCACTTGTGGCTGTCGGTGGTGGATACTGCACTTGTGGCTGTCGGTGGTGGATACTGCACTTGTAATTAACACAGTCTATTACTCAGTAATCATAGCTTTGTTACCTTCTGGGACTTCTGGATAGCGGCATTCTTCTTGCAACTGATAAGAATCAATAAAGTTTAGAAATATGAAAAGTCTTAACGTAATTTCAGTATCTTGCTTGAAGTCTTCATTCCCTATTCTATACCAAATCTGGTAATTTTCCTATCCTATAATATCACAGCGTACCATAGCAATCAGCAATATCCATATAATTATTATCAGAATTTGTACCGTATATGGATTTCAATGTTTGAAATAATAAACCAATAATAAGTGATAATACATTATTATCCATATTCTTCATGTGATAGAACATTTTTTATGTCATAGGTGTAATTACCTTTTCCAACCCATAGGTGTCACTGTGTTTTATGTAACCAGTGTTTTCATCTTTATTAATAAGGAATATATTTATTATACTAATAATATGTAGGAATGTAAAGCCATGAACCAAAATAAGAATATATGAGTGAGCGAATGAATGAATAAAAGAATTGTTGCATATAACTCAGAACTGAAACATTTTCCTTTGTAATGAAACCGTATCATTGTTATATTTAATGAAGCAAAATTCTATAGTAGATATTACTTTACTATTGATGAAAGAAAAAATAAAAATGTAAGAATTAAAATAAAAAATAGAATAAAAAATTAAATTAAAATAAGAATAAGAATAAAAATAAGGCCTTTATGTTGATGCAGAGTAGTTATGTCTTCAGTAACATATACCCTTAATATTTCCATGATCTGGATTATTTCATAATTGTCATAAACTTGTATTACCAAAACATTCAAATTATGCAACTTTGCATGTAATACTCCTCAGAAATGACTCTTTATAATACTCAAATGTTATTATACCCAATACTTATACCATTGTACCTTATTAATATTTCTTTTTTATTAAAATGTGTGAAGAAGAGGTATTAATCAAATGTGATGTAGTCAGGATCAAAAACACTTTTTCCCCATTAATACCGAAAAATATTGTTTTATGAAATAATTCATTTATCAAAACCAAAATTAAAAATAATTAATTTATAAATTGTGTAAATATTATACTTGCTTATACCATTATTTGTCTGAAGATGTGTAACCATTAAAACTAATTTGAATATTATAAAATTATCCTTTGGAAAAATTAATTTAAATGTAGATTTTCTTCATAAACCATTTTGATGTGCGATTGCACTTTGCGCTTATCACAATTAACTAAATCAAGAAATTACTATAGAAATATAGAAATATATGTTGTGTAGATAATATTTCATTATATCTTAATATTCTAGTAATTTAACTGATCTGCATATTTCTCCTAAAGACAGTTTGTTTTTGTTTTTTGTTTTTTTATTGCATTCAGAATCCTGAGGCCTCACACACACCAAACGTATCACATTACTCGCTCAGCAGCTGCTCCTACACTCAGTCACTGTCACTCAGACTGTGTCACATATTATCCCACATACAGAGGTGTGATGAATACACGTATTTTAACCCAAATTATCCTAATTATCAATGCATTGTAAACTATTTAAATTTAGTCTTAATATTTCTTTGAATATTCCCCAAATACACATGACATAAAAATATATTGTATAGCTATACTTGACATTTAGGCTGAGTTCACACGTGGCGTTTTTTTCGCGTTTCCGCGGCGGTTTTAACCGCGCGATTTTGCCGCGAAAACGCGAAAAATAAGCATCCCATGCATTCCTATGGGATTCCGCAATGCTGTGCTAATGCTGCGGTTTTTACCGCGGCGGAATCGCTTCGCGGTAAAAACCGCAGCATGCTCATTAATTTTGCGGAATCGCGGCGATCCCGCACCCATAGGAATGCATTGTTCCGCTTACTTCCCGCAAGTGGCTGTGCACACCATGCGAAAAGTAAGCAGAGCAATTGCGGATGGTACCCACGGTCCGGAGGAGAGGAGACTGTCCTCCGGGCTCTGGGTACCATATCCCTGTAAAAAATAGAATTAAAATAAAAAAATATTGTTATTCTTACCTTCCGGCGTCCCGCGCAGCCTTCCCGCCTCTCTCCACGCTTCCGTTCCCAGTAATCCTTTGCGAAAATGCCCGCGATGGCGTCCGTTCTCGCGGGATCGCGAAGTCTCGCGGTAATTCGTGATGACGTCGCGCGAATGACCGCGAGAACGGACGTCATCGCTGGCATTTTCGCAAAGGATTACTGGGAACGGCTGCGCGGGACGACGGAAGGTGAGAATAACACCATTTTTTATTTTTTTTAACATTCTATCTTTTACTACTGATGCTGCATAGGCGGCCTCAGTAGTAAAAAGTTGGTCACACTCGTCAAACATTATGTTTGACGAGTGTGATCAACCTGTCAATCAGTTCTCCAAGCGATGCTACAGATCGCTTGGAAAACGCTAGCGTTTTGCAAGCTAATTACGCTTGCAAAATGCTAGTTTTTCCGTGGGAAAATCGCGGGAATTTAAAATGCGACTTTCCCGCGGAATGGAATTCCGGAATTCTCGTGGTAATTTCCGCGAGAGTTCCGGTACGTGTGCACTTAGCCTTAGGCCTGGAAAAAAATTCCATTGGTTTGCAAAAGTTGAGACCCTCCTTAAAAATTCTTTTCCTAAAGAACAGGGACATAGTATACTGGTATACTTATTATTAGAACAAGGTTCAAATTTCATATACTGTGGTAGTCATTCATAGAATCATAGAATCGTAGAGTTGGAAGGGACCTCCATCTGGTCCAACCCCCTGCTCATAGCGGGATTCGCTAAATCATCCCAGTCAGATGTCTGTCCAGCCTCTGTTTGAAGACTTCCATTGAAGGAGAACTCACCACTTCTCGTGGCAGCCTGTTCCACTCATTGATCACTCTAACTGTCAAAAAGTTTTTTCTAATATCTAATCTGTGTCTCCTCCCATTCAGTTTCATCCCATTGCTTCTAGTCTTTCCTTGTGCAAATGAGAATAAAGTTGATCCTTATACAATGTGACAGCCCTTTAGATATTTGTAGACAGCTATAAAGTCTCCTCTCAGTCTTCTCTTTTGCAAACTAAACATTCCCAAATCCTGCAACCTTTCCTCATAAGACAGGGTTTGCAGACCGGTCACCATTCTGGTCGCTCTTTTCTGAACTTGCTCCAGTTTGTTGATGTCTTTTTTAAAATGTGGTGCCCAAAACTGGACACAATATTCCAGATGAGGTCTGACCAAAGAGGAGTAGAGGGAAATAATGACTTCACGTGATCTAGACTGTATGCTTCTGTTAATACATCCTAGAATTGCATTTGCCTTTTTTGCTGCTGCATCACACTGTTGACTCATATTCAGTCTGTGATCTATTAGTATACCCAAGTCTTTTTCACATGTGCTGTCACTTAGCCCTATTCCTCCCATTCTATATATGCTTTTTTCATTTTTATTGCCCAGATGTAGTACTTTGCATTTCTCCCTGTTAAAAACCATTCTGTTAGTTGCTGCCCACTTCTCCAGTTTATTTAAATCTTTTTGAATCCTCTCTCTCTCTTCTCTAGTATTAGCTATCCCTCCTAGCTTTGTGTCATCAGCAAATTTAATCAGTTTACCCTCAATTCCTTCATCTAAATCGTTGATAAAGATGTTGAACAATACAGGGCCCAGGACAGAGCCCTGTGGTACCCCACTTGAGACATTCTTCCAACTGGATGTGCAGCCATTTACGACCACTTTTTGGGTTCGATCACTAAGCCAGTTATGAATCCACCTAACAGTTGCCTTGTCCATTCCATACTTAGTCATTTTTTCAATAAGGATTGTATGAGAGACTTTGTCAAATGCTTTGCTGAAGTCAAGATATACTATATCTACAGCATTTCCTTGATCCACCCAATCAGTGATACCGTCATAGAAGGAAATTAAGTTAGTCTGACATGACTTATTAGTTACAAACCCATGCTGACTCTGTTTAAACACTTCATTCTTATCCAGGTATTGAGATACATGTTGTTTAATAATTTGTTCAAAGATCTTTCCTGGTATAGAAGTCAGACTCACCGGCCTATAGTTCCCTGGGTCCACCTTCTTCCCCTTTTTTGAAGATAGGAACAACATTTGCTCTTCTCCAGTCTTCTGGCACTTCTCCTGTTCTCCAAGAATTTTCAAAGATTATGGAGAGGGGTTCAAAAATTTCTTCTGCTATCTCCTTCAGTACTCTGGGGTGTAATTCATCTGGACCTGGAGACTTGAATTCATTTAGGTTAGCTAAGTGTTTCCTCACTATCTTTCTGTTTATAGATATCCTGGATTCTTCTATTCCCTTAATAGGACAGTGAATAACAGTTGATGTTACATTTCCTTTCTGAGAGAAAGCAGATGCAAAATAGGAATTTAAAAGTTCAGCCTTCTCAACATCCTGTCTTACCATTTCATCATTTTCATCCTGTAAAAATCCTATAGCATCTTTGACTTTTCTTTTACTTTTGACATATCCCCAAAATCCTTTATTATTGTTTTTGACATCTCTTGCAAGCCTCAATTCATTTTCAGCTTTAGCTAATCTGATTTGTGCCCTGCAGGTTCTGCAGACAGCATTATATTCTTCTTTAGATATGCCTCCCTCTTTCCATTTTATAAACCTTTTTTTTCTTTTTAGCATGTGCTTAAGTTCTGTGTTCATCCATCCTGGTTTCCTTAAATGCTTCCTATTCTTCCCTCTTTTCGGAATTGTTAACAACTGTGCTTTGAGAATTTCATTTTTCAAGATTTCCCATCCCTCCTGGACATTTTTGTCTTTTAGGATATCCAGCCATTGGATCCCTCCAATTCTCTTTCTGAATCCCTTAAAATCTGCCTTTCTGAAATCTAACCTTGACGTCTGAGTCTTCACAGGTCTTCCGCCTCTAGTTATCCAAAATTCTAAAATAGCATGGTCACTACCTCCTAGGGTCCCAGCCACTTTTACCTCCTCAACCATTTCCTCCCTGTTTATAAGGATTAGATCCAAGGTAGCAGTTCCCCTTGTTTTCTCCCCTACCTTTTGGAAGATAAAGTTGTCAGCAAGAGAGGATAAGAATTTCCTTGACCTGTTAGTTTTGCCTGAGAGAGATTCCCAACAAATGTCTGGATAGTTGAAATCTCCCATGACAACTATGTCATATTTTTTGGAGAACTTGGCCATTTGATGCATAAAGAGTTCATCCATATCTTCAGCTTGCACAGGCGGCCTGTAGTAAATGCCTACAATGGTGTCCTTTCCATTGTTCTGTCCTTGTATTCTTACCCAAACAGTTTCCACAGAACTCCCAGTCTCTGAAGCTTGGATCTCTGTGCAGATATATGCGTTTCTAACATACAATGCGACACCTCCTCCTCGTTTATCAAATCTGTTTCTTGCAAATAAGTTGTATCCTTCTAGTCTTGTATTCCAATCATGTGTATTGTCCCACCAAGTTTCAGTGATTCCAATGACATCATATTTCTTTTCCTGTGTTAGTAGTTCCAATTCTCCTTGTTTGTTGCCCATGCTTTGTGCGTTAGTATAGAAGCATTTTAGTTTGTGATTGGTTTCTCTTTCTCCAATATTTTTATTAATTATATTCTTTCGTCTTTGTTCTTCCTTTCCACTTCTAATAGCAGAGTTCTCAATAGCATTTGTCAGGTGTATGGCTTTTTCTGGTCTTTTGCTTCCCTTCCCATGTTGTTCTAGTTTAAAGCTCTCCTTACAAGTGTAGCAAGGCGACTTCCAAATACATGCTTTCCAGTCTTCGTAAGGTGCACCCCATCTCTAGCAAGTAGTCCATCGTATAAGTAGTTCACTCCGTGATCCAGAAATCCAAATCGTTGCTGACGGCACCATCGACGTAGCCAGTTGTTCACCTGTAGAATCTTATTCCACCTCCTTGTTCCATGGCCATCCACTGGGAGGATGGAAGAGAAGACCACCTGCGCTCCCAGTTCTTTCACTTTCTTGCCTAAGTCTTCAAAGTCTCTGCAGATGGTTTCCAGGTCGTTTCTTGCGGTGTCATTTGTCCCCACATGTAGTAGCAGGAATGGGTAGTCATCTGTAGGTCTGAAGAGTCCTGATATCCTGTCAGACACATCTTTAATTTTTGCACCTGGAAGACAGCACATTTCTCTTGAAGTTATATCCGGTCTGCAGATAGCGGCCTCTGTTCCTCTCAACAGGGAATCCCCCATGACCACCACTCTCCGTTTCTTCTTCACAACATTTTTCTTTCTCCATCCAGGAGGACTCTGAAGGCGTACAAGGTTGCTGTTTGTGGGCAAAGTCTTATCCTGATGTATTTCTTCATCGTTTTCCTGCGTGAGAGCCTGGTACTGGTTTCTGAGCAGTATGGGTGCTGACTGCCTCCTGATCCTCCTGCTTCTCTGGGTCACATGTCTCCATTCCTCTGTTTCTTCAGGTGCACTTCGAATTTCTTCTCCTTCTCAAGCCATGCAGTAAAGGAACACACACAGAACACATTTTAAAATGCAGTTAGTCATTTCCTTTTAAGTGTTAAATATAAAATCATGCAATTATTGCAACTTCCTGTGTAAATAAAGGCATAAATCCTTGTAAGAGAATTTTTCCGATTAAGTCCTGCTTTGAAATGAAAATTCTAAGGAAAAATAAGAGAAGGTTAATATCATATTCATAATTCTAAATATTATTACTGATGTAGATTTTAATTTTCACTAAAAAATACAGTTCTACAATCTCTACTTCTACAAACACTCTATATATACTGTATGAATATGTATATACAAAACTATAGAACTACAGGATTATACTCTATAAAATAATTACATATAACTAATTGTATAATTCTTTTGCACAATATATATATAATTACTTTTTCTAGCCAATTCCTACACCCACTCTTTCCCTGTAAAAGATGTCTTTAAATATTCTTGCTACTTTGAAGTTAACGGATTTTCTGAGCTGCTCCGATGGACCCGTCAGCTCAAAGTCAATGATGTCACTCACCACCTGCTTCTGTCTGTCACATTCGGCCATCTTTTTTACAGAAAGAAGATCAAAACTCATCATTTTTCTTAATTCAATCTGTGTCTTTTCGGTGATCCTTTGGTGATTCCATAAGGCTTATAACAAACGTGATTTTCTTCGTGCTTCATAAATTTGATTTTGGGGAAAACTCATTTTAGAAGGCTTTGCTAATACAGGCTTCTGATAAGATTTTACTCTGCCTGTCTTCACAAAATTAGCACGATTTACTTTCCTTTCACGATTCTCGTGTCTTCTGGCAAAATCAAGGGATTGCGCACATTCCAATAAAGAATCTTTTTGTGACGCAATAACACGAGATGCAGGATTTAGAAACCAAAATTTGCTTACAAAACTCCTTATGAGGGACGGTGTTTTGACATTCTCACTCAGCATTTTGTACAGACGTTCATATATAGACATAAACGTGAAAGTACATTCCTTCCGACCAATCCTTAATTTTTGAAGAATATCAATATCTGGATGATTTTCATTTGATGAACAAAAAATTAGACTTTGTAATCTGTCTTTATCATTTAAGTTCTCATGTGTTTCACCAGATAACTTTAAAGTCAATCTCCTAGCAAAGGTTACAGGGATCCACATTTTGGACAACTGATTCTTCTCCTCGTTAGATAAATCAAATTTGTCAACACAGCTGTCAAAAACCTCAGAGTTTCTACAAACATGGATTTTGTTATCATATGCAGGAATGATTTTGCATATTTTTAGCAAACTTTTCCTTACTTTACTTCGGAGTTGGGCCTGTGAGTCGTCTATTTTTAGTGGTCCGTCTTTCCCTTGTACGTCCTCTACGTCAATTCTGAAGTCTCCTCCTACTTCTCCATCTTGTTCCACGTCTGCAAGGTCACCTTGAATGGCTGCTGCTACTATTTGCCTTTCATCTTGTAACTGCTTTTCCACATTACAATGTATCTCGGGAACATCACTATTTTCCTTTACACAATCATTTTTGGATTTCTCTGACACAGATCTATGAAATATATCTACCATCTGTAGAATATTTTTTAATCTCTCTCTTTCTCTATTGAAAAACTTAGAATCTAACTTCTGATTCTCCAGTTCACACTCTGCATATAAGCTAAGCCATAATACTTCTGGATTAGACTTGTCTACAGACTTAAATTTCAATTTACTCTGCTTAGCATAAGAATTAATGACATCCATTTTATTTCTCTTACCTTGAAATGTCTCAGCTTGTTCCTTTGATGGACAACGCTGGGCTCTTGTCTTCACACGTCTGGCTTCAGCACGTCTGGCACTTTGGCACTTGTAGTACTTCTCAATCTATCTGGCAATTCTTAGTCCTCACTTCTAGGTTCTGTCTGATTCTTGTGAGTAGTGGAGTTCCTGATAACTTGCACATATGACTGACGTTAGCAAAGTTCAATCCCCCTTTTGGGCAAGTTGAGGGAAATCCGCAAAAAAAATACAAAAATTCAGATGTGGCTGGCTCTCCAATGTAAAATAATGTGAGTCTTGTAAAATACTCAGGACTAGTTACCAGATAAAAATGTAGTGGTTTATTTGGTTTCTTCCATCAAAGAAAAGATTATTACAGAAAAACATAAAAATAGGAGAAAGAGAGATTGTCCATTAGTTCATAGCTAAGCTTGTAACCTTCTTTCCTGGAACTCTGAAAAGACATGTGTCCTGTAGTGCGTAGCTTCTCTGGATGTGAGTTGGATTAACATACCAGCTGTTGAGTTATGTCCGTGCAGAGATGACATCTTGCGTCTCTGTCTCATGTTGGTGAGGGAAGGAGCGAGCGACCTCTAGAGTGAGCCATGAATTATATACGTCTCCTAAAGCACGTGATCCAGGTATATATATGGAGTTGTCCTGTACCATGAGCCAAACTTACAAAAATAGCCTATGTCGTGTCAGCTAAAGCAATGTACAGAACTGAGTCTTATACGAAATTAACGGATTATTAATATTTAACAAACGCATGCCAATGCCACATGCGGCATGTGGAACGCACGCCAAGGCCACATGCGGCATGTGGAACGCACGCCAAGGCCACATGCGGCTTTGATGGCATCTTCCCTTTAAACTGCCATGGTTTTTGTTGCAGCCGCTCCTGTGCCGTCCCTGCGGTGTTCATATATGTTATGGTTCCAAAAAGAATTAATTTGTAAAAAAAAAAAAAAAAAAATGTTTCACTTGTTAAAAAATAGTAAAATGTGTCTTCTGCTTTATGTTTTTCTTTTTACAAGAATTGTTGGAGCCAATTTTTCATTAGAAACGTTTTAATATCGGCTTTTTCTGGTGTTTTTCTTGTAATATAGGAAAGCCTAAGGCCAGAAATAATCCCCATAAATCACTGTACATGGAGACTTTGGGATCAGATCATTTCTGTCCGCGTTGATTGTGTAAACAAAAAATCTTTTCTAAAAGCCTCAAACTTCTGTGTGTGACTCAGAGCTCAGATCTAACGTGATAGAAGATTCCAGTGCGGGGAAGACGGGAAACCTTCATATAGACGGCCGGTGGGGATGGAGGCAGTGACCGACTCTGGCCACATCTGTCTCTAGAGCCGCAGTAGAAGATGAAGATGTCGTCCTCATCATGAAGGAGTTATTTCTCATGTCGCGTGTAATGAATATCTCCTGCAGTATTGCTAATGCCGATTCCAGTGTCGGTAATGAGACGAGAATTAGCGTTATGGAAGATGAGTCTATGAGGAACGTGTTCAGCTGCCGACTCCGAGGAGGAAACTGCTTGTTGTCTGTGGCCTAAATATATAGGTTTTATTAGTAGATGTCAGGGAAGAAAACTAAACCCTGTAAAATAATAAATCTCCTCATATGTTTCCCTTATTATCTCCAGTAATTGTATTATTACACAGGATTCTTATGATGTTACATCGGAGCATCTTCTCATTCAGGTCTCTACAATATCGGATCCTCTCAGTGAAGATCTTCTACAAAAGAGAATTTTCCTGATTTACCCATCAAGGATGGATATGGACAGAGACAAGATGGTGGAGAGGATGTTACACCTCACCCTAGAGATCCTCTTCCGTCTCACTGGAGAGGTGAGAGATTCTGATGACGTCACATTACATCATTCTTATCTATGGGAATAACAGATGGACAGAACTGGAGAGGTGAGGACTCTGGAAATGTCTGGAGTGAGATTTATTAATGTGTCTCTCCATAACCAGGATTACACAGTGGTGAAGAAGACCTCTAGTGATCGCTGTCCGGACCCTGTGTCAGAGGGATGGGGAAGACCCCTGAGCCCAATCACGGGGCCTCCACCTCACCCCCTGATCCATGAGGACATCAATGACCAGAAGATCCTAGAACTCATCTACAAGATGACTGAGCTGCTGACTGGAGAGGTGACACTGCTGGGACATTATACAGTAACGCTATGAAGGGATCGGGGGATGACGGTATATCATTGTATGTGTCAGGTTCCTATAAGGTGTCAGGATGTCTCTGTCTATTTCTCCATGGAGGAGTGGGAGTATTTAGAAGGACACAGCGATCTGTACAAGAACGTCATAATGGAGGTTCCCCAGCCCCTCACATCTCCAGGTAATAGACAGGACTAAATACACACGGCCTATAATTATCTGTATGTAGAGAATGAATTCAGTCCCTGTATGTGTTTCCTCCAGATCTATCCAGTAAGAGGACAACACCAGAGCGATGTCCCCGTCCTCGTCTTCCACAGGACTGTAACCGAGAAGATCCCAGTGCTCCTCAGGATCATCAGGTAGATGGAGAGAAGGTGTCAGGAGATCTCCCCTATGATGTGTAGACGGCTGTGAAGGTCTTGTGCTCAGTCTTGTTTTATCCACCAGTATTATATGTTTTATACTTGTGTAATGAGAACGGTGGAGATGGCAGGATTAGAGCTGATCATAGATGGGACGTCTCCATCTGTCTGTGACTTTTACAATATTTGTTTCAGGGTGAAGATCTGACCCATATTAATACTACAGAGACACATGTGAGAGATGATGAGCGGTGTAAAGAGGAGATTCCCACATATGACTACCCAGGTGAGTAGTAACCACTGAATGCAGAGAAGTCACAGATTCCTCTCAGTCACCGGCTGTCGCTGCTTTATCGGTGGTGTAGTCCGGCCGTATTACCATGATCACCATTTTGCCTCTAGACCACAACATTCTCCTCCACCCAAAACTGTTCAAATGACTTTGGGCATTGAAAGCTCTTTTCTATAGAACTTACAACCTGGAGGATCCACATAACTCCTGGGATTAGTGTGAGGGTGATCCCTTAAAGCGAGATCTATATGATTGCTTGTACCTGACCCAATATAGGCCGAGTGCACACTTCAAGAGTCACACCGAACACAGAGTTAGATGTCTACTCCTTTCTCAGCAAAGGCTTGCACACAACTGAAGTTTATTCTTATAACAAAGTGACAGGAAATGGGTGTCACACAATCTCCTGAGTAGCCAGTGTCAGTCTATGATAGGTCCATTTCAGCTTCACTTCCATATATGGTATCCAGTATCTCAGCTTCTGCATTCCAAGGATTCCTTCCAGGGTGTTGTCTGAAGACACAGACGCCATCTTGGTATACCATATCTGAACTGACTTATATAAGGTTTAATAATTGATTTCATTATCCATTCTCTCCTTCACATTAGGAGACGCTGACCATTACCTGCCCAGATCTGTAACTATAAAGCCAAATGACAGCGTACGTAGAATGTGCTGACAAGATAGAAAATCACTTGTAGAAAAATCTTATGCTGGGCCTGTAAGAGAAAGCGGAGGGTAATGATGCTGTTGGCTTCCTAGATCCCTGAGATCTTATCGGATGAATCTTCTCTCCCTTCTGTGCTGCTGAATGTCTCATGGTCCCTACAAGACCAGGTCCAGTCTTTCTGACCAAACTTCCCTTTTATGAGCGACAACAGTAAATGTGCAGTGAGGCCAAGTGTGGATTTCTGTCCAACAACAGCAGAGTTTCCCTTTATCCTGACATTTCAGTTTGTATTAAAACCAACTAACTTCAGGGAGGATTGTGATAATCTACAGGACAAACATTCCACCTGTGCCATGATAGATCTCTAAGCTGTGCGTGGCTGAGGGCTGTAATATACATTTATTCCCGCCTGCAGGAGATGTGTTGGCTCCAGCCCTGGTGTCATGGATTCCCTCCACGTCATAAATTACATTGTTTTTGATCCTAAGGAATTCAGATTACTGCACAATCTCTCCTGAAATGGGGAGCAATATTATTATCTCTAATCTTCTGGTCAGGATTCATAGTAGCTCCAATGATCCACCATAAATGAGGGCAACTCTGGTTTACTGTTTAATCTGTATTTGTAGCTTTCAGTTAATGAGATTCTCGTGCTCTGGGGCGGGGCTGTGGGTGGGGCTGTGGGCGAGCCTTTATGTGGTGCTCTGATTACATATTCATCTGTATTGGCTTATGACAGGTCACTGATCCCTCACTGACCTGCCCCCCATTTTTATATAATAATAATCCTTATATAGCGCCAGCATATTCCTCAGCGCTTTACAGTTTAACAGTTTCAAAACACAAGTCATAAGTAATGTTAACAATACAATAATTAAAGCAAAATAAGCCGCCCCTGCTGGTGAGCGCTTACAATCTACAATGAGGTGGGGGAGATACAGAGTACAGGTGTGTATTTACAATGAAGGTCCAGCCATCTTGAGGGAGTGAGGGATGGATGGAGATAGTGAATGGGATACACACGCACACTTACACATACAATGACTTTGATTAGTGAACGTGATAGGCCGCTCTGAACAAATGTGTTTTAAAGGAACGCCTGAGACTATGCAAATTGTGGATAGTCATTTCTTGGGGTAGAGCATTCCAAAAGATTGGCGCAGCGCGGGAGAAGTCTTGGAGTCAGGAGTGGGAGGTACTGATTAGTGCAGATGCTAGTCGAAAGTCGTTTGCAGAGCGCAACAGTCAGGCCGATAGACAGAAATGAGGGAGGAGATGTAGGGGGGTGCTGCACTGTGGAGAGCTTTGTGGGTGAGAACAAGTACTTTGAATTGGATCCTATAATGAATGGGCAGCCAGTGTAAGGATTGGCAAAGAGTGGACGTGTCCGAGTACCGATTAGCCAGATGGATGACCCTGGTTGCTGAATTAAGGATGGACTGGAGAGGGGATAGTGGAGTAACGGAGAGGCCAATTAATAGAGCATTGCAGTAATAATAATCTTTATTTTTTATATAGCGCTAACATATTCCAGTTTGCACACATTATCATCACTGTCCCCAATGGGGCTCACAATCTAAATTCCCTATCTTTGGAATGTGGGAGGAAACCGGAGTACCTGGAGGAAACCCACGCAAACACGGGGAGAACATAGAAACTCCTTGCAGATGTTGTCCTTGGTGGGATTCGAACCCAGGACTACAGCGCTGCAAGGCTGCAGTGCTATCCACTGAGCCACCATGCTGCCCATAATCCAGGCGGGAGTGGATCAATGCTACAGTGAGGGTTTTTGTTGTTTCCATGGTGATAAGGCAGATTCTAGAGATGTTCTTTAGGTGTAAGCGGCAATAGCGGGCATGAGATTGTATATGGGATGTGAAGGAGAGATTGGTGTCAAACATAACACCCAGACAGCGCGCCTGCTGCCGTGGCGTTATTATGGTGCCACCCACGAGAGGGAAATGTCAGATTTAGGGAGGTTAGTAGACGGCAGGAGCAGAAGAATTTCAGTTTTTGAGCGGTTGAGTTTCAGATAGAGAGCGGACATGATGTTGGAGACTGCGGACAAACAGTCACTGGCGTTCTGTAGTACAGCGGGGCTAAGGTGGGGGGATGACATGTATAATTGTGTGTGTCATCAGCATAAAGATGTTACTGAAAGACAAATCTGATGGTTTGTCCAATTGGGGCGGTGTAGCGAGAGAAGAGGGCCAAGGACTGAGCCCTGAGGTACCCCGACATTGAGAGGAAGAGGAGATGACGTGGAGCCAGAGAACAAAACTCTGAAGGAGCAGTCGGAAAGATAGGAAGAGAACGAGGAGAGAGCAGTGTCCTTAATGCCCAGTGATTGGAGCCTAGAGAGTAGGAGACGGTGGTCAGCAGTGTCGAAAGATGCAGAAAGGTCGAGAAGAATGAGCAGAGAGTGGTGACCATTACGTTTTGCTGTCAGAAGGTCATTGGTCATTTTGCGTGCAGTTTAAGTCAAATGTAGGGGCGGAAGCCGGACTGTGAAGAGTCTAGGAGGAAGTGAGTGGGAGAGTTAATAGGTAAGCCGGGAGTAGACAGGCGCTGCAAAAGTTTAGAGATGAAGGGGAGATTGCAGACTGGTCTGTAGTTAGTGCAGGATGGGTTGAGAGCGGGTTTCTTTAGTAATGGAGTAACGATGGCTTGTTTGAAGGAGGATGGGAAAATGCCCGAGGAGAGGTTAAAGATTGTAGTTAGGTGAGTTGTGATGACTGGAGAGAGAGACTGGAGGAGATGTGAGGGAATGGGGTCGGTCGTGCATGTAGTCGGACGAGAAGAAGACAGGAGTCTGGAGACTTCTTCTGTGATGGGATCAAATGTGGAAAGTGAGCCATGGGAATCACAGCACTTGGTGGTTGGGTGCAGATTTCCTGACGGATATTATCTATTTTTTCTGTAAAGTGGGAGGCCAGGTCATCAGCACAAATGTCTGTGATAGGGGCTTGTGCTTTTGGCCTGAGGAGGGAGTGAAAGGTGTCAAAAAGTTTCTTGGGGTTGTTGGCTAGTGAGGAGATCAGGGTGGTGAAGTAGTTCTGTTTGGCGAGGTGAAGGGCAGCGTTATAGGTTCTTAACATAAATTTGAAGTGGATGAAGTCTTCTGGTGTGCAGGTTTTTCTCCATAGGCGTTCAGCACTCCTAGAGCATCGCTGGAGAAGTTGAGTTTGCGATGTGAGCCAGGGTTGTTTTACTCTGTGTTTGGAGGTTCTGAGGGTGAGGGGAGCTACTTGGTCAAGGGTGCTTCTAAGAGTGTCGTTGTAGTGATGAACAGCCAGATCAGTACAGGAAAAAGAGGAGATTGGGGACAGTGATGAGTGTAGTCTCTTATAGACGCTACTACGCAGGCGCCGCCATCGCCGATGACAATTTGCTGGATGTAATTTTTTTTAAGCCTCACAATATCCACAATATTATAGGCATTATCACCAATAATATCAATGTTATTATATGCGTTATGTAATAATGGGGGGCAGGTCAGTGAGGGATCAGCGACCTGTCATAAGCCAATACAGAGGAATATGTAATCAGGGCACCACATAAGTCTCATTGACAGTTACAGGAATCGTTTGATTGCAGTGATTGCCTCAAAAGGTTGTGCAACAAAATATTAACCCTTTCACGCCAGAGCCTGTTTTTGCCTTTGTGACCAATTTTTTCAGCTCTGACCAGTGTCACTCTATGAGGTCATAACTCTAAAATGCTTCAACGAATCCTGGTGATTGTGAGAATGTTTTCTTGTGACATATTGTACTTTATGGTAGTGGTAACATTTATGTAATATGACTTGCGTTTATTTGTTAAAAAAAGGAAATTTCACAAATGTTGAAAATTTTGCAATGTTCACTTTTTTTTAATGCTCTTAAATCAGAGGGTCATATCGCACAAAATAGTTAATAAATTAACATTTCCCACATGCCTACCATCAGCACAATTTTGGAAACAATTTTTTTTTTTGTTAGGAAGTTATAAGAGTCAAAAGTTTACCAGCGATTTCTCATTTTTACAACAAAATTTACAAAACCATTTTTTTTAGGGACCACCTCACATTTGAAGTGAGTTTGGGGGGTCAATATGACAGAAAATACCCAAAAGTGTCACCATTCTAAAAACTGCACCCCTCAAGGTGCTCAAAACCACATTCAAGAAGGTTATTAACCCTTCAGGTGCTTCACAGGAATGAATGGAATGTGGAAGGAAAAAATAAACATTTCTATAACAAGAAATTTCCTTTAGACCTAATTTTTTTTACTTTCGCAAGGGTAACAGGAGAAAATGGATTATACGGCAGGGTTGAGAAGGGAAGGAGCGCCATTTAACTTTTTGAATGTAAAATATGCTGGAATAATTAGTGGTTGCCATGTCGTGTTTGGAGAGCCCCTGATGTGCCTAAACAGTGGAAACCCACAACAAGTGACCCCATTTTGGAAACTAGACCCCCCCCCCCAAGGAAATGTGTGATGGGCGTTTTGAGCTTCCAAGTGCTTCTTAGAAGTTAATTACGTAGAGCCGTGAAAATAAAAAGTCTTTTTTTTTTCCACAAAAAATGATCTTTTCGCCCTCCGTTTTTTTTTTCCAAAGGGTAACAGGAGAAATTGGACCCCAAAAGTTGTGTAATTTGTCATTGGTGTGCGCCAATTCACGAGCACTAGGGACAGCGCTAGTACTGGGCATTGTTCCCTGAGTTGGAGACATTTCTCCAGAAGCGCTCTTTGTCCTTCTTGTTGTACTGGTCCTTGTGTGTGAGGATGGATCAGAATCACTGCTCATTTCTGAGCTGCTACTAAAGCCCTCAAAATCCACATCGCCATCTGACACTGCACTTTCTTCACTGTCAGAACATAAAAGTGCATAAGCCTCCTCTGCACTATAATACTGACGGACCATTTTAACCATTTAACCCTAACAGTAACCCTAACTTTAGTCTAACTTTAGCCTAACAGTAACCCTAACAATAACCCTTACTTTAGCCTAACAGTAACCCTAACTATTGTATTAACTGCAACCTGCCTTATCTGTTTTTCTGTTGACAGATGAAGTGAATGCCATTACTCCAGATATATCATCATCCATTCACAGCAAAGATCTGTCATCTGATCCTATGAAACAGGTCCCATCTTCTGATTCATTACTGACTACTAAGGAAAATCAAAGTCACAAAAGCAAAAGAGGCATTAAAAAACAAACTGCTCCTAAAGCAAAGAAGCCATTCTCATGTTCACAATGTGGGAAATGTTTTAACCACAAAGGGACTTTTATTAGACACCATAGAACTCACACAGGGGAGAAGCCTTTTTCCTGTTCAGAATGTGGGAAATGTTTTAACCAGAAAGGGAATCTTGATGAACACCAAAGAACTCACAAAGGAGAGAAGCCTTTTTCATGTTCAGAATGTGGGAAATGTTTTACTCAGAATTCAAGTCTTGTTAAACATCAGAGAATTCACACAGCAGAGAAGCCATATTCATGTTCAGAATGTGGGAAATGTTTTACTCAGAATTCAAGTCTTGTTACGCATGAGAGAATTCACACAGGGGAGAAGCCTTTTTCCTGTTCAGAATGTGGGAAATGTTTTAACCAGAAAGGGAATCTTGATGCACACCAAAAAACCCACACAGCAGAGAAGCCATATTCATGTTCAGAATGTGGGAAATGTTTTACTCAGAATTCAAGTCTTGTTACGCATGAGAGAATTCACACAGGGGAGAAGCCTTTTTCCTGTTCAGAATGTGGGAAATGTTTTAACAATAAATCAGATTGTGTTAAGCACCAAAAAACCCACACAGCAGAGAAGCCATATTCATGTTCAGAATGTGGGAAATGTTTTATCCGAAAATCACAATTGGTTAATCACCATGGAACTCACACAGGGGAGAAGCCTTTTTCCTGTTAATGTGGGAAATATTTTAACCAGAAAGCGCTTCTTGATCGCCATCAGAGCAGTCACACAGAGGAGAAGCCTTTTTCATTTTCTTAATGTGGGAAATGTTTTACTTGGAAATCAACTGTTAATAAACATCAGAGATGTCACATAGGGGAGAAGCCTTTTTTGTGTTCATAATGTTGGAATAGTTTTAGCCAAAATTGAATCTTCTTAAATGGGTTGTCTCCTGTCATTCCTCATGTTTGCTGACAAAAGGATAAAACTAAGTTTTATTAATTCCAAATATAAAACTATACCCATAATTCATCCCCTGAAGGTTAGTCAATAGGTGACTAATAGAAAAAACATGTACCCCACAGTTCAGTACAGTACATAGGGTGAGGTGATGTATACACACTCACTCTCCAAGCCTCTCATTTCTATGGGTTTCATCGTCCTCACCAAAGATGATTCATCAGGAGACTATTTAATATTGACCTATATTCAAACGAGACTAGACAAAAAAAAACTAAAATCATTTATCATGTTATCCAAAACAGTCAGAAAACTAGCCCCATATTGGCAGATCCCAGACCTCAAACTATATACTGTGTAAGTTTATAAGCCCCTCCAGTGTCAGGAATAGATAGTATGTGACAATACAGTATAATTCTTGTGTTTTTCTCCTATAGGGACTGCCCTAGTTTGGTAATGTAACTGCTGTTAATTAGTAGTGCAGACAAATTGTCCTAGACTAAACCCAGTCTTCAGACGGCCCAATATGTACCACTCAGGGAAAACTTACCTGCTCCAAAGATCATTAGCAGCTCCTAACTAATGGCCATGCTGCGGTCTGTCAGGAAATGAGTGCAATATCGTTATAAAGACTAGGGATATGTGCAATCATAATGTCTGGGAGATCTGTGCCATTATTTAGTATGAATATGGAAATTATCTCTGAAAGGTAAGTGTTCCCTGAGCGGTATATACGGTATTTTCACATACTATCTATTCCTGACACTGGAGTGACTTATAAACTTACAAAGTATATAGTTTGAGTTCTGGGATCTGCCAATATGGGGCTAGTTTTCTGACTGTTTCGGATAACATGATACATGATTTTAGGGTTTTCTTCATCTAGTCCCGCTTGAATATAGTTCAATATCAAATAGTCTCCTGATGAATGAATGAATCCAATGAATATTCATTTCTCTTAACCCTCCGTCAGGCGCAATATAGATTCTCCTCAGTTCATGCGCAATGTGCCTGACAAGCACAGGTCAGAAAACCACCTATAGTAGCTACATATTTCAATTTCAGGACTATAGAAGTAGTCAGTGACCTTCATAGGAATGTATTAAAAGAGATTACACCAAATCAGATGCAAAAAAAAACATTTATTAACCATAAACTTATTAAAACTAAAAGTACCACTTTTCGGTAGTACCGCCAAATAGGCTCCAGTTATCTTTACTTAACTATTGCTTAAATATAAAATTATGGAAAAAAACTTAAAGGATATTGCACTTAGATGTTACTTAATTAATTTCTACTCATCTTCAGTGGTTTCAATTGCAGCAGAAGCAGCACAGGTACACTTAGAAAAGCAAGGCTGGCAGACAAAAGTTGCATGGGAAAGGCAGATTGATTCTTTACATATTTTGCAGTCATATTTAGAAAGCCTTCTGAAACCAGATACAAATGAGCAGGTAGTACAACTGCGTCTTTTAGAAGGTGGTAGAGTCGGTGTTTGTTCTGGAACGTCCTTGGGACGTCCTTTGTATTTTTATCTTTGCCCAAATAATAAGCTAGATCTGGGTCTGTTTCCTCTGTATCAGTGTCATCACCATCCTGCTCTGTTCCAGAATCAGTGTAACATTCTTCTACCTCATCTTCAGATGAAATGTCACTAGATTCCTGTAAATCCTCAGTTACTGCTGGTTCTTCCTCATCATCTTCTAACAAAAAAATCTTCATTTCTTCTAAATGAAGGGGTTTAGATGAATCATACTGTTTTCTGGCCATTGCAGCAGAAAATCTGAAGCAAGAGAGAAAGAGTATGTGTTAGGGCGCAATGTGCCTTAGAAGCCACCCTCCTTTTGTCTAAGAAAACAGTACTTATGTACACTAACTTAGCATTAATCCTTCATAAAACAAGCTAAATACACAATCGTGATGAATAAAAAAAGAAAATACTAACCTTTCAATTTGTGTTGAAATCAGGCGCAATGTGCCTGAGAAGCCAAAGTGTTGATATCTGCTCACTAGAAGGTCTGCTGAGTCACTGTGATATCAGGTTTCACAGAGCCTGTAGAGTCAGGAGATAACTAGGAGGGGTGGGGTTTTCTGATAAGTGGGCAAGGAGAGAGAAGTGAAACTAATTACTGTGTGCCTGTCAGATCTATTGCGCCTGACGGAGGGTTAAGTAGCGGCACACATGACCGCCAGCAGCAGCAGGAAGCCGGTGGCTGACACTGCGCACTACTGAAGAGTAATGAATACTCACCGCTATCTCTGATGAACAGTCCCGGTGAGCACTCCGGCAGCTGTGCAAATAACGCTATAACAACGCATTCCCATGCAATCCTATGGGAATCCGCAATTGCTGTGCCCATGCCGTGGATTTTTCCGCTGTAGAATCGCATCGCAGTAAAATCCGCACCATGTCCATTAATTTTGCGGAATCTCGGCGATTCCGCTGCTATAGGATTGCATTGAAACGCTCACTTTACACATGTGGCTATGCCCACTATACGTAAAGTGAGTGCTTCATGTGCGGATGGTACCCAGGGTCTGGAGGAGACTTTCCTCCATGCCCTGTGTACCATATTTCTGTACAAAATAGAATTAAAATTAAAAAAATGGATATATCTACCCTCTGTCGGCCCCCAGCGATGCTGCCAGCAACTTCCGTTCCCAGGGATGCATTGCGCGAATGACCTTTGTGACGTCACGGTTGTCATCAGAGGTCATTCGCGCAATGCATCTCTGTGAACGGAAGTTGCTGGCAGCGTCGCTAAGGACCTGGAGGACTTTGGGGGATGACAGGGTAAGTATACACATTTTTTTATTTTTAACATTCTATCTTTTACTACTGATGCTGCATAGGCAGCATCAATAGTAAAAAGTTGGTCGCACTTGTCAAGCACTATGCTTGACAAGTGGGACCAACCTGTATCACTTTTTCAAGCGATGCTTCAAATCGGTTGGAAAGGGCTAGCATTATGGAAGCTAAAAACGCTTGCAAAATGCTAGTGTTTTGCCAGAAAACGCTTGCAAATTCCGCATGCATTTTACCCACGGCAGGGAGTTGTGGAAATGCTGCAGACAATTTTGCAGCATTTCTGCAGCGTGGGCACATAGCCTAAAACAATTGCTGGCATCGGAGCAGGATGCTGTGAGGGAGCCCTGGGTAGGTAAGTGTAATTTTTTTTTTTAATATTTTCTGATGGGGCCATGCATAACAGGACCGGGATGGGGCCCTGCATACTAGGATGAGATGGGGGCCCTGCATACCAGGATAAGGATGGGGCACTGTATACCAGGATAGGGATGTGACCACGCATACTAGCATAGGGATGAGGGTGATCATTTCTGCCAGGATAGGGATGAGTGATCCATGCATACTAAGTAAGGATGAGATGGCCATGTGTATCAGGATGGGGGTGAGGGGACCATACATACCAGGATAGGGGATATTAAGTACAGAATTGACCACACTTTTTGCGTTAATTTTTTTCCTAATTTCCTGCTCTAAAACCTAGGTGCATCTTTTAGTCCAAAAAATACGGTATATATATATTTTTTTTTTCAAAGGACTCATTCTTCATGTTTGGCATCATTAAAATAAAAACACTCATACTCCACTGGCGTGCCGGCTCCACTTCAGCGGTGTCGAGACTCACTGTCCCGGGGCTTATGTGATATTGAACATCAACAGGAGGCCATGGCTGCGGCTGCTCTCTGACGGCCTCATGATGCTTGATTTGTCTGAAGGTGGGGACAGTGACGTCAGCGCTGATTGGGCACAGGGCTCACATGATGTAAAACCTCAAAAGAGCCCCAAGAACACAAGTGCCGACACCACTGAGACGGTGCCAGCATGGGAGGTTTGTGTAAGTGTTTTTATCGTAACAGGACCAAACATGAGGAATGAGAAGGGGTTGTCCAACTAGTTGTCAACCTCTTTATCAAAAATCCCACACAGGGAAAAGTCATTATTATACCTAGAGCGTGAGAAATGAATTACAGGAAAATCATTTTTTGTTGACCTTCAAAAATAACTCCGACGAGGAGAACCTATATATATTATTCACAAATTGTACAAGAACATGATGCACGCGGCGTGCGTTCAAGGATGGAATATTGTATGGAAGTTTTATAGGATAAATTCAAGGATGAATATTATATGGGAGTTTATTCGGACTCCCATGACAGCACCACGAGAGAGGGGATCCGCCCTTCGGGAACAGGAAACCTACAGATACAAAAGGGCGGCACCTCTCCCACGCATCAGTTGGTTTCCTGTTCCTGAGGGGACGGGATCCTACAGACCGGATCCCAGGCCGGCCGGCCGGTACAGGTAGCGAGGGGGTCTCCTACCTCGGCCTGGTGCGGAGCTCCTGGAGGACGCCACTGTGGCCCAGGATGGGTGGCACGGCGGTGGTGGATACAGCAGGGAGCGGCATCCGGAGGAGGTCCGTCTCCATATGTGCGCCGCCGCCGGTAAGTATGCCCCCCGGGGGCTCCCTGCTCTGGCGGTGCGATCGCGGTGGATTGAGGGGGGGCGGCGCAGCTGCAGGGCGCTGGGGCCGGGGAGTGCTCCATGGTGGAGCGCCCGGGCGTCCCGCGTGACTTCAGGTCACGTCAGAATCGTGGTGATGTCAGGGGGCGGAGCCTCGGGGCGCTTCCGGGTCGGCGGCGCCACTGCGCAGGCGCGGGGACCCAAGATGGCGGCGCCCATCGGGAGGACGCCGGTATGCGCCGGTTCCCCTGCCCAAAGCGGCGCCAGCTGGGGAGGGGGGCCCTATTAGGGGGGAGGGCACGGCAAGAGGAAATCTGTCCGGAGGAGGGGTATATAGGCAGGACCCTAGATGGGTGCCTTTCCTTGGCCACATTATTGCAAGCCAGTAATGGAGAGCAATCAGGAGCAGCAGCAAAAGCAGCAGCAACGGCGGCAACAGCGACAATCTTCACTGCTGCCCCTGGATGACCTTAGGCAGGTCAAACAGAAGAAGAAAGAGGCCCGTGACAGTAAGGAGCATCCGGGACGAAGTGACCAGTCCAGTCATAAAAGCTCCTCTAGGCGGTCAGGAGCAGCGACTGAGAAAAATCCCCCTCATTCTCCGGTACTTGATTGTGGCACTGGTAAGTGATCTTCGTGAATGTTCACTCAGTGACGGGGCCTCCTTCTGTGTTTTATTCTAGGGGAAGAAAGCTACGAGTAAAACCAGACACAGGGAATGCGCACTCTGTGCATGCCCGTTACCAGATTCATGCCCCAAAAAGTTATGTCCCCCCTGTATCCAGCAGGCAGTGGCATAGGAGTCGCCCGCAGTAGCGGCGTGTTTAAGGGATATAGTAAGGGCAGAGATGAAGGAAACCCTAAAATCCCTGTCCCAACCAGAGAGTGTAAGGGGTGAGGACCTGGTGGAGTCGGATTCCTCGACAGAGTGGAGGAGAAGTAAGGGCTCCCATATTTCATTTCCCTCGTCCTCAGAAGAAGAGGACTCTGGTCTGTTTTGCCTGCCGCTCGACCGAGTAGACAAATTGGTAAAAGCGGTCAGAGGAACAATGGAGGTGGAGGAGCCGAAGCCTCAATTCAATTATCCATGCAGGATGTGATGTTTGGGGGGGCTGGAGCAGAGGAAGCGTAGGGTCTTCCCACTAAACGAAAAGATCCAGGATCTCATCCGCAGAGAGTGGAAAAAGCCAGATAAAAGAGGGTCGCTACCACCAGCCCTCAAGCTTAGATATCCCTTTGACGATTCAGCAATGAATACTTGGGACAAGGCCCCCAAATTAGATGCAGCTATTGCGAAAGCATCGAAAAGATCCTCGCTACCCTTTGATGACATGGGGTCCCTTAAAGATCCTCTAGACAGGAAGGCAGATACCTTCCTTAAAAATACCTGGGAAATGGCAGCCGGTTCCTTAAGACCAGCAGTAGCATCGACTTGCACGGCCAGGTCCATGGTGGTCTGGTTGGACCAGATAGAGTCGCAGTTAAAACAAGGAACATCTAGACAGGAAATCCTTGAGGCCCTACCAATAATCCAGGATGGCACAGCCTTCCTAGCAGATGCCTCGGCTGATGCAGTCAGAATGGCCGCCAGGGCAGCAGGACTCTCTAATGCGGCTCGGAGAGCCCTGTGGCTGAAGTACTGGCCGGGAGATATTCAGTCCAGGGCGAAACTCTGTACTATCCCGTGTGAGGGGGAATATTTATTCAGAGCAGTCCTGGACGAACTACTGGAGAAGGCCGGGGATGATAAAAAGAAATTCCCAAATCTTTTGTCCCCATCTTAACGACGTCCGTTTAATAGAAGGAGATTCGGTCAAGGGAGAAGGTGTAACCCTTCACCTAATAGAGACCGTCCCAGATGGGAGGATAGAAGAAGAAGAGGTACGGGCTTCATGTTCAGACGCTCGTCGAGAGAGCGAAAAAGACAGAACCAATGACTAGCAATTCCCGTGGGGGGTAGACTGTCATCCTTCCTCCCAGCATGGCTACAGGTCACCAATAGTGACTGGGTGCGGAATGTGATATCCGCCGGACTCAGGTTGGCGTTCACTCAAGTCCCACGGGATACCTTTAAACCAACACCCTTAACGTTCTGATAGAGGTTCCAGAGTCTGAGAGAGGAAGAGGATTCTACTCTCCCTTATTTCCTAATCCAAGAGCCGGATAAAACATTCAGAACGATTATTTGCGTTTCCTTAAAGAATTTTTGGTTAAACGCACCTTTAAAATGGAATCCATTAGTTCTACAATAAAGATGCTGTTTGAAGGGTGGTTTATGGCGGTAGTGGACTTAAAAGACGCATACTATCATGTGCCCATCCACGCAGATTTCCAGCAGTTCCTGAGAGTGGCGGTATCAATAGACGGTATAATCCGTCATTATCAATATAGAGCCCTTCCCTTTGGTCTCTCAGCAGCGCCCCGGGTATTTACAAAAATAGTGGCCGAAGTTATGACTCATTTACGGGAAGTTGACATCTTTATTATCCCATACTTGGATGATTTTTTGATTGTGGGAAATTCAGTGGATCATTGTCTATCTCAGATAAAAAAAGCTAAGTCCAGATTAGAGAACCTCGGATGGATAATAAATTACGAGAAGTCCCGATTTCAGCCCTTAAAGGTCCAGAAGTTTCTAGGCTTGCTGTTAAATTCAGAAACTCAGCAGTGTCTGTTACCGGTAGATAAATTACAGCAGCAGGTTCTTCGGGCAATCGATAGACCCTCCATGACCCCCAGGCAGGCCATGTTCCTGTTAGGCTCCCTAACCTCATGTATCCCAGCGGTCAAGTGGGCACAATTCCACACTAGGGCCCTTCAGAATGACGTCCTGGTTAATAGCAGAACCTTAGAGGGCTTCTTGCAGGGTCAGGTATTGCTAAGCCCCTCAACTATTACATCTCTTAGGTGTTGGCTCGATGTCGGAAATTTAGCCTCGGGGGTGCCCTGGGTGATACAGATAACCCGCGTAATAACCACAGACGCTAGTCCTTGGGGTTGGGGGGCCCATATGGGGGACATAGTGGTACAGGGACAGTGGGACTCCGATGCTGAGATCTAATCTAACCAGAGGGAGCTGCTGGCGATTGAATTGGCCATTAAAAAACTCATTATGTATCTACAGGGCCATCATGTGAGGGTACTCTCGGACAACCAGGTAGCGGTAGCCTATGTCAACCACCAAGGTGGAACCCGCTCCAACGCCCTGATGCGGATAACGGAACGTCTCCTTCAGATAGCAGAGAAAAATTTTCTATCTTTAACCGCGCTCCACATCAGCGGAAAAGACAGCATGAAGGCAGACTTTCTAAGCTGCAGGGCCCTAAGGCAGGGAGAATGGGCCTTAAACTCAGACATCTACAACCAGATTGTCCGCAAATGGGGTCAACCGGAGGTGGACCTCTTTGCCACCAAGGAAAACAGGAAGGAAAAACTTTGTTCCCTAAATCCCAGGGAAAATCCACTGGCCGTGGACGCCCTCCTAATAAAATGGGACTTCTCGCTGGCTTATGCGTTTCCGCCTTTGAATCTTCTACCTCTGGTAGTGAGGAAGATCAGGGAAGACAGGGCAAGAGTCATATTGATTGCCCCCTTCTGGCCCAGAAGGACCTGGTTTGCATGGTTGAGGACCATGTCAGTAAGCGATCCTTGAGTACTGCCGAACCTTCCAGATCTCCTCTACCAGGGGCCAGTCAACCACCCACAAGTAGCGGGACTCCGTTTGACGGCATGGTGTTTGAGAGGACACTATTGAGGGATAGAGGGTTCTCAAAAAATGTAATCGATACACTCCTAAAAAGTAGGAAACAAACCACCACAGGTATATATGCTAGAACCTGAAGGCGATTCCTGTTCACCTGTGAGTTTAATATCAGGGATGGAATACCCGTAAAACAGATTCTAGAATTCCTCCAAGGGGTCTCGAGTTGGGCCTTTTCACTAGTACATTGAAAGTACAAGTTTCAACTTTAGGGGCCCTATTTGCATGCGACATTGCCGGTAACCATTGGGTAGCGAGATTCATTAAGGCAGTTACCAGATTGAGACCCATACTCAAAGATAGGTGTATGCCTTGGGACTTAAATTTAGTCTTGACAGCCATGACAGAAACCGTTTGAACCTCTGGATTCTGCTTCACTAAAAATGATATCACTTAAGACAGCCTTTTTGGTAGCAATAACATCTGCACGTAGAATAATCGACATACAGGCACTTTCCAGATTGCCCCCTTACACAGAATTCTTACAGGATAGAGTAATCCTAAGGCCAGACCCGGCATACCTTCCCAAGGTAGCATCTCATTTTCATAGGACACAAGAGATAGTTCTGCCTTCCTTCCTCCCTAATCCAACCAATCCTAAAGAACAAAAACTTCAGGCTCTAGATGTTAAGAGATGCCTACTTAAATATTTAGCAGCCACAGATCCTTGGAGGAAGGAGGACGCATTATTTTTATCCTTCCAAGGTCCCAGGAAAGGGTATAGAGTGTCAAAGCGCACGTTAGCAAGGTGGATTAGGGAGGCTATCTCTCTTGTCTACACAGCAGGTGGCGGTCCGGCTCCACAGAACCTGAGGGCGCATTCCACTCGTGCCATGGCATCATCCTGGGCAGAGAGATCGGGAGTATCAATTGACCAGATATGTAAGGCGGCCACCTGGTCATCTCCTTCCACCTTTTTTAACCACTATCGGTTAGACATGGGTGCCTCCTTAGATCTCACCTTCGGGCTAAGGGTGCTGCAGGCTGTAGTCCCTCCCTAAATTAGTTTACATCTCTGTAATTCTCTCGTGGTGCTGTCATGGGAGTCCGAATAAAGTATTAAGTTACGTAACGGTATTTTTCGGAAGCCCATGACAGCACCCTTAGTTCCCTCCCTTGTTCACGTATAAGGGTGCACCCCTTTAGAAGATGGTTTTCGCGAGTTCAACTTATGTGGGAGATGGTTTAAAGAATTGTAAATAGGATAGATAGGTTGTATATATTGTGTATATGCGGTGTACTAACCATGGTAGCCTCTCAAGCTCTGTAATCCAACTGATGCGTGGGAGAGGTGCCGCCCTTTTGTATCTGTAGGTTTCCTGTTCCCGAAGGGCGGATCCCCTCTCTCGTGGTGCTGTCATGGACTTCCGAAAAATACCGTTACCGGTACGTAACTTAATACTTTTATAGCATAAATGAAATACCAACAGAAAATAAGCGACCCAAAACAAATATTTTTCAGTAAAAATAACTCCTCTTTATTAGGTAAAGTATAAAAGAATTGCGCCATTTTCCGATACTTGTCGCGTCTTCATTTTTCATGATTTTGGGTTGGGTGAGGGCTTATTTTTTGTGTGCCGAGCTGACGCTTTTAATGAATACCATTTTGGTGCAAATACGATCTTTTGATCGCCCGTTATTGCATTTTAATGCAATGTTGCGGCGATCAAAAAAACATAATTCTGGTGTTTTGGCTTTTTCTCATTATGCCGTTTAGCGATTGGTTTAATATGTGCATGTTTTATTTTCTTTGTATTGTTTTATTTTGAATGGGGTGGAGGGGTGATTTGAACTTTTATATATTTTTTTCTATATTTCAAAATACTTTTTTGCAACTTTTGGCATTGCGAAGACATACAGCATTGTATCTTAATTAACCAGATGACTATTTTTAGCAAAAGAAGAATAGTAGAATGTTATCTGTATGTTGGCTTTCAAATTTAAGTGTAGATTTCTGGTTGGTCAAGAAAACAGACTTTTGTTTGTGTAAGCCCGTAATATTGACTTTTATTGTGCGCTTATCCTTGATCACTAGTGATGATTGCTGATATGCTAATTTATACATTGTGTTATGGAGCCAGTTTGTTGACTTCTAAAGCAGAGAGGGAAAAACTATGCAAATAGTTTAAATAATCAAGTAATGCTACTTGATCTCATCTCCATTCTTACCCTTCATGTAAATACTGAATGAGGGACACTTGTTAAGTCTAAAAATAGGTTACATGCCTCTGTATAAAGAGACTGAGAGAGAGAAACAGCCAGAGATTCTGCCAAGACATCCATACATCTTAAAAGGACCAGAGACAGGACAGCAGCCATTTTACAGCATGACTCCATTACGAGGGACACGGATGTATCATTCTATAGGAAACAACCTAGGGGTTTTCAGCCTGAGTTGGAAGAATACAGATCTCCATTGACCATCACTGAACCTTGGATACATTTGGAGAAGCCAGATTGTGATCCTCAAATCAACTGGCCTTGTATGGACTGTCATCTTCCTACGCTTGTCATTACCTCCTCTTTGTGTGCGTGCCACAGGTAAGGTAGTGACCCTGGAAGATCTGTAGTCACAGCTGCTACCACCCTAGCAAGTCAGTGGAAGGGTGAGACTCAGTAATGTGCATCATCTTGGGTACTGTGCTGGGACTGTTCTATGTGTTATCTGCCTGTTTTGTGGTACAATAAAGCATTGCCACTCTGTTTTACCCTCACCCTGTGTTGCCTGAATAACATTTTGCCCATGTTATAAGGAGAGCGGGAGTTCGGCAGGACGATCCATGGTCCATGCGTTTTCGGCTAGTGGGGGCGCTCATAGCAATTCGGCAGTGACAACCATAGACTTCTGCTGGAGGCCAACGCATCGGTGACCCACAATCATGACGGGGTCACTGAAGGGCGGGATTTCCGGCACGCTTGATGACGTGCCAGAAAAGATGTGGGCTCAGCGCTGGAGCCCACATCAAATGGAGGGAGTTTGACAATGGCGTACATTTACGCCTGATGTCAGAGAGGGGTTAAAGGGGATTGTTTGGTAATCATGTATACTTACAAGTAATTACAAAAATAACAGCTTCTAATGTTAAATAGTATATAGTTAGGACAAGAAAATATTATTTGTGTAAACCATGTGTAGATATAAAAATACAGGCAAATGGAGCTCCATCTAGTGACAGTGCAAAAGTGCCATCATAGAGTAAAATGTATCCTAAGAGAGTGTCACTGTCAAGGTGGAAATGAGATTAATGAGAAGGTGACGATCTGATCGCAAGCCTTTTGATTTATGCTGGCTTTTAACCTCACTTGTATGGACTAAGTGAATAAAGAATTATATTTCACTATATCGTGGAGCTGGACATTTATCTTCATTACTTTATATGGAGGTTGTGTGTGGCATATACAGGGGTGAGCTGGTATATGGAGGTTGTGCGTGGCATATACAGGTGTGAGCTGGCATATGGAGGTTGTGCGTGGCATATACAGCAGTGAGCTGGCATATGGAGGTTGTGTATGTGAAGCAATGGCTGGGGAGACTACGGTACACAAGATGATGTGCAAACAACACGGTTAATTTATGGACAGGCAAGGAATGAAGTGATAGAGACGTGTAAGCAGAGGTATGCAATGACACAAGACAATTTACAAGAGTGATAATTTTTTGCTGGGCCATCAAATAGCATGGTGCTCCAACTATTACAGAACAATATATTTTCCAACAGGCAAAACACAGTAAACGCAGTATGATGCTACTTTAACTATAGCCTCACTGGCCTCTGCTACGCAGGCCACAGCTGCCGTGCTCTGTCTATTGCAGCCTATCCTAAGCCCTAACATATACACACAAGGGGTTACACACAAGGGGTTAAAACTCGCAGTAACGTTGAAGCCACAGTCTAGTCTCGGGGTCCCCCAGCAACACTGTAAGATGGTGCGCACGTCTTTCTGGAAACTCTGAAACGTGGTCTTCTACTTGCTTGAGGGTCCTGGAGATGCTCCTTGAAAACGACATTCCTTTCTTGTATTTCTTCATGGCTCCTCACAGGACAGCCACCTTTGCTATCCCCATTAGAGTCTGCACAATCTCATAAGTTTAGTCAGACCGTCTGCGCGTCTTTTCACAGATCCAGGCACGCCAGCTTCCTGCAGCAGCTTCAGCTCAGCACACGTACAGGAAAAGAGCCCTCCCCTCTCCAGTGCTGGCAGAACAGCACACACAGTCTTTTGCATGGGAGACAGAATGTACCTGTTATGAATGGGTCACCGAGGAGGAAAACAAGACCAAGCTAAGTCACAGAAAACCAGAGAGGTTGGTAACTACACGGATTGCAGAACCCTGAGCCTAACCACACAACTAACAGCAGTCGTGGAGCATACCTACGATGATTCTAGATGCCTCGTCACAGCCGGAGGACTAAATAAGCCAAAAACAAGAAAAGGGGAAATCTAAACTGCCCCAGAGCAGGCCCCAAAGGAATAGACAGCCCCCACACATGTATTGACGGTGAGACAAGATGAAAGCACAAACAGGTAGGAAAATAGGCTGAGCAAATGATGGGGCCCACACTAACTAGAAAGGACAGGAAAGGAAAGATACATTCATGCCAAAAAAAACCTGCAAAAATGTCGAATACTTCTGATAGCAAAAAATACCCTGAAGTCACTAGACTTCTCCCACTATATCAGCACTCTGGCATATTCTGAGAACAGAGCAAAAAGAGGCCAATCTAATAAGGGACAAAAAGCAAACTGGCACATACAGTGACAAAAGAATGGAACTTCAGCACAGCCCCAGCCGGGGCTGGCTGACCACACAAAAAACTGAATAGACCAAACCAAAACAAATGTGAACATTAGCAGAGAACACTTAGCTTGAGAAGGCAGGAACTGAACTGGAAACCAAGACCTCAGGAGGCAGGAAAAAAATCACCAGCATGGGAATAGGGAGTCGGCTGTCTTAAATCCAGTCTGAGACTCCAGATGTCCAATCCTCATCCTCATTATCAGGTGGCAGGTCTCTTAATTAGATCAGCTTCATTACCTCCTGCCACCACCAGAGGGAGCCCAGAAAGAGAACTCACAACTCCTCTGTCAGCACAACCAGCTCCCTCACCAGAAACCAGAGGCAGACCAGAAAATGAGTTTGCAACTGTACCCCCCCTTGAGGAGGGGTCACCGAACCCTCATCGATGCCACCAGGCCGTTCAGGATGGGCCCCGGTGAAAAGCACGAACCAATCTATTGGCATCAATGTCAGAGGCAGAGACCCAAGAATTATCCTCCTGGCCATAACCCTTCCATTTGACCAAATACTGGAGTCTCCGTCTAACCAAACGAGAATTCAATATTTTCTCTACCTCATATTCCACATTGCCTTTAACCAATACAGGGTCAGGAGGCGCCGCCACAGGAACTACTGGCTCAACAAACCTCTTCAACAGAGACTTATGAAACACGTTATGGATTTTAAACGCAACTGGAAGAAGCAGGATTAAGAATCTCCAAGATCTTATAAGGTTCAATAAATCTTGGCTTGAACTTTGGAGACGCAACCTTCATAGAGATATTCTTTGACGACAACCAAACCATATCGCGCACTTTAAATCGGGGACCAATGGTCCTATGCCGGTTGGAAAGCCACTGGGCCTTTTCCTGAGAGTGACAACTTATCCACCACTTGGTCCCAAATCTGCTGCATTCTCTCTACCACAGTGTCCACACCTGGGCAGGTTGAAGATTCCACTTGCCCTGAAGAAAATCGAGGGTGAAACCCAAAGTTACAGAAAAAGCGCGACATCAAAGTGGCAGAACTAGCTCTATTGTTTAGCGCAAATTCGGCCAAGGGCAAAAATGAGACCCAGTCATCCTGATCAGCAGATATATATCATCTCAAATAGGACTCCAAAGTCTGGTTTGTTCTCAGTCTGTCCATTGGTCTGAGGATGAAACGCAGAGGAGAAAGATAACTGAATTCCCAGATTGGAACAAAAGGCTTTCCAGAATCTGGAAACAAACTGGACTCCTGTCCGACACAATGTTCTCAGGAATCCCATGCAACCGAACCACCTGTTGTAAAAACAAGGGCACCAACTCTGAGGAAGATGGCAACTTTGGGGGTGGTACAAGATGGACCATCTTTAAAAATCTATCACAAATCACCCAGATAAGTCATTCTGTGACAGACAGGAAGTTCAGAAATAAAATCCATTGAGATATGGGTCCATGGCCTCTTGGGCACCGGCAGGGGCATCAACAACCCCCTAGAACGAGAACACGGTTTAGACCGAGAACAAATCCCACAGGACTGCACAAAATTCCTGACATCACGAGATAAGGCAGGCCACCAAAAAGACCGACTCACCAAATCTCTGGTACCAAAAATACCTGGATGACCAGCCAATGTGGAGCAATGAACTTCAGACATCACTCTCTTCCTCCACTGGTCAGGAACATACAATTTTCCCATAGGGCAATGCTCAGGTTTGTCCTCCTGAAATTCCTCCAGGGCACATCTCAAATTGGGCAAAATGGTAGAAAGAACTACCCCCTCACCTAGTATGGTAGTAGGCTCGGTCACAATAAGAGAATCAGCAAAGAAACTCCTAGAAAGGGCGTCTGCCTTAATATTCTTAGTGCCCGGAAGAAAAGAGACCACAAAATTAAAACGTGCAAAAAACAAGGCCCACCTAGCCTGTCTAGGATTCAAGCGTTTGGCCGACACCAGATAAATCAAATTCTTGTGGTCAGTGAGGACCACAACTTAATGTCTAGCTCCCTCCAACCAATGTCTCCGCTCTTCAAATGCCCATTTCATGGCCAACAATTCCCGATTCCCCACATAGTTACGTTCAGATGGGGAGAACTTTCGAGAAAAGAAGGCACATGGATTCATTTTAGAAGTCACAGGATCTTTTGGGGACAAAACAGCTCCTGCACCAATCTCAGAAGCATCTACCTCCACCTGAAATGAAAGTGAGACATCAGGTTGCCGTAAAACCGGAGCCGAAGTGAATCTCCGCTTAAGCTCCTGAAATGCCGAGACAGCCTCTGGAGACCAATTCAGCACATCAGCGCCCTTCTTGGTCAAATCAGTCAGTGGTTTCACAATACCAGAAAAATTAGCTATAAATTTACGATAAAAATTAGCAAAACCCAAAAACTTCTGGAGAGCCTTCAAAGAAGTGGGCTGAACCCAATCATAAATGGCCTGTACCTTGGCCGGGTCCATTTCAATAGTCGACTGAGACAAAATAAATCCCAAAAATGAAATCCTCTGTACACCAGAGGCATTTCGATCCCTTAACAAGCAGGGAATTCTCCCTCATAATCCGGAACACAGTCCAGACATGTTCCACATGAGAATCCCAATCACTGGAAAAGATCAAAATATCCAGATAGATAATCAAAAACTTATCCACAAAGTCACGGAAAATATCATTCATAAAGGATTGGAAGACAGAAGGGGCACTAGTGAGCCCAAAAGGCATCACCAGGTACTCAAAATGTCCCTCCGGAGTATTAAACGCCGTCTTCCATTCATCACCGTGCTTGATGCGAGTAAGATTATATGCCCCCTGAGGTCAAGCTTAGTAAACCAGCAGGCACTTTTAACTCTGGAGAATAAATCAGAAATCAAGGGTAACGGATACTGATATTTAACCATCATCTTGTTAAGGGAACGATAGTCAATACAAGGTCTTAATGAACCATCTTTCTTAGGCTGGTTTCACATTCACGTTAAAACAACGCTGCGCACTGCGTCGGTAAGCCCCGCCCCGATCCGGCTCCCTGCCCGCCCCATCCGGGATCACCGCCTACTATCGCATTTGCACGCATGCGATCGGCGCACCCTATCTTTAGCATAGGGTGCGCAGATCATGCGCTGCCAGTGTGAAAGTAGCGTGCTGCACACTTTTAACGGTGCGCCGTGCGCGCAGAAATGCAGCATATTGCATTTTGGGGCGCACAGCGCACGGTCAAAAATGCGCAGCACGCTACTTTCACACTGGCAGCGCATGATCTGCGCACCCTATGCTAAAGATAGGGTGCGCCGATCGCATGCGTGCAAATGCGATAGTAGGCGGTGATCCTGGATGGGGCGGGCAGGGAGACGGGGCGGGGCTTACCGACGCAGTGCGCAGCGTTGTTTTAACGCAAATGTGAAACCAGCCTCAGCCACAAAAAATACCCAGCAACTAAGGGTGAAGAGGATGGTCTAATATGACCCTTCTCCAACGACTCCTTAATATAGGATTGCATAGCATCATGTTCGGGTACTGATAAGTTGAAAAGCTGACCCTTGGGAAATTTACACCCAGGCATCAACTCAATTGCACAGGCATAACTCCTATGAGGAGGCAAAGACGCAGACTTACTCTCACTAAATACATCAGAAAAATCAGCCAAATAATCAGGAATATCATGAAACTGAGGAGGTGGAGAAAACAGGAATGTCTCTAAGGACACAGTGACAACCCCAACTCACCACAGACACAGATTTCCAATCCAAAACTGGATTATGAGTTTGCCAAAAGGGAAACCCAGAACAATAGTATCATGCAAATTGTGCAGCACCAAAAATTTACAATTTTCTTGGTGGTCTGGGGCAACTCGCATTATCACCTGGGTCCAGAACTGGGGTTTATTCTCCGCCAGAGGAGTAGCATCAATACCCCTCAAAGGAATAAGCGTCCACAGAGGTATCATGGGAAAACCACAACGTTTAGCAAAGTCCAAAACCATCAGATTCAAAGCAGCTCCTGAATCTACAAAAGCCTTAGCGGAAAATGTGGATAAGGAGCAGATCAGAGTAATTGCCAAAAGAAACTTAGGTTGTACACCGCCCACCAGAAATGTGTGTGCAAAATGTTTCTCTCGTTTAGGGCAGACAGAAATAGTACAAGAGGCGTCTCCACAGAAAAAACACAGCTTATTATGCCTTCTAAACTCCTGACGTTGCGCCCTAGACAAAACCCTATCACATCGCATAGGTTCAGACGCTTGTTCAAAAGGTGGCAGCGCCTCCCGTGTAGTTTTACATTCACGTAAACGCCGATCAACTGGAATGGCTAATGACATAGACTCATCAAGACCAGAGGGAACAGGAATTCCCACCATAACATGTTTTACGGTCTCTGATAAACCCTTCCGAAAGAGAGCTGCCAATGCACCATCATTGCATGTAGTAAGGATCGCCCACTTTCGGAATTTTTGACCATATAACTCTGCAGTAGAGTTGAGCGAAACGGGTCGAAAAAATTCAAAAGTCGCCGACTTTCGCCAAAGTCGGGTTTCATGAAACGAAACCCGACCTCAGCGTGAGGTCGGCCACGAGGTCGGCGACTTTAGCGCCAAAGTCACGTTTCAAAACATGCTTCAGCGCCTTTTTTCAGCCAATGAGGAAGAGCGGACACTGTGGGCAACGTGATGACATAGGCAGTGGTCCCCACCATCTTTGAGAAGGGCATGCAAGTGATTGGCTTGCTTTGGGGGGCATCACAGGGGGTATAAAAGGGCGTGCACGCCGACCGCCATCTTACTTCTGCTGATCTCAGTATAGGGAGAGATGCTGCTGCTGCAGATTCTGTAGGGAGAGCGTTAGGCAGGGAAGAAGAAAAAAAAATCAGCTGCTGCTGCTAGCGATTTTGCCTGTACAACACACCAGTCACTGTGCAGTGCAAGGGGAGGCTATATTTTGGTGCATCATCTCTGTTAGTTATTAGGCTGACTTTTAAGGCTACCTGGTAGCTGCATTGCTATGTGCCCACTGCTGAGCAAACTGCTTTTTTCAAAGCAATCCAGATTTTGTTTTGTCCTTGTGAGTTACTGAGCGTTCATTTTTCACACACTGTACAGCGGTGTACGCTCCTCTCTCAGTACCGTGTAACGGCTGTTATCACGGCCACAGTGAAGCTATCTGTGTGTGACTCTGTAAGGATAAGTCGAGGAGTTGTTCCATTCTTACAGACCTCCACATTATAGTTTTGTCTGTTTTTCAAACAGTGTAGTCTATTTGCTGTTTGATTACATTCAAAACTATAGAGCGACAGCGTGTGTCAGTCTGTATACTAAAAAAACACGGAGCTTGACAATTTAACATACACCGGACAGCGGTGTACGTGCACGCTGCTCTCAGTACCGTGTAACGGCTGTTGTCATGGCCACAGTGAAGCTAAGGGTGTGACTCTGTAAGGATAAGTCGAGGAGATGTTGCGTTCTTACAGACCTACACTCTAGGGAGATTCCAATCCTGCCCTGTTGTGAGTTCATTTTTCCCTTCAACACTGAGGCCCGATGAACTCCCTCTTCTGGTAAGGAAAGGTAGTGAGCCTGATTATCAGGCATCTGAGCCTAATGATGATGACTGGCTGAGTGGAGTTACTGACTGGATATAAGGCTGTCGACGCCCTCCCGCTCTTCTAAAGCTAAGTTTTCTGCTCTACTTTTTGCATTTGTGCTTTGACTTCGTTTTTGCTTTGTTTTTCTGTATTTCTGCCATTCCCTGCTGGGGTGAGCTGAATTCCTTTAGCTCTGTCCTCTGAAAATACCTGAGTGCTGATTTAGTTTTTGAAGCCTAGCTGCTTCAGGGCCTTTTTCCATATCAGCTGGTTGGCTTATGTCTTTTACAGGGTTTTGGCAGATTGCAGATAGCAACCTTCCTTTCCTGTCCTGTTTAGATTAGTTTGGGCCCCATCGTTTGCTCAGCCTATCTTTCTATCTGTGTGAGTGTTTTTTCATCTTGCTTCACCGTCATTATATGTTGGGGGCTGCCTTTTGCTTTGGGGTCTGCTCTGGGGCAGTTTAGATTTCCTTTTCTGTCTTTAGGCTATTTAGCTCTCCGGCTGTGATTGAGGGGTCTAGGGCATCGTAGGAACCCCCCACGGCTACTGCTAGTTGTGTTGATAGGTTCAGGGGTCTGCAATCTGATAGTTGCCAACTTCTCTGGTTTTCTGGACGTAGCTCCTATTTTTGTGTCTGCCTCCTACGGTGACTCTATCATAACACTGCCCTGTCCTATATAACATTTTTCACACCTGCCAAATTCATCCTGTCATACAGCGGTGTGATATACACTGGGCCTGACACAATACGTCAGTGTCCAGAAGTGTGTAAGGACATTCCATTTCTCCCGTCCTATATAACATTTTTCACACCTGCCAAATTCATCCTGTCAAACAGCGGTGTGATATACACTGGGCCTGACACAATACATCAGTGTCCAGAAGTGTGTAAGGACATTCCATTTCTCCCGTCCTATATAACATTTTTCACACCTGCCAAATTCATCCTGTCATACAGCGGTGTGATATACACTGGGCCTGACATAATACATCAGTGTCCAGAAATGTGTAAGGACATTCCATTTCTCCCATCCTATATAACCTTTTTCACACCTGCCAAATTCATCCTGTCATACAGCGGTGTGATATACACTGGCCTGACACAATACATCAGTGTCCAGAAGTGTGTAAGGACAATCCATTTCTGCCATCCTATGTCACATTTTCACACCAGCCTAATTCAGTCTGTCATACAGCAGTGTGATATACATTGGGCCTCACACAATACATCAGTGTCCAGAAGTGTGTAAGGACAATCCATTTCTCCCGTCATATATCACATTTTTCACACCAGCCAAATTCAGCCTGTCATACAGCGGTGTGATATACATTGGGCCTCACACAATACATCAGTGTCCAGAAGTATGTAAGGACATTCCATTTCTCCCGTCATATATCACATTTTACACACCAGCCTAATTCAGTCTGTCATACAGCGATGTGATATACATTGGGCCTCACACAATACATCAGTGTCCAGAAGTGGTAGGAGAATTAAATTCTCCCCTGTCCTATGTACACCTTGTACCTTGTTTTACAGTTACATATCGTTGGTGGAATTGTGGGTACATTTTTCCAAAAAAATTAGGAAGTGTGGTGTAAGAGGCCGTGTTAGTGGGCTGGGGTTGCCAGCTGTTAATGATGGTGTTGGTGTTGGATCTGCTGGTAGTGGCAAAAGCGAAATAACACCTAATGCAGGAGCTGTTAAGCCTGCGTCATCATCTGGCTCCACAAGGCCTCGAAGGCTCCCTTTTCTGGGAGTAGGTAAACCGCTTTTAAAGCCAGAGCTTCAGGAACAAGTTTTGGCCTACATTCCTGACTCGGCCTCCAGCTCTATCGCCTCCTCTTCTGAACTTGTAAAAAATAAAAGCACTGAGTCGTCTTTGGAGGCTCATGGTCATGAACCACACCTTTCTTTGTGTCCTTCACCCCAACCAAAATTGAAGGATGCGGCAGGCCACACAACAGATTACTCCATGAAGCTGTTTTCACATACCATGCCTGGGTTATCAAGTGAAATGGTGAATTACCCAGGCCAAGATGAATCTGACATGGAGTGCACTGATGCACAGCCACTGATAGATGATTCTGCTGGTACAGTCACTCAGAGCACGACATTGTCCTCGCAGTGTACTGAGCCAGATTCTGACCCTGATGAAACTCAGGTGCCCCTTCCCGCATACTATACCACCGTACACGGTGACACAGAGGAAGGTGCACATGATCTTGAAGAGGAGGTGATGGATGACCCAGTTGTTGACCCAGATTGGCATCCATTGGGGGAAGAGGGTGCCGCTGCCAATAGCTCGGAAGAGGAGGAGCATCCGCAGCAGGCATCGACATCGCAACAGCTGTTATCTGGCAGGCACGGATCAGTCCAAAAATGGGTTACAAAAAGCCAAAAAGTTGCTGGACTGCTTGGCCAGACGGTCAAAATAGCACAGCGTGCAAGGACGCAAAATGTCTTCCATAGTAGGAAGAGTGCAGTGTGGCACTTTTTTGAACAAAATCCTAATGATCAGGCCAAGGTTATCTGTAAGAAGTGCGCAAAGACCTTTAGCCGAGGGAAAAATCTGAAAAATTTGAATACCAGTTGCATGCTTAGACATTTAACCACCATGCACTTGCAAGCGTGGATGGAACACCAAACCTCAAGTACCACATGTGCAAATGCTCCCAAAGAAGGTAGTCAGCAACGCTACATTGTTTCCCCCACTGTAAGCCCACCGGTTAGCACAGCAGCAAATGTTGAGGTGTCGTTGCAAGGCCAAAGCTGTCAGGGAATCACAATGTTATATCAACGAAAGACTGAATCTAGGACATCAGAAAGAACACCAACTCGATCACCATCATCAACCCTCTCTCAGTCCGCCCTGTCCACCGCTAGCTCCACCATAGGCATCTCTCAAGTCCAGCTCACCCTGCCAGAGACTATGAGTAGGACAAGAAAGTACTCATCCTCTCATCCGCGTACACTGGGTTTAAACGCCCACATTGCCAAACTAATCTCGTTGGAGATGATGCCCTATCGGTTGGTGGAAAGCGCAGCTTTCCGCGAACTCATGGCCTACGCAGTACCACGCTATGAACTACCCAGTCGCCACTTCATTTATCGCAAAGCCATCCCAGCCCTCCACCTTCATGTGAAAGACCGCACTCAAGCAATCAGTGAGTGGAAAGGTGCACCTCACAACTGATGCACGGTCCAGTCGGCATGGCCAGGGCCGTTACGTGTCCATCACTGCGCACTGGGTTAATGTGGTGGATGCAGGGTCCACAGGGGACAGCGGTGGTGGGACTGTGCTGCCTAGCCCACGGTATAGGAAACAGTTGGCTGTAGGCGTTCGACCCGCCTCCTCCTACTCCTCTAGAAGCAAAAGCTCGTCCCCAGAGCGCAGTCGCAGCAGCACTCCTTCCGCAGCTGCCTGTGTTGCACACGAGGTGTCCCCCTATCGATCAGCTACTGGAAAGCGTCAGCAGGCTGTGTTGAAGATGATGTGTTTGGGCGACAGACACACCGCGGAGGTACTGGCCGACTACTTTCAGCAACAAACTGAGTCATGGCTGGGCAGTCTACATCTTGAGGCAGGCAAGGTAGTCAGCGATAACGGCCGTAATTTTGTGGCTGCCATAGCCCTTTCAAAACTCAGACACAGACACATACCTTGCTTGGCTCACACCTTGAACCTGCTGGTGCAGTGCTTCCTCAATAATTATCCAGAGTTAACAGGCCTGCTCCAGAAGGTTCGAAAACTGTGCTCGCACATCCGCCAGTCGCCCGTACACTCCAGTCGTATGCAGAAGCTGCAGCGATTGCTACACCTTCCCAAGCACCGGCTAATTATCGACGTTGCAACAAGGTGGAACTCCACCCTGCACATGGTTGAGCGGCTGTGTGAACAGAGGCAGGCCATAATGCATTTGTGGGAGGATACCCGGACAGGCACTTTGAGGGCAGACATGGAGTTGACAGGTGTGCAGTGGTCAAAGCTGAAAGACCTCTGTAAAGTCCTTCAGTGTTTTGAGGAATGCACACGGCTGGTAAGCGCAGACGACGCCATCATAAGCATGAGCATCCCACTTATGTGTCTGCTCATGCAAACTTTGACGCACATTAAGGAGCAGGCATCTGCAGCCGAGGTTGCTGAAGAGGAGGAGGAAATCCTTGATGACAGTCAGCCATTGTCTGCTCCGGGACCTGTCCTGGACGAGGTGGAGGAAGAAGAGGAGGAGGAGGGTGATGATGGGGATGATTATTTAGGGGAGGTCTGGTACAGGGTTTGTGCGTGACTGGAGGGATGTGGATTTGCCAGAAAGTGCTCCTCCACCAAGCAGTCGCACTGCATCATTGACACCGGGAACATTGGCCCACATGTCAGATTATGCCTTGCAGATCCTAAAAAGGGACCCCCGCATTGCCAAAATGATGAACGATGACGACTACTGGTTGGCCAGCATCCTGGATCCATGCTATAAAGGCAAATTCCAAAACATCATGCCACAGGAGAACCTTGATCTAATATTGGCTAACAAACAAGCTACTCTGGTAAACCGGTTGGTTGAGGCATTCCCAGCACACAGCAGCGGTGATGGTTCTCACACGAGTCGTAGGGGCCAGGGGCAGCTTGGAAGAGGTGTTCGTGGTGCACACATCAGAAGTGGCATTGGAGACAGGGGTTTCATGACCATGTTGTGGACTGATTTTTCAAGTCCTGCTCACATGACTGGTAATACTGCATCGATGGAAAGTGACAGGAGACAGCACTTGTCAACTATGGTTACAAACTACTTTTCTTCCCATATCGATGTTCTCCCGCACAGGTCATTCCCCTTTGACTATTGGGCCGCTAAACTGGACACCTGGCCTGAATTGGCACAATATGCGCTACAGGAGCTTGCTTGCCCAGCTGCAAGTGTGCTATCGGAAAGAGTCTTCAGTGCTGCTGGATCAATCCTGACAGAAAAATGTACCCGTCTGTCGACCCAAAATGTGGATAATCTAACCTTCATTAAAATGAACCATGCATGGGTTTCCAAGAATTTTGTCCCGACTTCCCCTGATGACACATAGGTTGAAAGAAAAATGGCTTGCTTTGGTCCTCCTCTTCCTGGGACTTGAGCAGTTTCGTCTTTTGCATCAGCTGAATGTCCAACATCAACATATGCCACTTTCTAAAACTCCCTAACTGTGCTGCCTCCCCCCCTATGGCCGGGGTCACCACCTAGCGCACGAACCGTGCAAGTGCCGTTGCCCTGGACAGGTGGGTAGGCCGACTCTTGGGCGCGGGCACTGGCACAGGGTCCCTCATAGTGCAATCAAGTGTCTCTGACGGTGGTGGTGCACACCCGCCGTCAGACACACCACCGTACTATGAGGGGTCCCAGTGCCAGTACCGACGCCCACGAGTGGGCCCCCCTTGCTTGGGCAGGGCCCCAGCATTTGCAATCTTTACCTCTCCCTGCTCCTCCGCTGTGTAGTCTGGGCCGTCAAATCCATACTGGGCCTGACACCGTCTGAGCCTGCCTCCTGATCTATAGACATATATTTTGAATGTGTACACTATGCTATCCATACATGTTATCCGGTGATACGGTACCCTTTCTCACCCTTGTGCAATCACGTGTAATCCATACTGGGCCTGACACCGTCTGAGCCTGCCTCCTGATCTATAGACATATATTTTGAATGTGTACACTATGCTATCCATACATTTTATCCGGTGATATGGTACCCTTTCTCACCTTTGTGCAATCACGTGTAATCCATACTGGGCCTGAAACCGTCTGAGCCTGCCTCCTGATCTATAGACATATTTTGAATGTGTACACTATGCTATCCATACATTTTATCCGGTGATACAGTACCCTTTCTCACCTTTGTGCAATCACGTGTAATCCATACTGGGCCTGACACCGTCTGAGCCTGCCTCCTGATCTATAGACATATATTTTGAATGTGTACACTATGCTATCCATACATGTTATCCGGTGATACGGTACCCTTTCTCACCTTTGTGCAATCACGTGTAATCCATACTGGGCCTGAGAACGGCTGGCGAGCTGTTAAGCAAGCTACAGCACCTGTGGTTTGCACACGTAAGTTTTTCATTTTTTCAGGAATGATGGTTAGGCCTAATTCCGGAACTGTGGTTGACCTGCACTTACTGGGAAATCATCGTTCGCGGGTAATAATTGTAATCCCAGATCCCCATCACTAACGGTGTTCAGCGGGTTAGCTGCACCTGTAAGCGACAAATGCTGGCCCTTTCAGTGTAGCGCACATGCAGCCACGGACATGTAAGGGCATGACACACCAGTTATTGGCCAATCTCACGTGCCAGAGCCTCGCGTGTCCCTCTAGTAAGCCGGACTCGGACCGCAGGGCATGACGGAGTCTTGTTCGTTAACAGAATTAAGCTTGCAATGTGTGCATCTTTTTTGTTGCTGGATGGTTGAGGTTGCCCGTGTTGAGTCAAATAATGCCGCAGGCTCCACTCCTGGTGGTGCCCTTTTGGACATTCCTTTAAGGTTCAGCTTTGCAACCATACTGCCCACGTAAAACAAACACTTTGCCTTCATGAACACTGTTTGGAGGGTCGTGACTCGTGGGAATAACGCCGCCCAATCAGTTAACCTGCTAGAGAGATCCTTCGTTGCTCCCAAGCATGACATCACACTCCCTAGGGAGAAGGTAATGCCACTGTGGCGACCGTACTCCTGGGGGCGACACAAGTGCACTGATGCCCAGCCACTGCTCGATGAATCTGCTGGTACATTGACCCAGACCACTACATTCCCCTCGCACTCTACACGGCCTGAATCTGACCCTGATGAAACTCAGGTTACCCTTCCCATATACTGTTCCATCTTACACGGTGACAAAGAGGAAGCTGCAGATGAAAGTGCAGGTTCGGCCCACCCGCCGTCAGACACACCACCGTACTATCAGGGGCCCTGTGCCAGTGCTGTCGCCAATGAGTGGGCCCCCCCTGCTTGCTCAGGATCACAGCACTTGCAAGGTTGAAATACTGTGCAGTGAGATGGAAGATGGGGACGACGAGGAGTCCAGACTAGTACAGGGATTCCCTAGCGAGGAGACGTATTTCATTGTTTTCAATGTTGGGACAGCAATTTTTGGGGAGCACTATACTCTGGAGAATGATAGATGGGGCCCACCATACACTGGAACATTCCAAAGGTGGACATCAGACACTGGAGCAGCATTTACAGGGCCCATTATACACTAGAGCATTAGAAATGGGGCCCATTATGTATGGAGCATTATTTGGGCCCATAAGACAGTGGAGCTTCATCCATGGGGACCAACATATACTGTAGCATTATGTGGAGCTCATCATATACTGTTTCAAACATTATATGGGACCAATGATTCTGTATGGAGAAATAGATGGGCCTCGTCATGAGATGTAAAAAGTGAAGTATTTTTCTTTGCAGTATACCACTATTTCTCTGCCGTATCGGAGCAGCATGAGTTGTGGTAGAATTATAGACTCATAGAATCGTAGAGTTGGAAGGGACCTCCTGGGCCATCTGGTCCAACCCCCTGCTCAAAGCAGGATTCGCTAAATCATCCCAATCAGATGTCTGTTCAGCCTCTGTTTGAAGACTTCCATTGAAGGAGAACTCACCACTTCTCGTGGCAGCTTGTTCCACTCATTGATCACTCTAACTGTCAAAAAGTTTTTTCTAATATCTAATCTGTGTCTCCTCCCATTCAGTTTCATCCCATTGCTTCTAGTCTTTCCTTGTGCAAATGAGAATAAAGTTGATCCTTCTACAATATGACAGCCCTTTAGATATTTGTAGACAGCTATAAAGTCTCCTCCCAGTCTTCTCTTTTGCAAACTAAACAATCCCAAATCCTGCAACCTTTCCTCATAAGACAGGGTTTGCAGACCGGTCACCATTCTGGTTGCTCTTTTCTGAACTTGCTCCAGTTTGTTGATGTCTTTTTTAAAATGTGGTGCCCAAAACTGGACACAATATTCCAGATGAGGTCTGACCAAAGAGGAGTAGAGGGAAATAATGACTTCACGTGATCTAGACTGTATGCTTCTGTTAATACATCCTAGAATTGCATTTGCCTTTTTTGCTGCTGCATCACACTGTTGACTCATATTCAGTCTGTGAACTATTAGTATACCCAAGTCTTTTTCACATGTGCTGTTGCTTAGGCCTATTCCTCCCATTCTGTATATGCTGTTTTCATTTTTATAGCCCAGATGTAGTACTTTGCATTTTTCCCTGTTAAAAACCATTCTGTTAGTTGCTGCCCACTTCTCCAGTTTATTTATATCTTTTTGAATCCTCTCTCTCTCTTCTCTAGTATTAGCTATCCCTCCTAGCTTTGTGTCATCAGCAAATTTAATCAGTTTACCCTCAATTCCTTCATCTAAATCGTTGATAAAGATGTTGAACAATACAGGGCCCAGGACAGAGCCCTGTGGTACCCCACTTGAGACATTCTTCCAACTGGATGTGCAGCCATTTATGACCACTCTTTGGGTCCAATCACTAAGCCAGTTATGAATCCACCTAACAGTTGCCTTGTCCATTCCATACTTAGTCATTTTTTCAATAAGGATTGTATGAGATACTTTGTCAAATGCTTTGCTGAAGTCAAGATATACTATATTTACAGCATTTCCTTGATCCACCCAATCAGTGATTCCGTCATAGAAGGGAATTAAGTTAGTCTGACATGACTTATTAGTTACAAACCCATGCTGACTCTGTTTAATCACTTCATTCTTATCCAGGTACTGACATAAATGTTGTTTAATAATTTGTTCAAAGATCTTTCCTGGTATAGAAGTCAGACTCACCGGCCTATAGTTGCCTGGGTCCACCTTCTTCCCCTTTTTGAAGATAGGAACAACATTTGCTCTTCTCCAGTCTTCTGGCACTTCTCCTGTTCTCCAAGAATTTTCAAAGATTATGGAGAGGGGTTCTAAAATTTCTTCTGCTATCTCCTTCAGTACTCTGGGGTGTAATTCATCTGGACCTGGAGACTTGAATTCATTTAGGTTAGCTAAGTGTTTCCTCACTATCTTTCTGTTTATAGATATCCTGGATTCTTCTATTCCCTTAATAGGAGAGTGAAGAGCAGTTGATGTTACATTTCCTTTCTGAGAGAAAACAGATGCAAAATAGGAATTTAAAAGTTCAGCCTTCTCAGCATCCTGTCTTACCATTTCATCATTTTCATCCTGTAAAAATCCTATAGCATCTTTGACTTTTTTCTTTTACTTTTGACATATCCCCAAAATCCTTTATTATTGCTTTTGACATCTCTTGCAAGCCTCAATTCATTGTCAGCTTTAGATAATCTGATTTGTGCCCTGCAGGTTCTGCAGACAGCATTATATTCTTCTTTAGATATGCCTCCCTCTTTCCATTTTATAAACATTTCTTTCTTCCTTTTTAGCATGTGCTTAAGTTCTGTGTTCATCCATCCTGGCTTCCTTAAATGCTTCCTATTCTTCCCTCTTTTCGGAATTGTTAACATTTGTGCTTTGAGAATTTCATTTTTCAAGATTTCCCATCCTTCCTGGACATTTTTGTCTTTAAGGATATCCAGCCATTGGATCCCTCCAATTCTCTTTCTGAATCCCTTAAAATCTGCCTTTCTGAAATCTAACCTTGACGTCTGAGACTTCACAGGTCTTCCTCCTCTAGTTATCCAAAATTCCAAAATAGCATGGTCGCTACCTCCTAGGGTCCCAGCCACTTTTACCTCCTCAGCCATTTCCTCCCTGTTTGTAAGGATAAGATCCAAGGTATGTGTTAAAGGGGCGCTCTTTCGCCCAGGGCACATGAAAACCTGGAGCCAGCCCTACCCCCCCACAACTTTAGCCAAATAACCCCCATTTTTCAGTGCGTAACTAGTATTATGAAGTAAATAAAGGGTGACAAGCTTCAGTAATAAGAATTTATGCTTTTGGCATTCAAATGGGCACTGTAAGTGTGTTTCCTGTCCTCCTCTCACTGCCGACTTTTCTTCCCCATTGACTTACATTGGGTTTCGTGTTTCAGTCGGACCCCCGACTTTTCCCTATAGTCGGCCGATTTCGTTCGACCCGACTTTTGTGAAAGTCGGGTTTCGCGAAACCCAACTCGACCCGAAAAAAGGCAAAGTCGCTCATCTCTACTCTGCAGAATCCTGACCCTGGTTCAATGCCATTAGGGTTTTTTCAGCTTGATCAATAGCATTAGGTTCATCATACAACAACCCCAAGGCTTGAAAAAATGTGTCCACATTAGTCAGAATAGGATTTTCAGGTGTCAGAGAAAAAGCCCAATCCTGGGGATCGCCGCACAGCGAGGAGATGACAATTTTAACCTGCTGCACAGAGCTCCCCGATGAGTTAGGCTTCAAGGCAAGAAATAATTTACAATTATTCTTAAAATTCAAAAATTTAGACCGATCCCCAGTAAACACATCAGGAGTAGGGATTTTTGGTCCAACAGCATGTGACTGAGTGAGATAGGTGGAAATTCCCCGCACTTCAGCAGCGAGCTGCTCCACATGATCAGACAATTGCTTAATCTCCATTAGAGAAAAAATCCTCCTACAGCCCCAGAGAAAAAGAGGAAAAAATACACATGGCCAATCCCTGATTGTAGGCTGGCTATCTCATTTGGTATTATTGCACCTGTGCAGTTGCCATTTTACTTGGGTCCGCTGCACCCTGGTGAGTGCAGATGTATTTAGGCCTGTCTGGTTTTCTGTTGATTTTTTTGGAGGATTTTTTCCTCTTTTTGAGGTTTTCATGTTATAGTAGGACTGGCAAGTGTAAGGAACTTTGACGCAGTTTGCCAGCTTCCGTATTATAGCCATAATATCAACCAATACCTTATATATATTGATATGTTTTTGTGCACTGCATATTTTTTCAGGGTGCAGTTGGACCCAAATGGTTCTGCTTACTGTGGCCTCTTTTCACACGGGATACATTCTAGTTGGCACTGGGCAGCCCCCCTATATGGTGTTACTAAGAGGCTGTGAACCAGAAGCTCTGCATTCCCTGTGTGAAAACTGCCACATGTGGATTTTTTTTTGCACTGGTGTACCACATGATCAATCCCTGATTGTAGGCTGGCTATTTCATTTTTTTATTATTGCACCTGTGCAGTTGCCATTTTACTTGGGTCCGCTGCACCCTGGTGAGTGCAGATGTATTTAGGCCTGTCTGGTTTTCTCTTGATTTTTTTGGAGGATTTTTTCTTCTTTTTGAAGTTTTCATCCCACATACAGCCTGAGTCAGCTCCTGTAGGCGGTCCCGGAATTCCAGCACATACGGCACAATAGGTATCCCTTCTCTGGTTCCCTCCCCTTACCAGTGTTCTCGCACTAAGTCTAGGGGTCCCCTTACCCGCCTCCCGTATAACAGTTCGAACGGGGAGAACTCCGTGGATTCTTGGGGCACCTCCCGATAGGCAAACAGGAGGTGTGGCAAGAATTTCTCCCAGTCCCTGTAGGTCCTGGTAAAAGTCCCAATGAGTTGTTTTAATGTTCCGTTAAAACGTTCACACAACCCATTGGTTTGCGGGTGGTACGGGGTGCTTCTAATGGACTTTACGCTGCACAGCTTCCACAGTTGGTTGGTCACCTCTGCTGTAAACTGGGTACCCTGGTCCGAGATAACCTCCCGAGGAAATCCAACCCATGAGAAAACCTGGAGCAGGGCAGCCGGCACTGTCTCTGCCAGTATGTTAGGTAATGCAACCGCCTCTGGATACCGTGTGGCATAATCTACCACTGTCAATATATACTTTTTCCCTGACGGACTGGGTTTGGCTAACGGCCCTATCAGATCGACTGCTACTCGGCTAAATGGCTCCTCCACAATGGGGAGGGGGTGTAGTTTGGCCTTGCAGTGATCTCCCCTCTTGCCAATGCGCTGGCAACTGTCAGGTCTGGCAGTACTGTCGAATATCATAGGTTACCCTCGGCCAAAAGAAGTTTTGAGTCAGACGATGCCTGGTGTGACTGATGCCGAGGTGCCCGGCCAAGGGTATGTCATGAGAGATTCGCAGTAGCTCCTGCCTATACTTCTTGGGAACTACCAGCTGTCATTTTATAGTGAGGCTCATCCCTGTGTGGCGCTGCTCTGTAACCCGGTAGAGGAGTCCCTGATGCCATACAAACTGTTCCCCTTCCAGTACTCCTCTCCCCTCCTGTGCCTTCCCACAATACCCCTGTAATGAGGGATCCTCAAGTACCTCCATTTTAAGCTCAGCTGGGGTGGCCCAAGAAATGTGTCTGGCTATAGGAATACGTGTAGGGCTGGGGTGTCTTACCTGGGCCTTCTCTGAGTGTGATTCCGCCTCCGCAGCTCGAGCTTGTCTCTGGGTGGTCACAGGATAGGTCTCAGCCAGAGGGGCGACCGAGAATGCAGACAAGATGGGCCACAAGTCATTTCCCAGCAAGACGTCTGCAGGCAGATCCTCCATCAGGCCGACCTCAACAAGGCCATCCCCGACTCCCCAGTTCAGGTGAATCCTGGCAGTGGGCAGTTGATGTATGGCTCCCCCTGCTACACAGACGGCCACTGTCCGGTCCGTCTTCTCTTGGTCCCAGATGAGATGAGGCTTCACAAGGGTCAACGTTGCTCCGGAATCTCTTAGTCCCTGCATACTTTTCCCATTAACCCACACCGCCTGTTGATGCTGTTCTCGATTATCTGCCTGGGCTGCCTGCAAGGGGTCTACTTCATTCAGCACTTCCTCCATCTCTTTCATCCCCAGATTAGTCATAGCCCTCAATGCCGGATCAGCTTCGCCCTGGTAGTAGTGTACAGCGGCCCAGTTGACAGTAGCCATTCCCGCCTTTGGCCACTGCATACGCTGAGTCCGGTTGGGACATTGTCTTTGCAGGTGGCCCAGCTGATGGCAGGTGTGGCATCACACCCCAGGGGGACTCTGGTAAGCCGGGGTTTTAGCTGGTCCCCCGACAATCTTCTGTGGTTTAGGAGCCTCCAGACCCATGGGAGGGCCCCTAGTGACAGTCTTTGATCCTGACAACTGAGACCTCCTGGCATCATGCTGTTCATCGGCCAGAGGAGCGGCCTCCTCAAGAGTCATTGGCCGTCTGTCCCGAAGCCATTCTTGTGTCTCGGGGTTTACTCCAGTAAAGAATTGCTCTAACAAGAAGAGCTGGAGGACGTCCTCCTTAGTGGTTGCTTGGCTCCCTTGTACCCACTGTAGCAGTGGCCGCCCTAGTTTACAGGCCCATTTAGCATGGGTATCTGTTACCTGTTTTATAAGTCCGTGGAACTTTTGGCGGCATGCCTCAGGTGTCAGCGCATACCGGGCCAAGATCACTTCCTTGACCTGCTCATAGTCCATACAGTTCTCATCAGGTACCGTGCGATAGGCGTCCGCTGCCCGGCCTGTCAGCTTGCTGGCCAGAACCTGAACCCAATCCTCCGGCTTCACTTGATGAAGGGCACACTGCCGCTCAAAGTCCTGCAGAAAGCCATCAATGTCTTCCTCCCCCAACTGTCGAAAGGTATTATACTGGATTTTTTTGTGGCTTACTGCTGACGGTACCTGGGCGGAGGCCAGAGCTCCCCCTGCTCACTGACTCTTCTCTCTCTGCTCTGCCATCTCCATCTTGGCTAGCTCCATCTTGGCTAGCTCTACTTTGGTCTGCTCTGCCGTCTCCATCTTGGCTATCTCTATCCTGGTCCGCTCTGCCATCTTTTCCTTCAGATCAGTATGCACATCAGCCATCACCTCTCGTATGATCTCTACTGCAGGGTTCAGGCCATAGAACGCCAGTCTGCTCTTTACCTCCCTCTGGAATTCAGTCTCTTCCACGTTCACATTGGGGGGCGCTGCACTGTCGTGTTCCATGATGGCTGCTATCAAATCCACTTTTGTTTTGTTGCTGGCGATTAATCCTCGAGCTTCCACCAGGTCTTTTAATGTATTCCTCTTTAACTTCTGGTAGTTGTTTTCCATTCAGTCCTTTACTCTTATAGACGGGGTATCATATCCCGCCGCTGCCATCAGTGTAACGAGGGTCTTCTGTGCTGTAATGCCTCTTACATTACCACTCCGTTTCTCAGGAGGTTCACTCTGCTTTTCCCCACTTCTGAATGAAGGACGCTGGTTCGAAAGGCTTTGTAACATGGGAACATATAAAAGATCACTGCTACTCCATGTATTTCCAGTGTGACAACATTTTACTCATCGGTCTCAGAATATATATACATACAGAGGGCAGGACAATCAATGTGTGTCATGCCAGTATATAACAGGCTCCAATTAAGACGCCACACGTACATTACAATAGCCGTGGGATTTACAAAGGTGGGAGGAGGTTAGAAGTGAGACATCTTGTTTACCTCTGCCCAGGGGGTCGCAGCCGGTCGGTTGCTGCATTAAGGGCATACATCTCCTATTCGGTGTGCTGGGGGGTTCTGTAACATATATAGAACAAGCACAGTATCCAAGTTAAAAACAATTAAAATTGCAAGAAAAGCAACCAAGTGATGTCATGAAATAATGATGTAATGACTCTCCCACACAGAAAAGCCTGTATAAGAATGATAATGTGAATACAGGACAACCTGCAAGAGTTAGTAATAAATATAGTTACCATACAATGGCATCCATGTTAATAGTAAAAAGGGCCTGCACCTGACACCTAAGTAGCTATTGACAGCACCATGCAGAGAATGCTATGCATATGTAGAGACACAAAAGACCTGGTAGACAAAAAAATGAGTTAATAAGTAGAGTTGAGCGAAACGGGTCGGCCAAATTCAGAATCCGCCGACTTTTGCTAAAGTCGGGTTTCGCCGATCGAAACCTGACCATAGCGTGAGGTCGCCAACTTGAGCGCCAAAGTCGCGTTTCTCACAATCCTTCCAGCGCCTATTCTCAGCCAGTCATGAAGGATGCATACTGTGGGCAACGCGATTACGTCGGCAGCGGCCCCCACCATGTTACAGAACGGCATTCAAGTGATTGGCTGGCTTTGTGTGGGGTCACAGTGCCAATAAAAAGCCATGACCGCCATCTAACTTCTGCTGATCTTAGGGATAGGTTGCTGCTGATTGTTCTCAATAGGAAGAGTGTTTAGGCAGGGAAAAAGTATAAAAAATTGCTTGTGCTGATAGCGAATGTCACTGCAAAACACAATTGTATAGTGTGCAGTGACCGGGGAGGATATATTTGGGTGCAGCAGCTCTGTTGGTTATTAGGCTGCCTTATAAGGCTCCCTGATAGCTGCATTGCTGTTTGCATACTGCTGTGCAGACTGCTTTTTTAAAATCAAAAATCCTTTTATTCCTTTTTTTCTGCACAGTAGACACTGAGCGTAAATTTATTCACAAACCGTCTAGAGGTGAACGCTCCTCACACACTACCGTGTACCGGCTGGTATCACGGACAAATAGAATCATAGAATCGTAGAGTTGGAAGGGACCTCCTGGGCCATCTGGTCCAACCCCCTGCTCAAAGCAGGATTCGCTAAATCATCCCAGTCAGATGTCTGTCCAGCCTCTGTTTGAAGACTTCCATTGAAGGAGAACTCACCACTTCTCGTTGTCGAGTTAGTCCATCGGCGTTACCGTTTTGTTTGCCGGGTCTGTAGTGGATGGTGAACTCCAGAGGTTGTAGGGCTAAACTCCACCGCAGCAATCTGCCGTTGTCTCCAGAGACCCGATTAAGGCAGACTAGGGGATTATGGTCCATTAGTAGGGAAAACTGTTGTCCATACAAATATGGTTGCAACTTTTTGAGTGCCCATACTACCGCCAGGCACTCCTTCTCGATGGCCGCATAGCTTACTTCACGGGGCAGTAGTTTCCGACTCAGGTAAGCTACTGGGTGTTCTTGGCCATCCGGCCCGACTTGGCTCAGTACTGCCCCCAATCCAAACATAGAAGCGTCTGTGTGAACAAGGAAACGTTTAGTTGGATCGGGTCCGGCCAGTACAGGGGTATTGGTGAGGGCGTTCTTTAGTTGGCGGAAAGCTTCCTCACACTCTGGGGTCCAGGTTACCTGGCGGGGTTGGTTCTTACGGGTCTGATCAGTGAGGGGCTTGGCTACGCTGCTGTAATTGGGAACGAATTTCCTGTAATAACCTGCTGTCCCTAGAAACGCCATGACCTGGGTTTTAGTGTGTGGGGTGGGCCATTTGGCTATGGCCTCAATCTTGGCTGGTTCTGGTCGCTGTTTCCCACTTCCCATCCAATGCCCTAAATACTAAATCTCTGCTTTGCCCACGTGACACTTGTTTGGGTTCAGGGTGATTCCGGCCTGGTGGATCCTGTCCAATACTGTCTCTAGGTGATTTAGATGCTCTTCCCATGTCGCACTGTAGATCATCCCAGACAGATGTCTGTCCAGCCTCTGCTTGAAGACTTCCATTGAAGGAGAACTCACCACTTCTCGTGGCAGCCTGTTCCACTCATTGATCACTCTGTCAAAAAGTTTTTTCTAATATCTAATCTGTGTCTCCTCCCATTCAGGTTCATCCCATTGCTTCTAGTCTTTCCTTGTGCAAATGAGAATAAAGATGATCCTTCTACAATGTGACAGCCCTTTAGATATTTGTAGACAGCTATTAAGTCTCCTCTCAGTCTTCTTTTTTGCAAACTATTGCAAAAAAGGGGGGGAGACAAAAAAGCGCAATAGGGTCTTATCCACGTTACAAAAGACAGTATATCATGAAATATGCTCACCTGGTTAGGATGAGATAAGAGCGTGTAGGTAGCGGCTGCTGCAGATCCACAGGTCTTCAGCGACCAAAGAAATGATGAATCCAAAGGGAGTTTGTAGCTATATTCCGCGCTGCCACTATGACAAATTCCAGGAGAATGCTGTATGATTGCAGTGGTTTTATTCTACGCGTTTCAGGGGTCTCATGCCCCCTTCATCAGGAAATACCACAAATACATAAAGGTATCACAGACATAAATAGGTTTGAAAGGATGCTGGATTTCAAAAAAATGAGTGCCAACAAGTCAGATGGTGCAGTGTCAAAGTTCAATGACACCACATGATTAACAGTTCACCTAAGATATATTACAAAAGAATACGTATTTTAAAAGATTTTTTTGATTAAATTTTCATTTACAAAACAGATAATAAAGTCAAATTTACGATTTTAACAAAAAAAAAAAAAAGGGGGAAAGGGGAGTTTATTCCTGTTTAGAGGTGGATACCTTACAAGTGGACTATCGTATGGAAACAGCAAACCGCTTTTTTCATTGAAAGCATTGCAATCTTTATACAAAAAGTGGAAAAAAGTAAAAACATAATTTTAATTCTTTACCAATAAAAAATATATAATTTTAGTTAAATTCTAAAAAATTAAATATAAAGTTATATTTTAGTATAGAGGAAATGGGTTTAAAAAATAATAAAGGAAGCTAAAAGCAGCAACACACGAGAAGCTGCACAGCAGTCAGCGCTGCTCAGAATGAGAACGCAGAAAAAAGAGACAGCATGGATTCATTACTTCACTGATACAAAGATCATGGGCAAATTTTAGATTTAACATGAAGCACATAAAAAAAGGGGGTTAATATCAGATGCAGCAACACACAGGACGCTGTGCAGGAGCCAACTACTGCTCAAAGTAAAAATGCAGGATAAAGCGGCAGAGTGAACGGGTGGCTTCATTAATAGATCGCAGGCAGCTTTTGTGTTCACCCCGTGACACATAAGTCTTTTTACTGCGAGGGAGTGGCAGTAACATTCTTGTACTGTTCACTAATCTCTATGGCTAGGCAATATATGCATGGGAGCTGAGTTAAAGGAGAAATGAGATACTATTATCAGCCGGGGTCATTCTTTCATGTCAGACTAGTAGAATTACCCGGGCTTAATTAAAGGAGAAAAAAAAAAAAAACTCTTCAAAAAATTCTTCAAAAAATGCAACTAACAGAGATAATGTTTAAGACAGAGGTGTGAAAGTGATTGGTCCCAAGGGCAAAAGGAGCTAAACCTGATAGGAGGCAATACAGGATTTTCATATATATAACACTCTTTTAGAGCTAACGCACAAGCAATATTTAAGCAAATACATAAATTTTTTTTTTCATTAGACCAAGGAGGCACAGTATTGTAAAATTAATTATAAATATAAATATAAAATTGCAATTACATTAAGTGCAAAAAAATATATAAAAAATATATAAAAACCACAAGGCGGGGACTGCATAACTAGGTTGACATTATCAACAAGGGAAACTGACACAAATAGTGCATATAAAATTTTAAATTTAAATAGAACAAAGAGAAATTATCACAAAGAACTCAGAAGCCATCTGTACACATGAGGGTTTTTTTTGAATATGGGTGTGAACAAATTCCACTGTCTAGGTAAAAACCTCAGTTATTTCATTTAAACCCTGTGGTTTCAGACTCCCTAATTTGTAGATCCAATAGGCTTCCTTTCTATTTAATTTCGTTGATCTGTTCGGTGCACTTTTAGGTATATGATCGATAGGGCTAATTTTTAATAATTTCGAATTCTTATTATGTACCAAGGCGTAATGTCTGGACAGCCCATGAGTAAGCAGGCCTTTTTTAATATTATGCCGATGGGAGTTCAATCTGAGGTGTAGGGGTTGTGTGGTCCTCCCCACATATTGCTTACCACAGGGACATTCAATGACATAAATGACAAAGTCAGAGTTACAATTTAGAACAAAAGGGATCATAAATTTCTCTTTAGTAGAAAATGAAATTATATAATCAGCTTTATGATTTATATTAGAACAGCACAAGCAGTTCCTCGTGCCACATTTAAAGATTCCTTTAGTTGAATTCAGGGTGTAACCGCTAATGGGGCTAGCATGAGCTCTCAGGCGGCTAGGGGCTATTAGATCCTTGATTGTGGGGGCTCTACAGAATGTAATCCCGGGATTCCTAGGAAGGATATTGTTCAGAATGGGATCGTTCAGTAATATATGCCAATTCTTATTTTTTGGGCAAAAAATCTTTTCTTTAAAATATTGGACTGATCTTTAAAGTCTGTATCCAATGAGCAGTTTTTTCTAATCCGGTGAAAATGATGAAAACAATTCACACCTACATCATTTTTCAATAATATTCCACATGATGTAGGTGTGAATTGTTTTCATCATTTTTTAAAATCTGACATTAGACTTTCTTTGGCTCAAAAGGATTTTATTTTAAAAGGTATTGATTTTATATTGAAAAATAATTTTTTTACCTTTGAAAAAATATTTTATCAACAAGTTAAGGGGACCACAATGGGCTCGAAGGTAGCACCTACATTCGCTAACCTTTTCATGGGGATTTTTGAAAATTCCTTTATTTTGAATGAAAATTGGAGCAAAAATATTATTTTTTATAAAAGATTCATTGATGATTTATTTTTTATCTGGGACAACTCCACTAACAATGTTGAAACTTTTATTCAGACAATAAATTGTAATGACTGGGATCTTTCTTTTACAGCAGCTTACAGCAGTCTTTTAATTAATTTTTTAGATATTAACCTTTTTATTAAAGAGGACAGAATATGTAGCAAAACGTTTTTTAAAAAAGTAGACACCAATGGCTACATTCATTTTAATAGTGGGCACTACAACAAATGGCTGAATAATATTCCTAACAATCAATTTCACCGGATTACAAAAAACTGCTCATTGGATACTGACTTTAAAGATCAGTCCAATATTTTAAAGAAAAGATTTTTTGCCCAAAAATACCCTTCACACTTAATTAAGAATGCCTATAAAAACTCTCTCAAAGTAAATCAGAGAGCATTGCTGGAGCCTAAAGAGCAAGTAATTACTGATAAGAACTTTTCAATGAATTTTATAACGCAATTCTCCATTGAACATAATGAAATCCGTAGAATTTTTCATAAAAATTGGCATATATTACTGAACGATCCCATTCTGAACAATATCCTTCCTAGGAATCCCGGGGTTACATTCCGTAGAGCCCCCACAATCAAGGATCTAATAGCCCCCAGCCGCCTGAGAGCTCATGCTAGCCCCATTAGCGGTTACACCCTGAATTCAACTAAAGGAATCTTTAAATGTGGCACGAGGAACTGCTTATGCTGGTCTAATATAAATCATAAAGCTGATTATATAATTTCATTTTCTACTAAAGAGAAATTTATGATCCCTTTTGTTCTAAATTGTAACTCTGACTTTGTCATTTATGTCATTGAATGTCCCTGTGGTAAGCAATATGTGGGGAGGACCACACAACCCCTACACCTCAGATTGAACTCCCATCGGCATAATATTAAAAAAGGCCTGCTTACTCATGGGCTGTCCAGACATTACGCTTTGGTACATGATAAGAATTCGAAACTATTAAAAATTAGCCCTATCGATCATATACCTAAAAGTGCACCGAACAGATCAACGAAATTAAATAGAAAGGAAGCCTATTGGATCTACAAATTAGGGAGTCTGAAACCACAGGGTTTAAATGAAATAACTGAGGTTTTTACCTAGACAGTGGAATTTGTTCACACCCATATTAAAAAAAAACCCTCATGTGGACAGATGGCTTCTGAGTTCTTTGCGATAATTTCTCTTTGTTCTATTTAAATTTAAAATTTTATATGCACTATTTGTGTCAGTTTCCCTTGTTGATAATGTCAACCTAGTTATGCAGTCCCCGCCTTGTGGTTTTTATATATTTTTTATATATTTTTTTGCACTTAATGTAATTGCAATTTTATATTTATATTTATAATTAATTTTACAATACTGTGCCTCCTTGGTCTAATGAAAAAAAATATTTATGTATTTGCTTAAATATTGCTTGAGGGTTAGCTCTAAAAGAGTGTTATATATATGAAAATCCTGTATAGCCTCCTATCAGGTTTAGCTCCTTTTGCCCTTGGGAGCAATCACTTTCATACCTCTGTCTTAAACATTATCTCTGTTAGTTGCATTTTTTGAAGAATTTTTTGAAGAGTTTTTTTTTTTTTCTTCTTTAATTAAGCCCGGGTAAGCGCTACTAATTCTACTAGTCTGACATGAAAGAATGACCCCGGCTGATAATAGTATCTCATTTCTCCTTTAACTCAGCTCCCATGCATATATTGCCTAGCCATAGAGATTAGTGAGCAGTACAAGAATGTTACTGCCACTCCCTCACAGTGAAAAGACTTATGTGTCACAGGGTGAACACAAAAGCTGCCTGCGATCTATTAATGAAGCCACCCGTTCACTCTGCCGCTTTATCCTGCGTTTTTACTTTGAACAGTAGTTGGCTCCTGCACAGCATCCTGTGTGTTGCTGCATCTGACATTAACCCCCTTTTTTTATGTGCTTCATGTTAAATCTAAAATTTGCCCATGATCTTTGTATCAGTGAAGTAATGAATCCATGCTGTCTGCGTTCTCATTCTGAGCAGCGCTGGCTGCTGTGCAGCTTCTCGTGTGTTGCTGCTTTTAGCTTCCTTTATTATTTTTTAAACCCATTTCCTCTATACTAAAATATAACTTTATATTTAATTTTTTAGAATTTAACTAAAATTATATATTTTTTATTGGTAAAGAATTAAAATTATGTTTTTACTTTTTTCCACTTTTTGTATAAAGATTGTAATGCTTTCAATGAAAAAAGCGGTTTGCTGTTTCCATACGATAGTCCACTTGTAAGGTATCCACCTCTAAACAGGAATTAACTCCCCTTTCCCCCTTTTTTTTTTTGTTAAAATCGTAAATTTGACTTTATTATCTGTTTTGTAAATGAAAATTTAATCAAAAAAATCTTTTAAAATACGTATTCTTTTGTAATATATCTTAGGTGAACTGTTAATCATGTGGTGTCATTGAACTTTGACACTGCACCATCTGACTTGTTGGCGCTCATTTTTTTGAAATCCAGCATCCTTTCAAACCTATTTATGTCTGTGATACCTGTATGTATTTGTGGTATTTCCTGATGAAGGGGGCATGAGACCCCTGAAACGCGTAGAATAAAACCACTGCAATCATACAGCATTCTCCTGGAATTTGTCTAAAGCGGCAGCGCGGAATATAGCTACAAACTCCCTTTGGATTCATCATTTCTTTGGTCGCTGAAGACCTGTGGATCTGCAGCAGCCGCTACCTACACGCTCTTATCTCATCCTAACCAGGTGACCATATTTCATGATATACTGTCTTTTGTAACGTGGATAAGACCCTATTGCGCTTTTTTGTCCCCCCCCCCTTTTTTGCAATAGTTTGCAAAAAAGAAGACTGAGAGGAGACTTAATAGCTGTCTACAAATATCTCAAGGGCTGTCACATTGTAGAAGGATCATCTTTATTCTCATTTGCACAAGGAAAGACTAGAAGCAATGGGATGAACCTGAATGGGAGGAGACACAGATTAGATATTAGAAAAAACTTTTTGACAGAGTGATCAATGAGTGGAACAGGCTGCCACGAGAAGTGGTGAGTTCTCCTTCAATGGAAGTCTTCAAGCAGAGGCTGGACAGACATCTGTCTGGGATGATCTACAGTGCGACATGGGAAGAGCATCTAAATCACCTAGAGACAGTATTGGACAGGATCCACCAGGCCGGAATCACCCTGAACCCAAACAAGTGTCACGTGGGCAAAGCAGAGGTTTAGTATTTAGGGCATTGGATGGGAAGTGGGAAACAGCGACCAGAACCAGCCAAGATTGAGGCCATAACCAAATGGCCCACCCCACGCACTAAAACCCAGGTCATGGCGTTTCTAGGGACAGCAGGTTATTACAGGAAATTCGTTCCCAATTACAGCAGCGTAGCCAAGCCCCTCACTGATCAGACCCGTAAGAACCAACCCTGCCAGGTAACCTGGACCCCAGAGTGTGAGGAAGCTTTCCGCCAACTAAAGAACGCCCTCACCAATACCCCTGTACTGGCCGGACCCGATCCAACTAAACGTTTCCTTGTTCACACAGACGCTTCTATGTTTGGATTGGGGGCAGTACTGAGCCAAGTCGGGCCGGACGGCCAAGAACACCCAGTAGCTTACCTGAGTCGGAAACTACTGCCCCGTGAAGTAAGCTATGCAGCCATCGAGAAGGAGTGCCTGGCGGTAGTATGGGCACTCAAAAAGTTGCAACCGTATTTGTATGGACAACAGTTTTCCCTACTAATGGACCATAATCCCCTAGTCTGCCTTAATCGGGTCTCTGGAGACAACGGCAGATTGCTGCGGTGGAGTTTAGCCCTACAACCTCTGGACTTCACCATCCACTACAGACCCGGCAAACAAAACGGTAACGCCGATGGACTAACTCGACAACGAGAAGTGGTGAGTTCTCCTTCAATGGAAGTCTTCAAACAGAGGCTGGACAGACATCTGACTGGGATGATTTAGCGAATCCTGCTTTGAGCAGGGGGTTGGACCAGATGGCCCAGGAGGTCCCTTCCAACTCTACGATTCTATGATTATATTTGTCCGTGATACCAGCCGGTACACGGTAGTGTGTGAGGAGCGTTCACCTCTAGACGGTTTGTGAATAAATTTACGCTCAGTGTCTACTGTGCAGAAAAAAAGGAATAAAAGGATTTTTGATTTTAAAAAAGCAGTCTGCACAGCAGTATGCAAACAGCAATGCAGCTATCAGGGAGCCTTATAAGGCAGCCTAATTACCAACAGAGCTGCTGCACCCAAATATATCCTCCCCGGTCACTGCACACTATACAATTGTGTTTTGCAGTGACATTCGCTATCAGCACAAGCAATTTTTTATACTTTTTCCCTGCCTAAACACTCTTCCTATTGAGAACAATCAGCAGCAACCTATCCCTAAGATCAGCAGAAGTTAGATGGCGGTCATGGCTTTTTATTGGCACTGTGACCCCACACAAAGCCAGCCAATCACTTGAATGCCGTTCTGTAACATGGTGGGGGCAGCTGCCGACGTAATCGCGTTGCCCACAGTATGCATCCTTCATGACTGGCTGAGAATAGGCACTGGAAGGATTGTGAGAAACGCGACTTTGGCGCTCAAGTTGGCGACCTCACGCTATGGTCAGGTTTCGATCGGCGAAACCCGACTTTAGCAAAAGTCGGCGGATTCTGAATTTGGCCCACCCGTTTCGCTCAACTCTACTTATTAACTCATTTTTTGTCTACCAGGTCTTTTGTGTCTCTACATATGCATAGCATTCTCTGCATGGTGCTGTCAATAGCTACTTAGGTGTCAGGTGCAGGCCCTTTTTACTATTAACATGGATGCCATTGTATGGTAACTATATTTATTACTAACTCTTGCAGGTTGTCCTGTATTCACATTATCATTCTTATACAGGCTTTTCTGTGTGGGAGAGTCATTACATCATTATTTCATGACATCACTTGGTTGCTTTTCTTGCAATTTTAATTGTTTTTAACTTGGATACTGTGTTTGTTCTATATATGTTACAGAACCCCCCAGCACACCGAATAGGAGATGTATGCCCTTAATGCAGCAACCGACCGGCTGCGACCCCCTGGGCAGAGGTAAACAAGATGTCTCACTTCTAACCTCCTCCCACCTTTGTAAATCCCACGGCTATTGTAATGTACGTGTGGCGTCTTAATTGGAGCCTGTTATATACTGGCATGACACACATTGATTGTCCTGCCCTCTGTATGTATATATATTCTGAGACCGATGAGTAAAATGTTGTCACACTGGAAATACATGGAGTAGCAGTGATCTTTTATATGTTCCCATGTTACAAAGCCTTTCGAACCAGCGTCCTTCATTCAGAAGTGGGGAAAAGCAGAGTGAACCTCCTGAGAAACGGAGTGGTAATGTAAGAGGCATTACAGCACAGAAGACCCTCGTTACACTGATGGCAGCGGCGGGATATGATACCCCGTCTATAAGAGTAAAGGACTGAATGGAAAACAACTACCAGAAGTTAAAGAGGAATACATTAAAAGACCTGGTGGAAGCTCGAGGATTAATCGCCAGCAACAAAACAAAAGTGGATTTGATAGCAGCCATCATGGAACACGACAAATGAAATGAAAAATGAAAAATGAAAAATGAAATTCTCAAAGCACAAATGTTAACAATTCCGAAAAGAGGGAAGAATAGGAAGCATTTAAGGAAGCCAGGATGGATGAACACAGAACTTAAGCACATGCTAAAAAGGAAGAAAGAAATGTTTATAAAATGGAAAGAGGGAGGCATATCTAAAGAAGAATATAATGCTGTCTGCAGAACCTGCAGGGCACAAATCAGATTATCTAAAGCTGACAATGAATTGAGGCTTGCAAGAGATGTCAAAAGCAATAATAAAGGATTTTGGGGATATGTCAAAAGTAAAAGAAAAGTCAAAGATGCTATAGGATTTTTACAGGATGAAAATGATGAAATGGTAAGACAGGATGCTGAGAAGGCCGAACTTTTAAATTCCTATTTTGCATCTGTTTTCTCTCAGAAAGGAAATGTAACATCAACTGCTCTTCACTCTCCTATTAAGGGAATAGAAGAATCCAGGATATCTATAAACAGAAAGATAGTGAGGAAACACTTAGCTAACCTAAATTAATTCAAGTCTCCAGGTCCAGATGAATTACACCCCAGAGTACTGAAGGAGATAGCAGAAGAAATTTTAGAACCCCTCTCCATAATCTTTGAAAATTCTTGGAGAACAGGAGAAGTCCCAGAAGACTGGAGAAGAGCAAATGTTGTTCCTATCTTCAAAAAGAGGAAGAAGGTGGACCCAGGCAACTATAGGCCGGTGAGTCTGACTTCTATACCAGGAAAGATCTTTGAACAAATTATTAAACAACATGTATGTCAGTACCTGGATAAGAATGAAGTGATTATACAGAGTCAGCATGGGTTTGTAACTAATAAGTCATGTCAGACTAACTTAATTTCCTTCTATGACGGAATCACTGATTGGGTGGATCAAGGAAATGCTGTAAATATAGTATATCTTGACTTCAGCAAAGCATTTGACAAAGTATCTCATACAATCCTTATTGAAAAAATGACTAAGTATGGAATGGACAAGGCAACTGTTAGGTGGATTCATAACTGGCTTAGTGATTGGACTCAAAGAGTGGTCATAAATGGCTGCACATCCAGTTGGAAGAATGTCTCAAGTGGGGTACCACAGGGCTCTGTCCTGGGCCCTGTATTGTTCAACATCTTTATCAACGATTTAGATGTAGGAATTGAGGGTAAACTGATTAAATTTGCTGATGACACAAAGCTAGGAGGGATAGCTAATACTAGAGAAGAGAGAGAGGATTCAAAAAGATTTAAATAAACTGGAGAAGTGGGCAGCAACTAACAGAATGGTTTTTAACAGGGAAAAATGCAAAGAACTATATCTGGGCAATAAAAATGAAAAAAGCATATACAGAATGGGAGGAACAGGCCTAAGCAACAGCACATATGAAAAAGACTTGGGTATACTAATAGTTCACAGACGGAATATGAGTCAACAGTGTGATGCAGCAGCAAAAAAGGCAAATGCAATTCTAGGATGTATTAACAGAAGCATACAGTCTAGATCACGTGAAGTCATTATTTCCCTCTACTCCTCTTTGGTCAGACCTCATCTGGAATATTGTGTCCAGTTTTGGGCACCACATTTTAAAAAAGACATCAACAAACTGGAGCAAGTTCACAAAAGAGCAACCAGAATGGTGACCGGTCTGCAAACCCTGTCTTATGAGGAAAGGTTGCAGGATTTGGGATTGTTTAGTTTGCAAAAGAGAAGACTGAGAGGAGACTTAATAGCTATCTACAAATATCTAAATGGCTGTCATATTGTAGAAGGATCAACTTTATTCTCATTTGCACAAGGAAAGACTAGAAGCAATGGGATGAAACTGAATGGGAGGAGACACAGATTAGATATTAGAAAAAACTTTTTGACAGTTAGTGATCAATGAGTGGAACAAGCTGCCACGAGAAGTGGTGAGTTCTCCTTCAATGGAAGTCTTCAATCAGAGGCTGAACAGACATCTGATTGGGATGATTTAGCGAATCCTGCTTTGAGCAGGGGGTTGGACCAGATGGCCCAGGAGGTCCCTTCCAACTCTACGATTCTATGAGTCTATGATTCTACCACAACTCATGCTGCTCCGATACGGCAGAGAAATAGTGGTATACTACAAAGAAAAATACTTCACTTTTTACATCTCATGACGAGGCCCATCTATTTCTCCATACAGAATCATTGGTCCCATATAATGTTTGAAACAGTATATGATGAGCTCCACATAATGCTACAGTATATGTTGGTCCCCATGGATGAAGCTCCACTGTCTTATGGGCCCAAATAATGCTCCATACATAATGGGCCCCATTTCTAATGCTCTAGTGTATAATGTGCCCTGTAAATGCTGCTCCAGTGTCTGATGTCCACCTTTGGAATGTTCCAGTGTATGGTGGGCCCCATCTATCATTCTCCAGAGTATAGTGCTCCCCAAAAATTGCTGTCCCAACATTGAAAACAATGAAATAAGTCTCCTCGCTAGGGAATCCCTGTACTAGTCTGGACTCCTCGTCGTCCCCATCTTCCATCTCACTGCACAGTATTTCAACCTTGCAAGTGCTGTGATCCTGAGCAAGCAGGGGGGCCCACTCGTTGGCGACAGCACTGGCACAGGGCCCCTGATAGTACGGTGGTGTGTCTGACGGTGGGTGGGCCGAACCTGCACTTTCATCTGCAGCTTCCTCTTTGTCACCGTGTAAGATGGAACAGTATATGGGAAGGGTAACCTGAGTTTCATCAGGGTCAGATTCAGGCCGTGTAGAGTGCGAGGGGAATGTAGTGGTCTGGGTCAATGTACCAGCAGATTCATCGAGCAGTGGCTGGGCATCAGTGCACTTGTGTCTACCCCAGGAGTACGGTTGCCACAGTGGTATTACCTTCCTCCTAGGGAGTGTGATGTCATGCTTGGGAGCAACGAAGGATCTCTCTAGCAGGTTAACTGATTGGGCGGCGTTATTCCCACGAGTCACGACCCTCCAAACAGCGTTTATGAATGCAAAGTGTTTGTTTTACGTGGGCAGTATGGTTGCAAAGCTGAACCTTAAAGGAATGTCCAAAAGGGCACCACCAGGAGTGGAGCCTGCGGCATTATTTGACTCAACACGGGCAACCTCAACCATCCAGCAACAAAAAAGATGCACACATTGCAAGCTTAATTCTGTTAACGAACAAGACTCCGTCATGCCCCGCGGTCCGAGTCCGGCTTACTAGAGGGACACGCGAGGCTCTGGCACGTGAGATTGGCCAACAACTGGTGTGTCATGCCCTTACATGTCCGTGGCTGCATGTGCGCTACACTGAAAGGGCCAGCATTTGTCGCTTACAGGTGCAGCTAACCCGCTGAACACCGTTAGTGATGGGGATCTGGGATTACAATTATTACCCGCGAACGATGATTTCCCAGTAAGTGCAGGTCAACCGCAGTTCCGGAATTAGGCCTAACCATCATTCCTGAAAAAATGAAAAACTTACGTGTGCAAACCACAGGTGCTGTAGCTTGCTTAACAGCTCGCGAGCCGTTCTCAGGCCCAGTATGGATTACACGTGATTTCACAAAGGCGAGAAAGGGTACCGTATCACCGGATAACATGTATGGATAGCATAGTGTACACATTCAAAATATATGTCTATAGATCAGGAGGCAGGCTCAGACGGTGTCAGGCCCAGTATGGATTACACGTGATTGCACAAAGGTGAGAAAGGGTACTGTATCACCGGATAAAATGTATGGATAGCATAGTGTACACATTCAAAATATATGTCTATAGATCAGGAGGCAGGCTCAGACGGTGTCAGGCCCAGTATGGATTACACGTGATTGCACAAGGGTGAGAAAGGGTACCGTATCACCGGATAACATGTATGGATAGCATAGTGTACACATTCAAAATATATGTCTATAGATCAGGAGGCAGGCTCAGACGGTGTCAGGCCCAGTATGGATTTGACGGCCCAGACTACACAGTGGAGGAGCAGGGAGAGGTAAAGATTGCAAATGCTGGGGCCCTGCCCAAGCAAGGGGGGCCCACTCGTGGGCGTCGGTACTGGCACTGGGCCCCTCATAGTACGGTGGTGTGTCTGACGGCGGGTGTGCACCACCACCGTCAGAGACACTTGATTGCACTATGAGGGACCCTGTGCCAGTGCCCGTGCCCAAGAGTCGGCCTACCCACCTGTCCAGGGCAACGGCACTTGCACGGTTTCGTGCGCTAGGTGGTGACCCCGGCCATAGGGGGGGAGGCAGCACAGTTAGGGAGTTTTAGAAAGTGGCATATGTTGATGTTGGACATTCAGCTGATGCAAAAGGCGAAACTGTTCAAGTCCCAGGAAGAGGAGGACCAAAGCAAGCCATTTTTCTGTCAACCTATGTGTCATCAGGGGAAGGCGGGACAAAATTCTTGGAAACCCATGCATGGTTCATTTTAATGAAGGTTAGATCATCCACATTTTGGGTCGACAGACGGGTACATTTTTCTGTCAGGATTGATCCAGCAGCACTGAAGACTCTTTCTGATAGCACACTTGCAGCTGGGCAAGCAAGCTCCTGTAGCGCATATTGTGCCAATTCAGGCCAGGTGTCCAGTTTAGCGGCCCAATAGTCAAAGGGGAATGACCTGTGCGGGAGAACATCGATATGGGAAGAAAAGTAGTTTGCAACCATAGTTGACAAGTGCTGTCTCCTGTCACTTTCCATCGATGCAGTATTACCAGTCATGTGAGCGGGACTTGAAAAATCAGTCCACAACATGGTCATGAAACCCCTGTCTCCAATGCCACTTCTGATGTGTGCACCACGAACACCTCTTCCAAGCTGCCCCTGGCCCCTACGACTCATGTGAGAACCATCACCGCTGCTGTGTGCTGGGAATGCCTCAACCAACCGGTTTACCAGAGTAGCTTGTTTGTTAGCCAATATTAGATCAAGGTTCTCCTGTGGCATGATGTTTTGGAATTTGCCTTTATAGCATGGATCCAGGATGCTGGCCAACCAGTAGTCGTCATCGTTCATCATTTTGGCAATGCGGGGGTCCCTTTTTAGGATCTGCAAGGCATAATCTGACATGTGGGCCAATGTTCCCGGTGTCAATGATGCAGTGCGACTGCTTGGTGGAGGAGCACTTTCTGGCAAATCCACATCCCTCCAGTCACGCACAAACCCTGTACCAGACCTTGCCATGCCAACATTTTCTCTGGGCACACGAGAAGCATCCTCCTCCCCTAAATAATCATCCCCATCATCACCCTCCTCCTCCTCTTCCTCTTCTTCCTCCACCTCGTCCAGGACAGGTCCCGGAGCAGACAATGGCTGACTGTCATCAAGGATTTCCTCCTCCTCTTCGGCAACCTCGGCTGCAGATGCCTGCTCCTTAATGTGCATCAAAGTTTGCATGAGCAGACACATAAGTGGGATGCTCATGCTTATGATGGCGTCGTCTGCGCTTACCAGCCGTGTGCATTCCTCAAAACACTGAAGGACTTTACAGAGGTCTTTCAGCTTTGACCACTGCACACCTGTCAACTCCATGTCTGCCCTCAAAGTGCCTGTCCGGGTATCCTCCCACAAATGCATTATGGCCTGCCTCTGTTCACACAGCCGCTCAACCATGTGCAGGGTGGAGTTCCACCTTGTTGCAACGTCGATAATTAGCCGGTGCTTGGGAAGGTGTAGCAATCGCTGCAGCTTCTGCATACGACTGGAGTGTACGGGCGACCGGCGGATGTGCGAGCACAGTTTTCGAACCTTCTGGAGCAGGCCTGTTAACTCTGGATAATTATTGAGGAAGCACTGCACGAGCAGGTTCAAGGTGTGAGCCAAGCAAGGTATGTGTCTGAGTTTTGAAAGGGCTATGGCAGCCATAAAATTACGGCCGTTATCGCTGACTACCTTGCCTGCCTCAAGATGTAGACTGCCCAGCCATGACTCAGTTTGTTGCTGAAAGTAGTCGGCCAGTACCTCCGCGGTGTGTCTGTCGCCCAAACACATCATCTTCAACACAGCCTGCTGACGCTTTCCACTAGCTGATCGATAGGGGGACACCTCGTGTGCAACACAGGCAGCTGCGGATGGAGTGCTGCTGCGACTGCGCTCTGGGGACGAGCTTTTGCTTCTAGAGGAGTAGGAGGAGGAGGGTCGAACGCCTACAGCCAACTGTTTCCTATACCGTGGGCTAGGCAGCACTGTCCCACCACCGCTGTCCCCTGTGGACCCTGCTTCCACCACATTAACCCAGTGCGCAGTGATGGACACGTAACGGCCCTGGCCATGCCGACTGGACCATGCATCAGTTGTGAGGTGCACCTTTCCACTCACTGATTGCTTGAGAGCGGTCCTTCACATGAAGGTGGAGGGCTGGGATGGCTTTGCGATAAAAGAAGTGGCGACTGGGTAGTTCATAGCGTGGTACTGCGTAGGCCATGAGTTCGCGGAAAGCTGCGCTTTCCACCAACCGATAGGGCATCATCTCCAACGAGATTAGTTTGGCAATGTGGGCGTTTAAACCCAGTGTACGCGGATGAGAGGATGAGTACTTTCTTGTCCTACTCATAGTCTCTGGCAGGGTGAGCTGGACTTGAGAGATGCCTATGGTGGAACTAGCGGTGGACAGGGCGGACTGAGAGAGGGTTGATGATGGTGATGGAGTTGGTGTTCTTTCTGATGGCCTAGATTCAGTCTTTCGTTGATATAACATTGTGATTCCCTGACAGCTTTGGCCTTGCAACGACACCTCAACATTTGCTGCTGTGCTAACCGGTGGGCTTACAGTGGGGGAAACAATGTAGCGTTGCTGACTACCTTCTTTGGGAGCATTTGCACATGTGGTACTTGAGGTTTGGTGTTCCATCCACGCTTGCAAGTGCATGGTGGTTAAATGTCTAAGCATGCAACTGGTATTCAAATTTTTCAGATTTTTCCCTCGGCTAAAGGTCTTTGCGCACTTCTTACAGATAACCTTGGCCTGATCATTAGGATTTTGTTCAAAAAAGTGCCACACTGCACTCTTCCTACTATGGAAGACATTTTGCGTCCTTGCACGCTGTGCTATTTTGACCGTCTGGCCAAGCAGTCCAGCAACTTTTTGGCTTTTTGTAACCCGTTTTTGGACTGCTCCGTGCCTGCCAGATAACAGCTGTTGCGATGTCGATGCCTGCTGCGGATGCTCCTCCTCTTCCGACCTATTGGCAGCGGCACCCTCTTCCCCCAATGGATGCCAATCTGGGTCAACAACTGGGTCATCCATCACCTCCTCTTCAATATCATGTGCACCTTCCTCTGTGTCACCGTGTACGGTGGTATAGTATGCGGGAAGGGGCACCTGAGTTTCATCAGGGTCAGAATCTGGCTCAGTACACTGCGAGGACAATGTCGTGCTCTGAGTGACTGTACCAGCAGAATCATCTATCAGTGGCTGTGCATCAGTGCACTCCATGTCAGATTCATCTTGGCCTGGGTAATTCACCATTTCACTTGATAACCCAGGCATGGTATGTGAAAACAGCTCCATGGAGTAATCTGTTGTGTGGCCTGCCGCATCCTTCAATTTTGGTTGGGGTGAAGGACACAAAGAAAGGTGTGGTTCATGACCATGAGCCTCCAAAGACGACTCAGTGCTTTTATTTTTTACAAGTTCAGAAGAGGAGGCGATAGAGCTGGAGGCCGAGTCAGCAATGTAGGCCAAAACTTGTTCCTGAAGCTCTGGCTTTAAAAGCGGTTTACCTACTCCCAGAAAAGGGAGCCTTCGAGGCCTTGTGGAGCCAGACGATGACGCAGGCTTAACACCTCCTGCATTAGGTGTTATTTTGCTTTTGCCACTACCAGCAGATCCAACACCAACACCATCATTAACAGCTGGCAACCCCCGCCCACTAACACGGCCTCTTACACCACACTTCCTCATTTTTTTGAAAAATGTACCCACAATTCCACCAATGATATGGAACTGTAAAACAAGGTACAAGGTGTATATAGGACAGGGGAGAATTTAATTCTCCTACCACTTCTGGACACTGATGTATTGCGTGAGGCCCAATGTATATCACACCGCTGTATGATAGACTGAATTAGGCTGGTGTGTAAAATGTGATATATGACTGGAGAAATGGAATGTCCTTACATACTTCTGGACACTGATGTATTGTGTGAGGCCCAATGTATATCACACCGCTGTATGACAGGCTGAATTTGGCTGGTGTGAAAAATGTGATATATGACGGGAGAAATGGATTGTCCTTACACACTTCTGGACACTGATGTATTGTGTGAGGCCCAATGTTTATCACACCGCTGTATGACAGACTGAATTAGGCTGGTGTGAAAATGTGACATAGGATGGCAGAAATGGATTGTCCTTACACACTTCTGGACACTGATGTATTGTGTCAGGCCAGTGTATATCACACCGCTGTATGACAGGATGAATTTGGCAGGTGTGAAAAAGGTTATATAGGACGGGAGAAATGGAATGTCCTTACACATTTCTGGACACTGATGTATTATGTCAGGCCCAGTGTATATCACACCGCTGTATGACAGGATGAATTTGGCAGGTGTGAAAAATGTTATATAGGACGGGAGAAATGGAATGTCCTTACACACTTCTGGACACTGATGTATTGTGTCAGGCCCAGTGTATATCATCATCACACCGCTGTATGACAGGATGAATTTGGCAGGTGTGAAAAATGTTATATAGGACGGGAGAAATGGAATGTCCTTACACACTTCTGGACACTGATGTATTGTGTCAGGCCCAGTGTATATCACACCGCTGTATGACAGGATGAATTTGGCAGGTGTGAAAAATGTTATATAGGACAGGGCAGTGTTATGATAGAGTTACCGTAGGAGGCAGACACAAAAATAGGAGCTACGTCCAGAAAACCAGAGAAGTTGGCAACTATCAGATTGCAGACCCCTGAACCTATCAACACAACTAGCAGTAGCCGTGGGGGGTTCCTACGATGCCCTAGACCCCTCGATCACAGCCAGAGAGCTAAATAGCCTAAAGACAGAAAAGGAAATCTAAACTGCCCCAGAGCAGACCCCAAAGCAAAAGGCAGCCCCCAACATATGACGGTGAAGCAAGATGAAAAAACACTCACACAGATAGAAAGATAGGCTGAGCAAAAGATGGGGCCCAAACTAATCTAAACAGGACAGGAAAGGAAGGTTGTTATCTGCAATCTGCCAAAACCCTGTAAAAGACATAAGCCAACCAGCTGATATGGAAAAAGGCCCTGAAGCAGCTAGGCTTCAAAAACTAAATCAGCACTCAGGTATTTTCAGAGGACAGAGCTAAAGGAATTCAGCTCACCCCAGCAGGGAATGGCAGAAATCCAGAAAAACAAAGCAAAAACGAAGTCAAAGCACAAATGCAAAAAGTAGAGCAGAAAACTTAGCTTTAGAAGAGCAGGAGTTCAGACTGGTCTCCAAGGATCCCACAGAGAAATCACCCACAGGACAGGAGGGCGTCGACAGCCTTATATCCAGTCAGTAACTCCACTCAGCCAGTCATCATCATTAGGCTCAGATGCCTGATAATCAGGCTCACTACGTTTCCTTACCAGAAGAGGGAGTTCATCGGGCCTCAGTGTTGAAGGGAAAAATGAACTCACAACAGGGCAGGATTGGAATCTCCCTAGAGTGTAGGTCTGTAAGAACAGAACAACTCCTCGACTTATCCTTACAGAGTCACACCCTTAGCTTCACTGTGGCCATGATAACAGCCGTTACACGGTACTGAGAGAGCAGCGTGCACGTACACCGCTGTCCGGTGTGTTCAATTGTCAAGCTCCGTGTTTTTTTAGTATACGGACTGACACACGCTGTCGCTCTATAGTTTTGAATGTAATCAAACAGCAAATAGACTACACTGTTTGAAAAACAGACAAAACTATAATGTGGAGGTCTGTAAGAATGGAACAACTCCTCGACTTATCCTTACAGAGTCACACACAGATAGCTTCACTGTGGCCGTGATAACAGCCATTACACGGTACTGAGAGAGGAGCGTACACCGCTGTACGGTGTGTGAAAAATGAACGCTCAGTAACTCACAAGGACAAAACAAAATCTGGATTGCTTTGAAAAAAGCAGTTTGCTCAGCAGTGGGCACATAGCAATGCAGCTACCAGGTAGCCTTAAAAGGCAGCCTAATAACCAACAGAGATGATGCACCAAAATATAGCCTCCCCTTGCACTGCACAGTGACTGGTGTGTTGTACAGGCAAAATCGCTAGCAGCAGCTGATTTTTTTTCTTCTTCCCTGCCTAACGCTCTCCCTACAGAATCTGCAGCAGCAGCATCTCTCCCTATACTGAGATCAGCAGAAGTAAGATGGCGGTCGGCGTGCACACCCTTTTATACCCCCTGTGATGCCCCCCAAAGCAAGCCAATCACTTGCATGCCCTTCTCAAAGATGGTGGGGACCGCTGCCTATGTCATCACGTTGCCCACAGTGTCCGCTCTTCCTCATTGGCTGAAAAAGGGTGCTGAAGCATGTTTTGAAACGCGACTTTGGCGCTAAAGTCGCCGACCTCGTGGCCGACCTCACGCTGAGGTCGGGTTTCGTTTCATGAAACCCGACTTTGGCGAAAGTCGGCGACTTTTGAATTTTTTCGACCCGTTTCGCTCAACTCTACTGCAGAGTTATATGGTCAAAAATTCCGAAAGTGGACGATCCTTACTACATGCAATGATGGTGCATTGGCAGCTCTCTTTCGGAAGGGTTTATCAGAGACCGTAAAACATGTTATGGTGGGATTTCCTGTTCCCTCTGGTCTTGATGAGTCTATGTCATTAGCCATTCCAGTTGATCGGCGTTTACATGAATGTAAAACTACACGGGAGGCGCTGCCACCTTTTGAACAAGCGTCTGAACCTATGCGATGTGATAGGGTTTTGTCTAGGGCGCAACGTCAGGAGTTTAGAAGGCATAATAAGTAGAGTTGAGCGAAACGGGTCGAAAAAATTCAAAAGTCGCTGACTTTTGGCAAAGTCGGGTTTCATGAAACGAAACCCGACCCTAGGATGAGGTCGGCCACGAGGTCGGCGACTTACGCGCCAAAGTCGCGTTTCAAAAGTTTGTTTTGCGCTCTTTTTCAGCCAATCAGGATCCACGGACACTGTGGGCAATGTGATGACCTAGGCACGGGTCACCACCATCTTTCAGAAGGGCATGCAAGTGATTGGCTTGCTTTGGTGGGCGTCACAGGGGGTATAAAAGGGCGTGCACGCCGACCGCCATCTTACTTCTGCCGATCTTAGTATAGGGAGAGGTTGCTGCTGATTCTGTAGGGAGAGCGTTAGGCAGGGAAGAAGACAAAAAAACTGCTTCTGCTGCTAGCGATTTGGCCTGCACAACACACAAGTCACTGTGTGTGCAGTGCAAGGGGAGGCTATATTGTGGTGTATCAGTGGTGTTGGTTGTTGGGCTGCCTTTTAAGGCTTCCTGACACGCTGGCATTGCTGTTTACCCACTGCTTCGCAAACTGCTTTTTTAAAAGCAATCCAATCTCCCTTATCCTCTAGTCACTTTTGTCACAGCTGTGCCATCGAGCGTGTCACATAGCGCTCAGATATCAGTGGGCCTCACACAATCCACAAGTGTCCAGTGTCCAAAAGTGTGCGCAGAGATTCAAAATCTCCATTATCCTCTCGTCACTTTGGTCACAGGCAGCTGTGCCATCGAGCGTGTCACATAGCGCTCAGATATCAGTGGGCCTCACACAATCCACAAGTGTCCAGTGTCCAAAAGTGTGCGCAGAGATTCAAAATCTCCATTATCCTCTCGTCACTTTGGTCACAGGCAGCTGTGCCATCGAGCGTGTCACATAGCGCTCAGATATCAGTGGGCCTCACACAATCCACAAGTGTCCAGTGTCCAAAAGTGTGCGCAGAGATTCAAAATCTCCATTATCCTCTCGTCACTTTGGTCACAGGCAGCTGTGCCATCGAGCGTGTCACATAGCGCTCAGATATCAGTGGGCCTCACACAATCCAGAAGTGTCCAGTGTCCAAAAGTGTGCGCAGAGATTCAAAATCTCCATTATCCTCTCGTCACTTTGGTCACAGGCAGCTGTGCCATCGAGCGTGTCACATAGCGCTCAGATATCAGTGGGCCTCACACAATCCACAAGTGTCCAGTGTCCAAAAGTGTGCGCAGAGATTCAAAATCTCCATTATCCTCTCGTCACTTTGGTCACAGGCAGCTGTGCCATCGAGCGTGTCACGTAGCGCTCAGATATCAGTGGGCCTCACACAATCCACAAGTGTCCAGTGTCCAAAAGTGTGCGCAGAGATTCAAAATCTCCATTATCCTCTCGTCACTTTGGTCACAGGCAGCTGTGCCATCGAGCGTGTCACATAGCGCTCAGATATCAGTGGGCCTCACACAATCCACAAGTGTCCAGTGTCCAAAAGTGTGCGCAGAGATTCAAAATCTCCATTATCCTCTCGTCACTTTGGTCACAGGCAGCTGTGCCATCGAGCCTGTCACATAGCGCTCAGATATCAGTGGGCCTCACACAATCCACAAGTGTCCAGTGTCCAAAAGTGTGCGCAGAGATTCAAAATCTCCATTATCCTCTCGTCACTTTGGTCACAGGCAGCTGTGCCATCGAGCGTGTCACGTAGCGCTCAGATATCAGTGGGCCTCACACAATCCACAAGTGTCCAGTGTCCAAAAGTGTGCGCAGAGATTCAAAATCTCCATTATCCTCTCGTCACTTTGGTCACAGGCAGCTGTGCCATCGAGCGTGTCACATAGCGCTCAGATATCAGTGGGCCTCACACAATCCAGAAGTGTCCAGTGTCCAAAAGTGTGCGCAGAGATTCAAAATCTCCATTATCCTCTCGTCACTTTGGTCACAGGCAGCTGTGCCATCGAGCCTGTCACATAGCGCTCAGATATCAGTGGGCCTCACACAATCCACAAGTGTCCAGTGTCCAAAAGTGTGCGCAGAGATTCAAAATCTCCATTATCCTCTCGTCACTTTGGTCACAGGCAGCTGTGCCATCGAGCGTGTCACGTAGCGCTCAGATATCAGTGGGCCTCACACAATCCACAAGTGTCCAGTGTCCAAAAGTGTGCGCAGAGATTCAAAATCTCCATTATCCTCTCGTCACTTTGGTCACAGGCAGCTGTGCCATCGAGCGTGTCACATAGCGCTCAGATATCAGTGGGCCTCACACAATCCACAAGTGTCCAGTGTCCAAAAGTGTGCGCAGAGATTCAAAATCTCCATTATCCTCTCGTCACTTTGGTCACAGGCAGCTGTGCCATCGAGCGTGTCACATAGCGCTCAGATATCAGTGGGCCTCACACAATCCACAAGTGTCCAGTGTCCAAAAGTGTGCGCAGAGATTCAAAATCTCCATTATCCTCTCGTCACTTTTGTCACAGGCAGCTGTGCCATCGAGCCTGTCACATAGCGCTCAGATATCAGTGGGTCTCACACAATCCACAAGTTTCCAGTGTCCAAAAGTGTGCGCAGAGATTCAAAATCTCCATTTTCCTCTCGTCACTTTTGTCACAGGCAGCTGTGCCATCGAGCCTGTCACATAGCGCTCAGATATCAGTGGGCCTCACACAATCCACAAGTGTCCAGTGTCCAAAAGTGTGCGCAGAGATTCAAAATCTCCATTATCCTCTCATCACTTTTGTCACAGGCAGCTGTGCCATCGAGCCTGTCACATAGCGCTCAGATATCAGTGGGCCTCACACAATCCAAAAGTGTCCACTGTCCACAAGTGTGTGCAGAAATTCTAAATCTCCCCTGTCCTATAGACACCTTGTACCTTGTTTTACATTACTATATAGTTTGTTGGATTTTGTCTACATTTCTACCAAAAATGAGGAAGGTTGGTGGAAGAGGCCGTGGAATTGGGCGGGGGTTGGCAGCTGGTAATGATGGTGTTGGTGGTGGATCTGATGGTAGTGGCAAGAGCAAAATAGGACCGAATGCAGGAGGTGCTGACCCTGCGTCATCGTCTGGCTACATAAGGCCTCGAACGCTTAGTTTTCTAGGAATTGGCAAACCGCTTTTAAAGGCAGAGCATCAGGAAAAAGTTTTGTCTTACATTGCTGAAAAGTAAAAGCACTGAGTCGTCATTGGAGGCTCATGTTCATGAACCACACCTTTCCTTGTGTCCTTCACCCCAACCAAGATTGAAGGATGACGCAGGCCATACTACTGATTACTCCATGGAGCTGTTTTCACATACCATGCCTGGATTATCAAGTGAAATGGTGAATTACCCAGGCCAAGATGAATCTGACATGGAGTGCACTGATGCACAGCCGCTGATGGATAATTCTGCTGGTACATTCACTCAGAGCACGACATTGTCCTCGCAGTGTACAGAGCCAGATTTTGACCCTGATGAGACTCAGGTGCCCCTTCCCGCACACTATACCACCATACACGGTGACACAGAGAAAGGTGCACATGACATAGAAGAGGAGGTGATGGATGACCCAGTTGTTGACCCAGATTGGCATCCATTGGGGGAAGAGGGTGCTGCTTCCAATAGCTCAGATGAGGAGCATCCACAGCAGACATCGACATCGCAACAGCTGTTATCTGGCAGGCCCGGAGCACTCCAAAGACAGGTTCCAAACATCAAAAGAGTTGCTGGACAGCTTGTCCAGAGGGTCAAAAGATCACAGCGTGCTAGGCCGCAAAATGTCTGCCAAAGTAGGAAGAGTGCAGTGTGGCACTTTTTTGAACAAAATCCTCATGATCAGGCCAAGGTTATCTGTAAGAAGTGCGCAAAGACCTTTAGCCGAGGGAAAAATCTGAAAAATTTGAATACCAGTTGCATGCTTAGACATTTAACCAGCATGCACTTGCAAGCGTGGACACAACACCAAACCTCAAGTGCCACATGTGCAACTGATCACAACGAAGGTAGTCAGCAACGCTACATTGCTTCCCCCACTGTAAGCCCACCGGTTAGCACAGCAGCAAATGTTGAGGTATCGTTGCAAGACCACAGCAGTCAGGGAATCCCACTGTTATATCAATGAAAGACTGATTCTAGGCCATCAGAAAGAACACCAACTCCATCACCATCATCAACCCTCTCTCAGTCCGCCCTGTCCACCGCTACTTCCACCATATGCAGCTCTCAAGTCCAGCTCACCCTCCCAGACACTATGAGTAGGTCAAGAAAGTACTCAGTCTCTCATCCGCGTACACTGGGTTTGAACGCCCACATTGCCAAACTAATCTCGTTTGAGATGATGCCCTTTCGGTTGGTGGAAAGCACAGCTTTCCGCGAACTCATGGCCTATGCAGTACCACGCTATGACCTACCCAGTCGCCACTTCTTCTCTCGCAAAGCCATCCCAGCCCTCCACCATCATGTGAAAGACCGAATTGTCCATGCACTCAAGCAGTCAGTGAGCGGAAAGGTGCACCTCACAACTGATGCATGGTCCAGTCGGCATGGCCAGGGCCGTTACGTGTCCATCACTGCGCACTGGGTTAATGTGGTGGATGCAGGGTCCACAGGGGACAGCGGTGGTGGGACAGTGCTGCCTAGCCCACGGTATAGGAAACAGTTGGCTGTAGGCGTTCGACCCTCCTCCTCCTCCTCCAGAAGCGAAAGCTCGTCCACAGAGCGCAGTCGTACGAGCACTCCATCTGCAGCTGCCACTGTTGCACACGATGTGTCCCCCTATCGAGCAGCTAGTGGAAAGCGTCAGCAGGCTGTGTTGCAGATGATGTGTTTGGGCGACAGACACACCGCCGAGGTGCTGGCAGAGTACTTGAAGCGACAAACTGAGTCATGGCTGGACAGTGTACATCTTGAGGCAGGCAAGGTAGTTAGTGATAACGGCCGTAATTTTGTGGCAGCCATAGCCCTTTCAAAACTCAGCCACATACCTTGCTTGGCTCACACCTTGAACCTGGTGGTGCAGTGCTTCCTCAAAAATTATCCGGAGTTAACAGCCCTGCTCCAGAAGGTGCGAAGACTGTGCGCGCACATCCGCCGGTCGCCTGTACACTCCGTTCGTATGCAGAAGCTGCAGCGATTGCTCCACCTTCCCAACCACCGCCTCATTATCGACATTGCAACAAGGTGGAACTCCACCCTGCACATGGTGGAGCGGCTGTGCGAGCAGAGGCAGGCCATAATGCATTTGTGGGAGGATACACGGCCAGGCACTTTGAGAGCAGACATGGAGTTGACAGGCGTGCAGTGGTCGAAGCTGAAAGACCTTTGTAAAGTCCTTCAGTGTTTTGAGGAATGCACACGGCTGGTAAGCGCAGACGACGCCATCCTAAGCATGAGCATCCCACTTATGCGTCTGCTCATGCAAACTTTGACGCACCTTAAGGAGCAGGCGTCTGCAGCCAATGTTGATGAGGAGGAAGAGGAGGAGGGAATCCTTGATGACATTCAGCCATTGTCTGCTCAGGGACCTCTCCTGGACGAGGTGGAGGAAGAAGAGGAGGAGGAGGAGGATGATGGGGATGATTACTTAGGGGAGGAGGATGCATCTCGTGGGGCAAGTGAAAATGTTGGTGTGGCAAGGTCTGGTACAGGGTTTGTGCGTGACTGGAGGGATGTGGATTTGCCAGAAAGTGCTCCTCCACCCAGCACTCGCAGTGCATCATTGACACCGGGAACATTGGCCCACATGTCAGATTATGCCTTGCGGATCCTAAAAAGGGACCCCCGCATTGCCAAAATGATGAACGATGACGACTACTGGTTGGCCAGCATCCTGGATCCACGCTATAAAGGCAAATTACAAAACATCATGCCACAGGAGAACCTTGACCTAATATTGGCTAATAAACAAGCAACTCTGGTAAATCGGTTGCTTGAGGCATTCCCAGCACACAGCAGCGGTGATGGTTCTCACACGAGCCGTACGGGCTGGGGGCAGCTTGGCAGAGGTGTTCGTGGTGCACACAGCAGAAGTGGCATTGGAGACAGGGGTTTCATGACAATGTTGTGGACTGATTTTTCAAATACCGCTCACACAACTGGTAATACTGCATCGATGGAAAGTGACAGGAGACAGCAGTTGTCAACTATGGTTACAAACTACTTTTCCTCCCATATCGATGTTCTCCCACACAGGTCATTCCCCTTTGACTATTGGGCCGCTAAACTGGACACCTGGCCTGAATTGGCCCAATATGCCTTACAGGAGCTCACTTGCCCAGCTGCAAGTGTGCTATCGGAAAGAGTCTTCAGTGCAGCTGGATCAATCCTGACAGAAAAAAGGACCCGTCTATCAACCCAAAATGTGGATGATCTAACCTTCATTAAAATGAACCACGCATGGGTTTCCAAGGATTTTGTCCCACCTTCCCCTGATGACACATAGGGTGACAGAAAAATGGCTTGCTTTGGTCCACCTCTTCCTGGTACTTCACCTATTTCGCCTTTTGCATCAGCTGAATGTCCAACATCAACATATGCCACTTTCTAAAACTCCCTAACTGTGCTGCCTACCCCCCATGGCCGGGGTCACCACCTACCGCACGACACCGTGCGAGTGCCGTTGCCCTGGACAGGTGGGTAGGCCGACTCTTGGGCGCGGGCACTGGCACAGGGTCCCTCATAGTGCAATCAAGTGTCTCTGACGGTGGTGGTGCACACCCACCGTCAGACACACCGCTGTACTATGAGGGGCCCAGTGCCAGTACCGACGCCCACGAGTGTGCCCCCCTTGCTTGGGCAGGGCCCCAGCATTTGCAATCTTTACCTCTCCCTGCTCCTCCGCTGTGTAATCTGGGCCGTCAAATCCATACTGTGCCTGACACCGTCTGAGCCTGCCACCTGAGACATATATTTTGAATGTGTACGCTATCCATACATGTTATCCGGGGATACGGTACCCTTTCTAACCTTTGTGCAATCACGTGCAATCCATACTGGGCCTAACACCGTCTGAGCCTGCCTCATGCTGTATAGACATATATTTTGAATGTGTACGCTATCCATACATGTTATCCAGGGATACGGTACCCTTTCTAACCTTTGTGAAATCACGTGCAATCCATACTGGGCCTAACACCGTCTGAGCCTGCCTCATGCTGTATAGACATATATTTTGAATCTGTACGCTATCCATACATGTTATCCGGGGATACGGTACCCTTTCTAACCTTTGTGCAATCACGTGCAATCCATACTGGGCCTAACACCGTCTGAGCCTGCCTCATGCTGTATAGACATATATTTTCAATGTGTACGCTATCCATACATGTTATCCGGGGATACGGTACCCTTTCTAACCTTTGTGCAATCACGTGCAATCCATACTGGGCCTAACACCGTCTGAGCCTGCCTCATGCTGTATAGACATATATTTTGAATGTGTACGCTATCCATACATGTTATCCAGGGATACGGTACCCTTTCTAACCTTTGTGCAATCACGTGCAATCCATACTGGGCCTAACACCGTCTGAGCCTGCCTCATGCTGTATAGACATATATTTTGAATGTGTACGCTATCCATACATGTTATCCAGGGATACGGTACCCTTTCTAACCTTTGTGCAATCACGTGCAATCCATACTGGGCCTAACACCGTCTGAGCCTGCCTCATGCTGTATAGACATATATTTTGAATGTGTACGCTATCAATACATGTTATCCGGGGATACGGTACACTTTCTAACCTTTGTGCAATCACGTGCAATCCATACTGGGCCTAACACCGTCTGAGCCTGCCTCATGCTGTATAGACATATATTTTGAATGTGTACGCTATCCATACATGTTATCCAGGGATACGGTACCCTTTCTAACCTTTGTGCAATCACGTGCAATCCATACTGGGCCTAACACCGTCTGAGCCTGCCTCATGCTGTATAGACATATATTTTGAATGTGTACGCTATCCATACATGTTATCCAGGGATACGGTACCCTTTCTAACCTTTGTGCAATCACGTGCAATCCATACTGGGCCTAACACCGTCTGAGCCTGCCTCATGCTGTATAGACATATATTTTGAATGTGTACGCTATCCATATATGTTATCCGGGGATACGGTACCCTCTAACCTTTGTGCAATCACGTGCAATCCATACTGGGCCTAACACCGTCTGAGCCTGCCTCATGCTGTATAGACATATATTTTGAATGTGTACGCTATCCATACATGTTATCCAGGGATACGGTACCCTTTCTAACCTTTGTGCAATCACGTGCAATCCATACTGGGCCTAACATCGTCTGAGCCTGCCTCATGCTGTATAGACATATATTTTGAATGTGTACGCTATCCATACATGTTATCCGGGGATACGGTACCCTTTCTAACCTTTGTGCAATCACGTGCAATCCATACTGGGCCTAACACCGTCTGAGCCTGCTTCATGCTGTATAGACATATATTTTGAATGTGTACGCTATCCATACATGTTATCCGGGGATACGGTACCCTTTCTAACCTTTGTGCAATCACGTGCAATCCATACTGGGCCTAACACCGTCTGAGCCTGCCTCATGCTGTATAGACATATATTTTGAATGTGTACGCTATCCATACATGTTATCCAGGGATACGGTACCCTTTCTAACCTTTGTGCAATCACGTGCAATCCATACTGGGCCTAACACCGTCTGAGCCTGCCTCATGCTGTATAGACATATATTTTGAATGTGTACGCTATCCATACATGTTATCCAGGGATACGGTACCCTTTCTAACCTTTGTGCAATCACGTGCAATCCATACTGGGCCTAACACCGTCTGAGCCTGCCTCATGCTGTATAGACATATTTTGAATGTGTACGCTATCCATACATGTTATCCAGGGATACGGTACCCTTTCTAACCTTTGTGCAATCACGTGCAATCCATACTGGGCCTAACACCGTCTGAGCCTGCCTCATGCTGTATAGACATATATTTTGAATGTGTACGCTATCCATACATGTTATCCGGGGATACGGTACCCTTTCTAACCTTTGTGCAATCACGTGCAATCCATACTGGGCCGAACACCGTCTGAGCCTGCCTCATGCTGTATAGACATATATTTTGAATGTGTACGCTATCCATACATGTTATCCAGGGATACGGTACCCTTTCTAACCTTTGTGCAATCACGTGCAATCCATACTGGGCCTGACACCGTCTGAGCCTGCCTCCTGAGACATATATTTTGAATGTGTACGCTATCCATACATGTTATCCAGGGATACGGTACCCTTTCTAACATTTGTGCAATCACGTGCAATCCATACTTGGCCTGACACCGTCTGAGCCTGCCTCCTGAGACATATATTTTGAATGTGTACGCTATCCATACATGTTATCCAGGGATACGGTACCCTTTCTAACCTTTGTGCAATCACGTGCAATCCATACTGGGCGTGAGAACGGCTGGCGAGCTGTTAAGCAAGCTACAGCACCTGTCCAGACAAGTACAGGGATTCCCTAGCGAGGAGACTTATTTGATTGTTTTCAATGTTGGGACAGCAATTTTTGGGGAGCACTATACTCTGGAGAATGATAGATGGGGCCCACCATACACTGGAACATTCCAAAGGTGGACATCAGACACTGGAGCAGCATTTACAGGGCCCATTATACACCAGAGCATTAGAAATGGGGCCCATTATGTTTGGAGCATTATTTGGGCCCATAAGACAGTGGAGCTTCATCCATGGGGACCAACATATACTGTAGCATTATGTGGAGCTCATCATATACTGTTTCAAACATTATATGGGACCAATGATTCTGTATGGAGAAATAGATGGGCCTCGTCCTGAGATGTAAAAAGTGAGGTATTTTTCATTGTACTATACCGCTATTTATCTGCCGTATCGGAGCATGATGAGTTGTGGTATGTGTTAAAGGGGCGCTCTTTCGCCCAGGGCACATGAAAACCTGCAGCCAGCCCTCCCCCCCCCCACAACTTTAGCCAAATAACCCCCATTTTTCAGTGCGTAACTTGTATTATGAAGTTAATTAAGGTTGACAAGCTTAAGTAAGAAGAATTGATGCTTTTGGCATTCAAATGGGCACTGTAGGTGTGTTTCCTGTCCTCCTCTCACTGCCGACTTTTATTCCCCATTGACTTACATTGGGTTTCGTGTTTCGGGACGACCCCGACTTTTCCCTATAATCGGACGATCTTGCTCGACCCGACTTTTGGAAAAGTCGGGTTTCACGAAACGAAACGCGACCCTAAAAAACCAAAAGTCGCTCAACTCTAATAATAAGCTGTGTTTTTTCTGTGGAGACGCCTCTCGTACTATTTCTGTCTGCCCTAAACGAGAGAAACGTTTTGCACACACATTTCTGGTGGGCGGTGTACAACCTAAGTTTCTTTTGGCAATTACTCTGATCTGCTCCTTATCCACATTTTCCGCTAAGGCTTTTGTAGATTCAGGAGCTGCTTTGAATCTGATGGTTTTGGACTTTGCTAAACGTTGTGGTTTTCCCATGATACCTCTGTGGACGCCTATTCCTTTGAGGGGTATTGATGCTACTCCTCTGGCGGAGAATAAACCCCAGTTCTGGACCCAGGTGATAATGCGAGTTGCCCCAGACCACCAAGAAAATTGTAAATTTTTGGTGCTGCACAATTTGCATGATACTATTGTTCTGGGTTTCCCTGGTGGCAAACTCATAATCCAGTTTTGGATTGGAAATCTGTGTCTGTGGTGAGTTGGGGTTGTCACTGTGTCCTTAGGGACATTCCTGTTTTCTCCACCTCTCCTCAGTCTCATGATATTCCTGATTATTTGGCTGATTTTTCTGATGTATTTAGTGAGAGTAAGTCTGCGTCTTTGCCTCCTCATAGGAGTTATGCCTGTGCAATTGAGTTGATGCCTGGGTGTAAATTTCCCAAGGGTCAGCTTTTCAACTTATCAGTACCTGAACATGATGCTATGCAATCCTATATTAAGGAGTCGTTGGAGAAGGGTCATATTAGACCATCCTCTTCACCCTTAGTTGCTGGGTATTTTTTGTGGCTGAGGCTGGTTTCACATTCGCGTTAAAAAGCTGCGCACTGCGTCGGTAAGCCCCGCCCCGGCTCCCTGCCCGCCCCATCCAGGATCACCGCCTACTATCGCATTTGCACGCATGCAATCGGCGCACCCTATCTTTAGCATAGGGTGCGCAGATCATGTGCTGCCAGTGTGAAAGTAGCGTGCTGCGCTTTTTTGACGGTGCGCTGTGCGCGCCAAAATGCAACATGCTGCATTTCGGCGCGCACAGCGCACCGTCAAAAGTGCGCAGCACGCTACTTTCACACTGGCAGCGCATGATCTGCGCACCCTATGCTAAAGATAGGGTGCGCCGATCGCATGCATGCAAATGCGATAGTAGGCGGTGATCCCGGATGGGGCGGGCAGGGAGCCGGATCGGGGCGGGGCTTACCAACGCAGTGCGCAGCGTTGTTTTAACGCGAATGTGAAACCAGCCTAAGAAAGATGGTTCATTAAGACCTTGTATTGACTATCGTTCCCTCAACAAGATGATGGTTAAATATCAGTATCCGTTACCCTTGATTTCTGATTTATTCTCCAGAGTTAAAAGTGCCTGCTGGTTTACTAAGCTTGACCTCAGGGGGGCGTATAATCTTACTCGCATCAAGCACGGGGATGAATGGAAGACGGCGTTTAATACTCCGGAGGGACATTTTGAGTACCTGGTGATGCCTTTTGGGCTCACTAGTGCCCCTTCTGTCTTCCAATCCTTTATGAATGATATTTTCCGTGACTTTGTGGATAAGTTTTTGATTATCTATCTGGATGTTTTGATCTTTTCCAGTGATTGGGATTCTCATGTGGAACATGTCTGGACTGTGTTCCGGATTATGAGGGAGAATTCCCTGCTTTTTAAGGGATCAAAATGCCTCTTTGGTGTACAGAGGATTTCATTATTGGGATTTATTTTGTCTCAGTCGACTATTGAAGTGGACCCGGCCAAGGTACAGGCCATTTATGATTGGGTTCAGCCCACTTCTTTGAAGGCTCTCCAGAAGTTTTTGGGTTTTGCTAATTTTTATCGTAAATTTATAGCTAATTTTTCTGGTATTGTGAAACCACTGACTGATTTGACCAAGAAGGGCGCTGATGTGCTGAATTGGTCTCCAGAGGCTGTCTCGGCATTTCAGGAGCTTAAGCGGAGATTCACTTCGGCTCCAGTTTTACGGCAACCTGATGTCTCACTTCCATTTCAGGTGGAGGTAGATGCTTCTGAGATTGGTGCAGGAGCTGTTTTGTCCCCAAAAGATCCTGTGACTTCTAAAATGAATCCCTGTGCCTTCTTTTCTCGAAAGTTCTCCCCATCTGAATGTAACTATGATGTGGGGAATCGGGAATTGTTGGCCATGAAATGGGCATTTGAAGAGCGGAGACATTGGTTGGAGGGAGCTAGACATTAAGTTGTGGTCCTCACTGACCACAAGAATTTGATTTATCTGGTGTCGGCCAAACGCTTGAATCCTAGACAGGCTAGGTGTGGGCCTTGTTTTTTGCGCGTTTTAATTTTGTGGTCTCTTTTCTTCCGGGCACTAAGAATATTAAGGCAGACGCCCTTTCTAGGAGTTTCTTTGCTGATTCTCTTATTGTGACCGAGCCTACTACCATACTAGGTGAGGGGGTAGTTCTTTCTACCATTTTGCCCGATTTGAGATGCGCCCTGGAGGAATTTCAGGAGGATTAACCTGAGTGTTGTCCTATGGGAAAATTGTATGTTCCTGACCAGTGGAGGAAGAGAGTGATGTCTGAAGTTCATTGCTCCACATTGGCTGGTCATCCAGGTATTTTTGGTACCAGAGATTTGGTGAGTCGGTCTTTTTGGTGGCCTGCCTTATCTCGTGATGTCAGGAATTTTGTGCAGTCCTGTGGGATTTGTTCTCGGTCTAAACCGTGTTCTCGTTCTAGGGGGTTGTTGATGCCCCTGCCGGTGCCCAAGAGGCCATGGACCCATATCTCAATGGATTTTATTTCTGAACTTCCTGTCTGTCACAGAATGACTGTTATCTGGGTGATTTGTGATAGATTTTTAAAGATGGTCCATCTTGTACCACCCCCAAAGTTGCCATCTTCCTCAGAGTTGGTGCCCTTGTTTTTACAACAGGTGGTTCGGTTGCATGGGATTCCTGAGAACATTGTGTCGGACAGGAGTCCAGTTTGTTTCCAGATTCTGGAAAGCCTTTTGTTCCAATCTGGGAATTCAGTTATCTTTCTCCTCTGCGTTTCATCCTCAGACCAATGGACAGACTGAGAACAAACCAGACTTTGGAGTCCTATTTGAGATGATTTAAATCTGCTGATCAGGATGACTGGGTCTCATTTTTGCCCTTGGCCGAATTTGCGCTAAACAATAGAGCTAGTTCTGCCACTTTGATGTCGCGCTTTTTCTGTAACTTTGGGTTTCACCCTCGATTTTCTTCAGGGCAAGTGGAATCTTCAACCTGCCCAGGTGTGGACACTGTGGTAGAGAGAATGCAGCAGATTTGGGACCAAGTGGTGGATAAGTTGTCACTCTCTCAGGAAAAGGCCCAGTGGTTTTCCAACCGGCATAGGACCATTGGTCCCCAGTTTAAGGTTGGTGATATGGTGTGGTTATCATCAAAGAATATCTCTATGAAGGTTGCGTCTCCAAAGTTCAAGCCAAGATTTATTGATCCTTATAAGATCTTGGAGATTCTTAATCCTGTTTCTTCCAGTTGTGTTTAAAATCCATAACGTGTTTCATAAGTCTCTGTTGAAGAGGTTTGTTGAGCCAGTAGTTCCTGTGGCGGCGCCTCCAGACCCTGTATTGGTTAAAGGCAATGTGGAATATGAGGTAGAGAAAATATTGAATTCTCGTTTGGTTAGACGGAGACTCCAGTATTTGGTCAAATGGAAGGGTTATGGCCAGGAGGATAATTCTTGGGTCTCTGCCTCTGACATTGATGCCAATAGATTGGTTCGTGCTTTTCACCGGGGCCCATCCTGAACGGCCTGGTGGCATCGATGAGGGTTCGGTGAGCCCTCCTCAAGGGGGGGTACAGTTGCAAACTCATTTTCTGGTCTGCCTCTGGTTTCTGGTGAGGGAGCTGGGTGTGCTGACAGAGGAGTTGTGAGTTCTCTTTCTGGGCTCCCTCTGGTGGTGGCAGGAGGTAATGAAGCTGATCTAATTAAGAGACCTGACACCTGATAATGAGGATGAGGATTGGACATCTGGAGTCTCAGACTGGATTTAAGACAGCCGACTCCCTATTCCCATGCTGGTAATTTTTTTCCTGCCTCCTGAGGTCTTGGTTTCCAGTTCAGTTCCTGCCTTCTCAAGCTAAGTGTTCTCTGCTAATGTTCACATTTGTTTTGGTTTGGTCTATTCAGTTTTTTGTGTGGTCAGCCAGCCCCGGCTGGGGCTGTGCTGAAGTTCCATTCTTTTGTCACTGTATGTGCCAGTTTGCTTTTTGTCCCGTATTAGATTGGCCTCTTTTTGCTCTGTTCTCAGAATATGCCAGAGTGCTGATATAGTGGGAGAAGTCTAGTGACTTCAGGGTATTTTTTGCTATCAGAAGTATTCGACATTTTTGCAGGTTTTTTTTGGCATGAATGTATCTTTCCTTTCCTTTCTAGTTAGTGTGGGCCCCATCATTTGCTCAGCCTATTTTCCTACCTGTTTGTGCTTTCATCTTGTCTCACCGTCAATACATGTGTGGGGGCTGTCTATTCCTTTGGGGCCTGCTCTGGGGCAGTTTAGATTTCCCCTTTTCTTGTTTTTGGCTTATTTAGTCCTCCGGCTGTGATGAGGCATCTAGAATCATTGTAGGTTTGCTCCACGGCTGCTGTTAGTTGTGTGGTTAGGCTCAGGGTTCTGCAATCCGTGTAGTTACCAACCTCTCTGGTTTTCTGTGACTTAGCTTGGTCTTGTTTTCCTCCTCGGTGACCCATTCATAACAGGTACATTCTGTCTCCCATGCAAAAGACTGTGTGTGCTGTTCTGCCAGCACTGGAGAGGGGAGGGCTGTTTTCCTGTACATGTGTGCTGAGCTGAAGCTGCTGCAGGAAGCTGGCATGCCTGGATCTGTGAAAAGACGCGCAGACTGTGTCTGACTAAACTTATGAGATTGTGTAGACTCTTCTGGGGATAACAAAGGTGGCTGTCCTGTGTTATTGTGAGGAGCCACGAAGAAATACAAGAAAGGAATGTCATTTTCAAGGAGCATCTCCAGGACCCTCAAGCAAGTAGACTACGTTTCAGAGTTTCCAGAAAGACGTGCGCACCATCTTACAGTACTGCTGGGGGACCCCGAGACTTGACTGAGGCTTCAACGTTACTGCGAGTTTTAACCCCTTGTGTGTAACCCCTTGTGTGTATATGTTAGGGCTTAGGATAGGCTGCAATAGACAGAGCACGGCAGCTGTGGCCTGCGTAGCAGAGGCCAGTGAGGCTATAGTTAAAGTAGCATCATACTGCGTTTACTGTGTTTTGCCTGTTGGAAAATATATTGTTCTGTAATAATTGGAGCACCATGCTATTTGATGGCCCAAATTGTCTTGTGTCATTGCATACCTCTGCTTACACGTCTCTATCACTTCATTCCTTGCCTGTCCATAAATTAACAGTGTTGTTTGCACATCATCTTGTGTACCGTAGTCTCCCCAGCCATTGCTTCACATACACAACCTCCATATACCAGCTCACTGCTGTATATGCCACGCACAACCTCCATATGCCAGCTCACACCTGTATATGCCACGCACAACCTCCATATACCAGCTCACCCCTGTATATGCCACGCACAACCTCCATATAAAGTAATGAAGATAAATGTCCAGCTCCACGATATAGTGAAATATAATTCTTTATTCACTTAGTCCATACAAGTGAGGTTAAAAGCCAGCATAAATTACAAGGCTTGCGATCAGATCGTCACCTTCTCATTAATCTCATTTCCACCTTGACAGTGACACTCTCTTAGGATACATTTTACTCTATGATGGCACTTTTGCACAGTCACAAGATGGAGCTCCATTTGCCTGTATTTTTATATCTACACATGGTTTACACAAATAATATTTTCTTGTCCTAACTATATACTATTTAACATTAGAAGCTGTTATTTTTGTAATTACTTGTAAGTATACATGTTTACCAAACAATCCCCTTTAACCCCTCTCTGACATCAGGCGTAAATGTACGCCATTGTCAAACTCCCTTCATTTGATGTGGGCTCCAGCGCTGAGCCCACATCTTTTCTGGCACGTCAGCAAGCGTGCCGGAAATCCCGCCCTTCAGTGACCCCGTCATGATTGTGGGTCACCGATGCGTTGGCCTCCAGCAGAAGTCTATGGTTGTCACTGCCGAATTGCTATGAGCGCCCCCACTAGCCGAAAACGCATGGACCATGGATCGTCCTGCCGAACTCCCGCTCTCCTTATAACATGGGCAAAATGTTATTCAGGCAACACAGGGTGAGGGTAAAACAGAGTGGCAATGCTTTATTGTACCACAAAACAGGCAGATAACACATAGAACAGTCCCAGCACAGTACCCAAGATGATGCACATTACTGAGTCTCACCCTTCCACTGACTTGCCATGGTGGTAGCAGCTGTGACTACAGATCTTCCAGGGTCACTACCTCACCTGTGGCACGCACACAAAGAGGAGGTAATGACAAGCGTAGGAAGACGACAGTCCATACAAGGCCAGTTGATTTGAGGATCACAATCTGGCTTCTCCAAATGTATCCAAGGTTCAGTGATGGTCAATGGAGATCTGTATTCTTCCAACTCAGGCTGAAAACCCCTAGGTTGTTTCCTATAGAATGATACATCCGTGTCCCTCGTAATGGAGTCATGCTGTAAAATGGCTGCTGTCCTGTCTCTGGTCCTTTTAAGATGTATGGATGTCTTGGCAGAATCTCTGGCTGTTTCTCTCTCTCAGTCTCTTTATACAGAGGCATGTAACCTATTTTTAGACTTAACAAGTGTCCCTCATTCAGTATTTACATGAAGGGTAAGAATGGAGATGAGATCAAGTAGCATTACTTGATTATTTAAACTATTTGCATAGTTTTTCCCGCTCTGCTTTAGAAGTCAACAAACTGGCTCCATAACACAATGTATAAATTAGCATATCAGCAATCATCACTAGTGATCAAGGATAAGCGCACAATAAAAGTCAATATTACGGGCTTACACAAACAAAAGTCTGTTTTCTTGACCAACCAGAAATCTACACTTACATTTGAAAGCCAACATACAGATAACATTCTACTATTCTTCTTTTGCTAAAAATAGTCATCTGGTTAATTAAGATACAATGCTGTATGTCTTCGCAATGCCAAAAGTTGCAAAAAAGTATTTCGAAATATAGAAAAAAATATATAAAAGTTCAAATCACCCCTCCACCCCATTCAAAATAAAACAATACAAAGAAAATAAAACATGCACATATTAAACCAATCGCTAAACGGCATAATGAGAAAAAGCCAAAACACCAGAATTATGTTTTTTTGATCGCCGCAACATTGCATTAAAATGCAATAACGGGCGATCAAAAGATCTTATTTGCACCAAAATGGTATTCATTAAAAGCGTCAGCTCGGCACACAAAAAATAAGCCCTCACCCAACCCAAAATCATGAAAAATGAAGACGCGACAAGTATCGGAAAATGGCGCAATTCTTTTATACTTTACCTAATAAAGAGGAGTTATTTTTACTGAAAAATATTTGTTTTGGGTCGTTTATTTTCTGTTGATATTTCATTTATGCTATAAAAGTATTAAGTTACGTACCGGTAACGGTATTTTTCAGAAGCCCATGACAGCACCACGAGAGAGGGGATCTGCCCTTCGGGAACACGAAACCTACAGATACAAAAGGGCGGCACCTCTCCCACGCATCAGTTGGATTACAGAGCTTGAGAGGCTACCATGGTTAGTACACCGCATATACACAATATATACAATGACACAAAGCTAGGAGGGATAGCTAATACTAGAGAAGAGAGAGAGAGGATTCAAAAAGATTTAAATAAACTGGAGAAGTGGGCAGCAACTAACAGAATGGTTTTTAACAGGGAGAAATGCAAAGTACTACATCTGGGCAATAAAAATGGAAAAAGCATATATAGAATGGGAGGAATAGGGCTAAGTGACAGCACATGTGAAAAAGACTTGGGTATACTAATAGATCACAGACTGAATATGAGTCAACAGTGTGATGCAGCAGCAAAAAAGGCAAATGCAATTCTAGGATGTATTAACAGAAGCATACAGTCTAGATCACGTGAAGTCATTATTTCCCTCTACTCCTCTTTGGTCAGACCTCATCTGGAATATTGTGTCCAGTTTTGGGCACCACATTTTAAAAAAGACATCAACAAACTGGAGCAAGTTCAGAAAAGAGCGACCAGAATGGTGACCGGTCTGCAAACCCTGTCTTATGAGGAAAGGTTGCAGGATTTGGGAATGTTTAGTTTGCAAAAGAGAAGACTGAGAGGAGACTTAATAGCTGTCTACAAATATCTAAAGGGCTGTCACATTGTAGAAGGATCAACTTTATTCTCATTTGCACAAGGAAAGACTAGAAGCAATGGGATGAAACTGAATGGGAGGAGACACAGATTAGATATTAGAAAAAACTTTTTGACAGTTAGAGTGATCAATGAGTGGAACAGGCTGCCACGAGAAGTGGTGAGTTCTCCTTCAATGGAAGTCTTCAAACAGAGGCTGGACAGACATCTGACTGGGATGATTTAGCGAATCCTGCTTTGAGCAGGGGATTGGACCAGATGGCCCAGGAGGTCCCTTCCAACTCTACGATTCTATGATTCTAACCTATCTATCCTATTTACAATTCTTTAAACCATCTCCCACATAAGGTGAACTCGCGAAAACCATCCTCTAAAGGGGTGCACCCTTATACGTGAACAAGGAGGGAACTAAGGGTGCTGTCATGGGCTTCCGAAAAATACCGTTACGTAACTTAATACTTTATTCGGACTCCCATGACAGCACCACGAGAGAATTACAGAGATGTAAACTAATTTAGGGAGGGACTACAGCCTGCAGCACCCTTAGCCCGAAGGTGAGATCTAAGGAGGCACCCATGTCTAACCGATAGTGGTTAAAAAAGGTGGAAGGAGATGACCAGGTGGCCGCCTTACATATCTGGTCAATTGATACTCCCGATCTCTCTGCCCAGGATGATGCCATGGCACGAGTGGAATGCGCCCTCAGGTTCTGTGGAACCGGACCGCCACCTGCTGTGTAGGCAAGAGAGATAGCCTCCCTAATCCACCTTGCTAACGTGCGCTTTGACACTCTATACCCTTTCCTGGGACCTTGGAAGGATAAAAATAATGCGTTCTCCTTCCTCCAAGGATCTGTGGCTGCTAAATATTTAAGTAGGCATCTCTTAACATCTAGAGCCTGAAGTTTTTGTTCTTTAGGATTGGTTGGATTAGGGAGGAAGGAAGGCAGAACTATCTCTAGTGTCCTATGAAAATGAGATGCTACCTTGGGAAGGTATGTCGGGTCTGGCCTTAGGATTACTCTATCCTGTAAGAATTCTGTGTAAGGGGGCAATCTGGAAAGTGCCTGTATGTCGATTATTCTACGTGCAGATGTTATTGCTACCAAAAAGGCTGTCTTAAGTGATATCATTTTTAGTGAAGCAGAATCCAGAGGTTCAAACGGTTTCTCTGTCATGGCTGTCAAGACTAAATTTAAGTCCCAAGGCATACACCTATCTTTGAGTATGGGTCTCGATCTGGTAACTGCCTTAATGAATCTCGCTACCCAATGGTTACCGGCAATGTCGCATGCAAATAGGGCCCCTAAAGCTGAAACTTGTACTTTCAATGTACTAGTGAAAAGGCCCAACTCGAGACCCCTCTGGAGGAATTCTAGAATCTGTTTTACGGGTATTCCATCCCTGATATTAAACTCACAGGTGAACAGGAATCGCCTTCAGGTTCTAGCATATATACCTGTGGTGGTTTGTTTCCTACTTTTTAGGAGTGTATCGATTACATTTTTTGAGAACCCTCTATCCCTCAATAGTGTCCTCTCAAACACCATGCCGTCAAACGGAGTCCCGCTAATTGTGGGTGGTTGACTGGCCCCTGGTAGAGGAGATCTGGAAGGTTCGGCAGTACTCAAGGATCGCTTACTGACATGGTCCTCAACCATGCAAACCAGGTCCTTCTGGGCCAGAAGGGGGCAATCAATATGACTCTTGCCCTGTCTTCCCTGATCTTCCTCACTACCAGAGGTAGAAGATTCAAAGGCGGAAACGCATAAGCAAGCGAGAAGTCCCATTTTATTAGGAGGGCGTCCACGGCCAGTGGATTTTCCCTGGGATTTAGGGAACAAAGTTTTTCCTTCCTGTTTTCCTTGGTGGCAAAGAGGTCCACCTCCGGTTGACCCCATTTGCGGACAATCTGGTTGTAGATGTCTGAGTTTAAGGCCCATTCTCCCTGCCTTAGGGCCCTGCAGCTTAGAAAGTCTGCCTTCATGCTTTCTTTTCCGCTGATGTGGAGCGCGGTTAAAGATAGAAAATTTCTCTCTGCTATCTGAAGGAGACGTTCCGTTATCCGCATCAGGGCGTTGGAGCGGGTTCCACCTTGGTGGTTGACATAGGCTACCGCTACCTGGTTGTCCGAGAGTACCCTCACATGATGGCCCTGTAGATACATAATGAGTTTTTTAATGGCCAATTCAATCGCCAGCAGCTCCCTCTGGTTAGATTAGATCTCAGCATCAGAGTCCCACTGTCCCTGTACCACTATGTCCCCCATATGGGCCCCCCAACCCCAAGGATTAGCGTCTGTGGTTATTACGCGGGTTATCTGTATCACCCAGGGCACCCCCGAAGCTAAATTTCCGACATCGAGCCACCACCTAAGAGATGTAATAGTTGAGGGGCTTAGCAATACCTGACCCTGCAAGAAGCCCTCTAAGGTTCTGCTATTAACCAGGACGTCATTCTGAAGGGCCCTAGTGTGGAATTGTGCCCACTTGACCGCTGGGATACATGAGGTTAGGGAGCCTAACAGGAACATGGCCTGCCTGGGGGTCATGGAGGGTCTATCGATTGCCCGAAGAACCTGCTGCTGTAATTTATCTACGGGTAACAGACACTGCTGAGTTTCTGAATTTAACAGCAAGCCTAGAAACTTCTGGACCTTTAAGGGCTGAAATCGGGACTTCTCGTAATTTATTATCCATCCGAGGTTCTCTAATCTGGACTTAGCTTTTTTTATCTGAGATAGACAATGGTCCACTGAATTTCCCACAATCAAAAAATCATCCAAGTATGGGATAATTAAGATGTCAACTTCCCGTAAATGAGCCATAACTTCGGCCACTATTTTTGTAAATACCCGGGGAGCTGCTGAGAGACCAAAGGGAAGGGCTCTATATTGATAATGACGGATTATACCGTCTATTGATACCGCCACTCTCAGGAACTGCTGGAAATCTGCGTGGATGGGCACATGATAGTATGCGTCTTTTAAGTCCACTACCACCATAAACCACCCTTCAAACAGCATCTTTATTGTAGAACTAATGGATTCCATTTTAAAGGTGCGTTTAACCAAAAATTCTTTAAGGAAACGCAAATAATCGTTGTGAATGTTTTATCCGGCTCTTGGATTAGGAAGTAAGGGAGAGTAGAATCCTCTTCCTCTCTCAGACTCTGGAACCTCTATCAGAACGTTAAGGGTGTTGGTTTAAAGGTATCCCGTGGGACTTGAGTGAACTCCAACCTGAGTCCGGTGGATATCACATTCCGCACCCAGTCACTATTAGTGACCTGTAGCCATGCTGGGAGGAAGGATGACAGTCTACCCCCCACGGGAATTGCTAGTCATTGGTTCTGTCTTTTTCGCTCTCTCGACGAGCGTCTGAACATGAAGCCCGTACCTCTTCTCCTTCTATCCTCCCATCTGGGACGGTCTCTATTAGGTGAAGGGTTACGCCTTCTCCCTTGACCGAATCTCCTTCTATTAAACGGACGTCGGTAAGATGGGGACAAAAGATTTGGGAATTTCTTTTTATCATCCCCGGCCTTCTCCAGTAGTTCGTCCAGGACTGCTCTGAATAAATATTCCCCCTCACACGGGATAGTAGAGTTTCGCCCTGGACTGAATATCTCCCGGCCAGTACTTCAGCCACAGGGCTCTCCGAGCCGCATTAGAGAGTCCTGCTGCCCTGGCGGCCATTCTGACTGCATCAGCCGAGGCATCTGCTAGGAAGGCTGCGCCATCCTGGATTATTGGTAGGGCCCCAAGGATTTCCTGTCTAGATGTTCCTTGTTTTAACTGCGACTCTAACTGGTCCAACCAGACCATCATGGACCTGGCCGTGCAAGTCGATGCTACTGCTGGTCTTAAGGAACCGGCTGCCATTTCCCAGGTATTTTTAAGGAAGGTATCTGCCTTCCTGTCTAGAGGATCTTTAAGGGACCCCATGTCATCAAAGGGTAGCGAGGATCTTTTTGATGCTTTCACAATAGCTGCATCTAATTTGGGGGCCTTGTCCCAAGTATTCATTGCTGAATCGTCAAAGGGATATCTAAGCTTGAGGGCTGGTGGTAGCGACCCTCTTTTATCTGGCTTTTTCCACTCTCTGCGGATGAGATCCTGGATCTTTTCGTTTAGTGGGAAGACCCTACGCTTCCTCTGCTCCAGCCCCCCCAAACATCACATCCTGCATGGATAATTGAGGCTTCGGCTCCTCCACCTCCATTGTTCCTCTGACCGCTTTTACCAATTTGTCTACTCGGTCGAGCGGCAGGCAAAACCGACCAGAGTCCTCTTCTTCTGAGGACGAGGGAAATGAAATATGGGAGCCCTTACTTCTCCTCCACTCTGTCGAGGAATCCGACTCCACCAGGTCCTCACCCCTTACACTCTCTGGTTGGGACAGGGATTTTAGGGTTTCCTTCATCTCTGCCCTTACTATATCCCTTAAACACGCCGCTACTGCGGGCGACTCCTACGCCACTGTCTGCTGGATACAGGGGGGACATAACTTTTTGGGGCATGAATCTGGTAACGGGCATGCACAGAGTGCGCATTCCCTGTGTCTGGTTTTACTCGTAGCTTTCTTCCCCTAGAATAAAACACAGGAGGCCCCGTCACTGAGTGAACATTCACGAAGATCACTTACCAGTGCCACAATCAAGTACCGGAGAACGAGGGGGATTTTTCTCAGTCGCTGCTCCTGACCGCCTAGAGGAGCTTTTATGACTGGACTGGTCACTTCGTCCTGGATGCTCCTTACTGTCACGAGCCTCTTTCTTCTTCTGTTTGACCTGCCTAAGATCATCCAGGGGCGGCAGTGAAGATTGTCGCTGTTGCCGCCGTTGCTGCTGCTTTTGCTGCTGCTCCTGATTGCTCTCCATTACTAGCTTGCAATAATGTGGCCAAGGCAAGGCACCCATCTAGGGTCCTGCCTATATACCCCTCCTCCGGACAGATTTCCTCTTGCCGTGCCCTCCCCCCTAATAGGGCCCCCCTCCCCAGCTGGCGCCGCTTTGGGCAGGGGAACCGGCGCTTACCGGCGTCCTCCCGATGGGCGCCGCCATCTTGGGTCCCCGCGCCTACGCAGTGGCGCCGCTGACCCGGAAGCGCCCCGAGGCTCCGCCCCGACGTTACCGCGACTCCGACGTGACCTGAAGTCACGCGGGGCGCTCCACCATGGAGCACTCCCCGGCCCCAGCGCCCTGCAGCTGCGCTGGCCCCCCTCAATCCACCGCGATCGCGCCGCCGGAGCTGGGAGCCCCCGGGGGGCATACTTACCGGCGGCGGCGCACATATGGAGACGGACCTCCTCCGGATGCCGCTCCCTGCTGTATCCACTACCGCCGTGCCACCCATCCTGGGCCACAGTGGCGTCCTCCAGGAGCTCCGCACCAGGCCGAGGTAGGAGACCCCCCTCGCTACCTGTACCGGCCGGCCGGCCTGGGATCTGGTCTGTAGGATCCCGTCCCCTCAGGAACAGGAAACCAACTGATGCGTGGGAGAGGTGCCGCCCTTTTGTATCTGTAGGTTTCCTGTTCCCGAAGGGCGGATCCCCTCTCTCGTGGTGCTGTCATGGGAGTCCGAATAAACTCCCATATAATATTCATCCTTGAATTTATCCTATAAAACTTCCATACAATATTCCATCCTTGAACGCACGCCGCGTGCATCATGTTCTTGTACAATTTGTGAATAATATATATAGGTTCTCCTCGTCGGAGTTATTTTTGAAGGTCAACAAAAAATGATTTTCCTGTAATTCATTTCTCACGCTCTAGGTATAATAATGACTTTTCCCTGTGTGGGATTTTTGATAAAGAGGTTGACAACTAGTTGGACAACCCCTTCTCATTCCTCATGTTTGGTCCTGTTACAATAAAAACACTTACACAAACCTCCCATGCTGGCACCGTCTCAGTGGTGTCGGCACTTGTGTTCTTGGGGCTCTTTTGAGGTTTTTACATCATGTGAGCCCTGTGCCCAATCAGCGCTGACGTCACTGTCCCCACCTTCAGACAAATCAAGCATCATGAGGCCGTCAGAGAGCAGCCGCAGCCCTGGCCTCCTGTTGATGTTCAATACGTGTGAAGGAACAGTGAAAGCTGCTGCTGATTGGGTGCAGGGCTCGTGTGATGTGACAACCTCACATAAGCCCCGGGACAGTGAGTCTCGACACCGCTGAAGTGGAGCCGGCACGCCAGCGGAGTATGAGTGTTTTTATTTTAATGAGGCCAAACATGAGGAATGAGTCCTTTGAAAAAAAAAAAAATATATACCGTATTTTTTGGACTAAAAGATGCACCTAGGTTTTAGAGCAGGAAATTAGGAAAAAAATTAACGCAAAAAGTGTGGTCAATTCTGTACTTAATATCCCCTATCCTGGTATGTATGGTCCCCTCACCCCCATCCTGATACACATGGCCATCTCATCCTTACTTAGTATGCATGGATCACTCATCCCTATCCTGGCAGAAATGATCACCCTCATCCCTATGCTAGTATGCGTGGTCACATCCCTATCCTGGTATACAGTGCCCCATCCTTATCCTGGTATGCAGGGCCCCCATCTCGTCCTATTATGCATGGCCCCATCAGAAAATATTAAAAAAAAAAATTACACTTACCTACCCAGGGCTCCCTCACAGCATCCTGCTCCGATGCCAGCAATTGTTTTAGGCTATGTGCCCACGCTGCAGAAATGCTGCAAAATTGTCTGCAGCATTTCCACAACTCCCTGCCGTGGGTAAAATGCATGCGGAATTTGCAAGCGTTTTCCGGCAAAACACAAGCATTTTGCAAGCGTTTTTAGCTTCCATAATGCTAGCGCTTTCCAACCGATTTGAAGCATCGCTTGAAATAGTGATACAGGTTGGTCCCACTTGTCAAGCATAGTGCTTGACAAGTGCGACCAACTTTTTACTATTGATGCTGCCTATGCAGCATCAGTAGTAAAAGATAGAATGTTAAAAATAAAAAAATGTGTATACTTACCCTGTCAGCCCCCAAAGTCCTCCAGGTCCTTAGCGACGCTGCCAGCAACTTCCGTTCACAGAGATGCATTGCGCGAATGACCTCTGATGACGTAGCTGTCACGCAACCGTGACGTCACAAAGCTCATTCGCGCAATGCATCCCTGGGAACGGAAGTTGCTGGCAGCATCGCTGGGGGCCGACAGAGGGTAGATATCCATTTTTTTAATTTTAATTCTATTTTGTACAGAAATATGGTACACAGGGCATGGAGGAAAGTCTCCTCCAGACCCTGGGTACCATCCGCACATGAAGCACTCACTTTACGTATAGTGGGCATAGCCACATGTGTAAAGTGAGCGTTTCAATGCAATCCTATAGCAGCGGAATCGCCGAGATTCCGCAAAATGGACATGGTGCGGATTTTACTGCGATGCGATTCTACAGCGGAAAAATCCACGGCATGGGCACAGCAATTGCGGATTCCCATAGGATTGCATGGGAATGCGTTGTTATAGCGTTATTTGCACAGCTGCCGGAGTGCTCACCGGGACTGTTCATCAGAGATAGCGGTGAGTATTCATTACTCTTCAGTAGCGCGCAGTGTCAGCCACCGGCTTCCTGCTGCTGCTGGCGGTCACGTATGCCGCTACTTAAGAGAAATGAATATTCATTGGATTCATTCATTCATCAGGAGACTATTTGATATTGAACTATATTCAAGCGGGACTAGATGAAGAAAACCCTAAAATCATGTATCATGTTATCCGAAACAGTCAGAAAACTAGCCCCATATTGGCAGATCCCAGACCTCAGACTATATACTTTGTAAGTTTATAAGTCACTCCAGTGTCAGGAATAGATAGTATGTGACAATACAGTATATACCGCTCAGGGAACACTTACCTTTCAGAGATAATTTCCATATTCATACTAAATAATGGCACAGATCCCCCAGACATTATGATTGCACATATCCCTAGTCTTTATAACGATATTGCACTCATTCCCTGACAGACCGCAGCATGGCCATTAGTTAGAAGCTGCTAATGATCTTTGGAGCAGGTAAGTTTTCCCTGAGTGGTACGTATTGGGCCGTCTGAAGACTGAGTTTAGTCTAGGATAATTTGTCTGCACTACTAATTAACAGCAGTTACATTACCAAACTAGGGAAGTCCCTATAGGAGAAAAACACAAGAATTATACTGTATTTTCACATACTATCTATTCCTGACACTGGAGTGACTTATAAACTTACAAAGTATATAGTTTGAGTTCTGGGATCTGCCAATATGGGGCTAGTTTTCTGACTGTTTTGGATAACATGATAAATGATTTTAGTTTTTTTTTTGTCTAGTCTCGTTTGAATATAGGTCAATATTAAATAGTCTCCTGATGAGTCGTCTTTGGTGAGGACGATGAAACCCATAGAAATGAGAGGCTTGGAGAGTGAGTGTGTATACATCACCTCACCCTATGTACTGTACTGAACTGTGGGGTACATGTTTTTTCTATTAGTCACCTATTGACTAACCTTCAGGGGATGAATTATGGGTATAGTTTTATATTTGGAATTAATAAAACTTAGTTTTATCCTTTTGTCAGCAAACATGAGGAATGACAAGAGACAACCCATTTAAGAAGATTCAATTTTGGCTAAAACTATTCCAACAATATGAACATAAAAAAGTCTTCTCTCCTATGTGACATCTCTGATGTTTATTAACAGTTGATTTCCAAGTAAAACATTTCCCACATTAAGAAAATAAAAAAGGTTTCTCCTCTGTGTGACTGCTCTGACGTCTAACAAGAAGCACTTTCTGGTTAAAATATTTCCCACATTAGCAGGAAAAAGGCTTCTCTCCTGTGTGAGTTCCATGGTGATTAACCAATTGTGATTTCTGGTTAAAACATTTCCCACATTCTGAACAGGAAAAAGGCTTCTGTCCTGTGTGGACTCTCTGGTGCTTAACACAATCTGATTTATTGTTAAAACATTTCCCACATTCTGAACAGGAAAAAGGCTTCTCCCCTGTATGAGTTCTATGGTGATCAACCAATTGTGATTTCCGGTTAAAACATTTCCCACATTCTGAACATGAATATGGCTTCTCTGCTGTGTGAATTCTCTGATGTGTAACAAGACTTGAATTTTGAGTAAAACATTTCCCACATTCTAAACATGAAAAAGGCTTCTCTCCTTTGTGAGTTCTTTGGTGTTCATCAAGATTCCTTTTCTGGTTAAAACATTTCCCACATTCTGAACAGGAAAAAGGCTTCTCCCCTGTATGAGTTCTATGGTGATCAACCAAATGTGATTTCCGGTTAAAACATTTCCCACATTCTGAACATGAATATGGCTTCTCTGCTGTGTGAATTCTCTGATGTGTAACAAGATTTGAATTCTGAGTAAAACATTTCCCACATTCTAAACATGAAAAAGGCTTCTCTCCTTTGTGAGTTCCTTGGTGTTCATCAAGATTCCTTTTCTGGTTAAAACATTTCCCACATTCTGAACAGGAAAAAGGCTTCTCCCCTGTGTGAGTTCTGTGGTGACTAATAAGAGTCCCTTTGTGGTTAAAACATTTCCCACATTCTGAACAGGAAAAAGGCTTCTCCCCTGTATGAGTTCTATGGTGATCAACCAAATGTGATTTCCGGTTAAAACATTTCCCACATTCTGAACATGAATATGGCTTCTCTTCTCTGTGAATTCTCTGATGTGTAACAAGACTTGAATTCTGAGTAAAACATTTCCCACATTCTAAACATGAAAAAGGCTTCTCTCCTTTGTGAGTTCTTTGGTGTTCATCAAGATTCCTTTTCTGGTTAAAACATTTCCCACATTCTGAACAGGAAAAAGGCTTCTCCCCTGTGTGAGTTCTGTGGTGACTAATAAGAGTCCCTTTGTGGTTAAAACATTTCCCACATTCTGAACAGGAAAAAGGCTTCTCCCCTGTGTGAGTTCTATGGTGACTAATAAGAGTCCCTTTGTGGTTAAAACATTTCCCACATTCTGAACAGGAAAAAGGCTTCTTCCCTGTGTGAGTTCTATGGTGATTAACCAATTGTGATTTCCATTTAAAACATTTCCCACATTCTGAACATGAATATGGCTTCTCTTCTCTGTGAATTCTCTGATGTGCAATAAGAGTTGAATTCTGAGTAAAACATTTCCCACATTCTGAACATGAATGTGGCTTCTCACCTGTGTGAGTTCTATGGTGATCAACCAATTGTGATTTCCGGTTAAAACATTTCCCACATTCTGAACATGAATATGGCCTCTCTTCTCTGTGAATTCTCTGATGTGTAACAAGACTTGAATTCTGAGTAAAACATTTCCCACATTCTAAACATGAAAAAGGCTTCTCTCCTGTGTGGGTTTTTTGGTGTGCATCAAGATTCCCTTTGTGGTTAAAATATTTCCCACATTCTGAACAGAAAAAAGGCTTCTCCCCTGTGTGAGTTCTATGGTGACTAATAAGATTCCTTTTGTGGTTAAAACATTTCCCACATTCTGAACATGAAAATGGCTTCTTTGCTTTAGGAGCAGTTTGTGTTTTAATGCCTCTTTTGTGACTTTGATTTTCCTTAGTAGTCAGTAATGAATCAGAAGATGGGACCTGTTTCATAGGATCAGATGACAGATCTTTGCTGTGAATGGATGATGATATATCTGGAGTAATGGCATTCACTTCATCTGTCAATAGAAAAACAGATTAGGCAGGTTACAGTTAATACAATAGTTAGGGTTACTGTTAGGCTAAAGTAAGGGTTATTGTTAGGGTTACTGTTAGGCTAAAGTCAGACTAAAGTTAGGGTTACTGTTTGGGTTAAATGGTTAAAATGGTCCGTCAGTATTATAGTGCAGAGGAGGCTTATGCACTTTTATGTTCTGACAGTGAAGAAAGTGCAGTGTCAGATGGCGATGTGGATTTCGAGGGCTTTAGTAGCAGCGACAGTGATAGCTCAGAAATGAGCAGTGATTCTGGTCCATCCTCACACACAAGGACCAGTACAACAAGAAGGACAAATAGCGCTTCTGGAGAAATGTCTCCAACTCAGGGAACAATGCCCAGTACTAGCGCTGTCCCTAGTGCTCTTGAATTGGCGCACACCAATGACAAATTGCACTACAGCTTTTGGGGTCCAATTTCTCCTGTTACCCTTTGGAAAAAAAAATGGAGGGCGAAAAGATCATTTTTTGTGGAAAAAACATGACTTTTTATTTTCACGGCTCTACGTAATTAACTTCTAAGAAGCACTTGGAAGCTCAAAATGCCCATCACACATTTCCTTGGGGGGGGGGTCTAGTTTCCAAAATGGGGTCACTTGTGGGTTTCCACTGTTTAGGCACATCAGGGGCTCTCCAAACACGACATGGCAACCACTAATTATCCCAGCATATTTTACATTCAAAAAGTTAAATGGCGCGCCTTCCCTTCTCAGCCCTGCAGTGTGCCCAAACAGTAGATTTCCCCCACATATGGGGTATCATCGGCATGCTCAGGAGATATTGCAAAACAAAATGTATAATCCATTTTCTCCTGTTACCCTTGCGAAAATAAAAAAAACTAGGTCTAAAGGAAAATTTCTTGTTATAGAAATGTTTATTTTTTCCTTCCACATTCCATTCATTCCTGTGAAGCACCTGAAGGGTTAATAACCTTCTTGAATGTGGTTTTGAGCACCTTGAGGGGTGCAGTTTTTTTTTTGAATGGTGACACTTTTGGGTATTTTCTGTCATATTGACCAGGGCTGTGGAGTCGGAGTCGTGGAGTCGGAGTTAGTTTTGGTTGGAGTCGGAGTCGGTAGAAATGTACCGACTCCAGCTTTAAAAAAAATGTATTAATATTTCATAATTGAACTTTCATATGAATTTTATAAATGTTACTCAAATATATATGTTCTATCAAACTATGAACAACAGTGATAAGCAGTTCTGCTGGAAATAGAGACATTTCTTACTTCTTGTGTGTCACTGTTCTCCACTGCCCTTATCTAATCTTATACTTGGTTAACCTCATGCTGCCCCAACCCCCCTACTTACAATGTATGAAACTGAAAGTGAAAATGTGTTGCAAATTCTTAGTAGTAAAGCTCCTCCTCTAGACTAGATCATACTAGGTGTGCGTCTTCCAAGCATCTCACAGCTGCCTGCTACTCAGAAGAGGAAGACTGTAAGAAGTATTATCCTTTCAACAAACTTTGCATCAGTTAACTGTGAGTACATGAGGAATAATAACAGTATTACTGACCACTATATCAGTTGTACGACCTGGCAATAATTTTGTACAATTGTTTTTAGGAAAAACAATTGTCATTTGGATTGTGAATGCAACATTAAAAACCTGAGAATGTCAAAGAAGCATCACATTAAATCAGCTGTATTTGAACATTTCACCATCACTCAAGATATAAAACATTATGTCTGTCTGTGTATGACAAATGATCCAGACGAAAACAAATGCTGTGAAGCCAAGATGAGTGCATATTCAGGCAAAGATAAAAATGCTCCTACCAGAGCTTCTAATCTAAAGAGACATTTACAGCGCTTTCATCCAGAAGTACTGAAAGCAGTGGATGAGAAAGACTGCAGCCAAACCAATGAACCAGTGCCCAGCTCTTCCAGCCAAACAAAGGAGCAGAGAACTTTGCAGCCATCAGTTGCAAGATATTTTGTCAGTGACAAAGTTACTGTGACAATGACAGTAGATACATTTAAAAAACAGATCATAGAGCTTGTTGTAAAGGATAGTGTGCCTATTTCATTATTTTCACGACCAGCTTTTATGTGTCTGAATGGGGAAATGGCCCGCAAGCTTGGTGTTTCTCTGGAGAGAGAATTAGAAAATTAGTAATCGAAGAAGCTTTTAAACAAAAGGAAGAACTTAAAAAAACTCTCAAGGGACGCTTTCTGTTTCTTAAAATGGATGCCTGCACACGTCACAGAGTGAACTATTTTGCCATCAATGTCCGATTTGTTTGTGACAAAAATGAAATAGTTACCAAGACATTGGCCTTAAAAGACACCAAAGCTCATCACACCAGTGAGTTTCTCCAGGTCTTGGTGAAAAAGGTTCTGCAAGACTATGAACTTAAAAAAGAGCAAGTTCTTTCTGTCGTAACTGACAATGCTTCAAATATGATAAGTACTATTAAGCTAATGAATGAGAGTAATGATGGTGACCAGCAGCTAGAAGAACATTCTGGGTCCACAGACACAGAAATGTTTGAAATAGAGGAACACAGTATTGTAACTGAGGAGCAAACTGAAGTTGCTTCAGATGAACAGCAACATGATAGTTTAGATGATCTTGTTGAAACTGTGTCAATATGTTCTTTCATTCATCACATGCGGTGTTGTGCATACGCTACAGCTGGCTATAAGAGACAGACTGCAAGAAGGACATGCTGCTGCACTGATTGGCAAGGTGAGAAAATTGGCTACTGTTGCCAGAACCCCTAAAGTTGACTCAATTTTGAAGAGACGTGCTGGAAAAGGGGCAATTATTGATCAAGCCACACGATGAGGCAGTACTTACTTAATGATTCAGCGCTTGGTTGAACTGAAAACCTTTCTTGTAGACATGGCTAACCCTTAACTGACGCTAAATGAAAGTCAGTGGAATCATGTGACTGAGCTGGAAAAATTGCTAGAGCACCCATTTACAGTGACTAAAAAATTACAAGCAGAGGACTTAACTCCAGGTATTTTCTTAAAGGAGTGGAAGAACCTGATGTTTCGCCTGTCCCAAAGAGGAGGGTTAATTGCAAGTGGCATTGCTACATCAATGAAACGGAGAGAGGAGCTACTATTACAAAATAACATTCTTTTGGCAGCTGTTTATGTAGACCCAATGCATCGGATTCTTCTAGATGATCAACAGCTAAGTAAAGGAAAAGAAGCTCTGTTTGAAATAGCAGTAAGGATGAAAGGGTTGCAGAACAGTCAGGAGGAACAAGAAGAATTTGGTCGTCCTGCCACATCTTCACCCTCATCATCAACTGATGAAGAATTTAATTTTGAAAAATATTTGGATCACAAGGATCGTGCAAAGCGTTCCCGCATAGAAGAAGAGTCATCCCCATCAAGGAACACAGCCAGTACATTTCAGCAGAATTTTTCATGTGCACTAAAAGAAATTGAGAAATTTGACCGTTCATCAAAAATAACAGTGCAACAAGCGATTCCTCTGTATCCTGACATTGTCAGAGATGTTGCCCGAGTGGTTACTGCTTTGCCACCAACACAAGTTAGTGTACAGAGGTTGTTCTCTGCTCTCAAAATAATTAGATCAGATTTGAGGGCATCCATGAAGGAGGATCTGACAGAGGCAATACTTTTTCTGAGGACAAATTTATAGATTTCTTCGTATTAACTGCATAAAAGTGTTTATTGCATATTTACTTACAGTTTAGAAAAGTTTCTAAAAGTTATTTGCTATATTCTAATTGTATTCTAATAAATGTAGTTTTTGCTCTAAGTGGTCTGATTACTTATATGATGGTGAGAAACTGAATAAGCACGATGTTTAATATTTTACAACAGTAAATTTGTTGTTATGAATTGGCCATTTATGAAGGAGTCGGAGTCGGAGCCTGATAAAATCCAGGAGTCGGAGTCGCAACTGTGGCTTACCGACTCCACAGCCCTGATATTGACCCCCAAACTCACTTCAAATGTGAGGTGGTTCCTAAAAAAATGGTTTTATAAATTTCATATCAAATAAATGTTACCACTATCATAAAGTACAATATGTCACAAGAAAACAATCTCACAATCACCAGGATTCCTTGAAGCATTTTAGAGTTATGACCTCATAGAGTGACACAGGTCAGAGCTGAAAAAATTGGTCACAAAGGCAAAAACAGGTTCTGGCGTGAAAGGATTAATATTTTGTTGCACAACCTTTTGAGGCAATCACTGCGATCAAACGATTCCTGTAACTGTCAATGAGACTTATGTGGTGCTCTGATTACATGTTCATCTGTATTGGCTTATGACAGGTCGCTGATCCCTCACTGACCTGCCCCCATTATTACATAATGCATATAATAGCATTGATATTATTGGTGATAATGCCTATTATATTGTGGCTATTGTGAGGCATAGAAAAAAATTACATCCAGCAAATTGTCACCGGCGATGGCGGCGCCTGCGTAGTAGCATCTATTAGAGACTACACTCATCACTGTCCCCAATCTCCTCTTTTTCCTGTACGGATTTGGCTGTTCATCACTACAATGACACTCTTAGAAGCACCCTTGACCAAGTAGCTCCCCTCACCCTCAGAACCTCCAAGCACAGAGTGAAACAGCCCTGGCTCACATCGCAAACTCAACTTCTCCAGCGATGCTCTAGGAGTGCTGAACGCCTATGGAGAAAAACCTGCACACCAGAAGACTTCATCCACTTCAAATTTATGTTAAGAACCTACAGTGCCTACAAGTAGTATTCAACCCCCTGCAGATTTAGCAGGTTTACACATTCGGAATTAACTTGGCATTGTGACATTTGGACTGTAGATCAGCCTGGAAGTGTGAAATGCACTGCAGCAAAAAAGAATGTTATTTCTTTGTTTAATTTTTTTTTAAATTGTGAAAAGTTTATTCAGAGGGTCATTTATTATTCAACCCCTCAAACCACCAGAATTCTGTTTGGTTCCCCTAAAGTATTAAGAAGTATTTCAGGCACAAAGAACAATGAGCTTCACATGTTTGGATTAATTATCTCTTTTTCCAGCCTTTTCTGACTATTTAAGACCCTCCCCAAACTTGTGAACAGCACTCATACATGATCAACATGGGAAAGACAAAGGAGCATTCCAAGGCCATCAGAGACAAGATCGTGGAGGGTCACAAGGCTGGCAAGGGGTACAAAACCCTTTCCAAGGAGTTGGGCCTACCTGTCTCCACTGTTGGGAGCATCATCCGGAAGTGGAAGGCTTATGGAACTACTGTTAGCCTTCCACGGCCTGGACAGCCTTTGAAAGTTTCCTCCCGTGCCGAGGCCAGGCTTGTCCGAAGAGTCAAGGCTAACCCAAGGACAACAAGGAAGGAGCTCCGGGAAGATCTCATGGCAGTGGGGACATTGGTTTCAGTCAATACCATAAGTAACGTACTCCACCGCAATGGTCTCCGTTCCAGACGAGCCCGTAAGGTACCTTTACTTTCAAAGCGTCATGTCAAGGCTCGTCTACAGTTTGCTCATGATCACTTGGAGGACTCTGAGACAGACTGGTTCAAGGTTCTCTGGTCTGATGAGACCAAGATCGAGATCTTTGGTGCCAACCACACACGTGACGTTTGGAGACTGGATGGCACTGCATACGACCCCAAGAATACCATCCCTACAGTCAAGCATGGTGGTGGCAGCATCATGCTGTGGGGCTGTTTCTCAGCCAAGGGGCCTGGCCATCTGGTCCGCATCCATGGGAAGATGGATAGCACGGCCTACCTGGAGATTTTGGCCAAGAACCTCCGCTCCTCCATCAAGGATCTTAAGATGGGTCGTCATTTCATCTTCCAACAAGACAACGACCCAAAGCACACAGCCAACAAAACCAAGGCCTGGTTCAAGAGGCAAAAAATCAAGGTGTTGGAGTGGCCTAGTCAGTCTCCTGACCTTAACCCAATTGAAAACTTGTGGAAGGAGCTCAAGATTAAAGTCCACATGAGACACCCAAAGAACCTAGATAACTTGGAGAAGATCTGCATGGAGGAGTGGGCCAAGATAACTCCAGAGACCTGTGCCGGCCTGATCAGGTCTTATAAAAGACAATTATTAGCTGTAATTGCAAACAAGGGTTATTCCACAAAATATTAAACCTAGGGGTTGAATAATAATTGACCCACACTTTTATGTTTAAAATTTATTAAAATTTAACTGAGCAACATAACTTTTTGGTTTGTAAGATTTATGCATCTGTTAATAAATCCTGCTCTTGTGTGAAGTTTGAAGGCTCTAACTTATTTGCATCTTATCAAACCTGCTAAATCTGCAGGGGGTTGAATACTACTTGTAGGCACTGTATAACGCTGCCCTTCACCTCGCCAAACAGAGTTACTTCACCACCCTGATCTCCTCACTAGCCAACAACCCCAAGAAACTTTTTGACACCTTTCACTCCCTCCTCAGGCCAAAAGCACAAGCCCCTATCACAGACATTTGTGCTGATGACCTGGCCTCCCACTTTACAGAAAAAATAGATAATATCCGTCAGGAAATCTGCACCCAACCACCAAGTGCTGTGATTCCCATGGCTCACTTTCCACATTTGATCCCATCACAGAAGAAGTCTCCAGACTCCTGTCTTCTTCTCGTCCGACTACATGCACGACCGACCCCATTCCCTCTCTCTCCAGTCATCACAACTCACCTAACTACAATCTTTAACCTCTCCTCGGGCATCTTCCCATTCTCCTTCAAACAAGCCATCGTTACTCCATTACTAAAGAAACCCGCTCTCGACTGGGGCGTGGCCTGGCGCGGATGTGAGAGGACGTGAGGCTGAGGAGCTCCACTGTCATTCTGAAGAATAATCCTTAATAGGCCGACATAACAGAGACCCGTGCACACTTACTGCTGTGGTGGGTGCCCGAGGGCCGAGTGGAGACACCGGGAGTGAAGAAGAGTGCGGAGATGGGGAGGAGGAGGCAGAAAGACGTCGGGGAGGACGGCAGTGTGGCTGCACAAGATGGCGCCGGGAGAGTGGAGGAGGCACAGAGACTGACTGAGAACTATGGCAGAAGGTCACAAATTATCCAGAAGCTGCAGCGCTTTGCAAGGGAAGATGAGGGGGGCACCGGAGAAGGTACTGTGCTGGAGGGAGAGAGAATGAGCAACGAAGCTGCAGGAGAGGCTGAAAGCAGGGAGGAGGGGGGAGGGGGAGTCACTGTCTCTGAGTGTGCATCTTAAGAGGAGGATAGTGAAGCTGACGAGGAGGGCCCTGAAGGGGAACCAACTTTAAAAGATGTCTTTCTGGTGGTATTGTTCTGTAAAAAAACACTAAGTTGAGCAGCCGGGTTGATAATATTAAGGAAGAAATTATTGGAATTAAAGAGGCGCTAAACAAGGCGGATGCTAGGATGGGTGCTGTGGAAGAGAGAGTGAGCACCACTGAGGACACTGTAAATAAAATGCAGAAAACTCAGAACCAGCACACGCAAAAGAATTCAGAAGTGCACTTAAAACAAGATGATCTAGAAAATAGATCTAGGAGAAACAATCTTAGATTTGTGGGATTCCCGGAAAAAGTAGAGGGTAACGACCCCACTGACTTTACTGAGTAATGGATCCTATCTAAAATTGGCAGAGACACACTCTCCAGTGTGTTTGCGGTAGAGAGAGCACACCGCGTTCCCCTGCGACCCCTCCCTCCGGGTAGTGCCCCCCGTACAATGTTGGCCAGGATACTTAACTGCAGAGATAGAGAGACTATCCTCCGGGAGGCTAGGAAGAAGGAGGACCTCATATTTAATGGACGCCGTATTGAAATATATCCGGACTATTCAGCAGAGGTTCAGAAAATGCGGATGAAATTTGGCGAGGTCAAGAAAGGACTGAGAGTGCTGGGAGTGAAGTACTCTCTGTTATATCCCGCCAAACTGAGAGTAGCAGCTTTGGGGTCTGTTCAGTTTTTTCCAACCCCAGAGGAGGCCGTCAAGTGGATGGAAATCAACCACTCCAAACTAAGGGCTGAGAAAGAAGGAAAAGGCTGAAGAAGAAGAATTTTTCGGACATTTTTTCTCTATTTTTGAATCTGTGCCCCGCGACGCCTGGGTACTCAGATCTATTTTTGGGTCGTAGATCCTGGGTTTTTTTTTTTCTTTTATGTTTATTGAATTATCCATGTTAGAAAAAGTTATGTGGCCTATTGGGCATGTTTGTATGTGACGGTGGGAGCGATGTACGCCCAAGTGAAGGAGGTTCAGTGGCTATTCGAGGGCTCACAGTAGCTAGGTGCCAGTTGCACCCTCTCTCGTTGGAGAGAGAGAATCTGTTATACGAGGAAGGAGGGGAGAGGGGGGGCGGGGGGGATATGTTGTGGGAGAGTTTTCATACTGCAATGTGATAAAGGGACTACAAGAGACCGACTAGAACTGATGTTCATAGGACATAATGAGTGGTGATACAAGAATTCTAAGTTGGAATGTGAGGGGGGTTTCAGATCCAAGTAAAAGAGCGGCAGTCATGGCAGAAATTAGAAAGTACAATCCAGCTATTACGTGTTTACTAGAAACTCACTTGATTAAAGGAAAAGAAAAATGGCTGGAGAAAAAATGGATTACCCGGGCCTATCACTCTATGTATTCGGCCTACGCGAGGGGAGTCTCTGTACTGATACATTCTCATGCTCACTACAAGGAAATTGAATCTTACGTAGATAGGGATGGGCAGTTTGTTTCCCTGAGATGCCGAATTTCTGGTGTATGTGTGATTATAGTGGCACTTTATATTCCACCCCCATATTCGAAAAAGAAACTACAAGAGATTTTTGAGTGGACAGGTAGGGGAGGGGAATGTCCGGTGTTAATATTAGGGGACGTTAACAATGTCATGAACGAGTATTGGGATCGTGTGGGAATCGGGGGAATTAACCCCAGGAAGGATAGGATGACTCCATTCGGGACATATGTTAGTGAGATGGGTATGATAGACTTATGGAGAGTGCGGAATGAGGGGAACAAATGCTTTTCGTGTTATTCGTCCTCGTATCATGCCTTATCGCGCATAGACTTAGCATTAGGTAACAGGGGCATGGATGGATTAGTTGGGACGGTGGAATATTTACAGAGAGTTATCTCCGACCATAAGGCAATTGAAGTTAGTTTGAGACTGGGAGTGGGAAAAAGGAGGAGAGTAGGGGGGACAACACATCCGGAATGGCTCAAATGTCTTAATATGGAAATTATTAAAAAAGATCTTATTGAATTCTTCCAATTACATGAAGGTTCTGCTGACTCACTTATAGTGTGGGATACCATGAAAGCATATTTAAGGGGACTATTCATACGAGATATTTCGAGACGTAAGACACAAACGAGACAGGTAAACCAAGAGACTACAGACAGATTGAGCAGGGCAGAGGAGGAAATGATATGTAGGCCCAGTATCGCCACTAAAAAGGCATTAAAAGAAGCACAAGAAGAAGTAAATAAGTTATATTTACAAGGGATAGACAAGAAAAGGGCATTCCAGAGAGCACTGTTCTATGACGAAGGGGAAAAGGTGGGACACTTACTGTCAGTGATATCTGCGGCGCAGAAAGGGTCCACACAGATATATAAAATTGTCAAGGAGGATGGGGTAACTCATAACGCCACCTCTGGGATATTGGAATGTTTCCGGGAATACTATGTAAAATTATATACCTCAGAATTGGGGGTTAGAGAACAAGAAATGGATAGATACTTACAAGAGATAGAGATACCCAAGTTAGATGATACTGATAAACAGAATCTGGAAGAATTATTTACTGTAGAGGAAGTGGAGAAGGCTATTCTGTCATTGGCAAATAATAGGTCACCTGGCTCTGACGGTATCCCGGGAGAAGCATATAAGGAACTAATAGAGGTCGTAGCACCTAAACTTAAGGAGGTATTTGAAGATGCAGAGGAGAGAGGGGCTTTGCCGAGGTCTATGAGGGAGGCCGTAATTGTGGTTATTCCTAAGGAGGGGAAAGATGCCTCATCCGTTGAATCCTATAGACCCATCTCGTTATTGACGTCAGACGTTAAAATATTAGCTAAAATGTTGGCGATAAGAATGTCTGGGGTTGTTCAAAAATTGATACATCCAGACCAATCGGGTTTTTTACAAAATAGATCTACCGCCATTAACCTACGTAGACTCTTTCTTAATGTACAACTCCCGGCAGATAATGTAGGGGAAAGGGTGGTGGCCTCGCTGGATGCACGAAAGGCATTTGATAGGGTAGAGTGGAATTATCTATGGGCAGTATTGAAGTTAATGGGATTCGGACATAGATTTATTTCCTGGATTAAATTATTATACGCGGATCCAAAGGGGTACATTAGGATTAACGGGGAGACCTCGGAGTCGTTTGGGTTGTTCAGAGGAACTCGTCAGGGATGCCCCTTATCGCCGTTGCTATTTGCTACTCTGCAAGGAGTTTGTATGTTCTCCCCGTGTTTGCGTGGGTTTCCTCCCACATTCCAAAGATAGAGAATTTACATTGTGAGCCCCATTGGGGACAGTGATGATAATGTGTGCAAACTGTAAAGCGCTGCGGAATATGTTAGCGCTATATAAAAATAAAGATTATTATTACTGCAATGCTCTATTAATTGGCCTCTCAGTTACTCGACTATCCCCTCTCCAGTCCATCCTCAATGCAGCAGCCAGGGTCATCCATCTGGCTAATCGGTACTCGCCCGCTCTTCGCCAATCCTTACATTGGCTGCCCATTCATTATAGGATCCAATTCAAAGTACTTGTTCTCACCCACAAAGCTCTCCACAGTGCGGCACTCCCCTACATATCCTCCCTAATTTCTGTCTATCGGCCTGACTGTTGCGCTCTGCAAACGACTTTCGACTAGCATCTGCACTAATCAGTACCTCCCACTCCTGACTCCAACACTTCTCCCGCGCTGCGCCAATCTTTTGGAATGCTCTACCCCAAGAAATGACTATCCACAATTTGCATAGTCTCAGGCGTTCCTTTAAAACACATTTGTTCAGAGCGGCCTATCACGTTCACTACTCAAAGTCATTGTATGTGTAAGTGTGCGTGTGTATCCCATTCACTATCTCCATCCATTCCTCACTCCCACAAGATGGTTGGACCATCATTGTAAATACACCATTGTAAATACACACCAGTACTTTGTATCTCCCCCACCTCATTGTAGATTGTAAGCTCTCACCAGCAGGGGTGCCTTATTTTGCTTTAATTATTGTATTGTTAACATTGTTACTTATGACTTGTGTTTTGAAACTGTTAAACTGTAAAGCGCTGAGGAATATGTTGGCGCTATATAAAGATTATTATATAAAAATGGGGGGCAGGTCAGTGAGGGATCAGTGACCTGTCATAAGCCAATACAGATGAATATGTAATCAGAGCACCACATGAAGCCCCGCCCACAGCCCCACCACAGAGCACGAGAATCTCATTAACTGAAAGCTACAAATACAGATTAAACAGTAAACCAGAGTTGCCCTCATTTATGGTGGACCATTGGAGCTACTATGGATCCTGAGCAGAAGATTAGAGAAAATAATATTGCTCCCCATTTCAGGAGAGATTGTGCAGTAATCTGAATTCCTTAGGATCAAAAACAATGTAATGTATGACGTGGAGTGAATCCATGACACCAGGGCTGGAGCCAACACATCTCCTGCAGGCGGGAATAAATGTATATTACAGCCCTCAGCCACGCACAGCTTAGAGATCTATCAGGGCACAGGTGGAATGTTTGTCCTGTAGATTATCACAATCCTCCCTGAAGTTAGTTGGTTTTAATACAAACTGAAATGTCAGGATAAAGGGAAACTCTGCTGTTATTGGACAGAAATTCACACTTGGCCTCACTGCACATTTACTGTTGTCGCTCATAAAAGGGAAGTTTGGCCAGAAAGACTGGACCTGGTCTTGTAGGGACCATGAGACATTCAGCAGCACAGAAGGGAGAGAAGATTCATCCGATAAGATCTCAGTGATCTAGGAAGCCAGCAGCATCATTACCCTCCACTTTCTCTTACAGGCCCAGCATAAGATTTTTCTTCAAGTGATTTTCTATCTTGTCAGCACATTCTACGTACGCTGTCATTTGGCTTTATAGTTACAGATCTGGGCAGGTAACGGTCACCGTCTCCTAATGTGAAGGAGAGAATGGCTAATGAAATCAATTATTAACCCTTATACAAGTCAGTTCACATATGGTGTACCAAGATGGCGTCTGTGTCTTCAGACAACACCCTGGAAGGAATCCTTAGAATGCAGAAGCTGAGATACTGGATACCATATATGGAAGTGAAGCTGAAATGGACCTATCATAGACTGACACTGGCTCCTCAGAAGATTGTGCGACACCCATTTCCTGTCTCTCTGTCATAAGAATAAACTTCAGTTGTGTAGAAGCCTTTGCTGAGAAAGGAGTAGACATCTAAATCTGTGTTCGGTGTGACTCTTGAAGCGCACACTCAGCCTATATTGGGTCAGGTACAAGCAATCATATAGATCTCGCTTTAAGGGATCACCTTCACACTAATCCCAGGGGGTAGGATGATCCTCCAGGTTGTAAGTTCTATTGAAAAGGGCTTTCAATGCCCAAAGTCATTTGAACAGTTTTGGGTGAATGTTGTGGTCTAGAGGCAAAATGGTGATCATGGTAATACGGCCGGACTACACCACCGATAAAGCAGCCACAGCCGGTGACTGAGAGGAATCTGTGACGTCTCTGCATTCAGTGGTTACTACTCACCTGGGTAGTCATATGTGGGAATCTCCTCTTTACACCACTCATCTTCTCTCACATATGTCTCTGTAGTATTAATATGGGTCAGATCTTCACACTGAAACAAATATTGTAAAAGTCACAGACAGATGGAGAAGTCCCATCTATGATCAGCTCTAATCCTGCCATCTCCACCGTTCTCATTACACAAGTATAAAACATATAATACTGGAGGATAAAACAAGACTGAGCACAAGACCTTCACAGCCGTCTACACATCATAGGGGAGATCTCCTGACACCTTCTCTCCATCTACCTGATGATCCTGAGGAGCACTGGGATCTTCTTGGTTACAGTCCTGTGGAAGAAGAGGATGGGGACATCTCTCTGGTGTTGTTCTCTTACTGGATAGATCTGGAGGAAACACATACAGGGACTGAATTCATTCTCTACATACAGATAATTATAGGCCGTGTGTATTTAGTCCTGTCTATTACCTGGAGATGTGAGGGGCTGGGGAACCTCCATTATGACGTTCTTGTACAGATAGCTGTGTCCTTCTAAATACTCCCACTCCTCCATGGAGAAATAGACAGCGACATCCTGACACCTTACAGGAACCTGACACATACAATGATACCGTCATCCCCCCGATCCCTTCATAGTGTTACTGTATAATGTCCCAGCATTCCCAGCAGTGTCACCTCTCCAGTCAGCAGCTCAATCATCTTGTAGAGGAGTTCTAGGATCTTCTGGTCATTGATGGCCTCATGGATCAGGGGGTGAGGTGGAGGCCCCGTGATTGGGCTCAGGGGTCTTCCCCATCCCTCAGACACAGGGTCCTGACAGCGATCACTAGAGGTCTTCTTCACCACTGTGTAATCCTGGTAATGGAGGGACACATTAATAAATCTCACTACAGACATTTCCAGAGTCCTCACCTCTCCAGTTCTGTCCATCTGTTATTCCCATAGATGAGAATAATGTAATGTGACGTCATCAGAATCTCTCACCTCTCCAGTGAGACGGAAGAGGATCTCTAGGGTGAGGTGTAACATCCTCTCCGCCATCTTGTCTCTGTCCATATCCATCCTTGATGGGTAAATCAGGAAAATTCTCTTCTGTAGAAGATCTTCCCTGAGAGGATCCGATATTGTAGAGACCTGAATGAGAAGAAGATGATCCAATGTAACATCATAATAATCCTGTGTAATAATACAATTACTGGAGATAATAAGGGAAACATATGAGGAGATTTATTATCTTACAGGGTTTAGTTTTCTTCCCTGACATCTACTAATAAAACCTATATATTTAGGCCACAGACAACAAGCAGTTTCCTCCTCGGAGTCGGCAGCTGAACACGTTCCTCATAGACTCATCTTCCATAACGCTAATTCTCGTCTCATTACCAACACTGGAATCGGCATTAGCAATACTGCAGGAGATATTCATTACACGTGACATGAGAAATAACTCCTTCATGGTGAGGACGACATCTTCATCTTCTACTGCGGCTCTAGAAACAGATTTGGCCAGTCGGTCACTGCCTCCATCCCCACCGGCCGTCTATATGAAGGTTTCCCGTCTTCCCCGCACTGGAATCTTCTATCACGTTAGATCTCAGCTCTGAGTCATACACAGAAGTTTGAAGCTTTTAGAAAAGATTTTTTTGTTTCCACAAACACAACGGACAGAAATGATCTGATCCCAAAGTCTCCATGTACAGTGATTTATGGGGTTTATTTCTGGCCTTAGACTTTCCTATATAACAAGAAAAACTCAAGAAAAAGCCGACATTAAAACGTTTCTAATGAAAAATTGGCTCCAATAATTCTTGTAAAAAGAAAAACAAAGCAGAAGACACGTTTTACTATTTTTTAACAAGTGAAACATTTTTTTTTTTTTACAAATTAACTCTTTTTGGAACCATAAGGCTGAGTTCACACGTGGCGTTTTTCCGCGTTTCCGCGGCGGTTTTAACCGCGCGATTTTGCCGCAAAAACGCGAAAAATAAGCATCCCATGCATTCCTATGGGATTCCGCAATGCTGTGCTAATGCTGCGGTTTTTACCGCGGCGGAATCGCTTTGCGGTAAAAACCGCAGCATGCTCATTAATTTGCGGAATCGCGGCGATCCCGCACCCATAGGAATGCATTGTTCCGCTTATTTCCCGCATGTGGCTGTGCACACCATGCGGAAAGTAAGCAGAACAATTACGGATGGTACCCATGGTCCGGAGGAGAGGAGACTGTCCTCCGGGCTTTGGGTACCATATCCCTGTAAAAAATAGAATTTAAAATAAAAAATATTGTTATTCTCACCCTCCGACGTCCCGCGCAGCCTTCCCGCTTCTCTTCACGCTCTCGTTCCCAGTAGTCCTTTGCGAAAATGCTCGCGATGACGTCCGTTCTCGCGGGATCGCGAAGTCTCGCGGTCATTCGCGCGACGTCATCGCGAATTACCGCGAGACGTCGCGATCCCGCGAGAACTGACGTCATCGCGGGCATTTTCGCAAAGGATTACTGGGAACGGATGCGCGGGACGTCGGAGGGTGAGAATAACACCGTTTTTTATTTTTTTTTTACATTCTATATTTTACTACTGATGCCGCATAGGCAGCCTCAGTAGTAAAAAGTTGGTCACACTCATCAAACACTATGTTTGATGAGTGTGACCAACCTGTCAATCAGTTCTCCAAGCGATGCTACAGATCGCTTGGAAAACGCTAGCTTTTTTCAAGCTAATTACGCTTGCAAACTGCTAGTTTTTCCGCGGGAAAATCGCGGGAATTTAAAATGTGATTTTCCCGCGGACTGGAATTCCGGAATTCTCGCGGTAATTTCCGCGAGAGTTCCGGTACGTGTGCACTTAGCCTAACAGATGTACACCGCAGGGACGGCACAGGAGCGGCTGCAAAAAAAAACCAAGGCAGTTTAAAGGGAAGATGCCATCAAAGCCGGATGTGGCGTTGGCGTGCGTTCCACATGCCGCATGTGGCATTAGCGTGCGTTCCACATGCCGGAAATAAAAGGCTGTGGACCGCGCGTCATCAAGCCAAATCGGTTGCATATTCTACTTCTATGTGGTTCAAGAAACCACAAGTTATTTTGGCTTGCGTTCCACTTACTGGAAACACTAGGTTGTGGAGTGCACGCCTCTGCCTCATGGGACACAATTAGTAGTCTGCCTTCATTTGAGTGTCGCAGATTTTTTCCTTGCGGCTCACGCACCTTTATGGCATCCTGGCGTGCGTTTCAACCACCGGAAGTACTATGGTATGTATTTCATACCCCCCCTTTAGCTCAGCACTATGGCACCTCACCTCCTATCACAAGGATAAAGGGGGTTTTACACTAAGCGATATCGCTAGCAATATCGCTAAAACGTCACTGATTTTGTGACGTTATAGCGATATTGCTAGTGATATCGCTATGTGTGATACTTACCAACGACCGGCTCCCCCGCTGTCCATCGCTGATCGCGCGAGAATGTCCGGCTCCATTTCTCGTCGCCTGCTTCCTGCTGAGACTTCCTGCTGTGACGTCCAGCGACGCGTGGAGGCGGGCGGGAGGACGCAGGATCGCTGTGTGAATGGTAAGTATCGTGCGCTGCGTCGCTGCTGCATCGCTGTGAGATCTTTCTGTATGAAAGCTCACTAGCGATCATTTAGCGATGCACCAGCGATCCTGACCGGGTCGGATCGCTGGTTGGATCGCTGGTGCATCGCTAAATGTAAAAGGGCCTTAAGTCCCCTGATGACTCAGCTTGGAAGAAACGCTTTGGGCCCTTCCATGGGGGGTGCAGGGCTTGTTTAGCACAGGGGGAGCTGTGGACGGTCAGGGGGGAGTCTTGGGGATAGATTACTGTTAGCCATTTAGGGTCTTGTAGGGCATTTTCTTCCCCTTGTCCTATATGGAGCATCCTGGACCCAGGATCTCCTTTTCCTCCCGCACCCCCTTCATGAATTGCTGAGCTTGTGCCTTTCCTCACTTATTGCTCTGGCATATTTCGGGTGGTAACTCTATTAATGTCATCCAGATTCCAGTCATTACTGTTATATGCAGCCAGAATCTGTCAGTCGTTGTTTGCGGGGTTCTGTGGGATTCTCCCAGATCCACAACGTGAGATTCTGGGACTTGCTGATTGCAGTTCAGCCATTGCAAGTGGGAATCATTCCTCCTGATCGGGCTGTGCTCCTCACGCCCCTTTATTTGTGACTTCACCCAAACATTTATATTCACTCACTCTGGGGGACACAAAGTTGTTTTTATCCTACTATCTTACTAAAGGTTATGTTTTATCTCCTGTCCACCACACTCCAGCTGTGATGGAAATATATACATTTCATACAGATCTCACTTGCATATATCCTTATATACTGATAGACACATTTTCATAGCTATCTTGAACCTTATAATCAATTGCTGAAAATGACCTACTAACCCCATGAGCCAGTCTGGAGAACCAGCATAGTCTCGTGGTAGCATTGTCTTGTGATATATCAGCCAGCCATGGGAAAGGAGGAAGTTGGACCAGATGCACTAGCTGATATCGGAGGTTTGCTGACATTGCAAGACAATGCATAAGAGTAAACCATATGATGCTAAATCACCCTCATGTCGGACACTGCCATATAAGTTCATTTACTCAAATAGCCAATAGCATTAAAACACAAGCCTTATGTTAATTGACTAACCACTCCTTTCTGTATGTAATGAAAAAACCATATATGTGCAATAAACCAGCAGACTGGAGATACTGCTAACAAGGTGTTTAGGGTGTCTTTTCTGTTGAGCGCTCAATGAGACTGTTCTAATTAGGACAGGCCGCAGCACACAGAGATATATCTATCCAAATTTCCATATCATCTGGCGCAGAGACGCGGGGCTGTGGACAAAACGCACGGGGACCCTGTTGACCAGAGAGACGGAGGTGCCGACTAAGGCCTTGACTCATGGGGACGGAGATTTGCGCAACTCCATAAGGTAAGAAAATCTGGTTATCTTACATGAATGTCCCCTGTGCCCAGTCCGGGTCTGTACCTCTAGCGGGTCAGGTGTGGTCACCACCGCATTCCCAGGTAGTGTAAAAGTCCACACCCTTATCCAAACCCTGGGATAAGCCAAGGTGTCTGCTTTGTGTCCTGTTTGTGTCTAGATCCGGGAGAAAGCTGGTGGAACGGTGATTGATTGTGCATGTGGTTGCTGGGAAACCGATATCTGAGAGATTCGACTTCCCCTGCTAAGTCCTCACAAATAAACCTGTACACAGGGAGGACAGGAGAGGCCTATCCAGGTATGAGTTGTGGGGGCTTAGAGAGATATCACTAGTCGAGTCTCCTATCAAGCTATCACATATACACCCATGCATCGGAAGGGACAGGAGCACCCAGATCGCCAGGCACGTGGCGGTGTTTAGTTTGGGGGAGATATCGCAAGCCAAATCACTTGACAGGTTGCCACCGATTCACCTGTACATCGGAAGGACAGGAGAGGCCGGCCAGGTACAGATGGTGGCAATTTTGTGGGAGTTATCACTGATTCCTGTTACCGGCGGGACGAGTGTGTTAACATTCCCGGGTGACCGAGAGCAGTACACCCAGTGTGATTGGCAGTTGTCGGTTACCAGAGCTGCTTGTGCTACGTGTCACTAAAGAGGGCCTCGATTTCTCCCCGGACGTCTACATGTGCATCAACCTATAAATTCACTGCTGTTCTCCATGAAGATCTGAAGCAGAAAGTTTTTTTCCTTTCCTTTTACACTTCCTCTTTTGCCCGTGGGGTGCGTCTCTGATATTTTTCATATTGTCACATTTGTTCTGTACTCTGCTTTTCCCTTGTTTTATCTTGCATTTGGTGGAAGTTTTTTTTACTGTAGTGTGAGAATTTTTGGGAATGCTGGGTTGTTGAATATATACCATTGTCTCAGTTTGCTCTTTTGTTTCCATTGTTCTCAGAAGATTTTACTGAGAGACGCAGGCAGAGGAAAGGGGAAGTGTGTGTATCCTCCATTTGTGCACGGACATTTTATTGTTGGAAGTTTTACTGAATTTTGGATTTTTTATTTCTTTTTGGAGTGTTCTTTCCAAGTTTTACCAACTTCCTGATTATTCTTTTTGTTTTCTTTTTTCTCCATTTTCTGAGTTTTTATTAGTTTTCCATTTCCTTTTGAAGTTTTTATAAATATTTTGGGTTTTTTTTTTTGCTTTTTTCCTTTCCTTTTTAAGCAAGTTTAAAAAGGGTTATGAAGTTTTAATCACCTTTTTTTTAAGTTTTTGGAATAGACATAGTAAGTGTTATTCAGAAAGTTAAGTATGTAGATTTACAGGGGCAGCTTTTAAGCTGCAGCATGGCATAATGTATTGAGAAGAAAAAAGGGAAGTTAGTTAGTTGAGCTGAATTGAAGTCCGCGTTTTATAAAGTGGCAGCGGATTTACAGCATAGAAGTACTGAGAGTTAAGTGAACAGGAAAGGATTATTTTTACGTGTACAAGAGAGAAAAAAGTGTTTTCAGCGGAATTCTAAGCTGTGCCGTCTGTGAGGCACCCCGCTCCCCCCCCCCCCGGGAGAAGGCACAAGTCCAAGCATGCCTTCTCTGACTGCAGAAAAGGGGAAGGAGTCCGCTGCTCCTTCCCTCTCCACTCCTCCCTCTCTTACCTCCCCTCCCTCATCTATTTTTCCTCCTCCCTCATCTTTTCCCTGTCTTTCATCCTCCTTCATCCCCCTCGTCTTCTCTCTCCCCTCCTCTTCTATCACCTTCCTCCTCTCCTCCCTCTTTCTTTTTTCATCTCCCCACCTTTCCACTCTCTCCTCTACCCCTCCCTGCTCCTCACCCTCTCTCCCACCTCTCAGTTCATTGTCACCAGCTGGGCCAGTGTCAAATCCAGAAAATGAGGTGTCCTTATCGCCACAGGGCACCCTCTCTAAAGAGCCAGCTGATACCAGGATAAGATAGTGAAACACTCCCTACACATAACACCACAGGTGCCCCCCCAATACAACAGCTAGCAGAAGGGAGGTGCAAGTCATCAGCGTCTGCAGCTGCTGGGTCTTACAATGAGGATCCTAAGTGCCAGGCAGACCTGCAACCTCAGAAGGGGGGAGCACCCACACAATGTCACAGTTTCTCCTCTGATGAATATGAAGAGGGGACATCATACATGCTGCCCAGTACTAGGCGAATAAACCCACAGACACCAAGTAGGCAGGGGCAGATAGAGCCAGAACTCTTACACTATGTGCCCTTCACCCCTAGTCAGGTGTTCAGTATTCTGAAAAATCTGCCAGACCCAGATATGGACCCCATGCCATTTTACTGAAGAATGCAGCAGAGCCAGCAAACATATCTGCAATCTGGATTGATCTCTGGTCCATAATGGAATTAAAAGCAGGTGAAACACTCTGGCCAATCATGAAGGAACACTTCAAGCTTCCATCAGAATTAGATGTGCACTCCTGGAAGTCAGGATCAAAGCTAATTGAGCTGCTCAGAGAGTAGGCCAAAGCCAGACAAGCACTTAGCCTACATAACATGAGCCAGGCCGAGACAGAGTCTGTAGACAAGTTTCATGGCAGAGCGAGGCAAGTATTCCAAGACTTAGGCTTCACTATTCATGATCAGATACACAGACAAATGTTGGCAGAGGCTTTTAGCCTTGGACGAAGAGAACCAATCAAGAAGCTGCTGATAGTGACCAGGCCTGAGTACAGGTCAATAGCCGTAGATGCCCTGCTCGCAGTAGCCAGAAGAATTCAGTCCCACCCAGGAGTGCGGAAGACAGCCCCTCCTATGGTGGCCACCGATGTGGAAGAGCACCCACCCTGCAGGGACGGGAGACCCATCAGGTGTTACAACTGTGGCAACCTTGGTCATTTCCGGAACCAGTGCACAGCACCCCGGCAGCCCAGGACAAAACGCAGGGGAATAGGCCAAGCAAGAAACACAGAAAACAGTGAAGAACCCTGTCTATAGGACAGAGGCAAGCCAGGTCCACAAGACATCACGCCCCTGACATGTAAAACTCCATCAGCGGACCCAATACCTCAAATCTCCGGGGGTTGTCATATCTTTCCTTGTGGACACTGGTGCAGTCTGATGAGGCATGTGGAACTCCCCGACCCCACCAGAACACTGTCTTGTGTGGGGATTGAAGGTCAAGTCAGACATTCCCAGCTTAGGGCCCCGTCACACATAGCGACTCACCAGCGATCCCGACAACGATATCACCTTGTCAGGATCGCTGGTGTGTCGCTACATGATCGCTGGTGAGCTGTCAGGCAGCTTCACCAGCGATCAGTACCAGCGACACACGGGTAACAAGCGACGCACGTGGCTTAGTTACCCGCATTGTATCTTAGTTACCAGCGTGCTGATGCAGGCAGCGGGTAACCAAGGTTGTGACTCAGCAGCGATCTCGCTATGTGTGATGGGGGCTTTACAAGCCCCTGAGCGTGTGGACACAGCCAGGACACTCCATCCTGTTTCAGTTTATGGTGGAGACCAGCCCACCCCACCTGATGAGACAAATTGACATGACATTTTCTCCACCTCTGACCCAAGAAGAATCCATCATGCTGGCTGCCCTTCAAGAGCCTCGAACAACCGGTGCAAGCCTACTCAAGGAGGTGCTGGATATAGTACCCAATAGCCTGTGGCCCAAGGGAGACTTCAAGTTGCGCCAGGGTGGGTGTCACTCAAGTCTGAAACCCCGTACCCTCTGCCCCCGTCCGCCACGCGCCAGCTCCGGCCCTGCCCCCGTCCGCCACGCGCCAGCTCCGGCCCTGCCCCCGTCCGCCACGCGCCAGCTCCGGCCCCCAACGCGCCAGCTCCGGCCCTGCCCCCGTCCGCCACGCGCCAGCTCCGGCCCTGCCCCCGTCCGCCACGCGCCAGCTCCGGCCCCCAACGCGCCAGCCCCCGTCCGCCACGCGCCAGCTCCGGCCCCCAACGCGCCAGCCCCCGTCCGCCACGCGCCAGCTCCGGCCCCCAACGCGCCAGCCCCCGTCCGCCACGCGCCAGCTCCGGCCCCCAACGCGCCAGCTCCGGCCCTGCCCCCGTCCGCCACGCGCCAGCTCCGGCCCTGCCCCCGTCCGCCACGCGCCAGCTCCGGCCCTGCCCCCCTCCAGCTCCGGCCCTGCCCCCGTCCGCCCCCCGCCAGCTCCGGCCCTGCCCCCGTCCGCCCCCCGCCAGCTCCGGCTCTGCCCCCCCACACACCGTCTCCCTTCTGTCCTCTGCGGGGTGTCGGCTGCTCCCTCCTCCGATGACAGCTCTGCTCCTGTCGCTCCACAAGATCGATACCGGAAGTGAGCCGCTTCTACTTCCGGTTGCAGCTGTTTAAAAAAAAAAAAAAAGGTAGAGGGCGGCTAAATCCAAGTCGCCATGGAGCTGTGCTGACGTCATGCCCATGTGACCAGAAGGGGCGGGGCCTCCTCCTCCTCCATAGAGCAGAGCAGCAGACAGGAAGCTGCCGGTGTCATGGCAGGTAAATGGATGTTCATGCACGAGCTGGAGGAGGGGTGATGTTTGCTTGCATGGGGCTACGTGTGCATGCTGGAGGGGGGTCTGCCTGGGGAGAAGGAGGTGATGTTGCTTGCATGGGGCTGCGTGTGCATGCTGGAGGGGGGGTCTGCCTGGGGAGAAGGGGGTGATGTTGCTTGCATGGGGCTGCATGCTGGAGGGGGGTCTGCCTGGGGAGAAGGGGGTGATGTTGCTTGCATGGGGCTGCGTGTGCCTGCTGGAGAGGGGTCTGCCTGAGAAGGGGGTGATGTTGCTTGCATGGGGCTGCATGTGCGTGCTGGAGGGGGGGGGTCTGCCTGGGGAGAAGGGGGTGATGTGGCTTGCATGGGGCTGCGTGTGCATGCTGGAGGGGGGGCTGCTTGGGGAGAAGGGGGTGATGTTTCTTGCATGGGGCTGCGTGTGCATGCTGGAGGGGGGGTCTGCCTGTGGAGAAGGGGGTGATGTTGCTTGCATGGGGCTGCGTGTGCCTGCTGGAGAGGGGTCTGCCTGTGGAGAAGGAGGTGATGTTGCTTGCATGGGGCTTCATGCTGGAGGGGGGTCTGCCTGAGAAGGGGGTGATGTTGCTTGCATGGGGCTGCATGTGCGTGCTGGAGGGGGGTCTGCCTGGGGAGAAGGGGGTGATGTTGCTTGCATGGGGCTGCGTGTGCATGCTGGAGGGGGGGCTGCTTGGGGAGAAGGGGGTGATGTTTCTTGCATGGGGCTGCGTGTGCATGCTGGAGGGGGGCTGCTTGGGGAGAAAGGGGTGATGTTGCTTGCATGGGGCTGCGTGTTCATGCTGGAGGGGGGGTCTGCCTGTGGAGAAGGGGGTGATGTTGCTTGCATGGGGCTGCGTGTGCCTGCTGGAGAGGGGTCTGCCTGTGGAGAAGGAGGTGATGTTGCTTGCATGGGGCTTCATGCTGGAGGGGGGTCTGCCTGAGAAGGGGGTGATGTTGCTTGCATGGGGCTGCATGTGCGTGCTGGAGGGGGGGGTCTGCCTGGGGAGAAGGGGGTGATGTTGCTTGCATGGGGCTGCGTGTGCATGCTGGAGGGGGGGCTGCTTGGGGAGAAGGGGGTGATGTTTCTTGCATGGGGCTGCGTGTGCATGCTGGAGGGGGGCTGCTTGGGGAGAAGGGGGTGATGTTGCTTGCATGGGGCTGCGTGTGCATTTTGGAGGGGGCGTCTGACTGGGGAGAAGGGGGTTATGTTGCTTTCATGGGGCTGCGTGTGCATGCAGGAGCGGGGGGGGGGGGGGGGGGGTTGCCTGGGGAGAAGGAGGTGATGTTGCTTGCATGGGGCTACATGTGCATGCTGGAGGGGGGTCTGCCTGGGGAGCAGGGGGTGATGGTTACATGGGGCTGGATGCTGGAGGGGGGTCTTACTGTAGAGCAGGGTGTGATGCTTGCATGGGGCTGGACTGGATGCTGGAGGGGGGGTTTGCCTGGGGAGAAGGGGGTGATGTTGCTTGCATGGGGCTGCATGTGCATGCTGGAGGGTGTCTGCCTGGGAGAAAGAGGTGATGTTGCTTGCATGGGGCTGCGTGTGCATGCTGGAGGGAGTCTGCCTGGGGAGAAGGGGGTGATGTTGCTTGCATGGGGCTGCTTGGGGAGAAAGGGGTGATGTTGCTTGCATGGGGCTGCATGTTCATGCTGGAGGGGGGGTCTGCCTGTGGAGAAGGAGGTGATGTTGCTTGCATGGGGCTGCGTGTGCCTGCTGGAGGGGGGTCTGCCTGTGGAGAAGGGGGTGATGTTGCTTGCATGGGGCTTCATGCTGGAGGGGGGGTCTGCCTGAGGAGAAGGGGGTGATGTTGCTTGCATGGGGCTGCATGTGCGTGCTGGAGGGGGGGGGGTCTGCCTGGGGAGAAGGGGGTGATGTTGCTTGCATGGGGCTGCGTGTGCATGCTGGAGGGGGGGCTGCTTGGGGAGAAGGGGGTGATGTTTCTTGCATGGGGCTGCGTGTGCATGCTGGAGGGGGGCTGCTTGGGGAGAAGGGGGTGATGTTGCTTGCATGGGGCTGCGTGTGCATGCTGGAGGGAGTCTGCCTGGGGAGAAGGGGGTGATGATGCTTGCATGGGGCTGCTTGGGGAGAAAGGGGTGATGTTGCTTGCATGGGGCTGCATGTTCATGCTGGAGGGGGGGTCTGCCTGTGGAGAAGGAGGTGATGTTGCTTGCATGGGGCTGCGTGTGCCTGCTGGAGGGGGGTCTGCCTGTGGAGAAGGGGGTGATGTTGCTTGCATGGGGCTTCATGCTGGAGGGGGGGTCTGCCTGAGGAGAAGGGGGTGATGTTGCTTGCATGGGGCTGCATGTGCGTGCTGGAGGGGGGGGGGTCTGCCTGGGGAGAAGGGGGTGATGTTGCTTGCATGGGGCTGCGTGTGCATGCTGGAGGGGGGGCTGCTTGGGGAGAAGGGGGTGATGTTTCTTGCATGGGGCTGCGTGTGCATGCTGGAGGGGGGCTGCTTGGGGAGAAGGGGGTGATGTTGCTTGCATGGGGCTGCGTGTGCATGCTGGAGGGAGTCTGCCTGGGGAGAAGGGGGTGATGTTGCTTGCATGGGGCTGCTTGGGGAGAAAGGGGTGATGTTGCTTGCATGGGGCTGCATGTTCATGCTGGAGGGTGGGTCTGCCTGTGGAGAAGGAGGTGATGTTGCTTGCATGGGGCTGCGTGTGCCTGCTGGAGGGGGGTCTGCCTGTGGAGAAGGGGGTGATGTTGCTTGCATGGGGCTTCATGCTGGAGGGGGGGTCTGCCTGAGGAGAAGGGGGTGATGTTGCTTGCATGGGGCTGCATGTGCGTGCTGGAGGGGGGGGGTCTGCCTGGGGAGAAGGGGGTGATGTTGCTTGCATGGGGCTGCGTGTGCATGCTGGAGGGGGGGCTGCTTGGGGAGAAGGGGGTGATGTTTCTTGCATGGGGCTGCGTGTGCATGCTGGAGGGGGGGCTGCTTGGGGAGAAGGGGGTGATGTTGCTTGCATGGGGCTGCGTGTGCATTTTGGAGGGGGCGTCTGACTGGGGAGAAGGGGGGTTATGTTGCTTTCATGGGGCTGCGTGTGCATGCAGGAGCGGGGGGGGGGTTGCCTGGGGAGAAGGAGGTGATGTTGCTTGCATGGGGCTACATGTGCATGCTGGAGGGGGGTCTGCCTGGGGAGCAGGGGGTGATGGTTACATGGGGCTGGATGCTGGAGGGGGGTCTTACTGTAGAGCAGGGTGTGATGCTTGCATGGGGCTGGACTGGATGCTGGAGGGGGGGTTTGCCTGGGGAGAAGGGGGTGATGTTGCTTGCATGGGGCTGCATGTGCATGCTGGAGGGTGTCTGCCTGGGAGAAAGAGGTGATGTTGCTTGCATGGGGCTGCGTGTGCATGCTGGAGGGAGTCTGCCTGGGGAGAAGGAGGTGATGTTGCTTGCATGGGGCTTCATGCTGGAGGGGGGTCTGCCTGAGAAGGGGGTGATGTTGCTTGCATGGGGCTGCATGTGCGTGCTGGAGGGGGGGGTCTGCCTGGGGAGAAGGGGGTGATGTTGCTTGCATGGGGCTGCGTGTGCATGCTGGAGGGGGGGCTGCTTGGGGAGAAGGGGGTGATGTTTCTTGCATGGGGCTGCGTGTGCATGCTGGAGGGGGGCTGCTTGGGGAGAAAGGGGTGATGTTGCTTGCATGGGGCTGCGTGTTCATGCTGGAGGGGGGGTCTGCCTGTGGAGAAGGGGGTGATGTTGCTTGCATGGGGCTGCGTGTGCCTGCTGGAGAGGGGTCTGCCTGTGGAGAAGGAGGTGATGTTGCTTGCATGGGGCTTCATGCTGGAGGGGGGTCTGCCTGAGAAGGGGGTGATGTTGCTTGCATGGGGCTGCATGTGCGTGCTGGAGGGGGGGTCTGCCTGGGGAGAAGGGGGTGATGTTGCTTGCATGGGGCTGCATGTGCGTGCTGGAGGGGGGGTCTGCCTGGGGAGAAGGGGGTGATGTTGCTTGCATGGGGCTGCGTGTGCATGCTGGAGGGGGGGCTGCTTGGGGAGAAGGGGGTGATGTTTCTTGCATGGGGCTGCGTGTGCATGCTGGAGGGGGGCTGCTTGGGGAGAAGGGGGTGATGTTGCTTGCATGGGGCTGCGTGTGCATTTTGGAGGGGGCGTCTGACTGGGGAGAAGGGGGTTATGTTGCTTTCATGGGGCTGCGTGTGCATGCAGGAGCGGGGGGGGGGGGGGTTGCCTGGGGAGAAGGAGGTGATGTTGCTTGCATGGGGCTACATGTGCATGCTGGAGGGGGGGTCTGCCTGGGGAGCAGGGGGTGATGGTTACATGGGGCTGGATGCTGGAGGGGGGTCTTACTGTAGAGCAGGGTGTGATGCTTGCATGGGGCTGGACTGGATGCTGGAGGGGGGGTTTGCCTGGGGAGAAGGGGGTGATGTTGCTTGCATGGGGCTGCATGTGCATGCTGGAGGGTGTCTGCCTGGGAGAAAGAGGTGATGTTGCTTGCATGGGGCTGCGTGTGCATGCTGGAGGGAGTCTGCCTGGGGAGAAGGGGGTGATGTTGCTTGCATGGGGCTGCTTGGGGAGAAAGGGGTGATGTTGCTTGCATGGGGCTGCATGTTCATGCTGGAGGGGGGGTCTGCCTGTGGAGAAGGAGGTGATGTTGCTTGCATGGGGCTGCGTGTGCCTGCTGGAGGGGGGTCTGCCTGTGGAGAAGGGGGTGATGTTGCTTGCATGGGGCTTCATGCTGGAGGGGGGGTCTGCCTGAGGAGAAGGGGGTGATGTTGCTTGCATGGGGCTGCATGTGCGTGCTGGAGGGGGGGGGGTCTGCCTGGGGAGAAGGGGGTGATGTTGCTTGCATGGGGCTGCGTGTGCATGCTGGAGGGGGGGCTGCTTGGGGAGAAGGGGGTGATGTTTCTTGCATGGGGCTGCGTGTGCATGCTGGAGGGGGGCTGCTTGGGGAGAAGGGGGTGATGTTGCTTGCATGGGGCTGCGTGTGCATGCTGGAGGGAGTCTGCCTGGGGAGAAGGGGGTGATGTTGCTTGCATGGGGCTGCTTGGGGAGAAAGGGGTGATGTTGCTTGCATGGGGCTGCATGTTCATGCTGGAGGGGGCGTCTGCCTGTGGAGAAGGAGGTGATGTTGCTTGCATGGGGCTGCGTGTGCCTGCTGGAGGGGGGTCTGCCTGTGGAGAAGGGGGTGATGTTGCTTGCATGGGGCTTCATGCTGGAGGGGGGGTCTGCCTGAGGAGAAGGGGGTGATGTTGCTTGCATGGGGCTGCATGTGCGTGCTGGAGTGGGGGGGGTCTGCCTGGGGAGAAGGGGGTGATGTTGCTTGCATGGGGCTGCGTGTGCATGCTGGAGGGGGGGCTGCTTGGGGAGAAGGGGGTGATGTTGCTTGCATGGGGCTGCGTGTGCATTTTGGAGGGGGCGTCTGACTGGGGAGAAGGGGGGTTATGTTGCTTTCATGGGGCTGCGTGTGCATGCAGGAGCGGGGGGGGGTTGCCTGGGGAGAAGGAGGTGATGTTGCTTGCATGGGGCTACATGTGCATGCTGGAGGGGGGTCTGCCTGGGGAGCAGGGGGTGATGGTTACATGGGGCTGGATGCTGGAGGGGGGTCTTACTGTAGAGCAGGGTGTGATGCTTGCATGGGGCTGGACTGGATGCTGGAGGGGGGGTTTGCCTGGGGAGAAGGGGGTGATGTTGCTTGCATGGGGCTGCATGTGCATGCTGGAGGGTGTCTGCCTGGGAGAAAGAGGTGATGTTGCTTGCATGGGGCTGCGTGTGCATGCTGGAGGGAGTCTGCCTGGGGAGAAGGAGGTGATGTTGCTTGCATGGGGGTGCGTGTGCATGCTGGAGTGGGGTCTGCCTGGGGAGAAGGAGGTTATGTTGCTTGCATGGGGCTGCGTGTGCATGCTGGAGGGGGGTCTGCCTGGGGAGAAGGGGGTGATGTTGCTTGTATGGGGCTGCTTGGGGAGAAAGGGGTGATGTTGCTTGCATGGGGCTGCATGTTCATGCTGGAGGGGGGGTCTGCCTGTGGAGAAGGAGGTGATGTTGCTTGCATGGGGCTGCGTGTGCCTGCTGGAGGGGGGTCTGCCTGTGGAGAAGGGGGTGATGTTGCTTGCATGGGGCTTCATGCTGGAGGGGGGGTCTGCCTGAGGAGAAGGGGGTGATGTTGCTTGCATGGGGCTGCATGTGCGTGCTGGAGGGGGGGGTCTGCCTGGGGAGAAGGGGGTGATGTTGCTTGCATGGGGCTGCGTGTGCATGCTGGAGGGGGGGCTGCTTGGGGAGAAGGGGGTGATGTTTCTTGCATGGGGCTGCGTGTGCATGCTGGAGGGGGGGCTGCTTGGGGAGAAGGGGGTGATGTTGCTTGCATGGGGCTGCGTGTGCATTTTGGAGGGGGCGTCTGACTGGGGAGAAGGGGGTTATGTTGCTTTCATGGGGCTGCGTGTGCATGCAGGAGCGGGGGGGGGGGGTTGCCTGGGGAGAAGGAGGTGATGTTGCTTGCATGGGGCTACATGTGCATGCTGGAGGGGGGTCTGCCTGGGGAGCAGGGGGTGATGGTTACATGGGGCTGGATGCTGGAGGGGGGTCTTACTGTAGAGCAGGGTGTGATGCTTGCATGGGGCTGGACTGGATGCTGGAGGGGGGGTTTGCCTGGGGAGAAGGGGGTGATGTTGCTTGCATGGGGCTGCATGTGCATGCTGGAGGGTGTCTGCCTGGGAGAAAGAGGTGATGTTGCTTGCATGGGGCTGCGTGTGCATGCTGGAGGGAGTCTGCCTGGGGAGAAGGAGGTGATGTTGCTTGCATGGGGCTGCGTGTGCATGCAGGAGCGGGGGGGTGCCTGGGGAGAAGGGGGTGATGTTGCTTGCATGGGGCTGCATGTGCATGCAGGAGCGGGGGGGTTGCCTGGGGAGAAGGGGGTGATGTTGCTTGCATGGGGCTGCATGTGCATGCAGGAGCGGGGGGGGGTCTGCCTGGGGAGCAGGGGGTGATGTTGCTTGCATGGAGCTGCGTGTGCATGCTGGAGGGGGGTCTGCCTGGGGAGAAGGGGGTGATGTTGCTTGCATGGGGCTGCTTGGGGAGAAGGGGGTGATGTTGCTTGCATGGGGCTGCATGTTCATGCTGGAGGGGGGGTCTGCCTGTGGAGAAGGAGGTGATGTTGCTTGCATGGGGCTGCGTGTGCATGCTGGAGGGGGGTCTGCCTGTGGAGAAGGGGGTGATGTTGCTTGCATGGGGCTGCGTGTGCATGCTGGAGGGTGGGCTGCCTGGGGAGAAGGGGGTGATGTTGCTTGCATGGGGCTTCATGCTGGAGGGGGGGTCTGCCTGAGGAGAAGGGGGTGATGTTGCTTGCATGGGGCTGCATGTGCATGCTGGAGGGGGGGGTCTGCCTGGGGAGAAGGGGGTGATGTTGCTTGCATGGGGCTGCGTGTGCATGCTGGAGGGGGGCTGCTTGGGGAGAAGGGGGTGATGTTTCTTGCATGGGGCTGCGTGTGCATGCTGGAGGGTGGGCTGCTTGGGGAGAAGGGGGTGATGTTGCTTGCATGGGGCTGCGTGTGCATTTTGGAGGGGGCGTCTGACTGGGGAGAAGGGGGTTATGTTGCTTTCATGGGGCTGCGTGTGTATGCAGGAGCCGGGGGGGGGTTGCCTGGGGAGAAGGAGGTGATGTTGCTTGCATGGGGCTACATGTGCATGCTGGAGGGGGGTCTGCCTGGGGAGCAGGGGGTGATGGTTACATGGGGCTGGATGCTGGAGGGGGGTCTTACTGTAGAGCAGGGTGTGATGCTTGCATGGGGCTGGACTGGATGCTGGAGGGGGGGTTTGCCTGGGGAGAAGGGGGTGATGTTGCTTGCATGGGGCTGCATGTGCATGCTGGAGGGTGTCTGCCTGGGAGAAAGAGGTGATGTTGCTTGCATTGGGCTGCGTGTGCATGCTGGAGGGAGTCTGCCTGGGGAGAAGGAGGTGATGTTGCTTGCATGGGGCTGTGTGTGCATGCTGGAGGGGGGGTCTGCCTGGGGAGAAGGGGGTGATGTTGCTTTCATGGGGCTGCGTGTGCATGCAGGAGCGGGGGGGTGCCTGGGGAGAAGGGGGTGATGTTGCTTGCATGGGGCTGCATGTGCATGCAGGAGCAGGGGGGTTGCCTGGGGAGAAGGGGGTGATGTTGCTTGCATGGGGCTGCATGTGCATGCAGGAGCGGGGGGGGGTCTGCCTGGGGAGCAGGGGGTGATGTTGGTTACATGGGGCTGGATGCTGGAGGGGGTCTTACTGTAGAGCAGGGCGTGATGCTTGCATGGGGCTGGATGCTGGAGGGGGGTCTGCCTGGGGAGAAGGAGGTGATGTAGCTTGCATGGGGCTACATGTGCATGCTGGAGGGGGGTCTGCCTGGGGAGCAGGGGGTGATGGTTACATGGGGCTGGATGCTGGAGGGGGGTCTTACTGTAGAGCAGGGTGTGATGCTTGCATGGGGCTGGACTGGATGCTGGAGGGGGGGTTTGCCTGGGGAGAAGGGGGTGATGTTGCTTGCATGGGGCTGCATGTGCATGCTGGAGGGTGGCTGCCTGGGAGAAAGAGGTGATGTTGCTTGCATGGGGCTGCGTGTGCATGCTGGAGGGAGTCTGCCTGGGGAGAAGGAGGTGATGTTGCTTGCATGGGGCTGCGTGTGCATGCTGGAGGGGGGGTCTGCCTGGGGAGAAGGGGGTGATGTTGCTTTCATGGGGCTGCGTGTGCATGCAGGAGCGGGGGGGTGCCTGGGGAGAAGGGGGTGATGTTGCTTGCATGGGGCTGCATGTGCATGCAGGAGCGGGGGGGTTGCCTGGGGAGAAGGGGGTGATGTTGCTTGCATGGGGCTGCATGTGCATGCAGGAGCGGGGGGGGTCTGCCTGGGGAGCAGGGGGTGATGGTTACATGGGGCTGGATGCTGGAGGGGGTCTTACTGTAGAGCAGGGCGTGATACTTGCATGGGGCTGGATGCTGGAGGGGGGTCTGCCTGGGGAGAAGGGGGTGATGTTGCTTGCATGGGGCTGTGTGCGCATGCTGGAGGGGGGTATGCCTGTGGAGAAGGGGGTGATGTTGCTTGGATGGGGCTGCGTGTGCATGCTGAAGGGGGGGGTCTGCCTCGGGAGAAGGGGGTGATGTTGCTTGCATGGGGCTGCGTGTGCATGCTGAAGGGGGAGTCTGCCTCGGGAGAAGGGGGTAATGTTGCTTGCATGGGGCTGCATGTTCATGCTGGAGAGGGGGGTCTGCCTGGGGTGAAGGGGGTGAATGCTGGAGGTTGGTCTGCCTGGGGAGCAGGGGGTGATGCTTGCATGGGGCTGCATGTGCATGCTTGAGGGGGTCTGCCTGGTGAGAAAGGGGTGATGTTGCTGGAGGTGGGTCTGCCTGGGGAGAAGGGGTTGATGTTGGTTGCATGGGGCTGCATGTGCATGCTGGAGGGGGGTCTGCCTGGGTAGAAGGTGGTGATGTTGGTCGCATGGGGCTGGATGCTGGAGGGGGGTGTCTGCCTGGGGAGAAGGGAGTGATGCTTACATGAGGCTGGATGCTGAAGGGGGGGGTCTGCCTGGGGAGAAGGGGGATGTTGCTTGCATGGGGCTGGAGGGGGGGTCTGCCTGGGGAGAAGGGGGTGATGTTGCTTGCATGGGGCTGCATGCGCATGCTGGAGGGGTGTCTACCTCGGGAGAAGGGGGTATTATTGCTTGCATGGGACTGCGTGCTTGGAGTCTGCCTAGGGAAGGAAGTGCGCTACCGCTCTTCCTGCCAGGGGCGCTGCCACTGTAACCAAGGTCGCACCTTTAAAAGATTCTGTAATGCTGTAGATAAGCCCCGGATGTAACCTGAAAGATAAGAAAAACAAGTTATATTATACTCACCGGGGGCGGTTAGTGTCGCGGTCCGGTCCGGGTCCTCCCATCTTCATGTGATCACGTTCCCCTTCTTACTTCTGCTGCGGCTCCTGCGCAGGCGTACTGCTCTGCCCTGTTGAGGGCAGAGTAAATTACTGCAGTGCGCAGGCGCTGGGAAAGGTCAGAGAGGGCCTGCGCTGCTGCAGCAGTAAGAAGGAGGACGGCATCACATGAAGATGGGAGGACCCGGACCGAACCGCCACACCCATCGGACCGGATCCCGGGGTGAGTATAATCTGACTTTTTTTCTTATCTTTCAGGTTACATCCGGGGCTCATCTACAGCATTACAGAATGCATTACAGAATGTTGTAGATAAGCCCCTGATGCCGGTGGCCGCAGCTTATAGGCCAAAAATGGGAACACAGATTCCCTTCAAAGCTAGGGCCCCCTGTTTTGGGAACTGTGACGTGGTAGTGGGCTTCATACAGGCTTATCAGAATGTAAAGTAATAACCTCATGTTCAGGTTGTACATTGTTGCTGATGGGCATTAGATCACGGTGTGAATATTGGGAGGGGCGGCCATGGCTTTTTGTACAATTTAGGCAGGATTTTTCTTATATAAATTTCTTTGTTTTCTTCTAGGTGTTGGGGGTTTCCTCCATCTTCTTTCACCGTGCCCTCCACAGTAGTGACCTCTTTAGATGGCAATTCATCATGTGCCCTCTCTCCACCAAGTGGAGTGCTGGTGCCTCCACCATCCGTGTTCTGCCAAAATTGGTGTGACCCAGCACCCCTCCGATGTCAGATAGATGAGTCTAAGATCTCCGAAGTTCCCGTCCCCTCTTTCCACTTCTTGTGGCTTGCTAGGGTTGGTCCTTTGGGGGTCTACCACCTTTTCATTTCCTTTGTCCAATATTTATTTCTCACCTTTACCTTATCTGCTGTACATACTCTCTGTACTGTCATGCTTCTCTCTATTTTTTCGGGGCTTTGTTTTATGGGGTTTTTTTGGGGTCATCCTAGGACTTGTTATATATGGCACAGGGCCCACCTAGGTCCTTGATAAAATTTAGTCACCGAGGAGGATAGCAGGCCCAGGCTAAGCCACAGAAAACCAGAGAGGTTGGTAACTAAGCGGATGCAAACCCCTGATCCTGTCCACACAACTAGCAGTAGCCGTGGGGCGTACCTACGATGATCCTAGATGCCTCGGCACAGCCGGAGAGCTAACTAAGCCTAAAGCAAGAAAGGGGAAATCTAAACTGCCCCAGAGCAGACCTCAAAGGAATAGCTAGCCCCCAAACATATACTGTTGGTGAGACAAGATGAAAACACAAACGCAGGCAGAAAAATAGACTGAGCAAACGATGGGGCCCACACTGACTAGACAGGAAAGGAAAGACACTGTCTGCAATCACGCAAAAAACCCTGCAAAAATCCGTCACGTCTGATGCACAAAAACACTGAAGTCGCACAACTTCGCCCAGCACTCTGGTATATTCTGAAAGCAAAGCAAAAAGAGACCAATATAAAAGGGGACAAAACAAACTGGCACGTGCAGTAACATATGGGCGGTGATACAGCCCCAGGCAGAGCTAGCTGACCCGCATAAAGCAGAGACAAAACGAGATCAAATGCAAACAGAATAGCAAATGTTCCACTTAGCTGAACATGCAGGGAAAGAGCAGGAGCCATCAGACCTCAGGAGGCACAGGAAGAAAATCACCAGCAGGGATAGAGGGAGTCAGCTGTCTTAAATCCTAATCAGAAACCCCAGATCTCCAATCGTCTTCCTCATTATCAGGTGGCAAGCCTCTGTCAATCAGATCAGCTCCACTACCTCCAGTAACCACCAGAGGGAGCCCAGAAAGAGAACTCTCAATCTGACCCGCTCCACTATCTTCAGTAATCACCAGAGAGAGAATTCACAACAGTACCCCCCCTTGAGGAGGAGTCACCGAACCCTCATCCACGCCACCCGGCCGGTCAGGATGGGCCCGGTGAAAAGCACAAACCAATCTTTCGGCATGAATGTCAGAAGCAGAGACCCAATAATTATCCTCCTGGCCATAACCCTTTCATTTGACCAGGTACTGGAGTCTCCGTCTAGCAAACGAGAATACAATATTTTCTCTACCTCATACTCCAAATTACCTTTAACCAATACAGGGTCAGGAGGTGCCACCATTGGAACTACTGGCTCTACAAACCTCTTCAACAAGGATTTATGGAACACGTTATGAATCTTAAACGTAACTGGAAGAGCCAAACGGGATTAAGGATTTCCAAAATCTTATAAGGTCCAATGAATCTTGGCTTGAATTTTGGAGACGCAACCTTCATAGGAATATTCTTTGAAGACAACTAAACCATATCACCCACTTTAAACCTGGGACCAAAAGTCCTATGCCAGTTGGAAAACCGTTGGCCTTTTTCTTGAGTGGGACAACTTATCCACCACTTGGTCCCAAATCTGCTGCATTCTCTCTACCACAGAATCCACACTTGGCCGAAGATTCCACCTTCCCTGACGAAAATCGAGGATGAAACCCAAAGTTACAGAAAAAGGGCGACATCAAAGTGGCAGTACTAGCCCTATTGTTTAGCGCAAATTCGGCCAAGCGCAAAAATGAGACCCAGTCATCCTGATCAGCATATAGGAAACATCTCAAATAGGATTCCAAAGTCTGGTTTGTGTTCTCAGTTTGCCCATTGGTCTGAGGATGAAATGCAGAGGAAAAAGATAACTGAATTCCCAGTTTGGAACAAAAAGCTCTCCAAAATCTGGAAACAAACTGGACTCCTCTGTCCGACACAATGTTCTCAGAAATCCTGTGCAACCGAACCCACCTGTTGTAAAAACAAGGGCACCAACTCAGAAGAAGATGGCAACTTTGGGAGTGGTACAAGATGGACCATCTTAGAAAATCTATCACAGATGACCCAGATAACAGTCATTCTCTGAGAGACAGGAAGATTAGAAATAATATCCATTGAGATATGAGTCCATGGCCTCCTGGGCACCGGCAGGGGCATCAACAACCCACTAGAATGAGAACAGGTCTTGGACCGAGAACAAGTCCCACAGGACTGCACAAAATTCCTGAAAGACCGACTCACCAAATCTCTGGTACCAAAAATACCTGAATGACCAGCCAATGCGGAGCAATGAATTTCAGACATTACTCTTTTCCTCCACTGGTCAGGGACATACAATTTCCCCATAGGGCAACGTTCAGGTTTGTTCTCCTGAAATTCCTCCAGGGCACGTCTCAAATCGGGTGAGATGGCGGAAAGAACTACACCCTCATTTAGAATGGTAGTAGGCTCGGTCACATCAAAAGAATCTGCAAAGAAACTCCTAGAAAGGTCGTCCGCTTTAACATTCTTAGTGCCCGGAAGAAAAGAGACCACAAAATTAAAACGCGTGAAAAACAAGGCCCACCTAGCCTGTCTAGGATTCAAGCGTTTGGCTGATTCAAGATAAATCAAATTCTTGTGGTCAGTGAGGACCACAACTTGATGTCTAGCTCCCTCCAGCCAATGTCTCCACTCTTGAAATGCCCATTTCATGGCCAACAATTTCCGATTCCCCACGTCATAGTTGCGTTCAGATGGGGAGAACTTTCGAGAAAATAAGGCACAGGGATTCATCTTAGAAGTCACCGGATCTCTTTGGGACAAAACGGCTCCTGCACCAATCTCAGAAGCATCTACCTCCACCTGAAATGGGAGTGAGGCATCAGGTTGCCGTAGAACTGGAGCCGAAGTGAATCTCCGCTTAAGCTTCTGAAATGCCAAAACTGCCTCTGGAGACCAATTCACCACATCAGCGCCCTTTTTGGTCAAATCAGTCAGTGGTTTAACAATACCAGAAAAATTACTTATAAATTTACTGTAGAAATTAGCAAAACCCAAAAACTTCAGGAGAGCCTTCAAAGAAGTAGGCTGAACGCAATCATAAATGGCCTGTATCTTGGCCGGGTCCATTTCAATAGCAGACTGGTACAAAATGAATCCCAAAAATGAAATCCTCTGTACACCAAAGAGGCACTTTGATCCCTTAACATACAGAGAATTTTCCCTCAAAATCCGGAACACCATCTGGACATGTTCCACATGAGAATCCCAATCACTGGAAAAGATCAAAATATCATTCAGACAAATGATCAAAAACTTATCCACAAGGTCCCGGAAAATATCATTCATAAAAGACTGGAAGACAGAAGGGGCATTAGCCCAAAAGGCATCACCAGGTACTCAAAATGTCCCTCTGGAGTATTAAATGCTGTCTTCCATTCATCCCCGTGCTTTATGCGAATAAGATTATACGCCCCCCTGAGGTCAAGCTTGGCAAACCAACAGGCACTTTAACTCTGGAAAATAAATCAGAAATCAGGGGTAACGGGTACTGATATTTAAAAGTGATCTTGTTAAGGGAACGATAGTCCATACATGGCCTTAATGAACCATCTTTCTTGGCCACAAAAAAAAGCCAGCACCTAAAGGTGAAGAGGATGGTCTAATATGACCCTTCTCCAACGACTCCTTGATATAAGATCGTATAGCATCATGTTCGGGTACCGATAGTTGAAAAGCCGACCTTTGGGAAATTTAGACCCGGGCATTAACTCAATTGCACAGTCATAACTCCTGTGAGGAGGCAAACACGCAGACTTAAGGCCCTTTTACATTTAGCGATGCACCAGCGATCCGACCCGGTCAGGATCGCTGGTGCATCGCTAAATGATCGCTAGTGAGCTTTCATACAGAAAGATCTCACAGCGATGCAGCAGCGACGCAGCGCACGATACTTACCATTCACACACAGCGATCCTGCGTCCTCCCGCCCGCCTCCACGCGTCGCTGGACGTCACAGCAGGAAGCCCAGCAGGAAGCGCCCGACGAGAAATGGAGCCGGACATTCTCGCGCGATCAGCGATGAGCAGCGGGGGAGCCGGTCGCTGGTAAGTATCACACATAGCGATATCGCTAGCAATATCGCTAGCAATATCGCTATAACGTCACAAAACCAGTGACAATTTAGCGATATTGCTAGCGATATTGCTTAGTGTAAAACCCCCTTTACTCTCACTGAATACATCAGAAAAATCAGCCAAATAGGAATATCATGAGACTGGGGAGAGGTGGAGAAAACAGGAGTGTCACTAAGAACACATTGGCAACCCCAACTCACCACAGACACAGATTTCCAATCTAAAACAGGATTATGAGTTTGCAACCAAGGGAAACCCAGAACAATAGTGTCATGCAAATTGTGCAACACCAAAAATTTTCAATTTTCTTGGTGGTCTGGGACGACCCGCATTATCACCTGGGTCCAAAACTGAGGTTTATTCTCCGCCAAAGGAGTAGCATCAATACCCCTCAAAGGGATAGGAGTCCACAGGGGTATCATGGGAAAACCACAACGCTTAGCAAAGTCTAAATCCAGCAGATTCAAAGCTGCTCCTGAATCTACAAAAGCCTTAGCGGAAAATGTAGACAAGGAGCTGATCAGGGTAATCGCCAAAAGGAACTTAGGTTGTACACTGCCCACCGCAAATGTGTGAGCAAAACGCTTTTCTCGTTTAGGGCAGACAGCAATAGTATGAGAGGCGTGACCGCAGAAAAAACACAACTTATTACACCTTCTAAACTCCTGACGTTGCGCCCTAGGCAAAACCCTATCACATTGCATGGGTTCAGAAGTTCGTTCGAAAGGCGGCAACGCCTCTCGTGTAGTTTTATGTTCACGTAAATGCCGATCAATTTGAATGGCCAATGACATGGAGTCAAGACCAGAGGGGACAGGAAATCCCACCATAACATCTTTTACGGTTTCTGCCAAACCCTTCCGAAAGAGAGCCGCTAGGGCATCGTCATTCCATTTAGTAAGGACCGCCCACTTTTGGAATTTTTGACAATATAACTCTGCAGAATCCTGACCCTGGTTCAATGCCAATAAGGTTTTCTCAGCTTGATCAACAGCATTAGGTTCATCATACAACAACTCCAAGGCTTGAAAAAATGTATCCACATTAGCCAGAATAGGATCTCCAGGTGTCAGAAAAAGCCCAATCCTAGGGATCGCCGCGCAGCAGGGAGATGACAATTTTAACCTGCTGCACCGAGCTCCCCGAGGAGTTAGGCTTCAAGGCAAGAAATAATTTACAATTATTTTTAAAATTCAGGAATTTAGACCGCTCCCCAGAAAACACATCAGGAGTAGGGATTTTTGGTTCAACAGCAGAAGATTGAGCGAGATAGGCAGAAATTCCCCGCACTTCAGCAGCGAGCTGCTCAACATGATAGGACAATTGCTTAGTCTCCATTGAGACAAAAAATATCCTCTTACGGCCCAGAAAAAAAGGAAAAAATATATGAAAAAAAAATTCTGACACTTTTTTTTTTTTAATTCTTTCCTTCTTTAGAGTACCATAGAGTCTACAGTTAGGCTGGTGATTCTGTTATGAATGGGTCACCGAGGAGGATAGCAGGCCCAGGCTAAACCACAGAAAACCAGAGAGGTTGGTAACTAAGCGGATTGCAGACCCCTGATCCTATCCACACAACTAGCAGTAGCCGTGGAGCGTACCTACGATGATCCTAGACGCCTCAGCACAGCCGGAGAGCTAACTAAGCCTAAAGCAAGAAAGGGGAAATCTAAACTGCCCTGGAGCAGACCCCAAAGGAATAGCTAGCCCCCAAACATATATTGTTGATGACACAAGATGAAAACACAAACGCAGGCAGAAAAATAGACTGTGCAAACGATGGGGCCCACACTGACTAGACAGGAAAGACCCTGTCTGAAATCACGCAAAAAACCCTGCAAAAAGTCCAACACTTCTGATGCACAAAAACACTGAAGTTGCACAACTTCGCCCCCACTATATCAGCACTCTGGTATATTCTGAAAGCAAAGCAAAAGAGACCTGGCACATGCAGTAACATATGGGCGGTGATTCAGCACAGCCCCAGCCGGAGCTGGCTGACCCACACAAAACTGAGATAGACAAAACCAGATCAAATGTAAACAGAATAGCATATAAACCACTTGGCTGAACATGCAGGGAAAGAGCAGGAGACATCAGACCTCAGGAGGCACAGGAAGAAAATCACCAGCAGGGATAGAGGGAGTCAGCTATCTTAAATCCCAATCAGAAACTCCAGATCTCTAGTCGTCTTCCTCATTATCAGGTGGCAAGCCTCTGTCAATCAGATCAGCTCCACTACCTCCAGAAACCACCAGAGGGAATCCAGAAAGAACTCGCAACCCCTCTGTCAATCTGACCAGCTCCACTATCTTCAGTAATCACCAGAGGGAAGCCAGAGAGAGAATTCACAACAGGTCCTCTTCCCTTTACCCATCCTCGTGTCCTATAGTGGATTCAATGAGAGAGGAATTTTGTGTTAAGTACCTCAATACATTTTTTGCAGCTAAAGAACAGGGGACTTTGGTACAAAACGTTTTTTTTTTCTCATTAATCTCTAATGTGCCTTAACCCCTTTCCTACATTAGATGTACTATTCCGTCCATCTGACCTGGGACTTACAGTAAGTCCCAAGGATGGAATAGTACATTTAACGCGATCAGCAGCACTCACGGGGGGAGCGCCGTTTATGGCGGCCGGGTGTCAGCTGATTATCACAGCTGACACTCGGCACTGTGTCAGGGGTGGTCACGGACCGCCTCCGGCACATTAACCCCTGGCACACTGTGATTAAACATGATCGCAGTTTACTGGGACATAGGAGAGAAGCGTGCAGGGAGAGGGCTCCATCCGTGCTTCCCTGAGACCCCCGGAGCGATGCTATGTTCTGCGTCGCTCCGAGGGTCCTCCTCCCTGCAAGCCTCCAGATCCGATATGGCCGCGGGGGCCTGCAGGGAGGCGGCTTCCTCAGTGCCTGCGGAGTGCAGGCACGGAGGAAGCCTGCAGCAGTGCCTGTCAGATCAGTGATCAGACACATGACAGTGATGTCCCCCCGGGACAATGTAATAAAGTTAAAAAAAAAAAGTGTAAAATTAATTTATAAAAAAAAAATCCCTAATAAATTCACTTTTTGGGAAAAAAAAGCAATAAAAATACACACATTTAGTATCGCTGCGTCCGTAACGACCCGCCCTATAAAACTGTCCCCCTAGTTAACCCCCTTGGTAAACCCCTTTAAAAAAAAAAGAAACAAAGCAAAAAAACAATGCTTTATCATCATACCACTGAACAAACAGTTCAATAACGTGCGATAAAGAAAGTATATGAATAAACATGGTTCCGCTGAAAACGTCATCTTGTTCCGCAAAAAACGAGCCGCCATACGGCGTCATCAGCGAAAAAATAATAAAATTATAGCTCGCAGAATAAAGCGATGCAAAAACAATTATTTTTTTATATAAAATTGGTTTTATTACATAAAAGCGCCAAAACATAAAAAAAGACAAATGAGGTATCGCTGTAATCGTACTGACCCGAAGAAAAAAACGCTTTATCAATTTTACCGCACGTGGAACGGTGTAAACGCACCCCCCCAAAAGAAATTCATGAAATGCTGGTTTTTGTTCATTCTGGGTCCCAAAAATCAGAATAAAAAGCGATCAAAAGATGTCACATGCCCGAACATGATACCAATAAAAACGTCAACTCGTCCCGCAAAAAATAAGACCTCACATGACTCAGTGGGTCAAAATATGGAAAAATGATAGCTCTCAAAATGTGGTGATGCAAAAACTATTTTTACAATAAAAAGCGTCTTTTAGCGTGCGACAGCTGCCAAAAATAAAAACCGCCATAAATAGTAAATCAAACCCCCCGCTATCACCCCCTTAGGGAAAAATAATATTAAAAAATGTATTTCCATTTTCCGGTTAGAGCTGGGGTTAGGGGTGTGTTGGGGTTAGGGTTGGAGTTAGAATTGGGGGTTTCCACTGTTTGGGCACATTAGGGGCTCTCCAAACGCAACATGGCGTCTGATCTCAATTGCAGCCAATTCTTCCCTGAAAAAGTCAAATGGTGCTCCTTCCCTTCCGAGCTCTGCCATGCGCACAAACAGTGGTTTACCCCTACATATGGGGTACCAGTCTACTCGGGACAAATTGGACAACTTTTGGGGTCCAGTTTCTCCTGTTACCCTTGGAAAAATAAAAATATTGGGGACTAAAAGATCATGTTTGTGGAAAAAATATAATTTTTTTATTTTCACACCCAGGTGTTATAAACTTCTGTGAAGCACTTGGGGGTTCAAAGGGCTCACCAGACATCTAAATAAGTTCCTTGGGGGGTCTAGTTTCCAAAATACTGTCATTTGTGGGGGTTTCCACTGTTTAGGCACAAAAGAGGCTCTCCAAATGCAACATGGGGTCCGATCTCCATTCCAGCCAAAAAAAGTCAAATGGAGCTGCTTCCCTTCTGAACTCTGCCATGCGCCCAAATAGTGGTTTACCCCCACATATGGGGTATCAGCATACTCAGGGCAAATTGCACAATAACTATTGGTGTCCTGTTTCCTTTGGGAAAATAAAAATTGGGGGTGAAAAGAATTTTAATTTTATGGCTGTACGTTATAAACTTATGTGAAGCCCATGGGGGTTCAAAGTTCTCACCACACATCTAGATAAGTTCCTTGGGGGGTCTAGTTTCCAAAATGGGGTCACTTGTGGGGCGTTCGCACTTTTTAGGCACATCAGGGGCTCTCCAAATGTGACATGGCGCCCCATCTCAATTCCATCCAATTTTGCGTTGAGAAAGTCAAACGGTGCTCCTTGCCTTCTGAGTTCTGCCATGCGCCAAAACAGTGGTTCCCCCCCACATATCACTTATCAGCGTACTCAGGACAAATTGCCCAATAACTTTTGCAGTCCAATTTCTCCTGTTACCCTTGGGAAAATTAAAAAAATTGGACCTAAAGTAATTTTTTTTGTGAAAAAGTTAAATGTTTTTTTGTTTTTTTTTTAAACATTCAAAAAATTCCTGTGAAGCACCTGAAGGGTTAATAATCTTCTTGAAGGTGGTTTTGAGCACCTTGATGGGTGCAGTTTTTAGAAAATACCCAAAAGTGACACCATTCTATCATATAGACCCCTCAAAGTGACATCAAATGTGATGTGGTCCCTAAAAATAAAATGGTGTTGTAAAAGTGAAAAATCGCTGGTCAACTTTTAACCCTTATAACTTCATAACAAAAAACATTTTTGGTTCCAAAATTGTGCTGATGTAAAGTAAACATGTGGGAAATGTTACTTATTAAGAAAATTCCAAGTTGGAAAATTGCGAAATTTTCACCAAATTTCATATCAAAGAGATTTTGCCACTAACATGAAGTACAATGTCAGAATCACCGGGATCCATGGAAGCGTTCCAGAGTTATTACCTCATAAAGGGACAGTGGTCAGAATTGTAAAAATTGGCCCGGGCATTAACATGTAAACCACCCTTGGGGGTAAAGGGGTTAATTCATTGTTTTGATTTCTAAAAAACTCATTATCATTCATTTGTATGTATGCATAGATTTAAATATTTTAGTTCTAACTATTTGACTTGTAATAAAATAGTGTGACAGATACGAGTTGAATTTTCATTTCTAGAATGATAAAGCTCGGTGTGACATTAGTCTTTGTAAGATGCACTTTTTCCCCAAAAAAATTTTGGGAAAAATGGGGGTGCGTCTTACAAAGCGTACATGCTTTACCGATGCTGTGGGTGTTGGCCGCAAGCTGGGATGAGGGGGGTGTCCGGGTGCCTGGCGGTTGCTGGATGCTGCTGTGGGTGTCTCCGGTGCCTAGCGGTACTGCGTGGGTGTCCGGTGTTCTGCCGACATTTTGCGACATGCCAGAGCCCCAGTACTTCCATGTTTCCCTGTGCGTGTGCTGTGTACTCCGGGAATATAGCCGGCGGCGGCGCATGCGCAGAAAATGATCTCAGGACCAAGATCTCGAGAGATGAGCTCTCAGCGCTGAAATCTCTCTCAAGATATTGGTCCCGAGATCACCGTCTGCGCATGCGCCGCCACTGCGGCGGCATACAAATTATCGGAGTCCACTGCCCACGCACAGGGAAACGTGGAAGTATCGGGGCTCTGGCATGTCGCAAAGTGTTGGCAGAACTCCGGGCAACGCTGGACTCCCACGCAGCACCGCTGGGCACTGGAGAGACCAGCAGCAGCGGCCAGCAACCACCGGAGACCCCCGCACCAGCGCCGCACATCGGAGCACCCCCTCATCCCTGCCTGCGATCTGCAGAATCACCCCACTCCTGCCTCCTCCAGCAGTGACCCTGGGACACCGCTTCATCGCAGCCACCACCCCCCGATAAGCAATAAGACGCATGGATTTTAAGAAGCACCACCATTTTATTAAAAAATATTTTTTCCTTATTTTTCTCCGAAAAATCCAGTAACCGCAGTTGGATCTGTATCGGGCTGTGTCCACACCTTGCGGTTTATTGGGGGAACTACCTGCAGGGAAGTCCTCACCAGTAGACCAGACCCGCACTTCCATGGAGCCCGTACAGCCGGACCAGCTGTATGTCTTGTATTTTTTTGTCTATAATTGTTTTTTCTTTCTTAAGCTGCTCCGCGCTGAGGGTCAGACTGCTGCTGTCACCACTGATGGGACAGGCGATGGTAGATTTTCCAGAGGAAAAATATCTTTGTAATGTTAGGCAATATTCACGGTTTATTTTTTAGATACTAATGGCTTACAAAATTCTGACGACCTGTGACAGAGCTGGAATGAATGTGTCGCGTGGATTTATGTCTTGCTCCATCAATGAAGGAATGTGCTCCTCAGACCTCCTGAAGACCACAACCCTGGATCAGACCTAACATCACAGGACAACAATGGGATGTGCACACGTTGCGGAATTTTCCGTGGGGAATCTGCATCTTTTGGCAGAATCCGCAGGTCAAAATCCTTGCGTTTTTTATGCTGATTTAGTGCGGATTTGGCCTGCGTTTTTACAGCTGTGGATTCCTATAATGGAATGGGTGTAAAAACGCTGCGGAATCCGCACAAATAATTGACATCCTGCGGTTCCGCGCAGATTTTTCCGCAGCATGTGCACAGCGGGTTTTTTTTTCTCCGTAGAACAACATTGTACTGTAAACCACTTGTGGATCTGCAGGAAATCCGCAACGTGTGCACAGACCCTAAAACCTCCCCCTCCTTATCTATGAACTGCCCCAATATTTCTAGCCACAGCTGTGTATCACTCTCCCATATTGATAGTTCTGCTTCCCTTATTTCCTGCCTGTTCTGTAGAATATGTGACTTCACATTCTGAGTCTCGCTCTTGCTGGCATAATAATCAGCTGAATGCGATCCTCTGCATATTGGCCTGCACTCGGAGCAATGTTCTTCTATCAGGCCGGGCAGATCGGGGGGGTTTTCTCATCTGGACTCGCAATGTGACTGAACTCAGATGGGTCTGAGCAGAAAACATTGGCTGCCATCCGGCCCATCAGTGCGACATTTATAAAGTTACAATTCTGTAATATGGAAAGTGGTCCTGTAAAAGATTAATAGCTCATGATTAACAAAAACTGGGCTAGCACAATAATGAGAAGTGAGAACAATTCCTCCCTGTGGAGATCTGAGGTTGTGGGGTGTAATAATCACCGAGGCAGGTCACCGATGCAACTATTCTTATTCCATAAATCCAGCGTTGTACAACAAATCCATGTAGATGGCCGACATGTAATGTCCTCAGTCCACAATGTCCCCATCTTACATCTCCAAAACTCCATAGTCCATGGGGTCCATTAAACGATGGTCCGTCTTCTGGTGGCAGCGGTCGGTCTCCGGCACCTTCCGCTGAGCCTCTAGTCCATAAACACATGCAGCCGAAACAAAACCGCAGCGCTCCCAGAGTGAAGCGTAAAAGGCCGTGCAGCAAGTGGCAGGGAAGGCCGCAAGTGACTGTCCAGTGCTCAGCTTTCCCTGCTCTGCACGTGTGCGGTACTCACAGTCACGGTGTGCACAGCACCTTTCTCTGTTTCTGTCATGGGGCCCAAGGCACCTTTATCTCCCGCGGTCCCGCTGTGGACAGCGAACGCAGCCTGCCGCAGCGCCGATACTCGGTAGACGGAGTGAGCTGCTCTCAGCTGTGCGCTGCTGCTGGTTATCGCCAAACTGACTGCTGTAGCGCGCGCTTTTCCTTTTATCCTGGGTCATGAGGTCGGTCCAGCTCCTCATTACGGCCCCATGCAACATGGGAGGCAGCCTCAACAGTTCTGGACCAGGCTCGGTACAGGTACCTGCAGCCCAGTCTTCGTCCGTACAACAGCACCACCACCAGCAGTGTCACCGAGCATCTGCACCCCGTCCCATGGAAGTGTCCAGCTCTCCGTCACCCAAACCCTAGACAGAAAGAGGAAATACACTACTCACCCACTGGCCCTGAATAACAGCATGTACAGATTCCTGGCCTTTGAAACGCTGCCATTCCATCTAATGGAGAAAAACAGTTTTAAAAAAGTGATTGTGGTGGCTGTTGTGCAGTACGTGGTTCCCATGCACCACTAATTTTTCAAGCGGGGCCATCAGTGTCCAGCACACACATGTTGCAGCCAAAATCAGGTGTGCAACACCATCAGTGGCAAGGTCCAGATAACTACCGATAGGCGGAACAGTAAGCACGGGCAGGGACGTTACTGCGCAGGAGCTGTGGACAGTGACTAAACAAGAGACCGATGAGTGGTTGGGGCTGCTGAACATAAGTCTTGGCCTGGTGGGGTGCGATAAGGGCTCATGCTCACTTGCGGTGAAATCGGACAAATTCAATCCAATAAAAAAATCAAATTGAATTTGTACCAATGTTACTCTATGATGGTGTGCTCATCTGCGTATTTTTCCAGCTCAGATCGGATCAAGATCAGGCTGGAGAAAAAAATCGCAGCATGCTGCAATTGTAATCACAAATCGGATCGCATCCTGCAATAGAAGTCAATGGGTACGATAAAAAAATCGGACAGCACTCGGACCATGCGAATGCTGTCCGATTTATACGCACCGCTGTCCTTTGAAAAGCCAGCAATTCATGTCCAGCTATTGTAAAATCACACTGACAGCTCAGAAAAGAATAGATAGAATAGATACAGTATATACACATAGAATACCGTATTTTTCCGACCATAAGACGCACTTTTTCCCCCCAAAATTTTGGGGGAAAGTGGGGGGTGCGTCTTATGGTCGCAATACAAGAAACTAACCTAGCTGGTGGCAGCGGGCGGGGCTCTGCGGTGCGGTGGTGGCAGCGGGCAGTGCTCCGGTGCAGGGGTGGCGGCTCCGCCGGCATTTCTTCGCACCCCGGAGGCCCCCGCAGATCCCTTGCTGGCCGCCGCCATGTTGCCCCTGCACCGGAGCACTGCCCGCTGCCACCACCGCACCGCCGAGGGCCGCGCGCTGCCACCACCGCACCGCAGAGCCCACCTGCCCCTACCCCAGCACAGAGCCGCCCGCTGCCACCACCACAGAGCCCACCTGCCCCAGCACAGCTGCCCCAGCCCAGCTGCCCCAGCACAGAGCCGCCCGCTGCCACCACCACCACAGAGCCCACCTGCCCCAGCAGTTGCCCCAGCGCAGCTGCCCCTACCCCAGCACAGCTGCCCCAGCACAGAGCCGCCCGCTGCCACCTCCGCAGAGCCCACCTGCCCCAGCAGTTGCCCCAGCGCAGCTGCCCCTACCCCAGCACAGAGCCGCCCGCTGCCACCACCGCAGAGCCCACCTGCCCCAGCACAGCTGCCCCAGCACAACCAACCTGCCCCAGCACAGAGCCGCCACCGCACGAGCCTGGACCACTGAGTGACCCCTGTGACTACTTCTCCACCTGTGCCGGATCCCTTCCCAGGTAAGCTGAATTCGGACTGTAAGACGGACCCCCATTTGACACATTATTATTTTTTTCCCTATTTTCCTTCTGAAAATTGGGGTGCGTCTTATGGTCCGGTGCGTCTTATAGTCCGAAAAATACGGTACATAAATATATATACATGTCAGTGACACAAACACAGTGCCTTGCGAAAGTATTCGGCCCTCCGGAACTTTTCAACCTTTTCCCACATATCATGCTTCAAACATAAAGATACCAAATGTAAATTTTTGGTGAAGAATCAACAAGTGGGACACAATTGTGAAGTAGAATGAAATTTATTGGTTATTTTAAATTTTTGTGGAAAGTCAAAAACTGAAAAGTGGGGCGTGCAATATTATTCGGCCCCTTTAGCGTAATACTTTGTCGCGCCACCTTTTGCTGCGATTACAGCTGCAAGTCGCTTGGGGTATGTCTCTATCAGTTTTGTACATCGAGAGACTGAAATTCTTGCCCATTCTTGCTTGGCAAACAGCTCGAGCTCAGTGAGGTTGGATGGAGATCGTTTCTGAACAGCAGTTTTCAGCTCTTTCCACAGGATGCCGTCAATCACCACTGGGAGGACCGGTCGCCCTCCAACATACTTGGCTCGCCACTTCTTTGGGCCTTGTGGTCCTACTCCTGGGGGGATGGTCCTCTGCCCCAGGGGTTGCTCATTTAAATAACAGAATCTTGCGATGTGGCCTGCCTTGCAGCAGTGACGACAGATGGGACGTCCATCCTGGTCATAGCGATCGTTGTCACTCCCCTCGGAGTGGCAGGATCCTCTTCTTCCGTAGCCACGGGACATCCTCTGGAGTGGAGGCCAGCTGGATCTTCTCCTTTGAGGACATCTGTATGGACTGCACAGTTTTGGCGAGTGCAGCCATATTTTTGGTCAGCTCTTGGACCTGAAGGCGCAGTTCTGTAGATGGATCATTATCCAAAGTCTGTGCGTCAGCCTCCGAGGGAAAGATGCTGCTTCTTGGTGGTATGTGATTGCTGGGCGCCTAGGGGGTGCTGGACGGCTGACATTTGGTTCATTCAGCACCCGGTTAGCCCTGTCTTTAAAGTCTGCAAAGTCTAGATCAGGGGTTTGTAGGGCTATGATGCGCAGCTGTGCTCTGGGTGCTGGATAGGAGTCCCTCAGTAAATTGGTCCTTTAACAACCTGTCTCCATCTTTCACACTGTCTGAGTCAATCTGCTTTATGGCTCGCAGCGCCTCATGCAAGTTAAGAGCATAGTCCCATATACTGTCCTGCACTCTTTGCTTACACCCAAAGAATCTCATTTTTATTTCAGCTGCAAAGCAGGTGTCAAAGGTGCTTCTTAGCTTAGCCAGAATCTTTTTAACAGGCTCTTTATCAGTGTCCTGCCAGGACTTTACTTCTCTTTGCGCTGCACCAGTTAGCTGCCCAATAAGGATGTTCACTTTTTGGTTTTCAGACAGAGGATACACCTCAAACATGCTGCACAGTCTCTTTGAATTCACTCAGGGTATGTGACTCCCCTGAGTACTGCGGTAACCAGGCCACTCCCGGTATATAGGGCATGGACAGCGGCATTATGGGGACTGCTGCGCTGGTTCTTGAGGTGCTCTGGAGGCGGTGCTGGATTCTGCGGTGCCATTGAAGCCGCAGCTGCGCTGGCCCCTGCACCTTGCGGCGCTGTGGGGGGTGCAGTGGCGTCCACCGCTGCATCTTCTCTTCCCCCCTAGTTAACGTTTGCCAGGCCCCGTGTTTCACTGGCTTACCGTTTGCCGCTCCAGAGGCTGGATGATCGGGGATGCCAGGACTGCAGGCCTCAGTTCCTCACATCCCGCCCGCTGGTCTCTTCCCGCGCAGCACTTCACTTTTCGCGCTCTCTTGCAGGCTCCACCCATGAAGGCACACCCCTTTGGCTTCCCGCACACGCCAAATGGGGTAATGGCGGCAATTGCAAAATAAGTCTATGGCACACAATACAGTCTCTGGCACACAGGACCTGGTAGCACTGGACTTCGTAAATCCTGTTCGTGACGCCAAAATGGATCGCCTGCCAGGGCAGTGGGGTTACTCGGTACCGGGCCGGTGTCTCAGAGGGACGTGTCACGGTGGCGGTGACCCGGTCTGTGGCCCTAGGAGTCCATGCAAAAGGGGTGAAATGTGGCTGAATAAAGTTTATAGGTGGATGATACGTGACGCCACCTGTGGTGCTCGGCAATGAAGGGGCTAAGCCGACACTGCAGGCAGATCCTCTGGGACAGATGGTATAAGGCAGCAACGTGTAAGAGCTCCCCACAGGTAGAGCTGTAGTCCCAGGGCAGTGGTAATAGGTGTTGAGGGAGAGGGTGCAGTGTTAGGCACAGAGATGTAGCAGTGCTGAAGGGGTTGCAGGAAGGAGGCAATGGCACAACAGGGTGCTGTTTCCTTTACCTTTACTTTGCTTTGTAAGTGCAGTCGAGGATCCAGATTACAGATGGAACAGGAGTTAATCAGCCTGGAAGCAACTTAGGAATCTCTTTATGCAGATGGGTTGTGTAGTCTCCTTCCTAGCGCTTATCTGAGGTACTTGCAGTACTGAGTTACACTGAAGTTCCCCTTGCTTGCTCTCTTTTAGAACTACCCTTGTATGGCAGACAGCCGTAGCCTCCTCTGTTGTGAGTTCATTCTCCCCTTCGTCACTGAGGTCTGGTGAACTCCCTTATCTGGTAAAGGAAGGTAATGAGCCTGATTATCAGGCACCTGAGTCTAATGATGATGACTGGCTGAGTGGAGTCACGGACTGGATATAAGGCTGCCGATGCCCTTCTGCCCTGCGGGTGATTTCTCTGTGGACTTCTAGGAAACCAGTCAGATTCCTGCTCCTCTAAAGCTAAGTTTTCTGCTTTGCCTTTTAGCATTTGTGTTTTGTTTTTGTTTGCCTTGCTTTTCTGGATTCTGCCATTCCCTGCTGGGGTGAGCTGATTCTTCTTTTGCCTGTTGCTCTGTCTTCAGAATATTCCTGAGTACTGACATAGTCTTTTTGAAGCCTAGCGTCTTCAGGGCCTTTTTCACTGTCAGTCTGTTGGCTCTTATTTTCATAGGGTTTTTCACGGATTGCAGACAGCAGCCTTCCTGTCCTTTCCTATCTAGTTAGCTTGGGCCCCGTCTTTGCTCAGTCTATCTTTCTGTCTGTGTTGTGTTCTTTCTTCTTGCTTCACCGTCATTATATGTGGGGGGCTTCCTTTTGCTTTGGGGTCTGCTCTGGGGCAGTTTAGATTTCCCTTTCTGTCTTTAGGCTATTTAATTCTCCGGCTGTGATCGAGGGGTCTAGGGCATCGTAGGAACCCCCCACGGCTACTGCTAGTTGTGTTGATAGGTTCAGGGGTCTGCAATCCGATAGCTTCCAACCTCTCTGGTTTTCTGGACTTAGCTGCATTTCTGTTTTTGCCTCCTACGGTGACTCAATCATAACACTCCTCCTTCTATGGCTCACACTCGTTGCTGCTGTGCCTCCGAGTCTTATGTGGGAACAGAGCATTTACAGCCTCCTGTTCCTCCGGTTTCTGTTGCAGGAACATCAGCATCCATACAACCTCGGAGACCAGACTCCGGACCATGCGCTACAGCTAGAAGTGAGCCTGAATTCCGCTCAATCCTCCAGCTCATCTCTCCCACATCCACACACTTTGCCATCTCCACACGAACTCACTAACTTCCCTTTCCTGGCCACAGAGAGCAGCTCCTCAGCAGTTTGGGTTCAGAGCTCCCTGTGCTGGCCTGGAGTGGAAACTGTGCTGTGTGCTGGATTTACCTGCTAGAGAGATCCTTCATTGCTTCCAAGCAAGACATCACACTCCCTAGGAGGAAGGTAATGCCACTGTGGCGACCATACTCCAGGGGGTGCCACAGAAGCACTTGGCTGAGTGGTTCTGTTCTGAATTTAGACGTTGGGCAGCTGGGATTTCTTGGAGTGATGCCGCCCTTTGGGGGTTGTTCCGTAGAGGCCTGTGTGAATGTCTGAAGGATGCCCTGCACTTCATCCTCCACCTGACTCCCTGGAGGATGCCATGACCCAAGCTGTTTGTATGGATAGCAGACTGTGGTCAAGAGGCGTTATGCAACTCAAAACATCGTTATTCTCCAGTCGAGGTGATACCCGGACTCCTCCTGTGGCTATGGAGGTGAGTGCTGTCACCTGTGAGGAGAAGGAAATAAGATGCCGCCGGGAGAAGCAGTTGTGCTTCTATTGTTGGGAATCTGGATATTGGAAGAAGGACTGCCCTTCCTGTCCGTCGTCCTCCAAGGTGGCGGGAAATGACTAAGTCTGGGTAGTAGTCGAGGAGGCTACCAAGACATTCAGGTACACTTTTCCTCACTTGCAAAAATTGTGCTTCAGTTGAAACTGGAACTTGATGGTCCTGTTCAGACTACCGCCTTTGTTGACTGTGGTTCTGTTGTTAACCTGATTGATACCCATATTATGACTCTTAATAAGATAGGGACAGTCAGCAGGATCCTGTTAAACTTGTGACAATTGACTCGTCCCTTCTTACCCAGTATGGTATCTGTTTCAGGTCTGAACTTTTTTCTCTGAAAGTGGGTCCCACTCATGTGGAAAAACTAAGTTGTCTTGTGTTAGATAACTTGCCTGTGGGACTGGTACTGGGGATGCCTTTGCTTCAATGCCATAATCCTACCATTGATTGGGTAACGGGGGAGCTCACTCAATGGGGATGCAAGGATAAATGTTATAACCTGAGACCTCTTGTTAACTTTGTTAAATCCATATCTGTGTCATCTGTCGGTCTGGAAGGTATTACGGAATACCTGAAGAATTTCGAAGATGTGTTTTCCAAAAGCAAAGCTGAGGCGCTGTCACCACATAGACCATACGATTGTGCCATTGATTTACTACCTGGAGCCAAGTTACCTAAGGCTCGGTTGTTCAATTTGTCTGGGCCAGAGTGCCAAGCCGTGAAGGAGTACATAGCTGAGAGTCTCCGCAAAGGGCATATCAGGCCTTCTGTTTCACCCGTGACAGCAGGGTTCTTTGTGAAGAAGAAAGATGGTGGTTTGCAGCCGTGCCTTGACTTTCAGGAACTTAACAAGATAACGGTTAGGAACACTTACCCGCTTCCCCTCATCCCAGACTTAAGGCTCCGTCACACACAGCGATCTTGCTAGCGAGATCGCTGATTTTGTGACACATCAGTGATCTCTCCAGCAAGATCGCTGTGTGTGACGGGGATCAGCGACCGGCCCCCCTGCTCGTTATCGCTGATCGTCGTCGAATGTCCCGGGCCATTTTTTGAATGCTGGTCTCCCGCTGCCCAGCGCGCATCGCTGCATGTGGCAGCGAGAGACCAGCGATCAGTGACGCTGGTTTCTAATGTAAACGTCAGGTAACTAGGAGCCCAACGGCTCTTGGATACCGGCTGTTTACCTTGGAAATGAGCGTGCACGCTGGTTTCCAGGGTAAACAGCGGGTATGTAGGAGCCGTGGGGCTACTAAAAAGAGAAGCAGCATGGATTGTGGATTGCGATGCACAAGTTCCCCTTGGCCTCAATGATAAATTGAATATGTCCGTGTGGCTATGATCTATATTTCTTTTAATTTTTTATATTAGTCATTTCTCTGTACTCGCTGTAAATGTTTTGCACTTCTCAGTTAACCATTCCCTAACCCTTGTTAAAACGAAGTGGTGTAACCCCCTGACAAGCATGGACCGGCAGAAGTGCTAAGCAAGAGCGAAACGGCCATAGTCCGTCAGGCTCTCTAATCTGTATAGCTCCCTGCTACCTGCACGCCACACTCTAATATGGTTTCATGTCTCGTTTCACCATGGAATAAAATTGCAAGAAGGATCTGGGTGACAATTCTTTCAATTTCTTATGATTACTCTTATACGTATACGCAATGGTGATGAATGGAAGGCCGCATTCAATACACCGGAGGGTCATACTGAAAATTTGGTGATGCCATTCAGAATAAACAATGCTCCGGCAGTCTTTGAAAATGTCATTTTTTTTTTTCTCACCGATGGGTAGATTTGCGGTAGTTTACCTGGATGATATATTGAGTTACTCACGTCCTCTGCAGGAGCATCAAGAGCATGTCAGACAGCTGGAGTGGGAAAAACATTACCCAGCAATCCCTTTTTGACATTTTGAAGACCTCCATAATTGAAAAATGTCCTAGCACCAAGAAACAAAAAAGAGAAGAAGGAAGATTTGCTAAAAATTGCCTGTCTCCCGAATAAACTCATTACATGCAATCTGAAAACTTGCCTCTGCTGTGACTCGATCTGCCATGGTCTCTCTGAATTCACCCTTATTTCTACTGGTGAAATTTTCCCGATCAAAACTCCCATGTCATGTTCCACCAGTTATGTTACACACGTGATTATATGCTCATACCAGACATTATATGTGGGAAGGACGACCCAACCCCTCCACAAAAGGCTGAACTCACACCGTTCCAATACTCCATAGGGTTTTCTCCAACATGGGCTTTCACGTCACTGCACCATCAAACACAAGAAAGATTCCACACAACTGAGAATATTCCCCACAGAGGAGATTCCCCCACAGGGTCAGAATCGCATTGGATATCTACATCGGGAAGAAATCTTCTGGATTTATAAACTAAACCCCCTTACTCCAAATGGCCTCAGTGAGATTACAGATGTTACAGAGGCTCCTGCTGCACCAGCCTGGGATAAGTCAGATCATCAACGAACACCTCCTGTGACCCGGCTCCACCAGCGCTGCCGATCCCCCCCCCGGGTTTACTGAATTCAGACTGTGGGACAGACCCCCATTTGACACATTAACTTTTGCCCTATTATCCTTCTGAAAATTTGGGGTGCGTCTTATAGTCTAGTGCGGCTTATAGTCCGAAAGATACAGTATATCTTTATTCATTCTTTTAGGTGACCGCACTTCATTCATAGGCACTTTATAATATAATTATTGTATGTAAGTGTGTTCTGTTTTCTCATGAACTATAATTTATCTTTGTGTGACGGACTTTCTCATGAACTTTGACATTTTGTGATTTGTTGGCATTTTTTCATTTCAAAGACATACTGATAGGGAATTTAGATTGTGAGCCCCATCGGGGACAGCGATGATAATGTGTGCAACCTGTAAAGCGCTGCGGAATATAAGTAAATAAACATTTTTAATGAAAATCTCCATCTCCGATCGTCTCCATCAGCAGCGCAGGTACAGACACATTATACCCGGATCAGCTCTTCTGCTCGGTCTTTGGCCCCGGGTCCTGCAGCAGCTGATTTATGCATTGAGCATAGTGTAAAGGCGCCACTCCATCAGGTGAGTGTAATACTCCCCTACTCTCATTATATCTGGTTATCAGGTAAGACCCTATTTTTCGCTTGTTTGTTCCTCAGTATCTCGACTACAAGAAATCTCTGTAACACTTTCAGGTTACTTGGATAAAACCAATGAAGGGACTGCTGGGACCGTAACGGGGTCCATCTGAACCCCCAATGCAGAAGCCACATGTCCTGAGAACTGGACCTGCTGGACCACAAATTGTCATTTCTCCAGGTTACCAAATAAATAGTTGTCACGTAGAACCTGGAGAACCTGTCTGACATGCTCAGCATGCTCCTCCAGAGGACGGGAGTAACTCACTATATCATCCAGGAAAATTACCACAAATCTACCAATCAGTGAGAAAAAATAATTACTGACATTGTCACAGACTGCCGGAGCATTGGTTACCCCGAATGGCGGCATCAGGTTGGGTTTTCTTACCACGAATATTGGATTTATGTTGGGGCCCCCTGTCCCTGACAGCCGGTGTCGTTTCCCCTACAGAGGCTAATCCACAAGGGCCCTGAGGAGCGAGACTCGGGCGAGTTTCTCCCAAGTGTGACCCCGGCCTCAGCCGGACTCTGGAAGGAGGAAATAACCGAGATTTGGGCATTTCAGCTCCTGGTGTAGAGTCGATAGCACAATCATATGCCGACATATAGTAGACGGCCGGTAACTGGTGAGAATTCCCTCATGTGTGGGGTCTATTTCCCTCCAGAGAAATCACACGTTATATTCCACACATAACAATGTGTAGAGAAGGCGGCGCGGGGTAAATGTGCCAGTAGTGAGGGGCGAATAATGGCGGGAATGTCACTGACTGAGGAGAAGGCTCCATGGAGGTCTTCACTCCAGAGATCATGAGACCCCTGACTCCTCCCCTCCTGTGACCTCATCACAGGTCCTGTGCACAGAGCAGCCATATATGTGGAGTGCGGCTCTGCAGGTTAGTGGTGGGCGGTCCGGCTCTTCTGGCTCCTTTCTCCACTTTTCTCCCTCCTGTCCCTTCACTATAAAGCCTGGGCCTCATTATACAGCTGTACAGTGGTCTAGTGAAGGCTTTTTAGCCCTTTCCTCAGACTGTAGCTCCTGGGATCAGGCCCTCACTCCTGTCCCTTCACTATAAAGCCTGGGCCTCATTATACAGCTGTACAGGGGTCTAGTGAAGGCTTTTTAACCCTTTCCTCAGACAGTAGCTCCTGGGATCAGGCCCTCACTCCTGTCCCTTCACTATAAAGCCTGGGCCTCATTATACAGCTGTACAGGGGTCTAGTGAAGGCTTTTTAACCCTTTCCTCAGTCTGTAGCTCCTGGGCACAGGCCCTCACTCCTGTCCCTTCACTATAAAGCCTGGGCCTCATTATACAGCTGTACAGGGGTCTAGTGAAGGCTTTTTAGCCCTCAGACTGTAGCTCCTGGGAACAGGCCCTCACTCCTGTCCCTTCACTATAAAGCTTGGGCCTCACTATACAGCTGTACAGGGTTCTAGTGAAGGCTTTTTAGCCCTTTCCTCAGTCTGTAGCTCCTGGGAACAGACCCTCACTCCTGTCCCTTCACTATAAAGCCTGGGCCTCACTATACAGCTGTACAGGGTTCTAGTGAAGGCTTTTTAGCCCTTTCCTCAGTCTGTAGCTCCTGGGAACAGACCCTCACTCCTGTCCCCTCACTATAAAGCCTGGGCCTCATTATACAGCTGTACAGGGGTCTAGTGAAGGATTTTTAGCCCTTTCCTCAGGCTGTAGCTCCTGGGAACAGGCCCTCACTCCTGTCCCTTCACTATAAAGCTTGGGCCTCACTATACAGCTGTACAGGGGTCTAGTGAAGGCTTTTTAGCTTTCCTCAGACTGTAGCTCCTGGGATCAGGCCCTCCTGTCCCTTCACTATAAAGCCTGGGCCTCATTATACAGCTGTACAGGGGTCTAGTGAAGGCTTTTTAGCCCTTTCCTCAGACAGTAGCTCCTGGGAACAGGCTCTCACTCCTGTCCCTTCACTATAAAGCCTGGGCCCCATTATACAGCTGTACAGGGGTCTAGTGAAGGCTTTTTTAGATCTTTCCTCTGTAGCTCCTGGGAACAGGCCCTCACTCCTGTCCCTTCACTATAAAGCCTGGGCCCCATTATACAGCTGTACAGGGGTCTAGTGAAGGCTTTTTAGCCCTTTCCTCAGACAGTAGCTCCTGGGAACAGGCCCTCACTCCTGTCCCTTCACTATAAAGCCAGGACCTCATTATACAGCTGTACAGGGGTCTAGTGAAGGCTTTTTAGCCCTTTCCTCAGACTGTAGCTCCTGGGCACAGGCCCTCACTCCTGTCCCTTCACTATAAAGCCTGGGCCTCATTATACAGCTGTACAGGGGTCTAGTGAAGCCTTTTTAGCCCTTTCCTCAGACTGTAGCTCCTGGGCACAGGCCCTCACTCCTGTCCCTTCACTATAAAGCCTGGGCCTCATTATACAGCTGTACAGGGGTCTAGTGAAGGCTCTTTAGCCCTTTCCTCAGACTGTAGCTCCTGGGCACAGGCCCTCACTCCAGTCCCATCACTATAAAGCCTGGGCCTCATTATACAGCTGTACAGGGGTCTAGTGAAGGCTCTTTAGCCCTTTCCTCAGACTGTAGCTCCTGGGCACATGCCCTCACTCCAGTCCCTTCACTATAAAGCCTGGGCCTCATTATACAGCTGTACAGGGGTCTAGTGAAGGCTTTTTAGCTCTTTCCTCAGTCTGTAATTCCTGGGCACAGGCCCTCACTCCTGTCCCTTCACTATAAAGACTGGGCCTCATTATACAGCTGTACAGGGGTCTAGTGAAGGCTTTTTAGCCCTTTCCTCAGTCTGTAGCTCCTGGGCACAGGCCCTCACTCCTGTCCCTTCACTATAAAGCCTGGGCCTCATTATACAGCTGTACAGGGGTCTAGTGAAGGCTCTTTAGCCCTTTCCTCAGACTGTAGCTCCTGGGCACAGGCCCTCACTCCAGTCCCTTCACTATAAAGCCTGGGCCTCATTATACAGCTGTACAGGGGTCTAGTGAAGGCTTTTTAGCCCTTTCCTCAGTCAGTAGCTCCTGGGATCAGGCCCTCACTCCAGTCCCTTCACTATAAAGCCTGGACCTCATTATACAGCTGTACAGGGGTCTAGTGAAGACTTTTTAGCCCTTTCCTCAGACTGTAGCTCCTGGGATCAGGCTCTCACTCCAGTCCCTTCACTATAAAGCCTGGGCCTCATTATACAGCTGTACAGGGGTCTAGTGAAGGCTTTTTAGCCCTTTCCTTAGACTGTAGCTCCTGGGCACAGGCCCTCACTCCTGTCCCTTCACTATAAAGCCTGGGCCTCATTATACAGCTGTACAGGTGTCTAGTGAAGGCTTTTTAGCCCTTTGCTCAGACTGTAGCTTCTGGGCACAGGCCCTCACTCCTCTCCCTTCACTATAAAGCCTGGGCCTCATTATACAGCAGTACCGGGGTCTAGTGAAGGCTTTTTAGCCCTTTCCTCAGACTGTAGCTCCTGGGAACAGGCCCTGACTCCTGCCCCTTCACTATAAAGCCTGGACCTCATTATACAGCTGTACAGGGGTCTAGTGAAGGCTTTTTAGCCCTTTCCTCAGACTGTAGCTCCTGGGAACAGGCCCTCACTCCTGTCCCTTCACTATAAAGCTTGGGCCTCACTATACAGCTGTACAGGGGTCTAGTGAAGGCTTTTTAGCTTTCCTCAGACTGTTGCTCCTGGGATCAGGCACTCACTCCTGTCCCTTCACTATAAAGCCTGGGCCTCATTATACAGCTGTACAGGGGTCTATTGAAGGCTTTTTAGCCCTTTCCTCAGACAGTAGCTCCTGGGCACAGGCCCTCACTCCTGTCCCTTCACTATAAAGCCTGGGCCTCATTATACAGCTGTACAGGGGTCTAGTGAAGCCTTTTTAGCCCTTTCCTCAGACTGTAGCTCCTGGGCACAGGCCCTCACTCCTGTCCCTTCACTATAAAGCCTGGGCCCCATTATACAGCTGTACAGGGGTCTAGTGAAGGCTTTTTAGCCCTTTCCTCAGACTGTAGCTCCTGGTCACCATGTGATCTCACCATAACCCTAACAAGCTAATTAAGGTGTGAAATCTTCGTCAAAATTATCTTAGTACACAAATCTCCCAGGGTGCCCAAAGTTTTGCATCGCCCCTTTCTCCTTTTTGCAATTATGAAATTGTAAAAAAGTCTATATATATTTTTTTATTATTATTTTTGCCTAAAATACAAAGGCCATGTGTGATCTTAGAGGTTCGGCCTTTTAGAGATCATTTCATCTTCATCTTACTACTGCTCACAATAACGGTCATTTTGACCCGGGGCGCCCACACTTTTACATGCCGCTGTCAATGCTTCATCCCGCTGGTGCTCAATATTTAATAGGGTCTCACTATTAAACTTAATGAAAAGTTTGGTGAATGTCTTTGAGCTGTTATTACTAGAGATGAGCGAATATCGTCGGAGAAGTTGTTATTGGCTGATATCACTTACAGAATAGCTGCATCGGGACCCCGGATCCCTGGAGCGCTCCCGATAATCAGCTGCATGTGTCGCCCTCCATGCAGGTGCTGTGACTAGCGGAGCTAGGACCGCTCGGATCACAGAGATATGGTTATTATATATCTATGTTATAGGGCTTTCGCAGGGCAGGCTCTTAAAGGTTTACTTCTAACTCCTGATTTCAAATAAAGAGTTTTTTCCCCGCACTTTTTTCCTTTCAGTTGAGGCTGAGAGAAGCCAAATGGTGTAACAGCAGGGGGCCTCCTATTCCTAGTGTGAACACAGGCTGCAAAGGAGGGGGGGTGACACTGCTCTGTGTGTGTGAAGGGAGGAGGGGTGAAGCTGCAGTGCCAGCAGCCTGGATTGTCCTATAGTGCTGGATCTTTCTGGAAAGTTACAACAGAAAACATCATATTTTTGTAGGCAAAACCCCGTACCTCACAGACATTGTATATCACAAACATATCCTACACAAGGATGACCGGTTAAAAACACTATTCAAAGACCCCCCCTTGCTATGTTACAGACAACCTCCCAATCTAAGAAACATCATTATCCGAAGTTCAATGCCCTCAGATTCACCAAGAGGAACATATCCTTGCAATGGGAGAAGATGCAAAACCTGCATTCACATAGAGACCAAAGACAAAATCCGAATTCCCAACACAGCAGGACTATAAGATCCCAGGGACATTCACATGTTCCTCTTCCAATGTGGTGTATTTAATTCTATGCAATATATGTCCTGTGGGTGGCCTCTATGTTGGAGAAACAGGACAGAGACTGAGAGCAAGGATGAGGTCTCATCCTCATACAATTACAGACAAAAAAACCCATTTACCTGTGGCCAAACATTTCTGTGGTCCAGGACACAACATAGGCAATATGAAAGTTGTCATTTTAAAAGGCAATTTTAAATCACAGAAACACAGGAGAGTGTGGGAGCAGAAATTCATTACAATCTTTGATTCTATTCACACAGGACTCAATTTGTCAGAAGGTTTTATGGCCTATTACCATATCTGAGCTACTTGCTTCAAACAGCCCTTTGATCTCACAGAATTTTCACACCTCTGATGTAATCTTACCTAATTAAGGATTTTCCCTTCAAGCTCAGTATTTGTTTATTGAGATTGTATTGTCTATTTAAATGTCCATGTATCACACCAGCATGTGCTTTAAACTGTATATAAAAAAGGTTTCTTCAAATATTTTGTTATATCAGCCTGAGGAAGGGACATAAGCAGTCCCGAAAGCTTGCTTTGTAACAACATTCACTATTTGTTAGCCATTAAAAGGTATCATACCCACAAGATTCCTATTTTGTTTCTCTCACTGAGAGCACTTTATACAGTCATATGTAAAAGTTTGGGCACCCCTATTAATGTTAACCTTTTTTCTTAATAGCAATTTTGGTTTTTGCAACAGCTATTTCAGTTTCATATATCTAATAACTGATGGACTCAGTTATATTTCTGGATTCAAATGAGGTTTATTGTACTAACAGAAAATGTGCAATCTGCATTTAAACAAAATTTGACCGGTGCAAAAGTATGGGCACCCTTATCATTTTCTTGATTTGAACACTCCTAACTACTTTTTACTGACTTCCTGAAGCACTAAATTTGTTTTGTAACCTCATTGAGCTTTGAACTTCATAGCCAGGTGTATCAAATCATGAGAAAAGGTATTTAAAGTGGCCACTTGCAAGTAGTTCTCCTATTTGATTCTCCTATGAAGAGTGGCATCATGGGCTCCTCAAAACAACTCTCAAATGATCTGAAAACAAAGATTATTCAACATAGCTTTTCAGGGGAAGGATACAAAAAGTTGTCTCAGAGATTTAACCTGTCAGTTTCCACTGTGAGGAACATAGTAAGGAAATGGAAGAACACAGGTACAGTTCTTGTTAAGCCCAGAAGTGGCAGGCCAAGAAAAATATCAGAAAGGCAGAGAAGAAGAATGCTGAGAACAGTCAAGGACAATCCACAGACCACCTCCAAAGACCTGCAGCATCATCTTCCTGCAGATGGTGTCACTGTGCATCGGTCAACAATACAGCGCACTTTGCACAAGGAGAAGCTGTATGGGAGAGTGATGCGAAAGAAGCCGTTTCTGCAAGCACGCCACAAACAGAGTCGCCTGAGGTCTGCAAAAGCACATTAGAACAAGCCAGTTACATTTTGGAAGAAGGTCCTGTGGACTGATGAAAGAAAGATTGAGTTGTTTGGTCATACAAAAAGGCGTTATGCATGCGCTGTATTGTTGACCGATGCACAGTGACACCATCTGCAGGAAGATGATGCTGCAGGTCTTTGGAGGTGGTCTGTGGATTGTCCTTGACTGTTCTCACCATTCTTCTTCTCTGCCTTTCTGATATTTTTCTTGGCCTGCCACTTCTGGGCTTAACAAGAACTGTACCTGTGTTCTTCCATTTCCTTACTATGTTCCTCACAGTGGAAACTGACAGGTTAAATCTCTGAGACAACTTTTTGTATCCTTCCCCTGAAAAGCTATGTTGAATAATCTTTGTTTTCAGATCATTTGAGAGTTGTTTTGAGGAGCCCATGATGCCACTCTTCATAGGAGAATCAAATAGGAGAACTACTTGCAAGTGGCCACTTTAAATACCTTTTCTCATGATTTGATACACCTGGCTATGAAGTTCAAAGCTCAATGAGGTTACAAAACCAATTTAGTGCTTCAGAAAGTCAGTAAAAAGTAGTTAGGAGTGTTCAAATCAAGAAAATGATAAGGGTGCCCATACTTTTGCACCGGTCAAATTTTGGTTAAATGCAGATTGCACATTTTCTGTTAGTACAATAAACCTCATTTGAATCCAGAAATATAACTGAGTCCATCAGTTATTAGATATATGAAACTGAAATAGCTGTTGCAAAAACCAAAATTGTTATAAAGAAAAAAGGTTAACATTAATAGGGGTGCCCAAACTTTTACATATGACTGTATATTTTTTCTACTGGCTAACATGGTACCAAACCACTTTTTTCGCTTTTCAAAATAATGTACATATTTTATTAAAATTTCATACAAAACATTATTATGCCATGGATCATCCTTGGTAGCTGAGCCTGATTGGATATACAGGTAATACTGTTCACATGCCCATACACTATATTAGCATAATAGCAATCACTTATAGATGTGGGTTGGTCTTTGTCTATTAATTATTGTTGTCCATGTTATTTGGCTCTATCCATAGCACTGAGATATTTTCTCCCCTTGTGATATATACAGCATAGCTCTCATGGTTGCTTTTCCAAGGGGGTGGTGTGTCCTTTAAATCAACAGCTGCATATTTTGCACATTTCTTATCCATCATTCCCTCATGTTCTTTCCCCTGTGTCTTTTTTTTAGCATAATAATGTTTTGTATGAAATTTTAAACAATAAAATATGTGCATTATTTTGAAAAAACTCTTTGGACTAGTACACTTTTTTTCGTTTTTTCTTGCAGCCACCCCACAGAGTATAATGCAGCCCCCTCATAGAGTATGATGCAATCACCGCTCATAGAATATAAATATAATACTGTCCCCCAAAGAATATAATGTAGCCCCGAATAGAATATAATACAGCCCACCTCCCCATAGAATATAATGTAGCCCCATCAACGAGTATGATGCAATCCTCCCTCATAAAATCTAATACAGCCCCCCATAGAATATAATACAGCCCACCTCCCCATAGAATATAATGTAGCCCCATCAACGAGTATGATGCAATCCTCCCTCATAAAATCTAATACAGCCCCCATAGAATATAATACAGCCCACCTCCCCATAGAATATAATGTAGCCCCATCAACGAGTATGATGCAATCCTCCCTCATAAAATCTAATACAGCCCCCATAGAATATAATGTAGCCCCCCATAGAATATAATACAGCCCTCCTCCCCATAGTATATAATGCAGCCCCCCATAGTATAAAATATACCGCCCATAGTATATAACACAGCCTCCCTCATAGAATATAATATACCCCACAATAGTATATAACCCAGCCCACATATATAACCCAGCCCACATAGTGTATGGCACAGCCCTCATAGTATATAGCACAGTCCTAAAAGTACATAGCACTGCCCGCATAGTATATAGCACCGCCCGCATAGTATATAGCACAGCCCTCATAGTATATAGCACAGCCCGCATAGTTTATATAGCACAGCCCACATCTCCCCGCAAGAATGGCCTCACAGTCAAGTATTCACTTTTATAGTAAAAAAAACCCACTATCCTCACCTCTCCTCGTGCCTGCGCTGCTCCTGGCTCCTGTCTCAGCAGCTGCCTCTGCACTGCCTGCACCCGCAGTGTCAGAGGCAGGGAATGATGGGAGAGTGAGCATCAGCTGCCGCTCTCTCCCCCATCATTGCTTTGAACTGTACCGGCAGACGCTGGTATATTTCAATGTGGCGGTGGGTCAGCGCTGGTGGGCCCCCCTGCCTCACGGGCCTCAAAGCGGCTATGTGATGTGCCGCTAGCTGGGGACCCCTGGGGGAACGGGGGCCCTAGGCAGCGGCCTGGTCTGCCTGCCCCTAACGCCGGCCCTGGTTATAAGATACGTGGGGTTCCCGATCAGTTCGAAACCGCCGACCATAGACAAATGTCGGCGCAGCACAAAGCCCTGCTAGCGCTGATGTTTATCTACCGCTGGCAGTCATGAAGCGGTTAAGTTAAGGGTACCATAGTTTCTGTCCAGGCCTATTACATGAGATTAATTTTTTTTTTCATTCTGTGGAAGCATGGCTGAAAAGCCATGTCTGACATTCATTTCTTCATTTTCATAGATTTTTTGATTTATTATTACTTTTGTCAGATTCAAGTTATTTCTGTGACCATTGTGGGTTTTTCTGTCATTAAACGAGGGGCACCAACAATTTTGACCATGTGTGTAGGAGAAGTGAATAATTTGACTCCTCAGTCTCTTTCCAGAAATTAACACGCAGTGGATGTTGGAGTGAAAATTACACATTTGCCATTTTCTTACCCAGCACATAGTGCCCAGATTGTGCTCCAGGAGACACACACTGCAAATTAAGTGGATTCTTCTCACTATAATATTGCTAAATACAGGGATCCTAAATGTTGTTTGCGCACACTGCAAGACTCCGAAGTGAGAGCGGATTTTGCTGGATTGGTTTATAGAAACCTTGTTGCTTTTCAACAGCCTTTGAGCCACTAATAGTGTGGGAACCTCTGTTTTTCCACTGACAGATGATGGACCTGAGTGGGGACTTGTTTTTGTGAGATGAGAATTGGTATTATTTTCACCTACATGACATTGATTGGTTTCTTTTTATTCGATATTTGGGAGGCAGAATGAACAAACAGTTGAACACCACACACTACTGGCTCATCCAGCAAGGTTTTCTATTAGACTGTGAACTGTCATTGTCTTGGTAAATAAAGTTTTTTACATAGCTTGCCATTTTTATGGACAGTTTAAGTAGAAATGTTCAAAAATATAAAACTCAAGGATATTTTATTAAAAAATAATTTTTTCATCTTTGCAGATGACTGTACCAGGACATCAGAGGGACAGCTGACATCTTCAGCTTCTCAATCTGATGATCTTGAGATCCTACAGGATACAACTGAAGTGATTGCTGTTACTCCAGATATAGCATCAGCCATTCACAGCAAAGATCTGTCATCTGATCCTATGAAACAGGTCCCATCTTCTGATTCATTACCGACTACTAAGGAAAATGAAAGTCACAAAAGAGGCATTAAAAAACAAACTGCTCCTAAAGGAAAGAAGTCATTTTCCTGTTCAGAATGGGGGAATTGTTATGCACATAAATCACTGCTTGTTACTCACCATAGAAATCACACAGGGGAGAAGCCTTTTTCATGTTCAGAATGTGGGAAATCTTTTAATCAGAAATGGAGTCTTGTTACACACTCAGGGGAGAAGCTTTTTTCCTGTTTAGAATGTGGGAAATGTTTTACCCGGAAAGCGCAACTGATTAGTCACCAGAGAATTCACACAGGGGAGAAGCCTTTTTCCTGTTCAGAATGTGGGAAATGTTTTAACCAGAAAGTGAATCTGATTAGTCACCAGAGAACTCACACAGGGGAGAAGCCTTTTTCATGTTTAGAATGTGGGAAATGTTTTAACAATAAATCACATTTTCTTATCCGCCAAAGAACTCACACAGGGGAGAAGCCTTTTTCATGTTTAGAATGTGGGAAATGTTTTACCCGGAAAGCGCATCTGATTAGTCACCAGAGAACTCACACAGGGGAGAAACTTTTTTCCTTTTAATGTGGGAATATTGTAACCAGAAAGTTCTTCTTGATCGCCATCAGATGAAAAGCTTTTTCATTTTCTTAATGTGGGAAATATTTTACTTGCAAATCAACTGTTAATAAACATCAGAGACGTCACATAGGGGAGAAGCCTTTTTTATGTTCATAATGTTGGAATAATTTTAGCCAAAATTGAATCTTCTTAAATGGGCTGTCTCGTGTCAATCCTCATGTTTGCTGACAAAAGGATAAAACTAAACTTTATTAATTCCAAATGTAAAACTATACCTATAATTCCCCCCCTGAAGGTTAGTCAATAGGTGACTAATAGAAAATAACATGTACCCCACAGTTCAGTATTTAGGGTGAGGTGATGTATACACACTCTCCAAGCCTCTCATTTCTATGGGTTTCATCGTCCTCACCAAAGGCGACTCATCAGGAGACTCTTTAATATTGATCTATATTCAAGCGATATTAGACAAAAAAAGCTAAAATCATGTATCATTTTATCCAAAACAGTCAGAAAACTAGCCCCATATTGGCAGATCCCAGACTTCAAACTATATACAGTACATCGTAACAAGAAACGAGGAAAGGATTCGGCACACCAACCATGTAAAAATAAAAGAAAACCTTTATTGCAGCATGTGAAACTGGTTTAAAAACATTGGAAACACTTAACACGTTACAAGAGCCCTTACTCATAGGATATGAAAAAAAGAAACTGACATAAGCATTATATACAACAGAAAAGCAATCAAAATCATGTGAATAATGGCATTAATTATGCACCAGTTGTGAATCAATGAACTTGGGAATGGAAAGACACAATACAATAGTCAATGGACCCAACACTGTTCCTGTCTTAAATAACGTGAAAAACAAAAACTGATGATATAAAAATTATTAACATGATAATTGTACAGCCATGAAAAGAAAACGTAAAATAATATGGCAGGAAAATTAATAAATATAAAACAAATCGTGTCTCAAATTCATGCCTCTGGGGTGTTTAGTGTCAAGCTTTAAGATCCAATAGGCTTCACGTATAGTCAGAAGTTTGTGTTTATTGCCTCCTCTGGTCGGATTATAAACCTTCGCAAACGCATAAAAGGTAAAATTAGAACCATCTCCTCTGTGAACATTAACAAAGTGCTTGGCAGCCCCCGAATAAGCCACATTCTTATTGGGAAGATTGGTCAAGTGCTCGGCAATACGTTTGTTTTTATTTTCCGCGTATGTAATTTATCCCAAACAATGTGCATGAAATACAATAAATTACGGATTGGGGGTCACAATTGATAAATGAGGTAATGTCATACGATTTGCCGTCTGATGATTGAAAAACCTTTTTTCTGTCTATCGCATGCGTGCAAACATTACACCTACTACCAGCACATTTATAGAAACCAGAAATGGACGACCAAGATTTAGGAGTAGACATTGGCTTTAAAAGAGTAGGGGAAAGAGCATTAGCTAAAGTGCAACCCCGTCTGGCCATGGACCGCAGCCTGTACTGATAATATGCCGCAATTTGTCGTCCTGATATTGGTAAATATTTCTTAATTATAGATATTCAATTATATTGGGGCTGTAAGGTGCAGAAAAGGTGATAATAGAGTCGGAATGAAAATGAATAACGGATGATGTTTTAGTCGGTTCTAATGCGCTGGGTTTATTGGAAGCGTTATTAAATGCACGCTTGATGTTCAGGTTACTATAACCCCTGTGAAGTAGACGTTTACTGATAATTTCACTCTCCTTATAGAACAAACACTGATCACAGCATATACGCTCCGCTCCGTTACATTCACCGTAAGGGATCGCCTTAGTTGTATGATGGGGATGAGAAGATGAAGAAAGTGACAGAGAATTACCAGAATTCTCCTTCCTATGGATAGTGGTGTGAATACAATGGAGGGTGGGATCGCCCATAAGAAAAATGTCCAAGAGGCAGATTTGGGTATTTATATTACTGACAGTAAAAGAAAGATTCAAAATATTAGAATTCAGACACTTATGAAGGGAAGACAAATCAGATGGGAACCTCGCCGAATGAGCAGTAAATCATCCACATACCTACCAGAAAAAACAAGATTTATACAAAAAGGATTGGAATCAGAAAATAAATATAATTCCTCCCACCAAGCCATATAGAGAAAGGCTAATGTTGGGGAGAATTTTGAGCCCATTGGGACACCAAGGACCTGCAACAAAAAAAATCATTGTTAAACAGGAAAAAATTATGTTTTAACAAATATGTAAGAGAATCAATGATAAATGACTTAAGACGATCAGAATCATTGCTGTAACAATCTAAATGGTGAATAATCGCACGTACAGCCAAATTGTGGGGAACAGAAGAATATAGGATAACAACGTCACATGTAAAAAATTGAAAATCCTCTTGCCAATGAAAATGCTCAAAAACCTGCAAGACCGACAAGGTATCCTGGAAATCCCCGGAATTCTGGACACAAGAACTCAAATTCTCATGTAAAGATCCAATTCTAGAAATGATAGGACGTAAAGGTGGTGGAAAGACATTTTTATGACTCTTGGGTAGACCATGAAAACCAGGAATAATCTCATGATCTGGTAATAGCCATTTGCTGACTTTAGAATTTATGATGCCGGCACGTGTGGCTTTTCCACACTACAACCCCCTTTGTCAGATTGACGTATCACAATGTTGGAGTTGCACTGTATTTCCTCAACAGCATTAGATTAATAGACAAATTATTAACATGATTTATGTCAATTTCGGCATCCAGTGCTTTCGGTTCTTTTTAAACCAATGATTGGAAAACATCAAGAGAAGGAACCCTTGATTGTAAAGGGTAACTAGATGTGTATTTCCTGAAGGAAGTACAGATAGTGGTTTGAAATCGTACCCGGCTGCCCCTTTAAGAGAGACTTGCCTGCTGCCCCTGCAAGACTTTCAACTCAGGATCCGTTTTAACTATGAGTGCCTCTCAGGGGCCACTTTGGCCTCAGGGTCTGATTTGGTGGGTGGGGCCCCAGGATCTTATTCCTTGGCCTGGGCTCCTCAGGGCTTGAATTGTTGGCTGGGATCCCTCATGCTCCGATTTGGAGGCTGGGGTCGATCAGCCTCCGATTTGGAGGCCGGGGTGGCTCAGCCTCCGATCTGGAGGCCAGGGTCGATCAGCCTTCGATTTGGAGGCCGGGGTCGATCAGCCTCCGATTTCGAAGCCGGGGTCGATCAGCCTCCGATTTGGAGGCCGGGGTGGCCCAGTCTCCGATTTGGAGGCCGGGGTGGCTCAGTCTCCGATTTGGAGGCCGGGGTGGCTCAGTCTCCGATTTGGATGCCGGGATGACCCGGGGTCGATCAGCCTCCGATTTGGAGGCCGGGGTCGATCAGCCTCCGATTTGGAGGCCGGGGTTGATCAGCCTCCGACTTGAAGGCCGGGGTGGCTCAGCCTCCGATTTGGAGCCTGGGGTCACTCAGCTTTCGATTTGGCGTGTCGGCCCTTTAAGACTGATTTCGGTGCGCCGGCCCTTTAACAATCACTTTGGCGCGTCGGCCCTTTAAGAGCTAGTTTGGCTCACTGGGCTTCTTCTAAATAAACTCTGGCGGAAATTCTCTCTCAGGGGCATGCGTCATGTGATGAAGCTAGATTTGCATTAGAGCTGTGGGTTTCGCTTTAAGAGCTGATATTATGTGGCAGAAGCTCTGTCCTCGGGGCATCATGTGACGTTCGTAGGCGTTGGCATAGTAACTGGGTGTGCCTGCGCATATCAATGAGCTTAACTGCCATTTCAATCGCCTCTGGGCACGTTTTGCCATTTCCCATTGAAAAGCATTGGAGACAGTGCATTCCAATGACAGGAAAAAAAAATTTCAAACGCAAATTGCGCAAAAACTACAAATCTGATCGACATGAAAAATACTTAGCACACCTCTCATGGACGCTGGCTTCGAAACGACACCTCAACGGAGTCTGTGCGTGTAGCGGTTCGGGCCGCATTAATTGCGGAAATCAACTGAATAATAATAACTAGATGTGTATTTCCTGAAGGAAGTACAGATAGTGGTTTGAAATGGTGCCCGGGCTGCCCCTTTAAGAGAGACTTGCCTGCTGCCCCTGCAAGACTTTAAACTCAGGATCCATTTTAACTGTATGTGCCTCTCAGGGGCCACTTTGGCCTCAGGGTGTGATTTGGTGGGTGGGGCCCCTCAGGATCTGATTCCTTGGCCTGGGCTCCTCAGGGCTTGAATTGTTGGCCGGGATCCCTCAGGCTCCTATTTTGTGGGTGTGGCCCCTCAGGGTCCGATTTTGTGGGTGTGGCCTCTCAGGGTCCGATTTTGTGGGTGGGGCCCCTCAGGGTCCGATTTTGTGGCCGGGGCCCCGCAGGGTCCGATTTTGTGGCCGGGGCCCCTCAGGGTCTGATTTTGTGGGTGGGGCCCCTCAGGGTCCAATTTTGTGGCCGGGGCCCTCAGGGTCCAATTTTGTGGGTGGGGCCCTTCAGGGCCCGATTTTGTGGCCGGGGCTCCTCAGGGTCCGATTTTGTGGTTGGGGCCCCTCAGGTTCTGATTTTGTGGGTGGGGCCACTCTGGGTCTGATTTGGTAGGCGGGGCCCCTCAGGGTCTAATTTTCTGGCCGGGGCCACTCAGGGTCCGATTTTGTGGGCTGGGCCCCTCAGGGTCCGATTTTGTGGTTGGGAGCCCTCAGGGTCCGATTTTGTGGTTGGGGCCCATCAGGGTCTGATTTTGTGGCCGAGGCCCCTCAGGGTCCGATTTTGTGGTTGGGGCCCCTCAGGTTCCGATTTTGTGGGTCGGGCCACTCTGGGTCTGATTTGGTAGGCGGGGCCCCTCAGGGTCTGATTTTCTGGCCGGGGCCACTCAGGGTCCGATTTTGTGGGTTGGGCCACTCTGGGTCTGATTTGGTGGGCAGGTCCGCTCTGAGTCCGATTTTGTGGGTGGAGCCCCTCAGGGTCTGGTTTGGTGGGCGGGACCACTCTGGGTCTGATTTGGTGGGTAGGGCCCCTCAGGGTCCGATTTGGTGGGCGGGGCCACTCTGTGTCCGATTTGGTGGGTGGGGCCACTCTAGGTCTGATTTGGTGGGCGAGGTCACTATGGGTCTGATTTGGTGGGCGGGGCCACTCTGGGTCCGATTTGGAGACCAGGGTGGTTCAGTTTCCGTTTTGTAGGCCAGGGTCGATCAGCCTCCGATTTGTAGGCCAGGGTCAATCGATTTGGAGCCTGGGGTCACTCAGCCTTTGATTTGGCGTGCCGGCCCTTTAAGACTCATTTTGGTGCGCCGGCCCTTTAAGAATCACTTAGGCGCGTCTGCCGTTTAAGAGCCAGTTTGGCGCACTGGGCTTCTAAATTCTCTTTGCCGCACATTCTCTCTCAGGGGCATGCGTCATGTGATGAAGCTAGATTTGCATTTGTGCTCTGGGTTTCGCTTTAAGAGCTGATATTATCTGCCAGAAACTCTGCCTTGGAGGGGTCATGAAAAGTTTGTAGGCGTTGGCATAGTAACTGGATGTGCCTGCGCATATCAATGAGCTTAACTGCTATTTGAATCGCCTCACGACTGCCCCATGTTTTCCCTATGGCAAAATTTTCCATTTGAAATGCATTGAGACAGTGCATTCCAATGACAGGAAAATGTTTTTTCAAGCGCAAATTGCACAAAAACTATAAATCTGATCGACACGAAAAGTACTTAGCACACCTCTCGTGAACGCTGGCTTCGAAACGACACCTCAACGGAGTCTGTGCGTGTAGCGGTTCGGGCTGCATTAATTGCGGAAATCAACTGAATAGTAATAATAATACTAGATGTGTATTTCCTGAAGGAAGTACAGATAGTGGTTTGAAATGGTGCCCGGGTTGCCCCTTTAAGAGAGACTTGCCTGCTGCCCCTGCAAGACTTTCAACTCAGGATCCGTTTTAACTGTGAGTGCATCTCAGGCGCCACTTTGGCCTCAGGGTCCGATTTTGTGGGTGGGGCCCCTCAGGGTCCGATTTAGTGGCCAGGGCCCCTCAGGGTCCGATTTGGTGGGTGGGGCCCCTCAGGGTCTGATTTAGCGGCCGGGGCCCCTCAGGGTCTGATTTGGTGGGTGGGGACCCTCAGGGTCCGATTTTGTTGCCGGGGCCCCAGAGGTTCCAATTTGGTGGTTGGAGCCCCTCAGGGTCTGACTTTGTGACCAGGGCCCCTAAGGGTCCGATTTTGTGATTGGGGACCCTCATGGTCCGATTTTGTGGCCGGGGCCCCTCAGGGTCCAATTTGGTAGGTAGGGCCCCTCAGGGTTCGATTTTGTGGGTGCGTCCCCTCAGGGTCCGATTTGGTGGATGGGGCCCCTCTGGGTCCGATTTTGTGGCCGGGGCCCCACAGGGTCCGATTTTGTGGGTTTAGCCCCTCAGGGTCCGATTTGGTGGCTGGGGCCCCTCAGGGTCCGATTTGGTGGGCGGGGACACTCAGGGTCCGATTTGGTGGGCGGGGCCCCTAACGGTTCGATTTGGTGGGCTGGGCCCCTCAGGGTCCGATTTGGTGAGCGAGGCCCCTCAGAGTTCAATTTGGTGAGCGGGGCCCCTCGGGGTCCGATTTGGTCAGCATCGCCCCATAGGATCAGATTTGGTGGGCGGGGCCCCCCAGGGTCTGATTTTGTGGTTGGGGCCCCTCAGGGTCCGATTTTGTGGGTGGAGCCCCTTAGGGTCCGATTTTGTGTCCGGGGCCCCTCAGGGTCCGATTTTGTGTCCAGGGCCCCTCAGAGTCCGATTTTGTGGTTGAGGCCTTTCAGAATCCGATTTGGTGGGCAGGGCCCCTCAGGCTCCGATTTGGTGAGCGGGGCCCCTCAGGGTTCGATTTGGTGAGCGGGGCCTCTCAGAGTTCAATTTGGTGAGCGGGGCACCTCAGGGTCCGATTTTGTGGTTGGGGCCTTTCAGAATCCGATTTGGTGGGTGGAGCCGCTCAGGGTCCGATTTGGTGAGCGGGGCCCCTCAGAGTTCAATTTGGTGAGCGGGGCCCCTCAGGGTCCGATTTGGTGGGCGGGGCCCATCAGGGTCCGATTTGGTTTGTGGGGACCCTCAGGGTCCGATTTGGTGGGCAGGGCCCCTCAGGGTCTGATTTGCTGGGCGGGGTCCCTCAGGGTCCTATTTGGTGGGCGTGGCCCCTCAGAGTCCGATTTGGTGGGCGGGGCCACTCAGGGTCTGATTTGGTGGGCGGGGCCACTCAGGGTCCGATTTGGTGGGCGGGATCTCTCAGAGTCCGATTTGGTGGGCGGGGCCCCTCAGGGTCCGATTTGGTGGGCGGGGCCCCTCAGGGTCCGATTTGGTGGGCGGGGCCCCTCAGGGTCCGATTTGGTGGGCGGGGCCCCTCAGGGTCCGATTTGGTGGGCGGGGCCCCTCAGGGTCCGATTTGGTGAGCGGGGCCCCTCAGAGTTCAATTTGGTGAGCGGGGCCCCTCATGGTCCGATTTGGTGAGCGGGGCCCCTCTGTGTCCGATTTGGTGGGCGGGGCCCCTCAGGGTCTGATTTGGTGGGTGGGGCCCCTCAGGGTCCGATTTGGTGGGCGGGGGCACACTTTGCCGCACATTCTCTCTCAGGGGCATGCGTCATGTGATGAAGCTAGATTTGCATTTGTGCTGTGGGTTTCGCTTTAAGAGCTGATATGTGGCAGAAGCTCTGTCCTGGGGGCGTCATGTGACGTTCGTAGGCGTTGGCATAGTAACTGGGTGTTCCTGCGCATATCAATGAGCTTAACTGCCATTTCAATCGCCTCAGGGCACGTTTTGCCATTTCCCATTCAAATGCATTGAGACAGTGCATTCCAATGACGGGAAAAAAAATTTCAAATGCAAAATTGCGCAAAAACTACAAATCCGATCGACACGAAAAATACTTAGCACACCACTCGTGGACGCTGGCTTCAAAACAACACCTCAACGGAGTCTGTGCGTATAGCGGTTCAGGCTGCATTAATTGCGGAAATCAACTGAATAGTAATAATAATACTAGATGTGTATTTCCTGAAGGAAGTACAGATAGTGGTTTGAAATGGTGCCCGGGCTGCCCCTTTAAGAGAGACTTGCCTGCTGCCCCTGCAAGACTTTCAACTCAGGATACGATTTAACTGTGGGTGCCTCTCAGGGGCCACTTTGGCCTCAGGGTCTGATTTTGTGGGTGGGGCCCCTCAGGGCCTGATTTTGTGGGTGGGGCCCCTCAGGGTCCGAATTTGTGGGTGGGGCCCCTCAGGGTCCGATTTTGTGGCCGGGGCCACTCAGGGTCCGATTTGGTGGCCGGGGCCCCTCTGGGTCCGATTTGGTGGCCGGGGCCCCTCAGGGTCTGATTTGGTGGGTGGGGCCCCTCAAGGTCCGATTTTGTGGCTGGGGCCCTTCAGGGTCCGATTTTGTGGCCGGGGCCACTCAGGATCCGACTTTTGTGGCCGGAACCCCTCAGGGTCCAATTTTGTGGGTGGGGCCCCTCAGGGTCCGATTTTGTGGCCGGGGCCCGTCAGGGTCCGATTTTGTGGGTGGGGCCCTCAGGGTCCGATTTGGTGGGTGGGGCCCCTCAGGGTCCGATTTTGTGGCCGGGGCCCGTCAGGGTCCGATTTTGTGGGTGGGGCCCTCAGGGTCCGATTTGGTGGGTGGGGCCCCTCAGGGTCCAATTTGGTGGGCGGGGCCCCTCAGAGTCCAATTTGGTGGGCAGGGCCCCTCAGGGTCAGATTTTGTGGCCGGGGCCCCTCAGGGTCCGATTTTGTGTCAGGGGCCCCTCAGGGTCCGATTTTGTGGTTGGGGCCCCTCAGGGTCCGATTTTGTGGCCGCGGCCCCTCAGGGTCTGATTTTGTGGCCGCGGCCCCTCAGGGTCTGATTTTGTGGTAGGGGCCCCTCTGGGTCCGATTTTGTGGGTGGGGCCCCTCAGGGTCTGAATTGGTGGGTGGGGCCCCTCAAGGTCCGATTTTGTGGCTGGGGCCCTTCAGGGTCCGATTTTGTGGCCGGGGCCACTCAGGATCCGACTTTTGTGGCCGGAACCCCTCAGGGTCCAATTTTGTGGGTGGGGCCCCTCAGGGTCCGATTTTGTGGCCGGGGCCCGTCAGGGTCCGATTTTGTGGGTGGGGCCCTCAGGGTCCGATTTGGTGGGTGGGGCCCCTCAGGGTCCAATTTGGTGGGCGGGGCCCCTCAGGGTCCAATTTGGTGGGCGGGGCCCCTCAGGGTCCGATTTTGTGGCCGGGGCCCCTCAGGGTCCGATTTTGTGTCAGGGGCCCCTCAGGGTCCGATTTTGTGGTTGGGGCCCCTCAGGGTCCGATTTTGTGGCCGCGGCCCCTCAGGGTCTGATTTTGTGGCCGCGGCCCCTCAGGGTCTGATTTTGTGGCAGGGGCCCCTTTGGGTCCGATTTTGTGGGTGGGGCCCCTCTGGGTCCAATTTGGTGGGCGGGACCACTCTGGGTCCAATTTGGTGGGCGGGGCCTCTCAGGGTCCGATTTTGTGGTTGGGTCCCCACAGGGTCCGATTTTGTGGTTGGGGCCTCTCAGAGTCCGATTTTGTGGCCGGGGCCTATCAGGGTCCAATTTTGTGACTGGGGCCCATCATCCGATTTTGTGGCCGCGGCCCCTCAGGGTCTGATTTTGTGGCAGGGGCCCCTCTGGGTCTGATTTTGTGGGCGGAGCCCCTCTGGGTCCAATTTGGTGGGCGGGACCACTCTGGGTCCAATTTGGTGGGCGGGACCACTCTGGGTCCAATTTAGTGGGCGGGGCCTCTCAGGGTCCGATTTGGTGGGCGGGGCCCCACAGGGTCCGATTTGGTTGGCGGGGCCCCTCAGGGTCCGATTTGGTGGGCAGGGCCTCTCTGGGTCTTATTTGGTGGGTGGGGCCACTCTGGGTAAGATTTGGAGGCTGGGGTTGCTCAGCCTCCAATTTGGAGACCGGGGTCGTTGAGCTTCCTTTTTGGAGGCCGAGGTCAAAGAGCCTCCGATTTGGAGGCCGGGGTCGATGAGCTTCCGATTTGGAGGCCGGGGTCGATGAGCCTCCGATTTGGAGGCCAGGGTGGCTCAGCCTCCGATTTGGAGGCCGGGGTGGCTCAGCCTCCGATTTGGAGGCCGGGGTGGCTCAGCCTCCGATTTGGAGGCCGGGGTGGCTCAGCCTCCGATTTGGAGGCCGGGGTGGCTCAGCCTCCGATTTGGTGGCCGGGGTGGCTCAGCCTCCGATTTGGAGGCCAGGGTGGCTCAGCCTCCGATTTGGAGGCCGTGGTGGCTCAGCCTCCGATTTGGAGGCCGGGGTGGCTCAGCCTCCGATTTGGAGGCCGGGGTGGCTCAGCCTCCGATTTGGAGGCCGGGGTGGCTCAGCCTCCGATTTGGAGGCCGGGGTGGCTCAGCCTCCGATTTGGAGGCCGGGGTGGCTCAGCCTCCGATTTGGAGGCCGGGGTGGCTCAGCCTCCGATTTGGAGGCCGGGGTGGCTCAGCCTCCGATTTGGAGGCCGGGGTGGCTCAGCCTCCGATTTGGAGGCCGGGGTGGCTCAGCCTCCGATTTGGAAGCCGGGGTGGCTCAGCCTCCGATTTGGAGGCCGGGGTGGCTCAGCGTCCGATTTGGAGGCCGGGGTGGCTCAGCCTCCGATTTGGAGGCCGGGGTGGCTCAGCCTCCGATTTGGAGGCCGGGGTGGCTCAGCCTCCGATTTGGAAGCCGGGGTGGCTCAGCCTCCGATTTGGAGGCCGGGGTGGCTCAGCCTCCGATTTGGAGGCCGGGGTGGCTCAGCCTCCGATTTGGAGGCCGGGGTGGCTCAGCCTCTGATTTGGAAGTCTGGGTCGATCAGCCTCCGATTTGGAGGCCGAGGTGGATCAGGCTCCGATTTGGAGGCCGGGGTGGATCAGGCTCCGATTTGGAGGCCGGGGTGGATCAGGCTCCGATTTGGAGGCCGGGGTGGATCAGCCTCCGATTTGGAGGCCGGGGTGGATCAGCCTCCGATTTGGAGGCCGGGGTGGCTCAGCCTCCGATTTGGAGGCCGGGGTGGCTCAGCGTCCGATTTGGAGGCCGGGGTGGCTCAGCCTCCGATTTGGAGGCCGGGGTGGCTCAGCCTCCGATTTGGAGGCCGGGGTGGCTCAGTCTCCGATTTGGTGTGTCGGCCCTTTAAGACTCATTTGGGTGCGCTGGCCCTTTAACAATCACTTTGGCGCGTTGGCCCTTTAAGAGCTAGTTTGGCTGACTGGGCTTCTTTTAAATCCACTTTGGCGCACACATTCTCTCTCAGGGGCATGTGTCATGTGATGAAGCTAGATTTGCATTTGTGGTGTGGGTTTCGCTTTAAGAGCTGATATTATGTGGCAGAGGCTCTGTGCTGGGGTTCAAGTGAAGTTCGTAGGCGTTGGCATAGTAACTGGGTCTGCCTGCGCATATCAATGAGCTCAACTGTCATTTCAATCGCCTCAGGGCACGTTTTGCCACTTCCTATTGAAAAGCATTGGAGACAGTGCATTCCAATGACGGGAAAAAAAAATTTCAAACGCAAATTGCGCAAAAACTACAAATCCGATCGACACGAAAAATACTTAGCACACCTCTCAAGGACGCTGGCTTCGAAACGACACCTCAACGGAGTCTGTGCGTGTAGCGGTTCGGGCCGCATTAATTGCGGAAATCAACTTAATAATAATAATAATAAGAAGAATAAGTTAGCAGCGTTCGGATTACAATATAGTGGTTTTTTCAAACCACTATAACTAGATGTGTATTTCCTGAAGGAAGTACAGATAGTGGTTTGAAATGGTGCCCGGGCTGCCCCTTTAAGAGAGACTTGCCTGCTGCCCCTGCAAGACTTTCAACTCAGGATACGATTTAACTGTGGGTGCCTCTCAGGGGCCACTTTGGCCTCATGGTCTGATTTTGTGGGTGGGGCCCCTCAGGGCCTGATTTTGTGGGTGGGGCCCCTCAGGGTCCGATTTTTTTGGGTGGGGCCTCTCAGGGTCCGATTTTGTGGCCGGGGCCACTCAGGGTCCGATTTGGTGGCCGGGGCCCCTCAGAGTCCGATTTGGTGGCCGGGGCCCCTCAGGGTCTGATTTGGTGGGTGGGGCCCCTCAAGGTCCGATTTTGTGGCTGGGGCCCCTCAGGGTCCGATTTTGTGGCCGGGGCCCGTCAGGGTCCGGTTTTGTGGGTGGGACCTCTCAGGGTCCGATTTGGTGGGCGGGGCCCCTCAGGGTCCAATTTGGTGTGCAGGTCCCCTCAGGGTCCGATTTTGTGGGTTGGGCCCCTCAGGGTCCGATTTTGTGGCCGGGGGCCCCTCAGGGTCCGATTTTGTGTCAGGGGCCCCTCAGGGTCCGATTTTGTGGTTGGGTCACATCAGGGTCCGATTTTGTGGCCGCGGCTCCTCAGGGTCTGATTTTGTGGCCACGGCCCCTCAGGGTCCGATTTTGTGGCAGGGGCCCCTCTGGGTCCGATTTTGTGGGTGGGGCCCCTCTGGGTCCAATTTGGTGGGCGGGACCACTCTGGGTCCAATTTGGTGGGCGGGGCCTCTCAGGGTCCGATTTTGTGGTTGGGTCCCCTCAGGGTCCGATTTTGTGGTTGGGGCCCCTCAGGGTCGGATTTTGTGGCCGGGGCCTATCAGGGTCCAATTTTGTGACTGGGGCCCATCAGGGTCCGATTTTGTGGCCGCGGCCCCTCAGGGTCTGATTTTGTGGCAGGGGCCCCTCTGGGTCTGATTTTGTGGGCGGAGCCCCTCTGGGTCCAATTTGGTGGACGGGACCACTCTGGGTCCAATTTGGTGGGCGGGACCACTCTGGGTCCGATTTGGTGGGCGGGGCCCCACAGGGTCCGATTTGGTGGGCGGGGCCACTCTGGGTAAGATTTGGAGGCTGGGGTCGCTCAGCCTCCAATTTGGAGGCCGTGGTTGTTGAGTTTCCGATTTGGAGGCCGAGGTCAAAAAGCCTCTGATTTGGAGGCCGGGGTCGATGAGACTCCGATTTGGAGGCCGGGGTGGCTCAGCCTCCGATTTGGTGGCCGGGGTGGCTCAGCCTCCGATTTGGAGGCCGGGGTGGCTCAGCCTCCGATTTGGAGGCCGGGGTGGCTCAGCCTCCGATTTGGAGGCCGGGGTGGCTCAGCCTCCGATTTGGAGGCCGGGGTGGCTCAGCCTCCGATTTGGAGGCCGGGGTGGCTCAGCCTCCGATTTGGAGGCCGGGGTGGCTCAGCCTCCTATTTGGAGGCCGGGGTGGCTCAGCCTCCGATTTGGAGGCCGGGGTGGCTCCGCCTCCTATTTGGAGGCCGGGGTGGCTCGGCCTCCGATTTGGAGGCCGGGGTGGATCGGCCTCCGATTTGGAGGCCGGGGTGGATCGGCCTCCGATTTGGAGGCCGGGGTGGCTCGGCCTCCGATTTGGAGGCCGGGGTGGCTCGGCCTCCGATTTGGAGGCCGGGGTGGCTCGGCCTCCGATTTGGAGGCCGGGGTGGCTCAGCTTCCGATTTGGAGGCCGGGGTGGCTCAGCCTCCGATTTGGAGGCCGGGGTGGCTCAGCCTCCGATTTGGAGGCCGGGGTGGCTCAGCCTCCGATTTGGAGGCCGGGGTGGCTCAGCCTCCTATTTGGAGGCCGGGGTGGCTCAGCCTCCGATTTGGAGGCCGGGGTGGCTCCGCCTCCTATTTGGAGGCCGGGGTGGCTCAGCCTCCGAATTGGAGGCCGGGGTGGATCGGCCTCCGATTTGGAGGCCGGGGTGGATCGGCCTCCGATTTGGAGGCCGGGGTGGCTCGGCCTCCGATTTGGAGGCCGGGGTGGCTCTGCCTCCGATTTGGAGGCCGGGGTGGCTCAGCCTCCGATTTGGAGGCCGGGGTGGCTCAGCCTCCGATTTGGAGGCCGGGGTGGCTCAGCCTCCGATTTGGAGGCCGGGGTGGCTCAGCCTCGGATTTGGAGGCCGGGGTGGCTCATTGTCCGATTTGGAGGCCGGGGTGGCTCATTGTCCGATTTGGAGGCCGGGGTGGCTCAGCCTCCGATTTGGAGGCCGGGGTGGCTCAGCCTCCGATTTGGAGGCCGGGGTGGCTCAGCCTCCGATTTGGAGGCCGGGGTGGATCAGCCTCCGATTTGGAGGCCGGGGTGGCTCAGCCTCCTATTTGGAGGCCGGGGTGGCTCAGCCTCCGATTTGGAGGCCGGGGTGGCTCAGCCTCTGATTTGGAGGCCGGGGTGGATCAGCCTCCGATTTGGAGGCCGGGGTGGCTCAGCCTCCTATTTGGAGGCCGGGGTGGCTCAGCCTCCGATTTGGAGGCCGGGGTGGCTCAGCCTCCGATTTGGAGGCCGGGGTGGCTCAGCCTCCGATTTGGAGGCCGGCGTGGCTCATTGTCCGATTTGGAGGCCGGGGTGGCTCAGCCTCCGATTTGGAGGCCGGGGTGGCTCAGCCTCCGATTTGGAGGCCGGGGTGGATCAGCCTCCGATTTGGAGGCCGGGGTGGATCAGCCTCCGATTTGGAGGCCGGGGTGGCTCAGCCTCCGATTTGGAGGCCGGGGTGGATCAGCCTCCGATTTGGAGGCCGGGGTGGCTCAGCCTCCGATTTGGAGGCCGGGGTCGATCAGCCTCCGATTTGGAGGCCGGGGTCGATCAGCCTCCGATTTGGAGGCCGGGGTGGCTCAGCCTCCGATTTGGAGGCCAGGGTGGCTCAGCCTCCTATTTGGAGGCTGGGGTGGATCAGCCTCCGATTTGGAGGCCGGGGTGGCTCAGCCTCTGATTTGGAGGCCTGGGTCGATCAGCCTCCGATTTGGAGGCCGGGGTGGATCAGGCTCCGATTTGAAGGCCGGGGTGGATCAGGCTCCGATTTGGAGGCCGGGGTGGCTCATTGTCTGATTTGGAGGCCGGGGTGGCTCAGCCTCTGATTTGGAGGCCGGGGTGGCTCAGTCTCCGATTTGGTGTGTCGGCCCTTTAAGACTCATTTGGGTGCGCTGGCCCTTTAACAATCACTTTGGCGCGTTGGCCCTTTAAGAGCTAGTTTGGCTGACTGGGCTTCTTTTAAATCCACTTTGGCGCACACATTCTCTCTCAGGGGCATGTGTCATGTGATGAAGCTAGATTTGCATTTGTGCTGTGGGTTTCGCTTTAAGAGCTGATATTATGTGGCAGAGGCTCTGTGCTGGGGTTCAAGTGACGTTCGTAGGCGTTGGCATAGTAACTGGGTCTGCCTGCGCATATCAATGAGCTCAACTGCCATTTCAATCGCCTCAGGGCACGTTTTGCCATTTCCTATTGAAAAGCATTGGAGACAGTGCATTCCAATGACGGGAAAAAAAAATTTCAAACGCAAATTGCGCAAAAACTACAAATCCGATCGACACGAAAAATACTTAGCACACCTCTCATGGACGCTGGCTTCGAAACGACACCTCAACGGCGTCTGTGCGTGTAGCGGTTCGGGCCGCATTAATTGCGGAAATCAACTTAATAATAATAATAAGAAGAAGAATAAGTTAGCAGCGTTCGGATTACAATATAGTGGTTTTTTCAAACCACTATAACTAGATGTGTATTTCCTGAAGGAAGTACAGATAGTGGTTTGAAATGGTGCCCGGGCTGCCCCTTTAAGAGAGACTTGCCTGCTGCCCCTGCAAGACTTTCAACTCAGGATACGATTTAACTGTGGGTGCCTCTCAGGGGCCACTTTGGCCTCAGGGTCTGATTTTGTGGGTGGGGCCCCTCAGGGCCTGATTTTGTGGCCGGGGCCCGTCAGGGTCCGATTTTGTGGGTGGGGCCTCTCAGGGTCCGATTTGGTGGGCGGGGCCCCTCAGGGTCCAATTTGGTGGGCAGGGCCCCTCAGGGTCCGATTTTGTGGGTTGGGCCCCTCAGGGTCCGATTTTGTGGCCGGGGCCCCTCAGGGTCCGATTTTGTGTCAGGGGCCCCTCAGGGTCTGATTTTGTGGTTGGGTCCCCTCAGGGTCCGATTTTGTGGTTGGGGCCCCTCAGGGTCCGATTTTGTGGCCGCGGCCCCTCAGGGTCTGATTTTGTGACCACGGCCCCTCAGGGTCCGATTTTGTGGTTGGGGCCCCTCAGGGTCCGATTTTGTGGCCGCGGCCCCTCAGGGTCTGATTTTGTGGCCACGGCCCCTCAGGGTCCGATTTTGTGGCAGGGGCCCCTCTGGGTCCGATTTTGTGGGTGGGGCCCCTCTGGGTCCAATTTGGTGGGCGGGACCACTCTGGGTCCAATTTGGTGGGCGGGGCCTCTCAGGGTCCGATTTTGTGGTTGGGGCCCCTCAGGGTCCGATTTTGTGGCCGAGGCCCATCAGGGTCCAATTTTGTGACTGGGGCCCATCAGGGTCCGATTTTGTGGCCGTGGCCCCTCAGGGTCTGATTTTGTGGCAGGGGCCCCTCAGGGTCTGATTTTGTGGCAGGGGCCCCTCTGGGTCTGATTTTGTGGGCGGAGCCCTTCTGGGTCCAATTTGGTGGGCGGGACCACTCTGGGTCCAATTTGGTGGGCGGGGCCTCTCAGGGTCCGATTTGGTGGGCGGGGCCCCACAGGGTCCGATATGGTGGGCGGGGCCCCTCAGGGTCCGATTTGGTGGGCAGGGCCTCTCTGGGTCTGATTTGGTGGGTGGGGCCACTCTGGGTAAGATTTGGAGGCTGGGGTCGCTCAGCCTCCAATTTGGAGGCCGGGGTCGTTGAGCTTCCGATTTGGAGGCCGAGGTCAAAGAGCCTCCGATTTGGAGACCGGGGTCGATGAGCTTCCGATTTGTAGGCCGGGGTCAATGAGCCTCCGATTTGGAGGCCGGGGTGGCTCAGCCTCCGATTTGGAGGCCGAGGTGGCTCAGCCTCCGATTTGGAGGCCGGGGTGGCTCAGCCTCCGATTTGGAGGCCAGGGTGGCTCAGCCTCTGATTTGGAGGCCGGGGTGGCTCAGCCTCCTATTTGGAGGCCGGGGTGGCTCAGCCTCTGATTTGGAGGCCGGGGTCGATCAGCCTCCGATTTGGAGGCCGGGGTCGATCAGCCTCCGATTTGGAGGCCGGGGTGGATCAGCCTCCGATTTGGAGGCCGGGGTGGATCAGCCTCCGATTTGGAGGCCGGGGTGGCTCAGTCTCTGATTTGGTGTGTCGGCCCTTTAAGACTCATTTGGGTGCGCTGGCCCTTTAACAATCACTTTGGCGTGTTGGCCCTTTAAGAGCTAGTTTGGCTCACTGGGCTTCTTTTAAATCCACTTTGGCGCACACATTCTCTCTCAGGGGCATGTGTCATGTGATGAAGCTAGATTTGCATTTGTGCTGTGAGTTTCGCTTTAAGAGCTGATATTATGTGGCAGAGGCTCTGTGCTGGGGTTCAAGTGAAGTTCGTAGGCGTTGGCATAGTAACTGGGTCTGCCTGCGCATATCAATGAGCTCAACTGTCATTTCAATCGCCTCAGGGCACGTTTTGCCATTTCCCATTGAAAAGCATTGGAGACAGTGCATTCCAATGACGGGAAAAAAAAATTTCAAACGCAAATTGCGCAAAAACTACAAATCCGATAGACACGAAAAATACTTAGCACACCTCTCGTGGACGCTGGCTTCGAAACAACACCTCAACGGCGTCTGTGCGTGTAGCGGTTCGGGCTGTATTAATTGCGGAAATCAACTTAATAATAATAAGAAGAAGAATAAGTTAGCAGCGTTCGGATTACAATATTGTGGTTTTTTCAAACCACTATAACTAGATGTGTATTTCCTGAAGGAAGTACAGATAGTGGTTTGAAATGGTGCCTGGGCTGCCCCTTTAAGAGAGACTTGCCTGCTGCCCCTGCAAGATTTTCAACTCAGGATCCGTTTTAACTGTGCGTGCTTCTCAGGGGCCACTTTGGCCTCGGGGTCTGATTTGGTGGGTGGGGCGCCTCAGGATCCGATTCGGTGGCCTGGGCTCCTCAGGATTTGAATTAGTGGCTGGGATTCCTCAGGGTCTGATTTTGTGGGTGTGGCCCCTCAGGGTCCGATTTTATGGGTGGGGCCCCTCAGGGTCCGATTTTGTGGGTGGGGCCCCTCATGGTCTGATTTTGTGGGTGGGGCCCCTCAGGGTACGATTTTGTGGCCGGGGCCCCTCAGGGACCGATTTTGTGGCCGTGGCCCCTCAGGGTCTGATTTTATGGCCGGGGCCCCTCAGGGACTGATTTTGTGGGTGGGGCCCCTCAGGGTCTGATTTTGTGGCCGGGGCCCCTCAGGGTCCGATTTTGTGGCCGAGTCCCCTCAGGGTCCGATTTTGTGGCCAGGGCCCCTCAGGGTCCGATTTTGAGGGCGGGGCCCCTCAGGGTCCGATTTGGTGGGCGGGGCCCCTCACGGTCCGATTTGATGGGCGGGGCCCCTCAGGGTCCGATTTGGTGGGCGGGGCCCCTCAGGGTCCAATTTTGTGGGTGGGGCCCCTCTGGGTTCGATTTTGTGGCCGGGGTCTCTCAGGGTCCGATTTTGAGGCCGGGGCCCCTCAGGGTCCGATTTTGTGGCCGGGGCCCCTCAGGGTCCGATTTTGTGGTTGGGGCCCCTCAGGGTCTGATTTTGTGGTTTGGGCCCCTCAGGGTCCGATTTTGTGGCCGGGGCCCCTCAGGGTCCGATTTTGTGGTTGAGGCCCCTCAGGGTCTGATTTTGTGGCCGGGGCCCCTCAGGGTCCGATTTTGTGGCCGGGGCCCCTCAGGGTCCGATTTTGTGGCCGGGGCCCCTCAGGTTCCGATTTTGTGGCCGGGTCCACTCAGGGTCCGATTTTGTGGGTGGGGCCCCTTAGGGTCTGATTTTGTGGGTGGAGCCCCCTGGGTCCATTTTGGTGGGTGGGGCCACTCTGGGTCCGATTTGGTGGGCGGGGACCCTCAGGGTCTGATTTGGTGAGCGGGGCCCCTCGGGGTCTGATTTGGTGGGCGGGGCTCCTCGGGGTCCGATTTGGTGGGCGTGGCCTCTCGGTCCGATTTAGTGGGCAGTGCCCCTCAGGGTCCGATTTGGTGGGTGGGGCCCCTCAGGGTCCGATTTGGTGGGCGGGGCCGCTCAGGGTCCAATTTGGTGGGCAGGGGCCACTCTGAGTCTGATTTGGTGGGCGGGGCCCCTCAGTGTCCGATTTGGTGGGCTGTGCCACTCTGGGTCCGTTTTTGGTGGGCGGGGCCACTCTGGGTCCGATTTGGAGGCCAGGGTGGCTCAGCCTCCGATTTGGAGGCCGGGGTGGCTCAGCCTCCGATTTGGAGCCTGGGGTCACTCAGCTTTCGATTTGGCGCGTCGGCCCTTTAAGACTCATTTCGGTGCGCCGGCCCTTTAAGAATCACTTTGGCGCTTCGGCCCTTTAAGAGCCAGTTTGGCTCACTGGGCTTCTAAATACACTTTGGTGCACATTCTCTCTCAGGGGCATGCGTCATATGATGAAGCTAGATTTGCATTTGTGCTGTGGGTTTCGCTTTAAGAGCTGATATTATGTGGCAGAAGCTGTGTCCTTGGGGCGTCATGTGACGTTCGTAGGCGTTGGCATAGTAACTGGGTCTGCCTGTGCATATCAATGAGCTCAACTGCCATTTCAATCGCCTCAGGGCACGTTTTGCCATTTCCCATTCAAATGCATTGGAGACAGTGCATTCCAATGACGGGAAAAAAAATTTTCAAACGCAAATTGCGCAAAAACTACAAATCCGATCGACACGAAAAATACTTAGCACACCTCTCGTGGACGCTGGCTTCGAAACGACACCTCAACGGAGTCTGTGCGTGTAGCGGTTCGGGCCGCATTAATTGCGGAAATCAACTGGAAAATAAGAAGAATAAGAAGAAGATGAAGAATAAGTTAGCAGCGTTCGGATTACAATATAGTGTTTTTTTCAAACCACTATAACTAGATGTGTATTTCCTGAAGGAAGTACAGATAGTGGTTTGAAATGGTGCCCGGGCTGCCCCTTTAAGAGAGACTTGCCTGCTGCCCCTGCAAGACTTTCAACTCAGGATCCATTTTAACTGTGAGTGCCTCTCAGGGGCCACTTTGGCCTCAGGGTCCGATTTTGAGGGTGTGGCCCCTCAGTGTCCGATTTTGTGGGTGGGGCCCCTCAGGGTCCGATTTTGTGGCCGGGGCCCCTCAGGGTCCGATTTTGTGGGCGGGGCCCTTCAGGGCCCGATTTTGTAGCCGGGGCTCATCAGGGTCCGATTTTGTGGTTGAGGCCCCTCAGGGTCCGATTTTGTGGGTGGGGCCACTCTGGGTCCGATTTGGTGGGTGGGGCCACTCTGGGTCTGTTTTGGTGGGTGGGGCTCCTCAGGGTCCGATTTGGTGGGCGGGGCCCCTCAGGGTTCAATTTGGTGGGTGGGGCCCCTCAGGGTCTGATTTGGTGGGCGGGGCCACTCTGGGTCCGATTTGGTGGGTGGGGTCACTCTGGGTCTGTTTTGGCGGGCGGGGCCCCTCAGGGTCCGATTTGGTGGGCGGGGCCCCTCAGGGTTCAATTTGGTGGGCGGGGCCCCTCAGGGTCTGATTTGGTTGGCGGGGCCCCTCAGGGTCCGATTTTTTGGCCGGGGCCCCTCAGGGTCCGATTTTGTGGGTTGGGCCCCTCAGGGTCCAATTTTGTGGCCGGGGCCCCTCAGGGTCCGATTTTGTGTCAGGGGCCCCTCAGGGTCCGATTTTGTGGTTGGGACCCCTCAGGGTCCGATTTTGTGGTTGGGGCCCCTCAGGGTCCGATTTTGTGGCCAGGGCCCATCAGGGTCCGATTTTGTGACTGAGGCCCATCAGGGTCTGATTTTGTGGCTGAGGCCCCTCAGGGTCCGATTTTATTGGGGCCCCTCAGGGTCTGATTTTGTGGCAGGGGCCCCTCAGGGTCCGATTTTGTGGGTGGGGCACCTTAGGGTCTGATTTTGTGGGCGGAGCTCCTCTGGGTCCAATTTGGTGGGCAGGACCACTCTGGGTCCGATTTGGTGGGCGGGACCACTCTCGGTCCAATTTGGTGGGCGGGGCCTCTCAGGGTCCGATTTGGTGGGCGGGGCCACTCTGGGTCCGATTTTGTGGGCGTGGCCCCACAGGGTACGATTTGGTGGGCGGGGCCCCTCAGGGTCCAGTTTGGTGGGCAGGGCCTCTCTGGCTCCGATTTGGTGGGTGGGGCCACTCTGGGTAAGATTTGGAGGCTGGGGTCGCTCAGCCTCCTATTTGGAGGCCGGGGTCGTTGAGCTTCTGATTTGGAGGCCGGGGTCGTTGAGCTTCCGATTTGGAGGCCGAGGTCAAAGAGCCTCCGATTTGGAGGCCGGGGTCGATGAGCTTCCGATTTGGAGGCCGGGGTCGATGAGCCTCCGATATAGAGGCCGGGGTCATTGAGCCTCCGATTTGGAGGCCGGGGTCGTTGAGCCTCCGATTTGGAGGACGGGGTAGTTAAGCCTCCGATTTGGAGGCCGGGATAGTTAAGCCTCCGATTTGGAGGCCGGGGTCGATGAGCCTCCGATTTGGAGGCCGGGGTCGCTCAGCCTCCGATTTGGACCCCAGGGTCGATCAGCCTCCGATTTGAAGGCTGGGGTCGCTCAGCCTCTGATTCGGAGGCTGGGGTCGCTCAGCCTCCAATTTGGAGGCCCTGGTGGCTCAGCCTCCGATTTGCAAGCCGGGGTGGCTCAGCCTCCGATTTGGAGGCTGGGTGGCTCAGCCTCCGACTTGGAGGCAGGGGTGGCTCAGCCTTCGATTTGGAGGCCGGGGTGGCTCAGCCTCCGATTTGGAGGCCGGGGTGGCTCAGCCTCCGAATTGGAGGCCGGGGTGGCTCAGCCTTTGATCTGGAGGCCGGGGTGGCTCAGCCTCCTATTTGGAGGCCGGAGTGGCTCAGCCTCCTATTTGGAGGCAGGGGTGGCTCAGCCTCCATTTTAGAGGCCGGGGTCGATCAGCCTCCGATTTGGAGGCCGGAGTGACTCAGCCTCCGATTTGGAGGCCGGGGTGGCTCAGCCTCCGATTTGGAGACCGCGGTGGCTCAGCCTCCGATTTGGAGGCCGTGGTGGATCTGCCTCCGATTTGGAGGCCGGGGTGGATCAGCCTCCGATTTGGAGGTCGGGGACGATCAGCCTCCGATTTGGAGGCCGGGGTGGCTCAGCCTCCGATTTGGAGCCTGGGGTCACTCAGCTTTCGATTTGATGTGTCGGCCCTTTAAGACTCATTTCCGTGCGCCGGCCCTTTAACAATCACATTGGCGCGTTGGCCCTTTAAGAGCTATTTTGGCTCACTGGGCTTCTTCTAAATCAACTTTGGCGCACATTCTCTCTCAGGGGCATGTGTCATGTGATGAAGCTAGATTTGCATTTGTGCTGTGGGTTTCGCTTTAAGAGCTGATATTATGTGGCAGAAGCTCTGTCCTGGGGGCGTCATGTGATGTTCGTAGGCGTTGGCATAGTAACTGGGTCTGCCTGCGCATATCAATGAAAAAATGAGGATGAGTGACCTCATGGAGATCAACATCCAACACTGCGGAGACACCATCACATGTTTCTCAATGCAAGCAATGACTAGCCAGGTCTTTCATCGGGAAGGAACAACCACGGGAAGGGCAGTCTCCAATGAAGGAAACCACCTATGCCAAAACATAGTATCCATCCACAGACAGCTGTTTCGGGGTATCGTTGGCATAGTAACTGGGTGTGCCTGCGCATATCAATGAGCTTAACTGCCATTTCAATCGCCTCAGGGCACGTTTTGCCATTTCCCATTGAAAAGCATTGGAGACAGTGCATTCCAATGACAGGAAAAAAAATTTTCAAACGCAAATTGCGCAAAAACTACAAATCCGATCAACACGAAAAATACTTAGCACACCTCACATGGACGCTGGCTTCGAAACGACACCTCAACGGAGTCTGTGCGTGTAGCGGTTCGAGCCGCATTAATTGCGGAAATCAACTGGAAAATAATAATAAGAAGAAGAAGAAGTTAGCAGCGTTCGGATTACAGTATAGTGGTTTTTTCAAACCACTATAATAAGTCAAATTCTGAGTAGAAACAAAAATGTCATTGTCTTGAACAGAACATGGATTGCATTTTGGATCCTGAAGAGATGATAATGTACAAATGGCTTTCTGTTCCTCAAGTGAAAATAATGCGGTAGTCAAAGGTGATGAAGCGGGTTCAAATGTTGGTCAATTACATTGCCGATCCACAGAGAAAAAGTGTCTTTTGACGGTTAACAACCTCGTAAGTTTATTAACATCTTTGATGGTCTGGAATAAGTTGAACTTTTTGCTCGGTACAGAATTCAGTCCTTTTGATAAAACTTCCATTTGTGCTTGAGATAAAACCACAGGGGCCAGAATCAGGACATAAGAAAAACTATCAATGGCTTTTACTAAGTTGTTTTCCTGTGCCTCGTAGGATAGCGTCTCCATGGACGGTTTTCTCTGTCTCCGTCCTCCTCTCCTACGCAAATTGCGTTTTTTGTTGCAACAGTGGAAAAATTACGAGGGTCACGTGTATCCACAGCCCTCCTACGTGAGGAATGGCCAGTGTCCTAATCCGAGCTATTGTATTCAGATGAAGAAAAATAGACCGTTTTATTGTGTTTATAACCAGGTTTGGAAGCGTTCACATTATTTCTCAAGATGGATTTTTTAGAGGAACCATGAAAAGAAGATTTATTCCAACTATATACTTTGTTGTTTTTATAGTTCATAGTGTCTCTGGAAAACGTAGATTTTTTATGTCAGGATCCTGACAGCGCCGGCATGCAGCCTCCGCTGAGCAGGGACTCACCCACACTGTAGGGGGCCCGGGGTCAGGTACAGCTGGAAAGTACAGATGCACAGGACCTGTGGATGCTGAAGTTTGCAAGCATTCACAGGACCTATGGTCATGTGACTGCAAGGGGGCGGGGCTTAGCATCCTGATTTCAGAGATGGCAGGACATTATCCAAAAACTCAGAGTCAGTCAAAACGAAGGTCATACACAGTACGGGCAAGCGAGGTACAGGAGGGATATTCAGGAGGGAGGTCAGACAAAGCCAAGGGTCATACACAGCACAGGCAAAGCAGGTACAGAGTCAGCAAACCAGAGACATAAACCATAACAGAGCAGGGTCAGAATACCAGGCAGACGGACAATGATTGACAATGAGTGACGCACGGACAAAGCAGGGTCGGGCACACTCACATAGGAGTATAAGTGACAGGGGATGGCTCTCCCCTGAAGCTATAAAAACCCTCCCCAGATCCACAGAGAGGCTCTCAGAGTTAACTCCTTCACCACCTACCCAAAACACACCATGACATTTTAGTCTTGATTATATTGTCTTCCAATGAATTTATATTATCAGTGATTTTTTTCATGAAAATGTCAAATCAGGTCGTGAGTTAAATTTCTTTACCGTATATACTCGTGTATAAGCTGAGATTTTCAACCCATTTTTTAGGCTGAAAGTGCTCCTCTCGGCTTATTCTCGAGTCATTGTCTCAGGAGGTAGGCGTTGGAGGGGGAGCACAGGAGTCGGCAGCTGTCAGATCATACTCACCCCTTCCTGGCACGGTCTCTGCACTTCCCTGCTTCTCAGATGGTTTCCGGTGCCGCAGATCTTCCTGTGTTCAGCTGTCACGTGGTACAGCAAGATTAAGTGGCGCGTGGAGGTGAAACAGGGACAGGTGAATATCACAGGTGTCGGGGCCCTGAGCAAGCGGCGACACTGGCACCTGGCCCCCATAGCGTGTCAGTATCCGCACCTGCTCATGACACCGTCACCTGGCCAACAGCGGCGAGAGGTGAGTATGTCATTTTTTTTTAAATCACAGCAGCATATGGTGCATATATATATCTATGGAGCATCTTATGGGGCCATCAACATTTATGCAGCATTATATGGGGCATATATATCTATAGAGCATCTTATGGGCCATCAACCTTTATGGAGCAGCATATGGAGCAGCATATGGGGCATAATATTCTATGGAGCATCTATTGGGGCCATCAACCTTTATGGAGCAGCATATGGGGCATATTATTCTATGGAGCATCTTATGGGGCCATCAGCCTTTATGGAGCAGCTCTCCTCAACCACGACTATAAACTCTTGGTGAGGATCCTGGCGAACTGACTGCAGATGCTGCTACATGGCCTCCTATGTGAGGCTAAGACAGGATTTAATCAGGGATGCAGCAGCGTGGCAAATATTCGCATTTCAAACCTTTCAAACCTTTGCGGGCATTAAGGTTCCCGTGTCAATTTACTAATGGCTCACTGAAATGCTTGGGAATACAGGTGACAAAACACCCAGCTAAATTATAGAAAACTAATATTGATACATATCTTAAAAACTTAGAATCTACCTTAGTGAAATGGAAAGATTTTAACTTGTCATATCTAGGCAGAGCCAACTTAATTTAGATGACGGAATTCCCACGTCTCCTCTACCTCTTCCATACTATCCCAATTAACTATCTGTATCGCTCATTCATCTGGGAGGGAAAAATGCCCCGTATAGCCTTCAAAATACTCCAATGATTGCGGTGAAACGGGGGGATAAATTTCCCTGACATTTGACACTATACCTTAGCATCCCTGTACCGGGTGGTGGTGGACTGGCTGAGAGGAATGTCTTATTATGCCCAATATGACCTGGAGCGGTCTTACCCCGGCACTGGCTCTCCCTACCCTTCTACATCTCCCTTATACGGAATTGCTGACTGAAGTATAAGGGAGGGACAGGACTGTAGTCGTGACCTGTATTCCGGTGACAGCTGTGTCCAGTCCTTTCCCTACATGAAACAATACTATTCTCGGCATACCTGCATCTCCAGATTCAGGTTCACCCAGGCACTTCCCAGGCCATAGCAGTCTCTCTTCTAGGCGACCCCCATCAATGGAGACACAGTCCGAGACAACTTTAACACTTTCTCTACTTAGAATTTTGCACGTTACATTCACAGTTGGTACATCATAACATTTTCTTGCTTCCTGATCTTTCCTTTGCTTGTTGTCACTTCTGTGCAGTAAACGCCCGGACTGGACCGTACTAGACTGCTTCCCAGTTCCTTCCAGGCCTGACCTCACTATAATGACATTTCCTTCAGCCTGTTTCACCCCAGACATGAATTCATCAATCACTATGTTTGGTGGCCCCTAGTGAAGCATCCGGCCCGTCTGTACTGATCTTGTCGAAGCTCCAACTCCTTTCATCTCCTTAGTCCAGCCAACTTATGCCCTAAAAGCATTGGCCCAGGCGGTAAAATGCCACATCTTCCTTTTCCGATTCTGACCCACTGCTTAGGCATGCAGTGGCCGTGGGTAACGTGGACAATAACGACTTAATTTTATGTGACTGCCGAGCTGTCCGGCCCTATAGCCCATGTGGACACTTGGGCACCCTGGCCCCATCTGACTAAACCACTCTTCATCACTAACCTTAACTCTCAGCAGCCCCTCCTACAAATAACCCTCTAAGAACCTCCTATCAGGCCCCACTAGTATACCCCCTCTAGTGGTCCGCAACATAATTACAACTACCTGGTCTATAGGGGAAACTATATAGTAAGAGTGTCCTTCTCTAATATCCCAAGAAGGATACACTACCTATCCCTGACTGTACATATACAAAGAACACATAATATGTAAGCATTATAATACAGGAATGCAAGTCAATATATACAGTTTTCTATACAATGGTAACACATTCAAGTGGCAATACCATAAGCAATGAGCAGTAATACATAGTTATACATGTAGCAGTATCGCAGGCAATTATCATAAAACACGTCTGTAAACATTTAGAACTGGAAGACAATCAGAGGGAAGGGGAGCATGAAAGACATCATATCTTACACTCGTGAGAGCTAACCCACTTTTAATGTCCACATGGAGGGTATGGCGGAAACTACGTTGACATTTCCAGCTCTTTGCCTGGATGTCTCTTCTTCTTCCACTTATTGGTAACCCCCACTTTCAGGACGGGCACTCTCACCCTGTCTTCTACCAGTGGTACTCCCAAGGTATAACATCTATTAAGCACTTAGTCCACCCCGAGGAACGACGGATTTACTCAATAGAGGAGTTGAAATGTAAATATCCCACTGCCATATTCCCTCCCTTCCAATACTTGCAAGGTAAAAGCTATGGAACAAAAGTATTAGCACATCTTTCTGAATATGAATGGAGACCATCCGTGCTTAGATGGCTCACGAAATATAATTCTCCATCTGTCCAAATAGCCACTAATTACAAATTCATCCATATAGCTCTGGATTATGCACAATTCCAATTTCCAGTAACAAAATGGCAGACTGAAGACCCCAGCATGTCCTGTGACACTATTCTGAAAGCTCTAGACCCAGCCTACAAATTCCTCCCCTCAGCCCGTTTCCTAGAAATGAGATTGAAAATCTGTCACGGCTCTTACCTGACTCTGCGAAAAGGTCATAGAATGGGGTTGTACACAACTTCTAAATGTTTTATATGCCATTCCCTAGAAGCCAACCTGTTTCATTGCTTGTGGGCATGCCCGGTCATTAGACTATTTTGGGAAAGAGTACGGCAATACACTGCCACACATCTGACAAACTTTGTTCCTGATGAACCCTTATGGGCCATATTTGGATACCTAAAACCAGATAATTACACCTGTTCTCCAGGGGCCCATAAACTACTGCATTTGGTGGCGGCTGCCAGGACTAAGGCCATTTTACAGACATGGATCCACGACCATGCCCCTCCTTTCAATATCTTTCTAGAGAAGCTGTCGCTCTTGCTTCAAATGGACTGGGTTGAGGCCTCTTTACATAAAGAGGGAAGGGTGCAGGCCTTTTTCAAAACTTGGGAAAGCTTCATCTCTCTGCTCCCACAGCACATCCAGAGCGATATTAAGACCTGTTTTCAGCCAACAGTCTGGTACCAGGAGCAACTACTACTGGGGGAGACACCTGTCCATTGATGTCTCTGGGTGAACCGCTGCAGAGAGACACTTCGGGGTGTTTGGGGTGTACTTTAGTGTCAGTGGGTCCTGAACTTAAGATTAGACACATGTGCTGGGTGTCTGATGGGTAAACATTATGCTTGTTTTTGACATGCCCCCCGCTTCCTTCTCCCTTTTTTCCCATCCCCGGTTTTTCAGGTTTGTCTTGATCTATTGTTCTGTGTACCGATGCGATCTCTAATGAGGTTTCATTACATATGCCTCAAACATTATCTGCATGGATATATGTAGGAAAGATTTTTTTTCAATAAAAACAAAGTTAAAAAGACACAGCTGGATCCCAATGAAGGAGTAGAACCATCTCAAGGAGGATCACAGGGAAATGGACAGCATGAAACTTACATATGAGTGTCTGAGCAAAGGGTCTGAATACTTATGACCATGTGATAGTTCAGTTTTTCTTTTTTAATACATTAATAAAAATTTCTACATTTCAGTCAAGATGAGGTGCAGAGTGTACATTAATGAGAAAATTATGAAATTTTTTGAAATTGCCAAATGGCTGCAATGAAACAAAGAGTGAAAAATGTAAAGGGGTCTGAATACTTTCCGTACCACTATATATGTAGGGTGTATTTAGGTCATTGAGTGTAAACCGGCAGTGAGTGGGGCCGCCATATCGCAATCTTAGGGTGCCAACCTCGGCGGCAAGGCGGGCTGAGTGATAGGCCGTAATATGGCTAGATAACTTCTCCTCACTGTACCTCTGATATGATAAGCCCCCCTTTTTAAAGTATTAAAATTGTTGTAAGTAGTAGGAGGGTCTCTTTTTAGCTATTTTTTCATCTTCCCACTCTTCCATTATCATGGCTCTTATGTGTTTGTTAGCTGGAAAGACTCTGTTTCTCTGGGTTCACAGCCCCTAAACATTTCATCCTGTATTGAGTGAGCCATTTGTGCTTCCTCAGTTTTCATTGTACTCGTTCTGTATCGTCGGATGAAAAATAATCTTTATTCCTTTCCTCTGGGAGAACCTGAGGCATTTCCTCTCCACCCTCCAGATATTGGTACCGATCATAAGAACCTTCATCTTTCTCTGATGATACTTCCATTTCCCACCTTTCTCTCTTATGATGGGACATGACCTGTACTGTCTGAGGGGGAACTGGACTGGAAACTGTGCTTAGCGCGTCTTCCCTAATTATAGACCTCATGTCAGCCATGAATGAGGTCTGCTCCTTCTTTGGGATCTTTGTAATACATTCAGCACACAGCTGGTTCTTATGTGTCACAAGTAACTTAGCCAAGACACCTAACTACTTTGGCACGAAGGGTAATAAATGGTGATTTTTTCTCCTTGTCGTTAATGTATAGCTTGCCCAAATATGGAGGTGAGATTGACATTTAGCTTGAGAAATGGAAGTGTCAAGTACAACATTATCCATCACAGAACATGTGACACAGAGTTTGTCATTTACTTTGCCACTTGTCCTTGCAAGCTAATATATAGGACTCACGTGTCATGACTCTGGACAGGATGGTTCCGCCTCCATCCTGGTCAGGTCAGGGTTAATTTTAGTCTGCCTCTCTTTGGTTTTGGGGCGGCTATTTAATCTTGGCAGTTCCTGGATTTAGTGTCGGTGATACTTCTGTATACCTTGTTTGTGGTCGCTGACCCAGGTGACTCATCGTAAAGGTATGCCTTTGTCCCCTGACTTTTGCCTCTGTATTCTGCTTTGTACTTCTCTGTCTCTCCTGTTTATCTGATCCCCTTGGCTTGTCTCCGTTTACTCTTTGTCTTGTCGCTAGGTACTGCGCGCTCATCTGGCTTTTGACCCTCGGCTCTCTTTGACCAGGTTTACTGTCTTTGTCCTGTGCTCTGCATGCTCAGTTTCTTTCCCTGCACTCACGTGTGGTGTCTCTTCCCCCTGGTCACGTGATCGCTTAGTGCTGGGTCCTGTGCTTGCTGCCCTAGCCTCAGGTCCTTGTGTGCTGCATGCCTTCTGCCTGCACTCCCCGCGCTCATTCATGTGCCCCCTGATAGCGCTCCCTAGGCAGTGCCTGTGACACCTTAGAAAACCTAGAGACCGAATAAGGTCAGCTTCTTACTGCGCTAAAGCAGTCCGTTCAACGCATAGCGTTGATTGGCTGCGTTAACACTATAGCATAACGCGATCGCGTTATGCTATACCGCTAGTGCAGATGCTTCATATGCGCTAACGGTGACGGAAGCTCAGATGCTGCAGCACGTGTCCGAGGGTCCATCACAGAATAATGGCACATCGCTAGCGCATGCTGATTATGGCATGAGTTGGCGATGCGCCCAATAATGGGGGTTAATGGCAGCGTTAACAGATTGCGTTACACTGTGTTATGCCTCGGTGTAACGCAATACGTTAAACGGATTGCCATAACGCAGTGTGACCCAGCCTAAGTGAACATGTCTTGAGCATCAACAATTCTAAAAAGATTGAAGACATGACTCAAATAAAACCCTTGCCGAGACATTTCAAGACAAAACATAACTGTGATTCCAGCTTACTACGTGTCTCTGGCATCAATAGGGTCCTGGTTACCAAAAGGGGTGGCGAATGGAAAAAGATCTGGTCACTAGGGATGGGCGAACCCAAACTGTAAAGTTCTGGACCCGTACCGAACACATAGTGCTCGGTCACAAAGTTCTGAACATGGGTTTCCATGGGATACCTGTGTTACAGTTGGGGTCCAAAGCCTGTAATAGCATAAAATTAATAATAAATATTATACTTACCTGTCCTGGGTCGCATCCTCCAATCCTGCTGTCTCCTGGCCGCATCTGCTTCTGGGGCCGCGCATTAACTGGGGTGAACCCTGACGTCACCACACGAACGCCACTGACACTGGCTGAAAATTTCCGAGCAGTGGAGTGAATAAGCCGGAAGTTAATGAGCGGCCCCGGAAGTAGATGCAGCCGGGAGACAAGGCGGGAGGACGCGTCACTGGACTAGTAAGTATAATTATAATGTTTATTATTAATTTTATGCTTTTACAGCCCCCCCACCCCATATCTGTAAAGTCCAAGCTCTGGGTTTGGACGCAAGTTCGCGTCATCTCCGGCCCCGAGCTTGAACTTTACAAAAAATCTCGGGCGAACCCAGCGATCCCGATCATCGGGGGGGGGGGGGGGGGGGTTCGCCCATCACTACTGGTCACAATTAGAAACTAAATGGATCTGGCAATTACCTTATATCCCAATGGTGTAAATGAAGTTCTCAGCATCTCCCCTTTCCTATAGGGGGTTTGGTAGAATTTGTTCTCTACACTCTTTTTTAAATAAAACAGTTTTATCTGATTTCCATGTGTCTTATTTGTTTTTCATTTCCCTTTTATTTAAAAGGTTTCCTCATAAAACAACAGTCACAAGATAGCCTATCTGCACTTTACTCTCCTATGGTGAAGATCCTCTAGACATCCGGTGTCACGATATCACCGCTGCCACCAATATGTCACGATCCCACTGCTGACACCGATATGTCACGGACGGGGGAATGCGACGCACTGTCGACACATGGCTATCACAGGCACAGTGGGGGCTTATCTTAGTTAACCCACCACTGGCACCATGTGACAAAAATACAGCAAGCTAGTCTTGCCCTAACAATTTATCGCAGGGGGGTTATTTTGGATGCCCCAACACTGCTAACAACCTTCCAAGAACTGCGGGGATTTATGTATATCCCACTTTCTCAGTTCCACTTTGGAACTTGCAGCTCTCCGGCGCCCCCCTTATTCTCAGGTCAGTCAGGGAACTACACCTAGGATAATTAGTCGCCGGACTGGCTGCTTGTTGTGCACAGGCGATTAGACTGCTGCAGTAAGGGGATTATCAGTGCTCTGGCCTCAGTCACCCAATCAGCATATAAGACCCTTGCGTACTGCCAGCTAGCCCAACCAACCAAACACACCACGCCACCACCAGCCCCTGGTTTCTCTGCTTAAGTTATAGACTTAATAGAGGGGTTCGAAGCCAACCCAATTCGGTAGCATAATTATCTAAAGGCACGTGTTCGTTTCTTAGAGCATGAAGACAGACTGATAATTTTATGATTTATTCCCCAAAGGCGGGCAGTGATTACATAGATAAAAAGTTGTTACAAAGTTGAAACATTAGATATGTACATTGCAAATATAAAATAACAGGGATGAAAAGCAGAAATTAAAACTTACAGTTGCTCAATTATCTTTAGGCAAATCATGTGGCTGGGAGATGGGCAGGCAGCCAGCCAGACATCTCCCAACATCTGGTGGGTCCTTTCAGCATGAAAACTCCAGCTTAACTGACTGGTTTGTTTACTGGCATGCCTTATGGCGTCTGCTGTGTGACATCACAGAAGGGGTTGCTGGAGACGTTTGGCCCCCCTTTCTCTAAGTTACAATCTAACTGTAAAATTTATACTAACTATATCTCGATGAGGCAAGCTCACATAAACACGCAGATGGCATCGTTTTTCCCCATTTATCGAATACAATAAAACAAAACCAAACATGCAGTAGTTAGGACACATTTGGGAGTAATCCATATCTACGTTTATGAGAGTGCTAGAACTTCGCAAGAGCCACCGTAGCGAAGCCGGGTCCGCGCAGATCACAGAAATGTCTGTTTCATTTTTCTGTTGCGACCGGAGCCTGCGCTAGGCTTATTTTAATATCTCTCATTCATAAGCTTGCCCCGTATAGTTTAAACAAAGACTTCCTTTCCTGGCTGTGCAGGGAGGGGGGAAGAGAGAGAGAGACAGCTGCTTGCAACAGGAAATGTCTGGTGTCCTATTACTAATGCAGACACAGAGCTGTAAGTGAGTAAGGGGGGTTTTCAGCTGACAGGTAGATTTTCTCATCAGTAGAGTAGCAATGGGAGATACTAGAATGTTCCGTAAAATCATATCTACTTAGCATTACATCCGGACAGTCAGGAACATTGGATACCATCTGTGTCTACCCACTATTCTAACAATGAACGGTCTCTCCACATTCATTTACTCCTCTATACGGTTATTACTGGGAATGACACTATGATGACTTTTCTTCTGGGAGACACAGATCACATGTGACTGATATTGCAGTGTGAATATAAACTTATATTTTTTCTGTATTTTTCTGACCTTACATTGTGGGTTATGAGGTGTTTTGGGCTTGTTTTTTTGTATCCTTTATTTTTAACTTTCCAGTTGGTTAATTGGGATTCCAATATAAGCCCATATATCCTGGGAAGTGTCAGGTTCTGGGATTTAATTATATTTTTTAATAACAATTTCATTCACGATTATTCACTTAACTTATTGTTCATTACATTTTCTCAAAATAACATATTTCTCTTTTTTTACACATCCTAATACTGATTTATTTATATTTCAAAGAAAACATTTCTATGAGTGTATACACTTCACAACAAACACTTTTCCATATATTTTATTATCCATCACTGTTTCTTAAGCTGCTTTTATCGTTATAACTTTACCATATCACTTTTTATTCTCTTTTCTTATCCGTTGCACTTTCACTGGCCACTTGGTGGTGTCACATTTGGCTCTTTTCACATGCATTGTTTTGTTTCCTGACACCACTCACTGTCACCCCTAGATTGTTTCCTATAGAATTATAGATCCGTGTCCCTCGTGATGTAAAAACTGTATGAAGTATATAGTTTGAAGTCTGGGATCTGCATATATGTGGCTAGTTTTGTTTCGGATAACATGATACATGATTTTAGTTTTTTTTGTCTAGTCTCGCTTGAATATAGATCAATATTAATTAGTCTCCTGATGACGCCTTTGGTGAGGACGATGAAACCCGTAGAAATGAAAGGCTTGGAGAGTGAGTGTGTATACATCACCTCACCCTATATACTGAGATGTGGGGTACATGTTTTTTCTATTAGTCACCTACTGACTAACCTTCAGGGGGTGAATTATGGGTATAGTTTTACATTTGGAATTAATAAGGTTTATATTTATCCTTTTGTCAGCAAACATGAGGAATGACAAGAGACAACCCATTTAAGAAGATTTAATTTTGGTTAAAACTATTCCAACATTATGAACATAAAAAGTCTTCTCCCCTTTGTTATGTCTCTGATGTTTATTAACAGTTGATTTCCAAGTAAAATATTTCCCACATTAAGAAAATAAAAAAGGCTTCTCATCTGTGTGACTGCTCTGATGGCGATGAAGAAGCGCTTTCTGGTTAAAATGTTTCCCACATTCTGAACATGAAAATGGCTTCTCCCCTGTGTGAGTTCTCTGGTGCTTAACAAAATTTGATTTATTGTTAAAGCATTTCCCACATTCTGAACATGAAAAAGGCTTCTCTCCTGTGTGAGTTATTTGGTGGATAACAAAATGTGATTTATGTACAAAACATTTCCCACATTCTGAACATGAATATAGTTTCTCCCCTGTGTGAGTTCTCTGGTGCTTAACACAATGTGATTTATTGTTAAAACATTTCCCACATTCTGAACATGAAAAAGCCTTCTCCCCTGTGTGAGTTCTCTTGTGGGTAACCAATTGTGATTTCTGTGCAAAAGATTTCCCACATTCTGAACAGGAAAAAGGCTTCTCCACTGTGTGAGTTCTCTGGTGCTTAACATAATCTGATTTCTTGTTAAAACATTTCCCACATTCTGAACATGAAAATGTCTTCTTTCCTTTAGGAGCAGTTTGTTTTTTAATGCCTCTTTTGTGACTTTGATTTTCCTTAATAGTCAGTAATGAACAGAAGATGGGACCTGTTTCATAGGATCAGATGACAGATCTTTGCTGTGAATGGATGATGATATATCTGGAGTAATAGCAATCACTTCAGTTGTATCTTGTAGGATCTCAAGATCATCAGATTTAAAAATTGAAGATGTCAGCTGTCCCTCTGATCTCCTGCTACAGTCATCTGCGAAGATAAAAAAAAAAAAAAAAATTTAATAAAATATTAAGTTTTATATTTTTGAACATTTCTACTTAAACTGTACATAAAAATGGCAACCTATGTAAAAAACTTTAATTATTTACCAAGACAATGACAGTTCACAGTCTAATAGAAAACCTTGTTGGATGAACCAGCAGTGTGTGGTGTTCAACTGTTTGTTCATTCTGCCTCCCAAATATCAAATAAAAAGAAACCAATCAATGTTATGTAGGTGAAAATAATACCAATTCTCATCTCACAAAAAACAAGTCCCCACTCAGGTCCATCATCTGTAAACACTATTAGTGGCTCAAAGGCTGTTGAAAAGCAACAAGGTTTCCATAAACCAATCCAGTTATATCCGCTTTCACTTCGGAGTCTTGCAATGTGCGCAAACAACATTTAGGATTAGAGTTGAGCGAAACGGGTCGAAAAATTTCAAAAGTCGCCGACTTTGGGCAAAGTCGGGTTTCATGAAACGAAACCCGACCCTAGGATGAGGTCGGCCACGAGGTCGGCGACTTGCGTGCCAAAGTCGCGTTTCAAAAGTTTGTTTTGCGCTCTTTTTCAGCCAATCAGGATCCACGGACACTGTGGGCAACGTGATGACCTAGGCACGGGTCACCACCATCTTTCAGAAGGGCATGCAAGTGATTGGCTTGCTTTGGTGGGCGTCACAGGGGGTATAAAAGGGCGTGCACGCCGACCGCCATCTTACTTCTGCCGATCTCAGTATAGGGAGAGGTTGCTGCTGATTCTGTAGGGAGAGTGTTAGGCAGGGAAGAAAAAAAAACTGCTTCTGCTGCTAGCGATTGTGCCTGTACAACACACCAGTCACTGTGTGTGCAGTGCAAGGGGAGGCTATATTGTGGTGTATCAGTGGTGTTGGTTGTTGGGCTGCCTTCTAAGGCTTCCTGACAGCTGGCGTTGCTGTTTACCCACTGCTCTGCAAACTGCTTTTTTAAAAGCAATCCCAATTTTTTTTTTTGTCCTGCTGAGGTACTGAGCTGCAAACTGCTTTTTTAAAAGCAATCCCAATTTGTTTTTTTTTGTCCTGCTGAGGTACTGAGCGTGCATTTTTTCACACCATACAGCGGTGTACGCTCCTCACACAGTACCGTGTAACGGCTGTTATCACAGCCACAGTGAAGCTATCTGTGTCACTCTGTGAGAATAAGTCGAGGACATGTTCCGTTCTTACAGACCTGTACTCTAGGGAGATTCCTACTCTGCCCAATTCTACATACACCTTGTAGTTTGTGATACACTAGCCAATTTCTGCCTGTGACATAGCACTCAGATATTCAGTGGGCCTCACACAATCCAAAAGTGTCCAGTGTCTGCAGAAATTCAAAATCTCACTTATCCTCTAGTCACTTTGGTCACAGCTGTGCCATCGAGCCTGTGACATAGCGCTCAGATATTCAGTGGGCCTCACACAATCCAAAAGTGTCCAGTGTCCACAAGTGTCTGCAGAAATTCAAAATCTCACTTATCCTCTAGTCACTTTGGTCACAGCTGTGCCATCGAGCCTGTCACATAGCGCTCAGATATTCAGTGGGCCTCACACAATCCAAAAGTGTCCAGTGTCCACAAGTGTCTGCAGAAATTCAAAATCTCACTTATCCTCTAGTCACTTTGGTCACAGCTGTGCCATCGAGCCTGTGACATAGCGCTCAGATATTCAGTGGGCCTCACACAATCCAAAAGTGTGCAGTGTCCACAAGTGTCTGCAGAAATTCAAAATCTCACTTATCCTCTAGTCACTTTGGTCACAGCTGTGCCATCGAGCCTGTCACATAGCGCTCAGATATTCAGTGGGCCTCACACAATCCAAAAGTGTCCAGTGTCCACAAGTGTCTGCAGAAATTCAAAATCTCACTTATCCTCTAGTCACTTTGGTCACAGCTGTGCCATCGAGCCTGTGACATAGCGCTCAGATATTCAGTGGGCCTCACACAATCCAAAAGTGTCCAGTGTCCACAAGTGTCTGCAGAAATTCAAAATCTCACTTATCCTCTAGTCACTTTGGTCACAGCTGTGCCATCGAGCCTGTGACATAGCACTCAGATATTCAGTGGGCCTCACACAATCCAAAAGTGTCCAGTGTCAACAAGTGTCTGCAGAAATTCAAAATCTCACTTATCCTCTGGTCATTTGGTCACAGCTGTGCCTTCGAGCCTGTCACATAGCGCTCAGATATTCAGTGGGCCTCACACAATCCAAAAGTGTCCAGTGTCCACAAGTGTCTGCAGAAATTCAAAATCTCACTTATCCTCTAGTCACTTTGGTTACAGCTGTGCCATCGAGCCTGTGACATAGCGCTCAGATATTCAGTGGGCCTCACACAATCCAAAAGTGTCCAGTGTCCACAAGTGTCTGCAGAAATTCAAAATCTCACTTATCCTCTAGTCACTTTGGTCACAGCTGTGCCATCGAGCCTGTCACATAGCGCTCAGATATTCAGTGGGCCTCACACAATCCAAAAGTGTCCAGTGTCCACAAGTGTCTGCAGAAATTCAAAATCTCACTTATCCTCTAGTCACTTTGGTCACAGCTGTGCCATCGAGCCTGTCACATAGGGCTCAGATATTCAGTGGGCCTCACACAATCCAAAAGTGTCCAGTGTCCACAAGTGTCTGCAGAAATTCAAAATCTCACTTATCCTCTAGTCACTTTGGTCACAGCTGTGCCATCGAGCCTGTGACATAGCGCTCAGATATTCAGTGGGCCTCACACAATCCAAAAGTGTCCAGTGTCCACAAGTGTCTGCAGAAATTCAAAATCTCACTTATCCTCTAGTCACTTTGGTCACAGCTGTGCCATCGAGCCTGTCACATAGCGCTCAGATATTCAGTGGGCCTCACACAATCCAAAAGTGTCCAGTGTCCACAAGTGTCTGCAGAAATTCAAAATCTCACTTATCCTCTAGTCACTTTGGTCACAGCTGTGCCATCGAGCCTGTCACATAGCGCTCAGATATTCAGTGGGCCTCACACAATCCAAAAGTGTCCAGTGTCCACAAGTGTCTGCAGAAATTCAAAATCTCACTTATTTTCTAGTCACTTTGGTCACAGCTGTGCCATCGAGCCTGTCACATAGCGCTCAGATATTCAGTGGGCCTCACACAATCCAAAAGTGTTCAGTGTCCACAAGTGTCTGCAGAAATTCAAAATCTCACTTATCCTCTAGTCACTTTGGTCACAGCTGTGCCATCGAGCCTGTCACATAGCGCTCAGATATTCAGTGGGCCTCACACAATCCAAAAGTGTCCAGTGTCCACTAGTGTGAGCAGAAATTCAAAATCTCCCCTGTCCTATAGACACCTTGTACCTTGTTTTACATTACTATATAGTTTGTTGGATTTTGTCTACATTTTTACCAAAAATGAGGAAGGCTGGTGGAAGAGGCCGTGGAATTGGGCGGGGGTTGGCAGCTGGTAATGATGGTGTTGGATCTGATGGTAGTGGCAAGAGCAAAATAGGACCAAATGCAGGTGTTGAGCCTGCGTCATTGTCTGGCTCCATAAGGCTTCGAAGGCTTAGTTTTCTAGGAGTTGGCAAACCGCTTTTAAAGCCAGAGCATCAGGAAAAAGTTTTGTCTTACATTGCTGACTCAGCCTCCAGCTCTATCGCCTCCTCTTCTTCAGTTGTAAAAAGTAAAAGCACTGAGTCGTCATTGGAGGCTCATGTTCATGAAACACACCTTTCCTTGTGTCCTTCACCCCAACCAAGATTGAAGGATGACGCAGGCCATACTACTGATTACTCCATGGAGCTGTTTTCACATACCATGCCTGGATTATCAAGTCAAATGGTGAATTACCCAGGCCAAGATGAATCTGACATGGAGTGCACTGATGCACAGCCGCTGATGGATGATTCTGCTGGTACATTCACTCAGAGCACTACATTGTCCTCGCAGTGTACAGAGCCAGATTCTGACCCTGATGAGACTCAGGTGCCCCTTCCCGCACACTATACCACCATACACGGTGACACAGAGGAAGGTGCACATGACATTGAAAAGGAGGTGATAGATGACCCAGTTGTTGACCCAGATTGGCATCCATTGGGGGAAGAGGGTGCTGCTTCCAATAGCTCAGATGAGGAGCATCCACAGCAGACATCGACATCGCAACAGCTGTTATCTGGCAGGCCCGGAGCACTCCAAAGACAGGTTCCAAAAATCAAGAGTTGCTGGACAGCTTGTCCAGAGGGTCAAAAGATCACAGCGTGCTAGGCCGCAAAATGTCTGCCAAAGTAGGAAGAGTGCAGTGTGGCACTTTTTTGAACAAAATCCTCATGATCAGGCCAAGGTTATCTGTAAGAAGTGCGCAAAGACCTTTAGCCGAGGGAAAAATCTGAAAAATTTGAATACCAGTTGCATGCTTAGACATTTAACCAGCATGCACTTGCAAGCGTGGACACAACACCAAACCTCAAGTGCCACATGTGCAACTGATCACAACGAAGGTAGTCAGCAACGCTACATTGTTTCCCCCACTGTAAGCCCACCGGTTAGCACAGCAGCAAATGTTGAGGTGTCGTTGCAAGGCCACAGCAGTCAGGGAATCCCACTGTTATATCAACGAAAGACTGATTCTAGGCCATCAGAAAGAACACCAACTCCATCACCATCATCAACCCTCTCTCAGTCCGCCCTGTCCACCGCTACTTCCACCATATGCAGCTCTCAAGTCCAGCTCACCCTCCCAGACACTATGAATAGGTCAAGAAAGTACTCAGTCTCTCATCCACGTACACTGGGTTTGAACGCCCACATTGCCAAACTAATCTCGTTTGAGATGATGCCCTTTCGGTTGGTGGAAAGCGCAGCTTTCCGCGAACTCATGGCCTATGCAGTACCACGCTATGACCTACCCAGTCGCCACTTCTTCTCTCGCAAAGCCATCCCAGCCCTCCACCATCATGTGAAAGACCGCATTGTCCATGCACTCAAGCAGTCAGTGAGCGGAAAGGTGCACCTCACAACTGATGCATGGTCCAGTCGGCATGGCCAGGGCCGTTACGTGTCCATCACTGCGCACTGGGTTAATGTGGTGGATGCAGGGTCCACAGGGGACAGCGGTGGTGGGACAGTGCTGCCTAGCCCACGGTATAGGAAACAGTTGGCTGTAGGCGTTCGACCCTCCTCCTCCAGAAGCGAAAACTCGTCCAGAGCGCAGTCGTACGAGCACTCCATCTGCCACTGTTGCACACGAGGTGTCCCCCTATCGAGCAGCTAGTGGAAAGCGTCAGCAGGCTGTGTTGCAGATGATGTGTTTGGGCGACAGACACACCGCCGAGGTGCTGGCCGAGTACTTTCAGCGACAAACTGAGTCATGGCTGGGCAGTGTACATCTTGAGGCAGGCAAGGTAGTTAGTGATAACGGCCGTAATTTTGTGGCAGCCATAGCCCTTTCAAAACTCAGCCACATACCTTGCTTGGCTCACACCTTGAACCTGGTGGTGCAGTGCTTCCTCAAAAATTATCCGGAGTTAACAGCCCTGCTCCAGAAGGTGCGAAGACTGTGCGCGCACATCCGCCGGTCGCCTGTACACTCCGTTCGTATGCAGAAGCTGCAGCGATTGCTCCACCTTCCCAACCACCGCCTCATTATCGACATTGCAACAAGGTGGAACTCCACCCTGCACATGGTGGAGCGGCTGTGCGAGCAGAGGCAGGCCATAATGCATTTGTGGGAGGATACACGGCCAGGCACTTTGAGAGCAGACATGGAGTTGACAGGTGTGCAGTGGTCGAAGCTGAAAGACCTCTGTAAAGTCCTTCAGTGTTTTGAGGAATGCACACGGCTGGTAAGCGCAGACGACGCCATCCTAAGCATGAGCATCCCACTTATGCGTCTGCTCATGCAAACTTTGACGCACCTTAAGGAGCAGGCTTCTGCAGCCAATGTTGATGAGGAGGAAGAGGAGGAGGGAATCCTTGATGACATTCAGCCATTGTCTGCTCAGGGACCTCTCCTGGACGAGGTGGAGGAAGAAGAGGAGGAGGATGATGGGGATGATTACTTAGGGGAGGAGGATGCATCTCGTGGGGCAAGTGAAAATGTTGGCGTGGCAAGGTCTGGTACAGGGTTTGTGCATGACTGGAGGGATGTGGATTTGCCAGAAAGTGCTCCTCCAACCAGCACTCGCAGTGCATCATTGACACCGGGAACATTGGCCCACATGTCAGATTATGCCTTGCAGATCCTAAAAAGGGACCCCCGCATTGCCAAAATGATGAACGATGACGACTACTGGTTGGCCAGCATCCTGGATCCACGCTATAAAGGCAAATTACAAAACATCATGCCACAGGAGAACCTTGACCTAATATTGGCTAATAAACAAGCAACTCTGGTAAATCGGTTGCTTGAGGCATTCCCAGCACACAGCAGCGGTGATGGTTCTCACACGAGCCGTACGGGCCGGGGTCAGCTTGGCAGAGGTGTTCGTGGTGCACACAGCAGAAGTGGCGTTGGAGACAGGGGTTTCATGACAATGTTGTGGACTGATTTTTCAAGTACCGCTCACACAACTGGTAATACTGCATCGATGGAAAGTGACAGGAGACAGCAGTTGTCAACTATGGTTACAAACTACTTTTCCTCCCATATCGATGTTCTCCCACACAGGTCATTCCCCTTTGACTATTGGGCTGCTAAACTGGACACCTGGCCTGAATTGGCACAATATGCCTTACAGGAGCTCGCTTGCCCAGCTGCAAGTGTGCTATCGGAAAGAGTCTTCAGTGCAGCTGGATCAATCCTGACAGAAAAAAGGACCCGTCTGTCAACCCAAAATGTGGATGATCTAACCTTCATTAAAATGAACCACGCATGGGTTTCCAAGGATTTTGTCCCACCTTCCCCTGATGACACATAGGGTGACAGAAAAATGGCTTGCTTTGGTCCACCTATTCCTGGGTCTTGACCTATTTCACCTTTTGCATCAGCTGAATGTCCAACATCAACATATGCCACTTTCTAAAACTCCCTAACTGTGCTGCCTCCCCCCCCATGGCCGGGGTCACCACCTAGCGCACGACACCGTGCGAGTGCCGTTGCCCTGGACAGGTGGGTAGGCCGAATCTTGGGCGCGGGCACTGGCACAGGGTCCCTCATAGTGCAATCAAGTGTCTCTGACGGTGGTGGTGCACACCCGCCGTCAGACACACCGCCGTACTATGAGGGGCCCAGTGCCAGTACCGACGCCCACGAGTGGGCCCCCCTTGCTTGGGCGGGGCCCCAGCATTTGCAATCTTTACCTCTCCCTGCTCCTCCGCTGTGTAGTCTGGGCCGTCAAATCCATACTGGGCCTGACACCGTTTGAGCCTGCCTCCTGATGTATAGACATATATTTTGAATGTGTACGCTATCCATACATGTTATCTGGGGATACGGTACCCTTTCTCACCTTTGTGCAATCACGTGCAATCCATACTGGGCCTAACACCGTCTGAGCCTGCCTCATGATGTATAGACATATATTTTGAATGTGTACGCTATCCATACATGTTATCTGGGTATACGGTACCCTTTCTCACCTTTGTGCAATCAAGTGCAATCCATACTGGGCCTAACACCGTCTGAGCCTGCCTCCTAATGTATAGACATATATTTTGAATGTGTATGCTATCCATACATGTTATCTGGGGATACGGTACCCTTTCTCACCTTTGTGCAATCCATACTGGGCCTAACACCGTCTGAGCCTGCCTCATGATGTATAGACATATATTTTGAATGTGTACGCTATCCATACATGTTATCTGAGGATACGGTACCCTTTCTAACCTTTGTGCAATCACGTGCAATCCATACTGGGCCTAACACCGTCTGAGCCTGCCTCCTGATGTATAGACATATATTTTGAATGTGTACGCTATCCATATATGTTATCTGGGGATACGGTACCCTTTCTCACCTTTGTGCAATCACGTGCAATCCATACTGGGCCTAACACCGTCTGAGCCTGCCTCCTGATGTATAGACATATATTTTGAATGTGTACGCTATCCATACATGTTATCTGAGGATACGGAACCCTTTCTCACCTTTGTGCAATCACGTGCAATCCATACTGGGCCTGACACCGTCTGAGCCTGCCTCCTGATGTATAGACATATATTTTGAATGTGTATGCTATCCATACATGTTATCTGGGGATACGGTACCCTTTCTCACCTTTGTGCAATCACGTGCAATCCATACTGGGCCTAACACCGTCTGAGCCTGCCTCCTGATGTATAGACATATATTTTGAATGTGTACGCTATCCATACATGTTATCTGGGGATACGGTACCCTTTCTCACCTTTGTGCAATCACGTGCAATCCATACTGGGCCTAACACCGTCTGAGCCTGCCTCCTGATGTATATACATATATTTTGAATGTTTATAATAGCAACGGTACAGAGCCACATCCTAAATATATTATATATCATTCCTCATAGGTGTCACTCTGTTTGGAAAAAATAGAATCAATCGCTGATGTATACACCAAGAATTGTGGAAACCACAGTAAAAATTGCGACCATAGATCCATTATAATAAAATTACTTCTCTTTATTGAATTATAAATAGGACAGGACAAAAAATGGGGAACTGTGCAAGGAACAAACAAAAAGTGCAATAGTATAAGTGCTCATACAAGCAGAATCCGCCCCAGTCAGCCTGAACCATCATATACCAAGATAGATGCATATATTTCCTGTGTTAATGTTCCATATGAGGAGCATTATATATTTTGCATAAAGAGGGAAACACTGCCCATCAACTATCACACAGGATAAATCTGTGCACTATCACAACAGAAGGTAACTAGAGGGGTTAACAAATAAACAATACTACCCTCGGGCCATGTAAACCATGTCTTACATCTGTGGAAAGACGGAGGATGGTGCAGCAAACAATGCCCGAATTGCACCGGCAGGCAATTACCCGCCCTAAGAAAATAAGGACCCAAACCGTTACCTTAATGAGGCTCAAGGATGACCGGGCGGACCGCTCGTACCCCGACGCGCGTTTCGGAGCGATAAGCTCCTTCCTCAGGGGGCATAAATGTCAGCCACAAAGGCATCTTTATTTAAATGGGCCTGCCGGAAGTACCGCAGCACGCGCCGTCCATCCCTCCCCCCTGCGGACACATCCCCCACCGGTGACGAGGCCGGAAGCACGTGGGCCCACGTGATCCGGCACCCGACGTCGGCAGGATACGTCGGGTATACAAAATTTATTTAGAATACCCCGCACCTGACCAGACCGGGCATTAAAACTCGTGATAAACCTAACTATATCAGGTTTCATAGACTCATCCTTCTTTTTGTATAGAAGGGCATCCCTATTGTTATGTTTGGCACGTATATAGGCCCTTTTTATTGATCGGTTACTATATCCCCTATCTACAAAACGGCCCCTCATGTCCTTAGCCTGAATTTCAAATTCTTCCTCTGTGGAACATAAACGTCTAAGACGTAAAAATTGACCTATCGGTACAGCACGTACCATGTGTCTCGGATGTGAGGAGGATGCGTGTAGGAGCATATTTGTGGCCGTTGGTTTCCTAAAGATCGTGGTCTTCTTCCCCTCCTTCCTCCTTCTGTCTCCCCCTCCTTAATAATCATGGTTCTTATTAAGGTTACCATAATAACCGAGGATTGGATCTCAGTATGTTGAATGACCTTATATATAATGATTTTATAATGTCATGTTGTTTTTTCTTTGTTTGTTTTTTTCTCCGCTCACATGGTTTTGCATTGGTGTATTGTAGTGGGTAGAATCCATTTATCAGCCCTCTTGCAATATGGCCGCCGGAGCTTCAATTATACTGCGCATGCGCGCACTCTCCACCCCTGGTGTGACGTATCCTGCCGACGTCGGGTGCCGGATCACGTGGGCCCACGTGCTTCCGGCCTCGTCACCGGTGGGGGATGTGTCCGCAGGGGGGAGGGATGGACGGCGCGTGCTGCGGTACTTCCGGCAGGCCCATTTAAATAAAGATGCCTTTGTGGCTGACATTTATGCCCCCTGAGGAAGGAGCTTATCGCTCCGAAACGCGCGTCGGGGTACGAGCGGTCCGCCCGGTCATCCTTGAGCCTCATTAAGGTAACGGTTTGGGTCCTTATTTTCTTAGGGCGGGTAATTGCCTGCCGGTGCAATTCGGGCATTGTTTGCTGCACCATCCTCCGTCTTTCCACAGATGTAAGACATGGTTTACATGGCCCGAGGGTAGTATTGTTTATTTGTTAACCCCTCTAGTTACCTTCTGTTGTGATAGTGCACAGATTTATCCTGTGTGATAGTTGATGGGCAGTGTTTCCCTCTTTATGCAAGATATATAATGCTCCTCATATGGAACATTAACACAGGAAATATATGCATCTATCTTGGTATATGATGGTTCAGGCTGACTGGGGCGGATTCTGCTTGTATGAGCACTTATACTATTGCACTTTTTGTTTGTTCCTTGCACAGTTCCCCATTTTTTGTCCTGTCCTATTTATAATTCAATAAAGAGAAGTAATTTTATTATAATGGATCTATGGTCGCAATTTTTACTGTGGTTTCCACAATTCTTGGTATATATTTTGAATGTGTACGCTATCCATACATGTTATCTGGGGATACGGTACCCTTTCTCACCTTTGTGCAATCACGTGCAATCCATACTGGGCCTAACACCGTCTGAGCCTGCCTCCTGATGTATAGACATATATTTTGAATGTGTACGCTATCCATACATGTTATCCGGGGATATGGTACCCTTTCTAACCTTTGTGCAATCACATGCAATCCATACTGGGCGTGAGAACGGCTGGCGAGCTGTTAAGCAAGCTACAGCACCTGTGGTTTGCACACGTAAGTTTTTCATTTTTTCAGGAATGACGGTTAGGCCTAATTCCGGAACTGCAGTTGACCTGCACTTACTGGGAAATCATTGTTCGCGGGTAATAATTGTAATCACAGATCCCCATCACTAACGTTGTTCAGCGGGTTATCTGCACCTGTAAGCGACAAACGCTGGCCTTTTCAGTGTAGCGCACATGCAGCCACGGACATGTAAGGGCATGACACACCAGTTATTGGCCAATCTCATGTGCCAGAGCCTCACGTGTCCCTCTAGTAAGCCGGACTTGGACCGCGGGGCATGACGGAGTCTCGTTCGTTAACGGAATTAAGCTTGCAATGTGTGCATCTGTTCTGTAGCTGGCATGGTTTAGGTTTCCCAGGTGGAGTCGAATTTAACTGTAGGCTCCACTCCTGGTGGTGCCCTTCTGGACATTCCTTTAAGGTTCAGCTTTGCAACCATACTGCCCACGTAAAACAAACACTTTGCCTTCATGAACGCTGTTTGGAGGGTCATGACTCGTGGGAATAACGCCGCCCAATCAGTTAACCTGCTAGAGAGATCGTTCGTTGCTCCCAAGCATGACATCACACTCCCTAGGAAGAAGGTAATGCCACTGTGGCGACCGTACTCCTGGGGGCGACACAAGTGCACTGATGCCCAGCCACTGCTCGATGAATCTGCTGGTACATTGACCCAGACCACTACATTCCCCTCGCACGCTACACGGCCTGAATCTGACCCTGATGAAACTCAGGTTACCCTTCCCATATACAGTTCCATCTTACACGGTGACAAAGAGGAAGCTGAAGATGAAAGTGCAGGTTCGGCCCACCCGCCATCAGACACACCACCGTACTATCAGGGGCTCTGTGCCAGTGCCGTCGCCAACGAGTGGGCCCCCCCTGCTTGCTCAGGATCACAGCACTTGCAAAGTTGAAATACTGTGCAGTGAGATGGAAGATGGGGATGACGAGGAGTCCAGACAAGTACAGGGATTCCCTAGCGAGGAGACTTATTTGATTGTTTTCAATGTTGGGACAGCAATTTTTGGGGAGCACTATACTCTGGAGAATGATAGATGGGGCCCACCATACACTGGAACATTCCAAAGGTGGACATCAGACACTGGAGCAGCATTTACAGGGCCCATTATACACTAGAGCATTAGAAATGGGGCCCATTATGTTTGGAGCATTATTTGGGCCCATAAGACAGTGGAGCTTCATCCATGGGGACCAACATATACTGTAGCATTATGTGGAGCTCATCATATACTGTTTCAAACATTATATGGGACCAATGATTCTGTATGGAGAAATAGATGGGCCTCGTCATGAGATGTAAAAAGTGAAGTATTTTTCATTGTACTATATACCGCTATTTCTCTGCCGTATCGGAGCATGATGAGTTGTGGTATGTGTTAAAGGGGCGCTCTTTTGCCCAGGGCACATTAAAACCTGGAGCCAGCCCTCCCCCCCCACAGTTTGTAGCCAAATAACCCCCATTTTTCAGTGCATAACTTGTATTATGAAGTTAATTAAGGTTGACAAGCTTAAGTAAGAAGAATTGATGCTTTTGGCATTCAAATGGGCACTGTTGGTGTGTTTCCTGTACTCCTCTCACTGCCGACTTTTATTCCCCATTGACTTACATTGGGTTTCGTGTTTCGGGACGACCCCGACTTTTCCCTATCATCGGACGATCTTGCTCGACCCGACTTTTGGAAAAGTCGGGTTTCACGAAACGAAACGCGACCCTAAAAAACCAAAAGTCGCTCACCTCTATTTAGGATCCCTGTATTTAGTAATATTATAGTGAGAAGAATCCACTTAATTTGCGGTGTGTGTCTCCTGGAGCACAATCTGGGCACTATGTGGTGGGTAATAAAATGGAAAATGTGTAATTTTCACTCTCCAACATCCACTGCGTGTTAATTTGCAGAAAGTGGCTGTGGAGTCAAAATATTCACTCCTCCTAAGGATTATAACCCTCAGTGAATTAATTTATAAAATAGAATCACTTTATGGGGATTTCGATTGTTCTGGTTTTCTGTCATTTAGTTATGTTAGGTCTAGTGTTGAGCATTCCGATACTGCAAATATCGGGTATCGGCTGATATTCGCTTTATCGGAGTTCCGATATTTTTACACTATCGAATACCGGAATCGGAAGTTCCCATAATACATGAGCCAGTTGTGTTAGCCATGTTAACTAATGGCATGGCTGTGATTGACTGCTGAAATGATGTCATCATGATGCGCGGTTTGTGCGGGCCTGCCGGGGGTCTGTGCGGGCCTGCCGGGGGTTGTGTGTGTGTGCAGGCATCATCCGATGGGACTGCAAGTCCCATCGGGCTATGCCTGCTACAATGACAGTGATTGACACATTAGCCAATGATGAGACAGTAGTAGTCCCATCATCCGGCTAATGTGTTGAATGTAAAAAAAAAAAAAAACTATACATACTACATACATACAACATGCATACATACTACATTCATACATACTATATATACTACATTCATACAACATACATACTTACTACATATATACTACATTCATACAACATACATACATACTACATATATACACAACATTCATACAACATACATACTACATTCATACAACATACTACATATATACTACATTCATACATACTACATATATACACACAACATTCATACAACATACATACATACTACATTCATACAACATACATACTACATATATACTACATTCATACAACCATACATACTACATTCATACAACATACATACTACATAATACATACTTACTACATATATACTTCATTCATACAACATACCATACATATAGACATACAGTACATATAACATAGAGTACATACTCACCATCACTTGTCACTTTGATCCCCGAAGCCAGTGTCATCTGTAAAAAATATTAAAATAACAAACAACCAATATACTCTGTGATCCGCAGAAATCCACTAGTGTCCCACGACGATCTCCTGCAGTGCATCACTGAGAGGTTACTATAGTTCACTAGTCTCACTTTATGGCAAAAGCTGCGTGGGAACTTTCTCACACAGCAATGCCAAAAGTGAGACTAGGGACTATTTTTTTTACAGTGGCGGAGGAATGCCTACCTCCCGTCATTGTATTCCTGGAGCCCCTAGAGGGCAGTCGCATCAGCTGATGCTGCTGCTCTCCACGGGAGATCGTCGTGGGACACTCGTGGATTTCTGCGGACCAGGGAGTATATTGGTTGTTTGTTATTTTAATATTTTTTATAGATGACACTGGCTTCGGGGATCAAAGTGACAAGTGATGGTGAGTATGTACTCTGTTATACAGTTCACTGCGCACGGTAGACACAGGAACACTCAGGTCTTTGGAGATGGACTTGTAGCCTTGAGATCGCTCATGCTTCCTCACAATTTGGTTTCTCAAGTCCTCAGACAGTTCTTTGGTCTTCTTTCTTTTCTCCATGCTCAATGTACACACAAGGACACAGGACAGAGGTTGAGTCAACTTTAATCCATGTCAACTGGCTGCAAGTGTGATTTAGTTATTGCCAACACCTGTTAGGTGCCACAGGTAAGTTACAGGTGCTGTTAATTACACAAATTAGAGAAGCATCACATGATTTTTCGAACAGTGCCAATACTTTTGTCCACCCTCTTTTTTATGTTTGGTGTGGAATTATATCCAATTTGGCTTTAGGACAATTCTTTTTGTGTTTTTTCATTTAAGACAAATTAAATGAAGATAATAATATCAAAGAATTTGTGTTTGCAATCATTTTCAGGAAGAAACTGAGTATTATCTGACAGAATTGCAGGGGTGTCAATACTTTTGGCCACAACTGTATGTACTGTATGTCTATGTGAATGTATTGTATGAATGTATTGTATGTAGTATGTATGTTGTATGTATGTAGCATGTTGTATGAATGTAGTATATATGTAGTATGTATGCTTTTTTTTTTTTTTTTACATTCAACACATTAGCCGGATGATGGGACTACTACTGTCCCATCATTGGCTAATGTGTCAATCACTATCATTGTAGCAGGCATCACCCGATGGGACTTGTAGTCCCATCGGACGATGCCTGCACACACACACAACCGACAGGCCCACACACACAACCTACAGGCCCGCACAGACCCCCGGCCGGCCCGTACAGACCCCCGGCAGGCCTGCACAGACCCCCGGCAGGCCCGTACAGACCCCCTACAGGCCCACACAGACCCCCGGCAGGCCCGCACAGACCTCCGGCAGGCCCGCACAGACCCCGCCTGCACACACACACACACGCACAGCCTCCGCCCACACTCTTCCCCCCTCCCGAACTGGATGTGCAAGGAAAGAAAGGGTTTATTTTCATTCCGATATTTGTGCCCCATTGACTTGCATGGGTTTCCGGTATCTGAATCGGCAATACCCGATATTTTTGGGGTATCGGTACGATCCAATCCGATCCTATATTTCCCGATATCGGAAGGTATCGCTCAACACTAGTTAGGGCTTCTGCATATGGTGTGTCCAATCTCATCTGGGATCTGTTCCTGCTGTCCAGCTGGAGTAATCTGCTCCCTACTTCAGCCAATTGGAAAGTACCACACCTTACTAAAGCGCAAAGCACATGGCCGGAATCTGCCAGATACAGCGCTGTTCTCCTCTGGTTGAGTCCTCTGTGCTCAGCTTGCGGCTTGTGTATTTGTTTCCTGCTGTGACCGTGGCCCGTTTACTGACTACTCTTGTGTCTTCTGATTCTGTATTCTGTCCTTCTGGTTCTAACCCAGCTATCTGACTATTCTTCTTGCCATCTAACAGCACAGAATAGCAGGTAACACCATGGTCCAAGCCTAGGGGTCCCAGTGTAAGTCCAGATTCATGTAATGGTATTAAAGGGCGATGAGCAAGGCAATCCTTGGGATATGGAAAGCAGAGAAGATAGAGCCAAGCATGTTCATGGTGGACTTCTTTTGAGCTGCCAGGTGACCATGAACAGTGCTCCCAATACATTGTGTCTGCAAACTATTCCAGCTAGATCTTCATTCAAATAGCTAAATGGCGCTCCTTCCCTTCTGAACACTGCCATGTGCCCAGACAGTAGTGTACAATCGTATGTAGGGTATAGTGCGAAGCTGGAAAATAATTTGTAAGATCCAGTTGTTTTCTATTATCCTTTGTGAAGAATTTATCACCACATAAAGTGACACACGTCAGATATTAACCCCTTCACCCCCAAGGGTGGTTTGCACGTTCATGACCGGGCCAATTTTTACAATTCTGACCACTGTCCCTTTATGAGGTTATAACTCTGGAACGCTTCAACGGATCTAGGCGATTCTGAGATTGTTTTCTCGTGACATATTGTACTTCACTTTAGTGGTAAAAAATTTTCGCTATAACTTGCGTTTATTTATGAAAAAAACAGAAATATGGCAAAAATTTTGAAAATTTTGCAATTTTCAAACTTTGAATTTGTATGCCCTTAAAACAGAGAAATATGTGACACAAAATAGTTACTAAATAACATTTCCCACATGTCTACTTTACACCAGCACAATTTGGGAAACAACATTTTTTTTTGTTAGGAAGTTATAAGGGTTAAAATTTGACAAGCGATTTCTAATTTTTACAACAAAACTTACAAAACCATTTTTTTTAGGGACCACCTCACATTTGAAGTCACTTTGAGGGGTCTATATGGCAGAAAATACCCAAAAGTGACACCATTCTAAAAACTGCACCCCTGAAGCTACTCAAAACTACATTCAAGAAGATTATTAACCCTTCAGGTGCTTCACAGGAGCAGAAGCAACGTGGAAGGAAAAAATGAACATTTAACTTTTTAGTCACAAAAATAATATTTTAGCAACAATTTTTTTATTTTCCCAAGGGTAACAGGAGAAATTGGACCCCAAAAGTTGTTGTCAAATTTATCCTGAGTACGCTGATACCCAATATATGGGGGGGAACCACTGTTTGGGCACAAGGCAGGGCTCAGAAGGGAAGGAGCCCCGTTTGACTTTTTCAACCTAAAATTGGCTGGAATTGAGATCGGACGCCATGTCGCGTTTGACGAGTGTCTGATGTGCCTAAACAGTGGAAACCCCCCACAAGTGACCCCATTTTGGAAACTAGACCCCCTAAGGAACTTATCTAGATGTGTGGTGACCACTTTGAACCCCCAAGGGCTTCACAGAAGTTTATAACACCCAGGCGTGAAAATAAAAAATCATATTTTTTCCACAAACATGATCATTTAGTCCCCAATATTTTGTTTTCCCAAGGGTAACAGGAGAAATTGGACCCCAAAGGTTGTTGTCAAATTTGTCCTGAGTACGCTGATACCCAATATGTGGGGGGGAACCACTGTTTAGGCACATGGCAGGGCTCAGAAGGGAAGGAGCCCCGTTTGACTTTTTCAACCTAAAATTGGCTGGAATTGAGATCGGACGCCATGTCACGTTTGACGAGGGTCTGATGTGCCTAAACAGTGGAAACCCCCCACAAGTGACCCCATTTTGGAAACTAGACCCCCTAAGGAACTTATCTAGATGTGTGGTGACCACTTTGAACCCCCAAGGGCTTCACAGAAGTTTATAACACCCAGGCGTGAAAATAAAAAATCATATTTTTTCCACAAACATGATCATTTAGTCCCCAATATTTAGTTTTTCCAAGGGTAACAGGAGAAATTGGACCCCAAAGGTTGTTGTCAAATTTGTCCTGAGTACGCTGATACCCAATATGTGGGGGGGAACCACTGTTTAGGCACATGGCAGGGCTCAGAAGGGAAGGAGCCCCGTTTGACTTTTTCAACCTAGAATTGGCTGGAAGTGAGATCGGACGCCATGTCACGTTTGACGAGCGTCTGATGTGCCTAAACAGTGGAAACCCCCCACAAGTGACCCCATTTTGGAAACTAGACCCCCTAAGGAACTTATCTAGATGTGTGGTGACCACTTTGAACCCCCAAGGGCTTCACAGAAGTTTATAACACCCGGGAGTGAAAATAAAAAATCATATTTTTTCCACAAACATGATCATTTAGTCCCCAATATTTTGTTTTCCCAAGGGTAACAGGAGAAATTGGACCCCAAAGGTTGTTGTCAAATTTGTCCTGAGTACGCTGATACCCAATATGTGGGGGGGAACCACTGTTTAGGCACATGGCAGGGCTCAGAAGGGAAGGAGCCCCGTTTGACTTTTTCAACCTAAAATTGGCTGGAATTGAGATTGGACGCCATGTCACGTTTGACGAGCGTCTGATGTGCCTAAACAGTGGAAACCCCCCACAAGTGACCCCATTTTGGAAACTAGACCCCCTAAGGAACTTATCTAGATGTGTGGTGACCACTTTGAACCCCCAAGGGCTTCACAGAAGTTTATAACACCCGGGCGTGAAAATAAAAAATCATATTTTTTCCACAAACATGATCATTTAGTCCCCAATATTTTGTTTTCCCAAGGGTAACAGGAGAAATTGGACCCCAAAGGTTGTTGTCAAATTTGTCCTGAGTACGCTGATACCCAATATGTGTGGGGGAACCACTGTTTAGGCACATGGCAGGGCTCAGAAGGGAAGGAGCCCCGTTTGACTTTTTCAACCTAAAATTGGCTGGAATTGAGATCGGACGCCATGTCACGTTTGACGAGCGTTTGATGTGCCTAAACAGTGGAAACCCCCCACAAGTGACCCCATTTTGGAAACTAGACCCCCTAAGGAACTTATCTAGATGTGTGGTGAGCACTTTGAACCCCCAAGGGCTTCACAGAAGTTTATAACACCCGGGCGTGAAAATATAAAATCCTGTTTTGTTCCCACATAAATGATCATTTAGTCCCCAATTTTTAATTTTCCCAAGAGTAACAGGAGAAATTGGACCCCAAAAGTTGTTGTCCAATTTGTCCTGAGTACCCTGATACCCCACATGTGGGAGAAAACTACTGTTTGGGCACACGTCAGGGCTCGAAAGGGAAGTAATGACGTTTTGGAAAGCAGACTTTGATGGAATGGTCTGCGGGCGTCATGTTCCATTTGCAGAGCCCTTGATGTTCCTAAACAGTAGAAACCCCCCATAAGTGACCCCATTTTGGAAACTAGACCCCCTAAGGAACTTATCTAGATGTGTGGTGAGCACTTTGAACCCCCAAGTGTTTCACTAAAGATTATAATGCCCAGGCGTGAAAATATAAAATCCTGTTTTGTTCCCACATAAATGATCATTTAGTCCCCAATTTTTAATTTTCCCAAGAGTAACAGGAGAAATTGGACCCCAAAAGTCGTTGTCCAATTTGTCCTGGGTACTCTGGTACCCCACATGTGGGAAAAAACTGTTTAGGCACACGTTGGGGCTCGAAAGGGAAGTAGTGTTGTTTTGGAATGCAGACTTTGATGGTCTGCTGGCGTCATGTTCCATTTGCAGAGTCCCTGATGTGCCTAAACAGGAAAAAACCCCACATATGACATCATTTTGGATACTAGACCCCCAATGAACAAATCTAGATGTGCCCCCAACTAATCTAATGTAAATTAGTAGTGCATGGAGGTGTGGTACAATTTGAAGCAATCCTTCATGCACAGGCCAGGTTTTTCGGGGCAGGTGTCGCACTGGTAAGTGGTGTCCCTGCGTATTCCTTTTTTGTAACACACTCGACACCTTTTTTGCGGCTTACCTTTTCTTGGGGTTGGCGGGACCACCCCCGGAAAATGCTGACCTGGGACAATACGAGCACCTTCAGTTCCTGAAGTACTGGGGCCCGCTCCTTCCTGAGCGCCAAACATCATGGCCTTAACCACTACCTCCTGGAAATGAAGGTACGCCGTATCGCTGGGGCATGCACATTGTGACAGCAGGAATGCTTTGAGCATTGCCATTTGGACGATGTGCACGGCCAGCTTTTTGTACCACACCTTGGCCTTCCTCAATGCATTGTACGGTTGGAGGAGTTGATCGGAGAGATCAACTCCCCCCATTTTTTTGTTGTACCCCACTACACATGTCGGTTTGAGGACCTGTGTAGAGGTACCCCGTACAGTGCAGAGGGTACTGCCATCACCGTGTATGGTGGTCAAGAGATGGACATCTCTCTTGTCCTTGTACTTGACCACCAGCAGGTGGTCGCTACATTGGGCTCTGCTCTCACCTTTTCGGAGCATCTGCCCAAGTAGCGTCTTCAGGAGGCCTCTCTGATTTTTGCGGACAGTACCGCAGGCTGCGGTACGTCGCTCAGAGAGGGATTTGTAGAGTGGGATGCTGGTATAAAAGTTATCAGTGTAGAGGTGATAACCTTTATCCAGCAGTGGGTGCACCAAATCCCACACAATTTTCCCACTCACTCCCAGGAAAGGAGGACACTCAGGGGGTTCAATCCGGGTGTCCTTCCCTTCGTAAACTCTAAACTTGTGGGTGTACCCTGAGGTACTCTCACACAACTTATAGAGTTTGATTCCGTACCTGGCCCTCTTACTGGGCAGGTATTGACGGAATCGCAGCCTTCCCTTGAAGTGAACCAAGGACTCATCCACGCAGATGTCCCTTTGGGGCACGTACACTTCAGCAAACTTTTTGTTGAAGTGTTCGATGACCGGCCGAACTTTGAACAGACGGTCAAAGTTGGGGTCATCTTGTGCGGGACACGCTGCATTATCAGTATAATGCAGAAACTTGTGGATGGCCTCAAAACGCGTCCGGGCCATGACCATTCGGAACACTGGAGTGTTGTATAAAATATCAACACTCCAATATTGCCGAATTTCCGGTTTCTTCAGTATCCCCATATGGAGGACCAGGCCCCAAAACTGCGTCATTTCAACTGCGTCTACAGGAGACCAGTTTGAAAATGTTGAACGCGGGTTTTGCTCCAAAAATTGACGAGCGTACAAATTAGTTTGCTCCACCATGAGGTTAACAAAATCCTCAGAGAAAAAGACTTTGAAAAAGTCAATTTCTGTGAGGCCGGTGGTGTCAAACTTGATTCCTGATTCTGCCACAAAATCAGGAATCAGTGGCTCGTAATTTTCGGGGGGCGAGGTCCATACGGGGAGCACTGGGTCAGCTGCGGGCATGGTGGGCGCTGCCTCATCTTCTGTCCTGGAGCGTCTGCGTGGCGGTTCCGCAGGACCCGAGGAGGAAGATGAGGAGGGAGAAGAGGAAGAAGAAGAGGATGAAGAATCCGAAAAATAAAGAAAAGTCGGATCGTCATCCAAATCGCTATCAGTTTCGGAGGCAAGTAAAGCATATGCCTCCTCCACTGAATAGCGCTGTTGGGATGAATTTGATGACATTTTTGTGTAAATATGGTGCTTGGGTGTACACTTTATTGAAAACTGTATGTGTACGTGAGGGGGGGGGAGTGATTGGTGTAAACTTTCTGTAAAGAAAAAGCTGTGGAAAAAAGTATAAAACAGCAGGCCCTAGCTGATAAGTGTCACTTATCAAAACTAGGCTGCTGGATGTGCGCACGGGGTGGCGCAAGGGGGGGTGGAAAAAAAAAAAAGGAAAACGGCAAACTCTGATAAGTGAACTGTGTCACTTATCCAAGTTTCGCAGCTGCGGGATGTGTGTACGGAGGGGCTAAGGAAAAAAAAGCGAGCTCAAGTGTTGATCGGTGAACTGCGTCACCAATCAACGCTCGGCGGCTGCGCACGGAGGTGGCGCAAAAGTGGGGTGGAGGGGGGTAAAAATAGGGGGAAGGGGGATGGGGGGATTGGGGTGGAAGAAGAGAGATTGGGCAGGGATCAACAGTTAGGGTTGTAGTTAGGTGGCACAAAGGGGGGTGAAAAAAATGAAAAGCGGCAGGCACAAGCTTGGATAAGTGACGTGTGTCACTTATCCAACTTTTGCGGCTGCGGGATGTGTGTACGGAAGTGGCGCAAAAGGGGCTAAGGAAAAAAAAAACGAGCTCAAGAGTTGATCGGTGAACCTCGTCACCAATCAACGCTCGGCAGCTGCGCACGGAGGTGGCGCAAAAGTGGGGTGGAGGGGGGTAAAAATAGGGGGAAGGGGGATGGGGGGATTGGGGTGGATGAAGATAGATTGGGCAGGGATCAACAGTTAGGGTTGTAGTTAGGTGGCACAAAGGGGGGTGAAAAAAATGAAAAACGGCAGGCACAAGCTTGGATAAGTGACGTGTGTCACTTATCCAACTTTTGCGGCTGCGGAATGTGTGAACGGAAGTGGCGCAAAGGGGGCTAAGGAAAAAAAAGCGAGCGCGAGTGTTGATCGGTGAACTGCGTCACCGATCAACGCTCGCCGGCTGCGCACGGAGGTGACGCAAAAGTGGGGTGGAGGGGGGTAAAAGGGGGGTAAGAGGGGGGGTGGAGGGGGGATGGGGGGATGAAGATAGATTGGGGGGGTGAAGATAGATTGGGCAGGGGATCAGGGATCAATTAACACTTACAATTGTAGTTTTCTTTCTTCTTCTTCTTCTTTCTTCTGCAGGGATTGTGATGCTACAAGCTGTGGCACCACAATACCCAGCACAGGAGCTCTTGCTGCGTCCGACTTCTCTGCAGGAATCCTCAGCTAGAGTGAGGACCCCTGCAGACAGGTCAGACAGGTCAGAGGCAGGTCAGGGGGCAGGTCACAGAGCGGTCACATCGCTGCTGTGACCTGTCATTGGTGGGATCGAATGATTACATCGATCCCACCAATCCCTGATCTGCCTGGTGACCATGGCAACTGCCTAGAATCGGAGCTCACAGCTCCGATTACTAGGCAGGTCATGCCCAGGTCACCAGCAGGGCACAGAGCGGTCACATGGTGACCGCAGCTGTGCCCTGTGGTTGGCGCGATCGCCGATCTAATCGATCGCGCCAGCCAACTCCTGCAGGCCCTACTGGGCCTGCATCAGGCTCCAGCATGATCGGTGCTAATATAGCACCGATCCTGGCCGGTACTGGCAGGGCACAGCGGCGATATAGCGCCGCTGTGCACTGCGATTGGCGCGATCGATCAGATCGGCGATCGCGCCAATCCGGGTGCTTTTTGCCGGTGCCTGGCGTTGCCAGGCACCGGCTCTAGGATCGAGTACATCGGTACTCGATCCCCGCCTAGGACATCATTGTTTCAGCCAAGCTGATTGGCTGAAACAATGAGAAACGCTGCGATTGGCTGTTCAGAATTGAACAGCCAATCACAGCGCTCTGGATGCCGGGGGGGCCGGATCGCAGCCCGGGATGCCGACGCCATCTTTTCTAAGGTGAGATGGCGTCGGAATTTTAATGCGATCACCGCGACTTTAGTCGCGGTATCGCATTAAAGGGCCCGACGTACTATCCCGTCCCCGGTCATACGGGCCCGGGTACCGTGGACGGGATAGTACGTCGGATGGCAGGAAGGGGTTAATAATGGGGCCTGATTAGGAACTACTGAAATGATCAAACTCCACAGTCTCCATCAGTACTAAATGAGTAACTAGTGGTGAAACCTCTCTGGTGTAATTAGAGTATGGGTCTCGGAGACTTCACAATCTATACTATCCTAAGCTCCAATATTTTCTGTCAGATGAGTTTCAAGAAGAAATATTAGGCATTTAAAGAGAACTGTGTATAAGGACGGTTTCACACGTCCTGATATTTCCGGTACCGGAGATGTCCATGTGTGTAATACTTGTGGCACATGTGTGACAACCGTGTGCCGCCCTAGTGCAGCATCAGTACCACAAGGACGGCCGACAGGGAAGAAGCGCTACAGTAAGCGCTGTTCCCCGGCAGCGGGTGCTGAAGACGCTCACATCATTCTCCCCTGCTCTGCCGGCGGGGAGAATAATGATAGTTATATTAAAGTAAGAATGATGACTATTACTCCCATCAACCTACACCTGATGCTAAGAACAATGACAGCAGGAGCAGATGATGGGAGTATTCCTCACCCGCCGCCTGCGCTATAACTAAATAAAGGAATGAAAAAACGGCGTGCGTTCCCTTTTATTTTCTATAACCAGTCCGGAAAAACTCACAACTGGGGGCTGCAACCCTCATCTGTCAGCTTTGGCAAGGCTGGTTTTCAAGAATAGAGGGGTCCAAACAGTTTTTTTAATTAATTAAATAATTTAAAAAAACGGCGTGAGTTCCCCTCCATTTTTGACAACCAGCCTTGCTAAAGCTGACAACTGGGGGCTAGTATTCTCAGGCTTGTAAGGGGCCATAGATATTGACCCCCCAGCCTAAAAATAGCAGCCTGCAGCTGCCCAGAAAAGGAAAATCTATTAAATGCGCCTATTCTGGTGCTTTGCCCGGCTCTTCCCACTTGCCCTGTAGTGATGGCAAGTGGGCTTCATATTTGTGGGGTTGTATTGTCAGGTGACATCAAGCCCACGGCTTAGTAATGGAGAGTAAGACACCTATCCATTACTAATCCTATAGATATATGGTAAATAAATCACAGCCAGAATAAAGTCTTTTATTAGAGATAAAACAAAACACAGGGTAAGTAGGAAGAGCCGGGCAAAGTGTCGGAATTTCTGGGTTTTCTGGGCAGCTGCGGGCTGGTTATTGTTTAATCTGTATTTGTAGTTTTCAGTTAATGAGATTCTTGTGCTTCGGGGTGGGATTGTGGGAGTGGCTGTGGGTTGGGCTGTGGGCGGGGCCTTATGTGGTGTTCTGCGTACATATTCATCTGTATTGGCTTATGACACTGACCCTTCAGTGACCTGCCCCCTATTTTACATAAAAAATTACATCCAGAAAAATGTCACCGGCGATGGTGGCGCCTGCGCAGTACCATCTATAAGTAAGATATAGATGCTACTGGCCAGGCGCCGCCAGTGTCATTTGTAATTTCTTTTTTCTAAGCCTCACAATAGCCACAATATTATAGGCATAATCACCAATAATATCAACACTATTATATGCATTATGTAATAATGTGGGCAGGTCAGTGAGGGGTCAGCGACCTGTCATAAGCCAATACAGATGCATATGTAAACAGACCATCATATAAAGCTCCGCCCACAGCCCCGCCCCAGAGCACGAGAATCTCATTAACTGAAGACTACAAATACAGATTAAACATAAACCACAAGACGGATTTCATCACCAGGTATCACTGTAATCAGTATAACGACGCTGACCTGACAGTGTCTGTAGGTTACTGTGCACAATCCGGCTGACAGGATCCCTTTAAATTTAGATCTTAGGCATTTGGAAGAGGCAATGGAGAGATTTTTTTCAAGACTATCAGGGAGTTACAGACTCACATTAGGCAGGAAGGCCGATCCCACCACAATCAAACTATCATACAGAATGAACAGGTTATAAAAAAAAGACACAGAATAAAAAAATATGTTACATCCCCAACAACGTATGTACAAGGGGAGAACACTAAACGAGTTGCACTCATTTATGGTGGACCATTGCAGCCACTATGAGTCCTGACCGGAGGAGTAGAGAAAGTATTAGCGCCCCCATTTCAGGAGAGATTGTGCAGTTATCTGAATTCCTTAGGATGGAAAACATATTGGAATTCATGACGTTTAGTAAATCTATGACACCAGGGCTGGAGCCAACACATCTCCTGCAGGCGGGAATAAATGTATATTACAGCCATCAGCCACACACAGCTTAGAGATCTATCATGGCACAGGTGGAATGTTTGTCCTGGAGATTATCACAATCCTCCTTGAAATTACTGTATTTATTGGACCATAAGACGCACCTAGGTTTTAGAGAATGAAATTAGGAAAAAAAATTGAAGCAAAAAATGTGGTCAATTCTGTACTTAATATCCCCTATCCTGGTATATATGGTCCCCTCATACCCATTCTGATACACATGGCCCACTCATCTCTATCCTGGTATGCATGGCCTCATCCCAATCCTGGTATGCAGGGTCCCCATCTTGTCCTGGTATGCATGATCCCATCCCTATCCTGGTATGCAGAGCTCCCATCTTGTCCTGGTATGCATGGTCCCATCCCTATCCTTGTATGCAGGGTCCCCATCTCGTTCTAGTATGCATGGTCCCATCCCTATCCTTGTATGCAGGGTCCCCATCTCGTTCTAGTATGCATGGTCCCATCCCAATCCTGGTATGCAGGGTCCCCATCTTGTCCTAGTAGGCATGGCCCCATCTCATCCTGGTATGCAGGGCCCCATCTCATCCTAGTATGCATGGCACCTCATCGCTATCCTGGTATGCATGGCCCCATCATCCCTATCCTGGAAAGCATGGCCCCAACCTTATCCTGGTATGCATGGACCCCATCTCGTCCTGGTATTCAGTGACTTATTTCGTCCTGGTATGTAGGGCCCCATCCTTATAAGAAGCCCCCACCCCCATTCCTATCCTGGTGTGCATGGCCCATCACAAAACATTAAAAAAAAACCAAACCATTACGCTTACCTCTGGTGCCAGCATCTGCTATTTGCTTGTAAGCAGCGCTGAGAACAGTGAGCATTCATGAATATTCATTTCTCTTAAGTAGCGGCACACGTGACCGCCGGTAGCAGCAGGAAGCCGGTGGCTGACACTGCGCGCTACTGAAGAGCAATGAATACTCACTGCCCTTTGCGTGCACGTCCCTGCCATGCGCTGCTTACAAGCATATAGCAGTTGCTGGCACCGGAGCAGGACGCTGCGAGGGAGCGCGGGGTAAGTAAGTGTAATGATTTGTTTTTTAATGTTTTCTGATGGGACCATGCATACCAGGATGGGGACGGGGGTGGGGGCCAATTATAAGGATGGGGCCATGCATACCAGGACCGGGGTTAGGGGCTAATCATCTCAAGATACTATTATTAAAGAGAAATGAATATTCATTGCCCTCCAAGCCCATGGGCGTGTAATGCAGTGAATATTCATTTCTCTTTAGCAGCGGGAACAAGATTTAGCCGCAGTCACCGGCTCCAGCCTCCTGTGACCCGCTGCTCCGCTGATGCAGTTCCCTCACCTCCACACCAAAGCCAGAGCCGGTACATCCGGACTATAAGACGCAACCCCCATTTTCCTCCACATTTTTGAAGGATAAAAGTGTGTCTTATAGTCCGAAAAATACGGTAGTTTTAATACAAATTGGAAAGTCAGGATAAAGGGAAACTCTGCTGTTATTGTACAGAAATTCACACTTGGCCTCACTGCACATTTACTGTTGTGGATCATAAAAGAGATGTTTGGCCAGAAAGACTGGACCTGGTCTTGTAGGGACCATGAGACATTCAGCAGCACAGAAGGGAGAGAAGATTCATCCGATAAGATCTCAGGGATCTAGGAAGCCAACAGCATCATTACCCTCCGCTTTCTCTTACAGGCCCAGCATAAGATTTTTCTACAAGTGATTTTCTATCTTGTCAGCACATTCTACGTACGCTGTCATTTGGATTTAGTTACAGATCTGGGCAGGGAACAGTCAGCGTCTCCTAATCCCAGGGGGTAGGTGGATCTACCAGGTTGTAAGTTCTATAGAAAAGGGATTTCAATGTCCAAAATCAATGAACAGTTTTGGGTGGAGGAGAATGTTGTGGTACTAGAGGCAAAATGGTGATCATGGTAATACGGCCGGACTACACCACCGATAAAGCAACCACAGCCGGTGACTGAGAGGAATCTGTGACTTCTCTACATTCAGTGGTTACTACTCACCTGGGTAGTCATATGTGGGAATCTCCTCTTTACACCGCTCATCATCTCTTACATATGTCTCTGTAGTATTAATATGGGTCAGATCTTCACCCTGAAACAAATATTGTAAAAGTCACCGACAGATGGAGAAGTCCCATCTATGATCAGCTCTAATCCTGCCATCTCCACCGTTCTCATTACACAGGTATAAAACATATAACACTGGTGGATAAAACAAGACTGAGCACAAGACCTTCACAGCCGTCTACACATCATAGGGGAGATCTCCTGACACCTTCTCTCCATCTACCTGATGATCCTGAGGAGCACTGGGATCCTCTTGTTTACAGTCCTGTGGAAGAAGAGGACGGGGACATCTCTCTGGTGTTGTCCTCTTACTGGATAGATCTGGAGGAAACACATACAGGGACTGAATTCATTCTCTACATACAGATAATTATAGGCCGTGTGTATTTAGTCCTGTCTATTACCTGGAGATGTGAGGCGCTGGGGAACCTCCATTATGACGTTCTTGTACAGATCGCTGTGTCCTTCTAAATACTCCCACTCCTCCATGGAGAAATAGACAGCGACCTCCTGACACCTTATAGGAACCTGACACATACAATGATACCGTCATCCCCCGATCCCTTCATAGTGTTTCTGTATAATGTCCAGGCATTCCCAGCAGTGTCACCTCTCCAGTCAGCAGCTCAAACATCTTGTAGATGAGTTCTAGGATCTTCTGGTCATTGATATCCTCACGGATTAGGGGGTGAGGTGGAGGCCCCGTGATTGGGCTCAGGGGTCTTCCAGATCCCTCAGACACAGGGTCCTGACAGCGATCACTAGAGGTCTTCTTCACCACTGTGTAATCCTGGTTATGGAGAGACACATTAATAAATCTCACTACAGACATTTCCAGAGTCCTCACCTCTCCAGTTCTGTCCATATGTTATTCCCATAGATAAGAATGATAGAATGTGACGTCATCAGAATCTCTCACCTCTCCAGTGAGACGGAAGAGGATCTCTAGGGTGAGGTGTAACATTCTCTCCGCCATCTTGTCTCTGTCCATACCCATCCTTGATGGGTAAATCAAGAATATTTTCTTTTGTAGAAGATCTTCACTGAGAGGATCCGATATTGTAGAGACCTGAATGAGAAGAAGATGATGCGATGTAACACTGTGCTTGAGAGCGGGCCCACCTGGAGCTACTGTCAGGGCTGGCGTTTGTACTTCACATGTATCAGAGTGCAGGGAGTGAGTCATGTAACCACTCTTCTGCAGTTTGTGGAGGAGAGGGGGAAGGAAGGTTACCCACCCAATCCAGGATGAGCGCGCTCTCCTTCAAAGCTCCCTGCTGCAGAGAAGTCATCAGCCCCAAAAGCCTGGACGCAGCGGGGCTTGCTCTGCCTCTGACTGTGAGCTGAGCTCACTGTCTGCACTCTTCTGCTTCTGTCTGGAAGGAGCCTGACAGCCAAGGAGGCTAGGAGCAGCACTGAGGACCAGGGACACACTGGACACAGCATGAGGACTGATGAGTGTCTTGGCACATGTCATTTACTATTTGATATGTCTAATCTATTGGTCGAATATATACATACAGATATATAAAGCAATGAAGGTTCTTAAAGGGGTTGTCCACTACTTTAAATTAACCCCCCAATGTATCCCCCTGGCGCCCCTAATGAATTTTGTAAATACCTCATGTTGCCTATACTGCCTGTGAGCGTCGCTATCGCTGGCCGCTCACAGGCAGCACATGACCCCTGGCTGCAGCCGGCTCTTGCTTCCGCTGACGTCCCGACAAGTGCTGGCAGCAGCCGGGGGTCCATCTTCCTCCTTCCGCGCTGGCTGCCAGGCTGTGGGAGCGATTATCACCCCGCTTCACACCCGGCATCCACCAAGCGCCCATTCATTGAGAAAGCGCGCAGTGGATGCTGGGTGTGACCCCGGGGGTAACCCCGCCCACAACCCAGCAGCCACTGCGGGGACCCAGCGCTGAGTCACGCCTCACTTGTGACATCAGCGCTGGGTTACGTGCTGCCTGTGAGCGGCCAGCGATAACGCCACTCACAGGCAGTATAGGCAACATGAGGTATTTACAAAATTCATTAGGGGCCTGGGGGGATACTTTGAGGGTTAATTTAATGTAGTGGACAACCCCTTTAAACTTTTATGTCTTGTTTATCCTGCAAGCTGGACAGAGACTAAGGGTATGTGCACACGTTGCTTATTCCATTGTGGATTTTTCTGCATGGATTCTGCAGAATCCGCAGGTAAGACGACCTGTGTTTTACCTGCAGGTTCCTGCGGATTTAGTGCGGATTTGCTCTGCGTTTTTACACCTGCAGATTCCTATAATGGAATAGGTAAAGGTTTTAAATACAAGAGTTAGGACTGTCCCACAAGGGTTGCCGTGACGTGGCGGGATGGCTTCTACATTATTTTGATCAAAATTATGTTAACTAAATACCCTTATTATTACTATTATTACTACCTTCATGCAATTTTTGCAATATATTTTTTTACTTTTTTATTCCAGGATATTTGTTTTGTGTTTTGCTTTTGGTTTTCTCTGTGTAAAGGTCATGTGTTCATATGCAATTACAATTTGCATGCACATTAATTTACTTTTTCTGCTCAGACCCAGTTTCTCATTTGTTTCATTGCGCATTCTGTGCATATAAGGGTGTGACCGCCCTGCTTCTGAGATGGAAAATCCATCCTGTCTGGCCTACACTATTACTGGTGGTTCAGTCCCTCTGTCCTTGTTCACATTTACGTCACTTGACAAGTGGAAAGGTTTTAAATACAAGAGTTAGGACTGTCCCACAAGGGTTGCCGTGACGTGGCGGGATGGCTTCTACATTATTTTGATCAAAATTATGTTAACTAAATACCCTTATTATTACTATTATTACTACCTTCATGCAATTTTTGCAATATATTTTTTTACTTTTTTATTCCAGGATATTTGTTTTGTGTTTTGTTTTTGGTTTTCTCTATAATGGAATAGGTGTAAAACCGCTGCGGAATCCGCACAAAGAATTGACATGCTGTGGAAAATAAACCGCTGTGTTTCCGCGCTGAATTTTCAGCATCATGTGCACAGCGGTTTTTGTTGCTCACTATGGGCCTGATTCACCGTCTCTCCTGCCTTGATTGACATGGCTGACGTCTCCTGTGTCATCCACTGTCTGTCCAGCTCTCGCACCTGCACAGGAGGGAACAGGAGCTGCGCAGCGCAACAGACTGGATGACATAGGAGGCGTCAGCCACGTCAGTAAAGGCAGGAGGATGGCAATTGTGGGGTCAGAGGAGGTGCTAAGCAGGGACCATAGACACTCATCCGACTGGACGCTGCCGATTAGCTTACGAGAAGGAGAATGATTATTTTCTTAAGTTTGCAAGCGGCTGGAATCTTACAGGATGGCTTTTTAAATGTGGCTAAAAGATGGTGGCTACAGGTCTTACAGATTAACCCCTTCACCCCCAAGGGTGGTTTGCACGTTCATGACTGGGCCAATTTTTACAATTCTGACCACTGTCCCTTTATGAGGTCATAACTCTGGAACGCTTCCATGGATCCCGGTGATTCTGACATTGTTTTCTCGTGACATATTGTACTTCATGTTAGTGGTAAAATTTCATTCAAATAACTTGCGTTTATTTGTGAGAAAAATGGAAATTTGGCAAAAATTTTGAAAACTTCGCAATTTTCCAACTTTGAGTTTTTATGCCCTTAAATCACAGAGATACGGCACACAAAAAACTTGATAACTAATATTTCCCACATGTTTACTTTACATCAGCACAATTTTGGAACCAAAATTTTTTTTTTGTTAGGAAGTTATAAGGGTTAAAAGTTGACCAGTGATTTCTCATTTTTACAACACCATTTTATTTTTAGGACCACATCACATTTGAAGCCACTTTGAGGGGTCTATATGATAGAAAATACCCAAAAGTGACACCATTCTAAAAACTGCACCCCTTAAGGTGCTCAAAACCACATTCAAGAAGTTTATTAACCCTTTAAGTGCGTCACAGGAATTTTTTTGAATATTTAAAAAAAAAAACCATCTAACTTTTTTTCACAAAAAAAAACTTCAGGTTCAATTTTTTTTATTTTACCAAGGGTAACAGGAGAAATTGGACTGTAAAAGTTATTGTGCAATTTGTCCTGAGTGCGCTGAAACCTTATATGTGGGGGGGAACGACTGTTTCGGCGCATGGCAGAGCTCAGAATGGAAGGAGTGCCGTTTGACTTTTTCAATGCAAAATTGGCTGGAATTCAGATCGGACGCCATGTCACGTTTGGAGAGTCCCTGATGTACCTAAACAGTGGAAACCTCCTACAAGTGACCCCATTTTGGAAACTAGACCCCCAAGGAACTTATCTTGATATGCGGTGAGAACTTTGAACCCACAAGGGCTTTACAGAAGTTTATAACGTACAGCGGTGCAATTAAAAAATCATATTTTTTCCACAAAAATGATCTTTTCACCCCAATTTTTATTTTCCCAAGGGTAACAGGACCCTAAAATTTATTGTGCAATTTGTCCTGAGTACGCTGATACCCCACATGTGGGGGTAAACCACTATTTGGGCGCATGGCAGAGCTCGGAAGGGAAGCAGCGCCATTTGACGTTTTTGGCTGGAATTGAGATCGGACATCATGTCGCGATTGGAAAACCCCTGATGTACCAAAACAGTGGAAACCCCCCACAAATGAAACCATTTTGGAAACTAGACCCCCTAAGGAACTTATCTAGATGTGTGGTGAGAACTTTGAACCCCCAAGGGCTTCACAGAAGTTTATAACATACAGCCGTACAATTAAAAAATCATATTTTTTCCACAAAAATGATCTTTTCACCCTCAATTCTTATTTTTCCAAGGGTAACAGGACCCTAAAAGTTATTGTGCAATTTGTCCTGAGTACGCTGATACCCCACATGTGGGGGTAAACCACTATTTGGGCGCATGGCCGAGCTCGGAAGGGAAGCAGCGCCATTTGACGTTTTTGGCTGGAATTGAGATCGGACACCATGTCGCGATTGGAAAGCCCCTGATGTACCTAAACAGTGGAAATCCCCCACAAATGACACCATTTTGGAAACTAGACCCCCTAAGGAACTTATCTAGATGTGTGGTGAGAACTTTGAACCCCCAAGGGCTTCACAGAAGTTTATAACATAAAGCCGTACAATTAAAAAATCATATTTTTTCCACAAAAATGATCTTTTCACCTTCAATTCTTATTTTTCCAAGGGTAACAGGACCCTAAAAGTTATTGTGCAATTTGTCCTGAGTACGCTGATACCCCACATGTGGGGGGAAACCACTATTTGGGCGCATGGCAGAGCTCGAAAGGGAAGCAGCGCCATTTGATGTTTTTGGCTGGAATTGAGATCGGACACCATGTCGCGATTGGAAAACCCCTGATGTACCTAAACAGTGGAAACCCCCCACAAATGACACCATTTTGTAAACTAGACCCCCCAAGGAACTTATCTAGATGTGTGGTGAGCACTTTGAACTCCCCAGTGCTTCACAGAAGTTTATAACGCCCGGGCGTGAAAATAAAAAATTCGTATTTTTTCCACAAACATGATCTTTTAGTCACCATTTTTTTATTTTCCCAACGGTACCAGGAGAAATTGGACCCCAAAAGTTGTTGTCCTATTTGTCCTGAGTATGCTGATACCCCATATGTGGGAGAAAACTACTGTATGGACACACGTCGGGGCTCGGAAGGGAAGTAGTGACGTTTTGGAATGCAGACTTTGATGGAATGGTCTGCGGGTGTCATGTTGCCTTTGGAGAGCCCCTAATGTACCTAAACAGTGGAAACCCCCCACAAATGACCCCATTTTGAAAACTAGACCCCCTAAGGAACTTATCTAGATGTGAGGTGAGCACTTTGAACCCCCAAAGGCTTCACAGAAGTTTATAATGCCAGGGCATGAAAATAAAAAAATCGTATTTTTTCCACAAACATGATCAATTAGTCCCCAATTTTTTTTATTTTCCCAAGGGTAACAGGAGAAATTGAACCCCAAAAGATGTTGTCCAATTTGTCCTGAGTACGCTGACACCCCATATGTGGGAGAAAACTACTGTATGGACACACGTCGGGGCTCGGAAGGGAAGTAGTGACGTTTTGGAATGCAGACTTTGATGGAATGGTCTGCGGGTGTCATGTTGCCTTTGGAGAGCCCCTAATGTACCTAAACAGTGGAAACCCCCACAAATGACCCCATTTTGGAAACGAGACCCCCTAAGGAACTTATCTAGATGTGAGGTGAGCACTTTGAACCCCCAAAGGCTTCACAGAAGTTTATAATGCCCGGGCATGAAAATAAAAAAAATCGTATTTTTTCCACAAGCATGATCAATTAGTCCCCAATTTTTTTTATTTTCCCAAGGGTAACAGGAGAAATTGGACCCCAAAAGTTGTTGTCCAATTTGTCATGAGTACGCTGACACCCCATATGTGGGAGAAAACTACTGTATGGACACACGTCGGGGCTCGGAAGGGAAGCAGTGACATTTTGGAATGCAGACTTTGATGGAATGGTCTGCGGGTGTCATGTGCGTTTGGAGAGCCCCTGATGTACCTAAACTATTGAAACTCCCCACAAGTGTCCCCATTTTGGACACTAGGCCCCCCACGGAACTTATCTAGATGTGTGGTGAGCACTTTGAACCCCCAAGTGCTTCACAGAAGTTTATAACGCTCGGACGTGAAAATAAAAAAATCATTTTTTTCCACAAAAATGATATTTTTGCCCCCAATTTTTTATTTTCCTAAGGGTAACAGGAGAAATTGGACCCCAAAAATTGATTTGCAATTTGACCTGAGTAGGCTGATACATGTGGGGGTAAAACACTGGGCGCATGGCAGAGCTTGGAAGGGAAGGAGCACCATTTGACTTTTTTAACTCAGAATTGGCTGGAATTGAGATCAGACGCCATGTTGCATTTGGAGAGCCCCTGATGTGCCCAAACAGTGGAAACCCCCAATTATAACTCCAACCCTAACCCCAACACACCCCTAACCCTAATCTGAGCCCTAACCCTAGCACTAACCCTAGCCCTAACCCTAACGGGAAAATGGAAATAAATACATTTTTTAATTTTATTTTTCCCTAACTAAGGGGGTGATAACGGGGGGTTTGATTTACTATTTATGGCGGTTTTTATGTTTGGCAGCTGTCACACGCTAAAAGACGCTTTTTATTGTAAAAATAGTTTTTGCATCACCACATATTGAGAGCTATAATTTTTCCGTATTTTGACCCACCGAGTCATGTGAGGTCTTATTTTTTGCGGGACGAGTTGACGTTTTTATTGGTACCATTTTCGGGCACGTGACATTTTTTGATCACTTTTTATTCCGATTTTTGGGACGCAGAATGAACAAAAACCAGCGTTTCATGAATTTCTTTTGGGGGGGTGCGTTTACACCGTTCCGCGTGCGATAAAATTGATAAAGCGTTTTTATTCTTCGTGTCAGTACGGTTACAGCGATACCTTATTTAGGTCGTTTTTTTTATGTTTTGTTGGTTTTATGCAATGAAAACTATTTTATATAAAAAATAATTATTTTTGCATCGCTTTATTCTGCGAGCTATAACTTTTTTATTTTTTTGCTGATGATGCTGTTTGGCAGCTCGTTTTTTGCGGGACAAGATGTCGTTTTCAGCGGTACCATGGATATTTATATGCGTCTTTTTGATCGCGCGTTATTACACTTTTTGTTTGGCGGTATGATAACAAATCATTATTTTTTGCTTCGTTTTTTATTTTTATTTTTTAAGGGGTTCGCTAAAGGGGTTAACTAATGGGATAGTTTTATAGGGCGGGTCGTAACGGACGCGGCGATACCTAATATGTGTACTTTTATTGTTTTTTTTTTTTATTTCTAAAAAATGGATTTATTTGGGGGAATATTTTTTTTTTTTTCTAATTTATTTGGCGATTTTTTTTAATTTATTTTAACATTTTTTTTAATTTTTTTTTTTACTTTATTAAATAGTCCCAGGTGGGACATCACTGTCCTGTGACAGATCGCTGATCTGTCACATCACAAATCACTGTGACAGATCAGCAATCTGTCACAGGCACTGCAGAAGGCTTCCTCATGCCTGCGCTTTGCAGGCACTGAGGAAGCCAGCTTCCTGCAGGCCCCCGAAGGCCCCCGTCGCCATCTTTGATTCGGGGGCCTGCAGGAAAGGAGCCCCCCGCAGCAGCGCTGCACATTGCGCTGCCGTGGGGGGCTCAGGGAAGCACGGAGGGAGCCCCCTCCCTGCCGATGCTTCCCTTTAACCCCCGGTACACCGTGATCATGTTTGATCGCGGTGTGCAAGGGGTTAACATGTTGGGGGCGGTCCGTGACCGCCCCTGACACATTGTGCCGGGTGTCAGCTGCGATAATCAGCTGACACCCGGCCGCGATCAGCGCCGCTCACCACGTGGGCGCCGCTGATCTCGGTAGACGTACTATCCCGTCCATGGGCATAGGGGCCCGGGTCCCATGGATGGGATAGTACGTCTCATGTCAGAAAGGGGTTAAAGTTCGGCTCACGATCGCCGAAATTGCAATATTCAACAATTTAATCATCGATTAAATCACCAAATATAGCCGAACATACCCAGCACAAAAGCCGGTGTTTCCCAACCTGTGTGACATTGTGGTAAACACGGACTAAAACTACATTATCCTATAACACAGCAAGTGAAGAGCTAAGCGGCCTATACACCAAGCACTTAACCGACCCAATTTAGAAAATAGGCATAAATGGATTAAAGCTAAAGCAGAATTTGACCTTTAGCTGGACAGACTAGAAAGAATAAGGGGGAACCAAAAAACATCTGAATTTTTTAGATACGGTAATAAGGCTGGTTCATTATTGGCTCGCTTGGCAAAAAGCCGAACACCTATGAGATTTATAGGTAGATTGAATGATCACAAAGGTTCACCACAAACAGACCCAAAAATCATAAATGACATCTGGCATAAATACTATAACACATTGTATGAACAAGAACCAGTAGATGGAGAAGAGGGGAAGACATTCCTAGATAGACTATCCCTCCCAACAGTCTCAGAAGGTGAGAAAGATTCAACTCTACAATAAGAAAGGAAGAGATAGTGGACACTATTAACTCCCTGAAAAATAGCGAGGCACCCGGACCAGATGGGCTGCCAGGGGAGTTCTGCAAAATATTAGTAGAAGAGGTTTCTTCTCCACTGGTGGCCGTTTTTATCAAATCCTAAAAGAAAAGGTATACCTGCCAACAGGAAATAGGGCCAATATTAAAGTACACTACCGTGTGACTATTCTAGCTGCAAATGTCTGGTTTGTAATGCAATATCTTCATAGGTGTAAGGAGGCCCATTTCCAACAACCATCGCTACAGTGTTCTTATGGTACTTTGATAACTGTGTAAGAAGCTAATGGATGGTTAGATTACCATTGTGCAAGTATGTTAGCACAGCTGAAAACAGTTTGGCTGATTAGAGAAGCTATAAATCTGACCTTCCTTTGAGCTAGTTGAGAATCTGGAGCATTATATTTGTTGGTTCCATTAAACTCTCAAAATGGCCAGAAAAAAGGACTTTCGTGTGAAACTTGACAGTCTATTCTTGTTCTTAGAAATGAATTATTTGTGAGACATTGCCAGAAAACTGAAGAATTCCTACCACGGTGTGTACTACTCCCTTCAGAGGAGACGACAAACAGGCTCTAACCAGAGTAGAAAGTGAAGTAGGAGGCCCCACTGCACAACTGAGTAACAAGTACATTAGAGTCTGTAGTTTGAGAAATCGACGCCTCACAGGTCCTCAACTGGCAGCTTCATTAAATACACACAAAACACCAGTATCAACACCTACAGTGAAGAGGCGACTCCGGGATGCTGGCCTACAGGGCAAAGTGGAAAAGAAAAAGCCATATCTGAGACTGGCTAATAAAAGGAAAAGATTAATATGGGCAAAAGAACACAGACATTGGACAGAGGAAGATTGGAAAAAAGTGTTAAGGACAGACGAATCCAAGTTTGAGGTGTTTGGATCACACAGAAGAACATTTGTGAGACGCAGATTAACTGAAAAGATGATGAAAGAGTGCCTGACGCCATCTGTCAAGCATGGTGGAGGTAACGTGATGGTCAGGGGTTGCTTTGGTGATGGTAAAGTGTGAGATTTGTACAAGGTAAAAGGGATTTTGAATAAGGAAGGCTATCACTCCATTTTGCAACGCCATGCCATACTGTTATGGATGAGTCACCGAAGGAGGAAAAAACAAAAATAATAGCTAAGTCCAGAAAACCAGAGAAGTTGGAAGCTATCGGATTGCAGACCCCCTGAACCTATCCACAACAACTAGCAGTAGCCGTGGGGGGTTCCTACGGTGCCCTAGACCCCTCGATCACAGCCAGAGAACTAAATTAGCCTAAAGACAGAAAGGGGAAATCTAAACTGCCCCAGAGCAGCCCCCAAAGCAATAGGCAGCCCCCAACATATAATGACTGTGAAGCAAGATGAAAAACACTAACACAGATAGAAAGATAGGCTGAGCAAATGATGGGGCCCAAGCTAACTAAATAAGACAGGACAGAAAAGCTGCTGTCTGCAATCCGCAAAAACCCTATCCAAAAATGTACCAACAGACTGATAGGAGAAACAGGCCCTGAAGTCGCTAGGCTTCAAAAAGACTATATCAGCACTCAGGTAAATTCTTAAGACAGAGCCAAAGATCAACAGATCAGAGACAAAAATGGAATTCAGCTCACCCCTGGCCGGGGATGGCAGAACTCCCAAAAAACAAGGCAAACAAAACCAGAACTAAAGTGTACAAAAAGCAGAGCAAAACTTAGCTTTGAGAAGCAGAAATCAGACTGGTCTCCAAGAATGCAGCAGGAAGATCACCAGCAAGGCAGCAGGGCGTCGGCTGCCTTATATCCAGTCATCAGTTCCTGTGACCCAGTCATCATCTACCTGCTCAGCTGTTTGGTAATCAGCCTCACTACCTTCCTTCGCCAGAAGAGGGAGTTCATCAGACATCACTGGTGAAGGGAAAAATGAACTCACAACACCATACCCTGTGGACAGCGCTTGAATGGAGCCAATTTCATCCTACAACAGGACAATGACCCAAATTATGAAAGAACTATTTAGGGAAGAAGCTGGCAGCTGGTATTCTATCTGTAATGGAATGGCCAGGGCAGTCACCAGATCTCAACACCATTGAGCTGTTGTGGGAGCAGCTTGACCGTATGGCACGCAAAAAGTGCCCATCAAGACAAACCAACTTGTGGGAGAGGCTTCTGGAAGCATGGGGTGAAATTTCTCCAGATTACCTCAGCAAATTAACTGCTAGAATGCCAAAGGTTTGCAATGCTGGAATTGCAGCAAAGGGAGCATTCTCTGACAAAAGCAAAATTTGAAGGAGAAAATTATTATTTCAAATAAAAATCTTTTTTTCGAACCTTGTCAATGTCTGGACGAGATTTTAACCCCTTACAGACCGCTGACGGGATAGTACATCAGCGGTCAGTATCCTCTGCTTTGATGTGGGCTCCGGCGGTGAGCCCACTTCAAAACCTCGACATGTCAGCTGTTATAAACAGGTGACATGTGCCGGCAATAGGCGCGGGCGGAATCAAGATCTGCCCGCGCCTATTAACTAGTTAAATCCCACTGTCAAACACTGACAGCGGGCATTAAACTAGTATTTCCGGCGTCCAACCGGAAATGAGCGTATCACCAACCCCCGTCACGTGATCGGGGGGTCAGCGACGCGTTGCCATGACAATCAGAGGTCTCATAGAGACCTCTATGGTTGTTGCCGTCAGATTGCTATGAGTGCCACTCTGTTGTTGGCGCTCATAGCAATGCTGTATTACTGCTACATATGAGCGATCTGCTCATCTCCCATATGTAGCAGAGCCGATCAAGTATGGCATGCTTCTACTCTCCCGTGGAGACTATTGAAGCGTGCCAAAAATAAAAAAAAAGTGTTTAAAAATTAAAGAAAATAAAAATCATAAAAATTCAAATCACCCCCCTTTCGCCCCAATCAAAATAAACAATAAAAAAAAATCAAACCTACAGATATTTGGTATCGCCGCATTCAGAATCGCCCGATCTATCAATAAAAAAAGGATTAACCCGACTGCTAAATGGCGTAGCGAGAAAAAAAATCAAAACGCCAGAATTACGGTTTTTTGGTCGCCGTGACATTGCATTAAAATGCAATAACGGGTGATCAAAAGAATGTATCTGCACAAATATGGTATCATTAAAAACATCAGCCCGGCACGCAAAAAATAAGCCCTCACCAAGCACAAGATCACGAAAAATGGAGACGCTACGGGGCTCGAAAAATTGTGCTTATTTTTTAGCAAATTTTGGAATTTTTTTCCACCACTTGGATAAAAGAGAACCTAGACATGTTTGGAGTCTATGAACTCGTAATGAGCTGGAGAATCATGATGGCAGGGCAGTTTTAGCATTTAGTGAACTTAGCAAAAAAGCCAAACAAAAAAGTGAGGGTTTGCACTTTTTTTGCAATTTTACCGCATTTAGAATTTTTTTCCCGGTTTTGAGTACAAGACATGATAAAACGAATGGTGTCGTTCAAAAGCACAACTCATCCTGCATACAGCCATACTGACGGAGAAATAAAAAAGTTATGGCTCTGGAAATAAGGGGAGCGAAAAATGAAAAAAGCTCCGTTCATTAAAGGGAGTCTGTCACCCCATTTTAGCCCTATCAGCTGCGGCCACCGCCATCAGGGGCTTATCTACAGCATTCTGTAATGCATTCTGTAATGCTGCAGATAAGCCCCTGATGTAACCTGAAAGATAAGAAAAACACGTGAGATTATACTCACCAGGGGGCGTTGCAGTCTGGTCCAGGGCCTCCCATCTTCATACGATGACGTCCTCCTCCTAACTTCTCCCTCGGCTCCCGCGCAGGCGTGCTTTATCGGTCCTGTAGAAGGCAGAGCAGAGTACTGCAGTGCGCAGGACCTCTGTGCCCTTCCCGGCCCCTCGCACTGCAGTACTTTACTCTGCCCTCTACAGGTCAGATCAGTACGCCTGCACAGGAGCCGAGGGAGAAGTTAGGAGGAGGACGTCATCGTATGAAGATGGGAGGCACCGTACGCCGGGGTGAGTATAATCTAACGTGTTTTCCTTATCTTTCGGGTTACATCGGGGCTTATCTACAGCATTACAGAATGCATTACAGAATGCTGCAGATAAGCCCCTGATGGCGGCGGCCCCAGCTTATAGTGCTAAAATGGGGTGACAGACTCCCTTTAAGTGGTTAAATTAATTTGGCAACTCAATAGATGAATAAAAGTCGGAGTTTTCATGGAAAACACAAAATTGTCTGGGTGACCCCAAACTTTGGAGCGGTCGTGTGTTACACAAGCGATTCCCCTGAGGGTTAATAATCCTCCCTGTCCCCTAGAGGTGAAGGGGGTAACATGGGGCCACTTGTGGGGTCTCTGCTGTTCTGGTGTCAGCGCTCTTCACACGTTACACGGCGTCCGCCGTCTATCCCAGTCACAATGGCGCCCCTTCCCTCCTGAGCCTGTGGGGTATCGGCACTCAGGAGACACGGCGCACTGTGCGGCCTCAGCGCTCCTGTCACCTTTGGGACAATGATACATTGGGGGGAAAGTCACATTTCTGTGAGGAAAACTGTCATTTTTTCCTTCCACATTGCTGAAATTCCCGTCACACTGTCCGAATTCAGAGATTGTCCTGTCAGAAAGGAGAAGACAGGGAGCGAAAGGGTTAATAGGACTCACAGGAGGAACCGGCCCAGAAAGCAGAAGGTCCAGGAGTGTCCACCACATATATGGCTGCTCTGTGCACACAGGACCTGTAGTGACGTCATGCCCATGTGACCAGAAGGGGCGGTGCCTCCTCCTCCATAGAGCAGACGGGAGGAAGCTGTGGCCCCGCCCACACTGTCCAGCATTCACCATAGGAGAGCAGTGTGGAGAGCGCGCAGCAGAGGAGCGGAACTTTCAGCGGGGAAGAGCGCGGAGGAGGGAGCAGCCGACACCCCGCAGAGGACAGAAAGAAGACGGTCTGTGGAGAGAGAGTGTGGGGGGGCAGAGGCTGGGCATGGGGTAACAGGCAGAGGCTGCCAATGTGGGGTGGGGAGAGGCGGAGCTGGCGCGTGGTGGACGGGAGCGGAGCCGGAGCTGGCACGTGGTGGACGGGAGCGGAGCCGGAGCTGGCGTGTGGTGGACGGGAGCAGAGCTGGCGCGTGGTGGACGGGAGCAGAGCCGGAGCTGGAGTGTGGTGGACGGGGCGGAGCTGGCGCATGGTGGACGGGGGCGGAGCTGGCGCGTGGTGGACGGGGCGGAGCCGGAGCTGGCGCGTGGTGGACGGGAGCAGAGCCGGAGCTGGAGTGTGGTGGACGGGGGCGGAGCTGGCGCGTGGTGGACGGGAGCAGAGCCGGAGCTGGCGCGTGGTGGACGGGAGCAGAGCCGGAGCTGGCGCGTGGTGGACGGGAGCAGAGCCGGAGCTGGCGCGTGGTGGACGGGAGCAGAGCCGGAGCCGGCGTGTGGTGGACGGGAGCAGAGCCGGAGCTGGCGTGTGGTGGACGGAAGCGGAGGCGGAGCTGGCGCGTGGTGGACGGAAGCAGAGCCGGAGCTGGCGTGTGGTGGACGGGAGCAGAGCCGGAGCTGGCGCGTGGTGGACGGGGGCAGAGCTGGCGTGTGGTGGACGGGAGCAGAGCCGGAGCTGGCGCGTGGTGGACGGGGGCGGAGCTGGTGCGTGGTGGACGGGGGCGGAGCTGGCGCGTGGTGGACGGGAGCAGAGCCGGAGCAGGCGCGTGGTGGATGGGAGCAGAGCCGGAGCTGGTGCGTGGTGGACGGGAGCAGAGCCGGAGCTGGCGGAGCTGGCGTGTGGTGGACTGGAGTGGAGCCGGAGTTGGCACGTGGTGGACGGGAGCGGAGCCGGAGCTGGCGTGTGGTGGACGGGAGCAGAGCTGGCGCGTGGTGGACGGGAGCAGAGCCGGAGCTGGAGTGTGGTGGACGGGGCGGAGCTGGCGCATGGTGGACGGGGCGGAGCTGGCGCATGGTGGATGGGAGCAGAGCCGGAGCTGGCGCGTGGTGGACGGGAGCAGAGTCGGAGCTGGCGCGTGGTGGACGGGAGCAGAGCCGGAGCTGGCGCGTGGTGGATGGGAGCAGAGCCGGAGCCGGCGTGTGGTGGACGGGAGCGGAGCCGGAGCTGGCGTGTGGTGGATTGAAGCGGAGGCGGAGCTGGCGCGTGGTGGACGGGAGCGGAGGCGGAGCTGGTGTGTGGTGGACGGGAGCAGAGCCGGAGCTGGAGTGTGGTGGACGGGGCGGAGCTGGCGCATGGTGGACGGGGGCGGAGCTGGCGCGTGGTGGACGGGGCGGAGCCGGAGCTGTCGCGTGGTGGATGGGAGCAGAGCCGGAGCTGGAGTGTGATGGACGGGGCGGAGCTGGCGCGTGGTGGACGGGAGCAGAGCCGGAGCTGGCGCGTGGTGGACGGGAGCAGAGTCGGAGCTGGCGCGTGGTGGACGGGAGCAGAGCCGGAGCTGGCGCGTGGTGGACGGGAGCAGAGCCGGAGCCGGCGCGTGGTGGACGGGAGCAGAGCCGGAGCCGGCGCGTGGTGGACGGGAGCAGAGCCGGAGCTGGCGTGTGGTGGATGGAAGCGGAGGCGGAGCTGGCGCGTGGTGGACGGGAGCGGAGGCGGAGCTGGCGCGTGGTGGACGGGAGCGGAGCCGGAGCTGGTGCGTGGTGGACGGGAGCAGAGCTGGCGCGTGGTGGACGGGAGCAGAGCTGGAGTGTGGTGGACGGGGCGGAGCTGGCGCGTGGTGGACGGGGCGGAGCTGGCGTGTGGTGGACGGGGCGGAGCCAAAGCTGGCGCGTGGTGGACGGGAGCAGAGCCGGAGCTGGAGTGTGGTGGACGGGGGCGGAGCTGGCGCGTGGTGGACGGGAGCAGAGCCGGAGCTGGCGTGTGGTGGATGGAAGCGGAGGCGGAGCTGGCGCGTGGTGGACGGGAGCGGAGGCGGAGCTGGCGTGTGGTGGACGGGAGCAGAGCCGGAGCTGGCGTGTGGTGGACGGGAGCAGAGCCGGAGCTGGCGCGTGGTGGACGGGAGCGGAGCTGGCGCGTGGTGGACGGGAGCGGAGCCGGAGCTGGCGCGTGGTGGATGGGAGCAGAGCTGGCGCGTGGTGGACGGGATCAGAGCTGGAGTGTGGTGGACGGGGCGGAGCTGGCGCGTGGTGGACGGGGGCGGAGCTGGCGTGTGGTGGACGGGGGCGGAGCCAAAGCTGGCGCGTGGTGGACGGGAGCAGAGCCGGAGCTGGAGTGTGGTGGACGGGGGCGGAGCTGGCGCGTGGTGGACGGGAGCAGAGCCGGAGCTGGCGCGTGGTGGACGGGAGCAGAGCCGGAGCTGGAGTGTGGTGGACGGGGGCGGAGCTGGCACGTGGTGGACGGGAGCAGAGCCGGAGCTGGCGCGTGGTGGACGGGAGCAGAGCCGGAGCTGGCGCGTGGTGGACGGGAGCAGAGCCGGAGCTGGCGCGTGGTGGACGGGGACGGAGCTGGCGCGTGGTGGACCGGAGCAGAGCCGGAGCCGGCGCGTGGTGGACGGGAGCGGAGCCGGAGCGTGGTGGACGGGAGCGGAGCCGGAGCGTGGTGGACGGGAGCGGAGGCAGAGCCGGCGTGTGGTGGACGGGAGCGGAGGCGGAGCTGGCGTGTGGTGGACGGGAGCGGAGGCGGAGCTGGCGTGTGGTGGACGGGAGCGGAGGCGGAGCTGGCGCGTGGTGGACGGGAGCAGAGCTGGAGCTGGCGCGTGGTGGACGGAGGCGGAGCTGGCGTGTGGTGGACGGGAGCAGAGCCGGAGCTGGCGTGTGGTGTACGGGGGCGGAGCTGGCGCGTGGTGGACGGGAGCAGAGCTGGCGCGTGGTGGACGGGAGCAGAGCCGGAGCTGGCGCGTGGTGTACGGGGGCGGAGCTGGCGCATGGTGGACGGGAGCGGAGGCGGAGCTGGCGTGTGGTGGACGGGAGCAGAGCCGGAGCTGGCGCGTGGTGGACGGGGGTGGAGCTGGCGCATGGTGGACGGGAGCAGAGCCGGAGCATGGTGGACGGGAGCAGAGCCGGAGCGTGGTGGACGGGAGCATAGCTGTAGCCGGCGCGTGGTGGACGGGAGCAGAGCCGGCGCGTGGTGGATGGGAGCGGAGCTGGAGCCGGCGTGTGGTGGACGGGAGCGGAGGCGGAGCTGGCGTGTGGTGGACGGGAGCGGAGATGGCGCGTGGTAGGCGGAGCTGGCGCGTGGTGGACGGGGGTGGAGCTGGCGCATGGTGGACGGGAGCAGAGCCGGAGCCGGCGCGTGGTGGACGGGAGCATAGCTGGAGCCGGCGCGTGGTGGACGGGAGCAGAGCCGGAGCCGGCGCGTGGTGGATGGGAGCAGAGCCGGAGCCGGCGTGTGGTGGATGGGAGCGGAGGCGGAGCTGGCGTGTGGTGGACGGGAGCGGAGCTGGCGCGTGGTAGGCGGAGCTGGCGCATGGTGGCCGGGAGCGGAGGCGGAGCTGGTGCGTGGTGGACGGGAGCGGAGGCGGAGCTGGCGCGTGGTGGACGGAAGCGGAGGCGGAGCTGGCGCGTGGTGGATTGGAGCAGAGCTGGCGCGTGGTGGACGGGGGCGGAGCTGGCGTGTGGTGGACGGGAGCAGAGCCGGAGCTGGCGCGTGGTGGACGGGAGCAGAGCCGGAGCTGGCGCGTGGTGGACGGGAGTAGAGCCGGAGCTGGCGCGTGGTGGACGGGAGCGGAGGCGGAGCCGGCGTGTGGTGGACGGGAGCGGAGGCGGAGCCGGCGTGTGGTGGACGGGAGCGGAGGCGGAGCCGGCGTGTGGTGGACGGGAACGGAGGCGGAGCTGGCGTGTGGTGGACGGGAGCGGAGGCGGAGCTGGCATGTGGTGGACGGGAGCGGAGGCGGAGCCGGCGTGTGGTGGACGGGGGCGGAGCTGGAGCTGGCGTGTGGTGGATGGGAGCGGAGGCGGAGTCGGCGTGTGGTGGACGGGGGCGGAGCTGGAGCTGGCGTGTGGTGGACGGGAGATAAAACATAACCTTTAGTTAGATAGTAGAATAAATACAATTTTGTGTCCCCCAGAGTGAATGAATATAAATGTTTGGGTGAAGTCACAAATAAAGGGGCGTGAGGAGCACAGCCCGATCAGGAGGAATGATTCCCACTTGAAATGGCTGAACTGCAATCAGCAAGTCCCAGAATCTCACCTTGTGGATCTGGGAGAATCCCACAGAACCCCGCAAATAACGACTGACAGATTCTGGCTGCATATAACAGGAATGACTGGAATCTGGATGACAGTTATAGAGTTACCACCCGAAATATGCCAGAGCAATAAGGAAGGAAAGGCACAAGCTCAGCAATTCATGAAGCCGGTGCGGGAGGAAAAGGAGATCCTGGGTCCAGGATGATCCATACAGGAAAAGGGGAAGAAAATGCCCTACAAGACCCCAAAGGGCTAACAGTAGTCTATCCCCAAGACTCCCCCCCCCCCCGACCGTCCACAGCTCCCCCTGTGCTAAACAAGCCCTGCATTCCCCCATGGAAGGGCCCAACGCGTTTCTTCCAAGCTGAGTCATCAGGGGACTTCTGCTTGTGATAGGAGGTGAGGTGCCATAGTGCTGAGCTAGAGAGGAATGGATCCCTCCACTCCTTGTCTGAAGCTGTGAGGAACGGCAGGACAAAAAGGGTTAACTTTACATAGATGAGGAGAAATTAATTACCACTTCCCATTAGGAATTCCCACAGGTGTTAACACTGAACATATGGTGTGCATGCCATTATGTCTCCAATCACTAGGACGTCTTACAGACGCGTGTTACCCCAGAGAAAGGCAGGGGGAGAACATACCATGGTACTTCTGGTGGTTGAAACGCACGCCAGTGTGCTATAAAGGCGCGTGAGCCGCAAGGAAAAAATCCACCACACTCAAATGAAGGCGGGCTACTAATTGTGTCCAATGAGGTAGAGGCGTGCGCTCCACAACCTAGTGTTTCCGGTACGTGGAACACACGCCAAAATAACTTCCGGTTTCTTGAACCGCATAGAAGTAGAATATGAAACCAAGTTGGCTTGATGGCGCACGGTCCACAGCCTTGTATCTCCGGCAAGTGGAACGCACGCCAATGCCACATCCGGCAAGTGGAACGCGCGCCAATGCCACATCCGGCAAGTGGAACGCACGCCAACGCCACATCCGGCAAGTGGAACGCGCGCCAACGCCACATCCGGCTTTGATGGCACCTTCCCTTTAAACTGCCAGGGTTTTGTTGCAGACGCTCCTGTGCCGTTCCTGCGGTGTACATCTATGTTATGGGGCCCAAAAAGTTTCACTTGTTAAAATATAATGTGTCTTCTGCTTTTTTTATGTTTTTATTTTTACAAGAATTGTTGGAGCCAATTTTCTGTAGAAACATTTTAATATCGGCTTTTTCTGGAGTTTTTCTTGTAATATAGGAAAGCCTAAGGCCAGAAATAAACCCCATAAATCACTGTACATGGAGACTTTGGGATCAGATCATTTCTGTCCGTTGTGATTGTGGAACCTAAAAATCTTTTCTAAAAGCCTCAAACTTCTGTGTGTGACTCAGAGCTGAGATCTAACGTGAGAGAAGATTCCAGTATGGGGAAGACGGGAAACCTTAATATAGACGGCCGGTGGGGATGGAGTCAGTGACCGACTCTGGCCAAATCTGTTTCTAGAGCCGCAGTAGAAGATGAAGATGTTGTCCTCATCATGAAGGAGTTATTTCTCATGTCGCGTGTAATGAATATCTCCTGCAGTATTGCTAATGCCGATTCCAGTGTCGGTAATGAGACGAGAATTAGCGTTATGGAAGATGAGTCTATGAGGAACGTGTTCAACTGCCGACTCCGAGGAGGAAACTGCTTGTTGTCTGTGGCCTAAATATATAGGTTTTATTAGTAGATGTCAGGGAAGAAAACTAAACCCTGTAAGATAATAAATCTCCTCATATGTTTCCCTTATTATCTCCAGTAATTGTATTATTACACAGGATTCTTATGGTGTTACATCGGATCATCTTCTTCTCATTCAGGTCTCTACAATATCGGATCCTCTCAGTGAAGATCTTCTACAAAAGAGAATTTTCCTGATTTACCCACCAAGGATGGATATGGACAGAGACAAGATGGCGGAGAGGATACTACACCTCACCCTAGAGATCCTCTTCCGTCTCACTGGAGAGGTGAGAGATTCTGATGACGTCACATTACATCATTCTTATCTATGGGAATAACAGATGGACAGAACTGGAGAGGTGAGGACTCTGGAAATGTCTGGAGTGAGATTTATTAATGTGTCTCTCCATAACCAGGATTACACAGTGGTGAAGAAGACCTCTAGTGATCGCTGTCAGGACCCTGTGTCTGAGGGATGTGAAAGACCCCTGAGCCCAATCACGGGGCCTCCACCTCTCCCCCTGATCCATGTGGACATCAATGACCAGAAGATCCTAGAACTCACCTACAAGATGATGGAGCTGCTGACTGGAGAGGTGACACTGCTGGGAATGCAGGGACATTATACAGTAACACTATGAAGGGATCGGGGGATGACGGTATCATTGTATGTGTCAGGTTCCTATAAGGTGTCAGGATGTCGCTGTCTATTTCTCCATGGAGGAGTGGGAGTATTTAGCAGGACACAGAGATCTGTACAAGGACGTCATAATGGAGGTTCCCCAGCCCCTCACATCTCCAGGTAATAGACAGGACTAAATACACACGGCCTATAATTATCTGTATGTAGAGAATGAATTCAGTCCCTGTATGTGTTTCCTCCAGATCTATCTAGTAAGAGGACAACACCAGAGAGATGTCCCCATCCTCTTCTTCCACAGGACTGTAACCAAGAAGATCCCAGTGCTCCTCAGGATCATCAGGTAGATGGAGAGAAGGTGTCAGGAGATCTCCCCTATGATGTGTAGACGGCTGTGAAGGTCTTATGCTCAGTCTTGTTTTATCCACCAGTATTATATGTTTTATACTTGTGTGATGAGAACGGTGGAGATGGCAGGATTAGAGCTGATCATAGATGGGACTTCTCCATCTGTCGGTGACTTTTACAATATTTGTTTCAGGGTGAAGATCTGACCCATATTAATACTACAGAGACATATGTGAGGGGTGATGAATGGTGAGTAGTAACCACTGAATCCAGAGAAGTCACAGATTCCTCTCAGTCACTGGCTTTGGCTGCTTCATCGGTGGTGTAGTCCGGCCGTATTACCATGATCACCATTTTGCCTCTAGACCACAACATTCTCCTCCACCCAAAACTACTGTTCAAATGACTTTGGGCATTGAAAGCCCTTTTCTATAGAACTTACAACCAATTACATTGTTTTTGATCCTAAGGAATTCAGATTACTGCACAATCTCTCCTGAAATGGGGAGCAAAACTATCTCTAATCTTCTGCTCAGGATTCATAGTAGCTCCAATGAGCCACCATAAATGAATGCAACTCTGGTTTACTGTTGTGTAATCTGTATTTGTAGTTTTCAGTTAATGAGATTCTCATGCTCTGGGCGGGGCTTTATGTGGTGCTCTGATTACATTTTTTTTTATTATTTATATAGCACCATTGATTCCATGGTGCTGTACATGAGAGGGGGTTACATACAAATTGCAGATGTCACAGTAAACAAGCTAACAATCACAGATTGATAGAGGGGAGAGAGCACCCTGCCCTTTAGGGCTTACATGCTACAGGATGGTGGGTAAGGAGACAGTAGGTTGGTGGGTCGTAGCAGTTCCGGTGTTGGTTGAGGTGATATCCCCGGTAGTGGTGAGAGAGAAGGAGGTAGCGGGGTCATTGCAGGCTGTAGGCTTTCTTGAAGAGGTGGGTTTTCAGGTTCCGTCTGAAGGATCCAAATGTGGTTGATATTTGGACTTGTTGGGGCAAAGAATTCTACAGAATTGGGGCAGTTCGGGAGAAGTCTTGGAGGCAGTTGGGTGAGGAGCGAATAATTGTGGAGGTGAGGAGGTCTTGGGAGGACCAGAGATTACGTGAGGGAAGGTATCGGGAGATTAGTTCAGAGGCATATGGGGGAGACAGGTTATAGATGGCCTTGTAGGTCAGTATTAGTAATTTGAACTGGATACGCTGAGGGAGTGGGAGCCAGTGAAGAGATTTGCAGAGGGGAGAAGTGGAGGAGTAGCGAGGAGAGAGATTAATTAGTCGGGCAGCAGAGTTAAGGATGGACTGGAGAGGTGCGAGGGTGTTAGCAGGGAGACCACAGAAAAGAATTCTGCCGTAGTCGAGGCGGGAGATGAGGTCATGCACAAGTATTTTAGTAGGTTGAGGAAAGGACGGGTTCTTGAAATATTTTTGAGCTGGAGGCAAGAGGAGGTAGAAAGAGCTTGGATGTGAGGTTTGAAGCACAGGGCAGAGTCAAAGGTTACTCCGAGGCAGCAGACTTCTGTTACTGGGGAAAGCGTGATGTCATTAATCGTGATAGGTCAGGTAAGGAAGATCTGTGAGATGGAGGAAAGAAGACTTCAGATTTGTCCACATTGAGCTTGAGGAAGCGAGAGGAGATGGAGGAGGATATGGCTGATAGACACTCCGGGATTCTGTACAGCAGAGAGGTGACATCTGGGCCAAAATGTTGTACCCAAAATGTACCCACTCAGAGAGGTAGATCTGAGTGTCATCGGCATAAAGGTGGTACTGGAATCTGTGGGACTTTGAGTTGCCCCAGGCCAAGTGTATAGATTAAGAAGAGTAGGGGTCCTAGAACAGAGGCTTGGGGGACTCCAACAGAGAGAGAGGGTGGGATGAGGAAGGTAGTGTGGGAGTGGGAGACGCTGAATGTGCGGTTGGAAAGGTATGAGGAGATCCAGGATAGGGCGATGTCTTTGATGCCAAAGGAGGAGAGGATATGTAGTAGGAGGCAGTGGTCAACTGTGTCGAATGCAGAAGACAGGTCTAGAAGCAGGAGTAGAGAGTATTGTCCATTTAATTTTGCTGTAATTAGGTTGTTAGTAATTTTGGTCAGGGCTGTCTCAGTGGAGTGATGGGGGCATAAATAAAGATTGTAGATTGTCAAAGAGCAAGTTAGATGATAGATGGGAAGAAAGTTCAGCGTGGACGTGCTGCTCCTGGAGTTTGGAAGCAAATGGGAGCAGTGATATTGGACGATAGCTGGACATTGCGGTTGGGTCGAGGGTTGGCTTTTAAAGGATAGGCGTGATTGTGGCATGTTTGAAAGCAGAAGGGAAGGTACCAGACGTTAGTGATAGGTTGAAGAGGTGGGTTAGGGATGAGATAAGTGTGGTGTTGAAGTTGGGGAGGGGATGGGATGTGGTCGAGTGCACAGGTTGTGAGGTGCGATTTGGAGAAGAGACAATTAAGCTCCCCTTCAGCGATGTTGGAGAGGGAGGTTATGGGGTTTGGGCAGTGGTCTGGTATACAAAGGGGTTGTGTTGGTTGAATGATGAAGACTTGGCTTGTTTGGTAGATCTTATTTTTGAAGTGTGTGCCAAATTCCTCGGCAGAGATAAGGGAGGTTGGAGGGGACAGTGGTGTGACCTTTGACCGCACACGGCTATCACATGTGCAGGGGGGCTTATCTTAGTTATCCCACTGCTGTCAACAATGTGATGAAAGCAGCAAGCTTGTCTTGCCCCAACAATTTACCGCAGGGGTTTATTGTAGATATCCCACTGCTGCCACAATATGTCACGAACTGCCGAGATTTATGTATATCCCACTTTCCAGTTCCACTTTGGAGCTCGCAGGCGCCCCCCCTTACCTTCAGGTCAGTCAGAAAACTGCACCTAGGAAGTTGCCGGACGGGCTACTTGTTGTGCAATGGCTATTAGGTCCACTTGCAGTGAGGGAATTATAAATGCTTTGGCCGCAGCTACACAATCTGCCTATAAAACCCGCTCAGTCACTACCAGCTCTACCCACCTAGCCAAAACACACCGCTGCCACCAACTTCTGATTCTCTATATTAATATTTAAAATTAATACAGGGGTTCCGAAGCCAACCCAAATAGTAGCGTAATTAGCTTATAGGCACGTGAATTCGTCACAGAACAAGGAGACGGAACTAATAAATTTTATATTTACTCCAAAAAGTAGGCACTGTTTACAGAGATATAAAAAGATCTTACAATGGGAGACAATTAAAATATGTACATGCCTATAATATTGTGGCTATTGTTGGGCTTATAAAAAAAATTACATCCAGCAAAATGTCACCGGCGATGGCGGCGCCTGCACAGTAGCATCTATATCAACTATATATATATATATATATATATATATATATATATATCAGCACAATTTTGGAAACAAATTTTTTTTCCTTAGGAAGTTATAAGGGTTAAAAGCTAAACAGCGATTTCTCATTTTTACAACAAAATTTACAAAACCATTTTTTTTAGGGACCACCTCACCTTTGAAGTGAGTTTGGGGGGGTCAGTATGACAGGAAATACCCAAAAGTGACACCATTGTAAAAACTGCACCCCTAAAGGTACTCAAAATCACATTCAAGAAGTTTCTTAACCCTTCAGGTGCTTCACAGGAATGATTGGAATGTGTAAGGAAAAAATAAACATTTACTTTTCTTTCACAAAAATTTTCATGTAGACCTAATTTTTTTTTTACTTTTGCAAGGGTAACAGGAGAAAATGGATGATACGTTTTGTTTTGAAATTTCTCCTGAGCATGCTGATACCCCATATTTGGGGGAAATCTACTGTGTGTGCGCACGGCAGAGCTCAGAAGGGAAAGCGCACCATTTGACTTTTTGAATGTAAAATTTGCTGGAATAATTAGCGGTTGCCATGTCGCGTTTGGAGAGTCTGAATTCAGCTTACTGGGAGGGATCAGAAAAGGTGCATGAGTGGTCACAGACGTTCGGTGGTCAAGGCTGGTGCGGCGGCAGCGCTCTGTGCTGGTGCGGCGGCAATGCTCTGTGCTGGGGCGGCAGTGCTCTGTGCTGCGAGGGGCCTCCGCCACCATTTTGTCAAAGCCGGAGTCCCCACAGCTCCATTGCTGCGATGCGCCGCAGCATTTGTAAGTATATTCCGACTCTAAAAAATTTTTGGGAAAAAGTGCGTCTTATAGTCCGAAAAATATGGTACATTTTTACCGCTAAAATGTTGTTTTAAGCCCAGATTTTACATTGGAAAATAGGTAGATAAGTATATGGTCAACATAGGTAAAACTATGGGTGTACATAGATGTGTTGTGAACTCTCTTAATCTTACTTTTGAGGCAGGGCTCCCTCTGGTGGATACTGCTGGTAGTGGAGCTGGTCAATTTGATGTTAATCCAACAGCTGCAGAGGATGATTGGAGAAGTGGGGGTAGAGACTGGGAGTACATAAGCGAGCAGACTTCTCTCAGTGGCAGCCGTGGATACTCCTGTCTGTGCATAGTGAGGATATCTGTCTCCTGCCTGATCCTGCATTTTCCAGCTAAGTGTCATTTGCTAAATCCTTTGCATCTGATTTTGCCTTGCTGTCAGGAGTCAGCTGGCTCCCCCTGGGGCTTCTGGCTCCTGCCATGTATTTTTGTATCTTGTGTTTGTTTGCTCAGTCACCTGCTGTATTAGCCTGTTGCTAGCCTCCATTTCACACCTGAGTGCTGATTTAGTGGGGGCGAGGTTGTGCTAACCTCAGTATTTTTGTGCTTCAGTCATGTTGGAATTTGTAGGGTTTTTGCGTGATTGCAGACAGTGCCTTTTCTGTCCTATCCTATCTAGTCAGTGTGGGCCCCATCATTTGATCAGTCTATTTTCTGTCTGTGTCTCATCTTGTCTCCCCGACAATATATGTTTGGGGGCTGTCTATTCCTTTGGGGATCTGCTCTGGGGCAGTTTAGATTTCACCTTTCTGTCTTTAGGCTTAGTTAGTCCTCCGGCTGTGACGAGGCGTCTAGGGCATCGTAGGAACGCTCCACGGCTACTGCTAGTTGTGTTGTTAAGATCAGGGGTCTGCAATCCGCTGAGTGACCAACCTTTCTGGTGTTCTGGTGGCATAGCCTTTTGCGCTTTCCTCCTCGGTGACCCATTCATAACATAGATAAATTCGAGGAAGGGTGTCATTTCCAATTCCCAGAGGGGTGTCATTTCCAAAATGGGGTCACTTCAGGGGGGATTCTGCTGTTGTTGCCCTTTGGAGAGCCTCTAAGTGCCAGAACACCAGAATTTCCCCTGAAGTGATCCTTTTTGGAAATGACACCCCTCTGGGAATTCATCTATGGATATAGTGACCATTTTCACTACATGGATGATTTCCAGAAACTCTTAGAAGAAGTTTCAGAGCAAAAATTGCAAAAATGTCATTGTAGTGCCCAATATATTGTGCCCAATTTGTGTCTCTGGAGACCTACCCCCGGAAAATGTTAAAAGGAACCTGTCACCCCTCTCAGGCATTTTTAAGTAAAAGAGCCACCACCTCCTGTATTTTGTCAAGCAGTGCATGGAAGTCCATAAATTAGTTCCATAAGAATTGATATATCAGCGGTCACTTGTTTGACCTTTTAGATGTGCAGCAGCTGACTACTAATCATACATGCCTGATCTCTCCTGCAATAGGTGAGTGGATTTCTTTTATATTTATTATTAACCCAGATAAGACCCTATTTGTGCTTTTTTGTTCCTATAGTGTACTATATTGAAAGCTGTCATGGAGGCATAAGGCTGGCAATGATGGGCATTGTGGGTAATAGCAAGTATCATGCCTCATTCGTCTCTTGGAACATACACAACATCTTCTCTGGGTGTTCTTTCTTGTTTCAGTTACTGAGATGAGTGCAATAAAATGTCGCTCAGTGAGTCTTCTGACATCAGATTCTAAAGGATTGGCAGGGACAACATTTTCAAAAACAAGGTTTTCAGTGATCTTTTCCTGGTAATCAAAACCATTTTTCCAGATGTCCCCAGATAAGTAGGGCATCCTGGTGGGTTTAGTTGGCTGTCTTTCCCCTCATAAATGTGAAATGCTGATGTGTATCCGGTTGAACTCTCGCACATTTTATAGAGCTTTATTCCGAACCTTGCCCTCTTAGAAGGAATAAATTGCTTGAGGTGCAGTCTTCCTTTGAATTTTACAAGGGACTCATCAATGGAAATGTTTTCTGTTGGGGTGTAGAGCTATAAGAACTTTTCTGTCAAGTATTCGATGATGGGTCTGATTTTGAATAGTCTGTCATGTTCTGGGACATCTCTGGGCAGGCATTGACTATTGACGTTAAAATGCCAAAATCTCATGAGCATTTCATAACGGGTCCTAGGAAGAATGGCAGAAAACATAGGGGTGGCTTGAACAGGGCGGTTGGACAAATAGGACTGAATGATCGTTTTTTAACAAGCCCCATAGCGAATGTAAGTCCTAAAAATGTTTTAATTTCTAGGATATTAGTTGGTACCATAAATTTGACCTAGCATAATAGGATCGTGGATTCTGGCTGATGAATTTGGACGCATATAAATTTGTAGGACAATATGCTCTTGCAAGCTATCTGTCATAAACAAATTAAAAAAATTAATTGGTCCAAAATTTTCCACCTCCACATTTATACCAGGAGTGGCATTAAAATTAGGGATGAATGGAGTAGCCGAATCCGAAGCCTCCCTTCTGAGAAATGCTACATCAAGAGGCAAAGCCCCTTGGACATTGGTGTGCGCCAATTCGCGAGCACTAGGGACAACGCTAGTACTGGGCATTGTTCCCTGAGTTGGTGACATTTCTCCAGAAGCGCTATTTGTCCTTCTTGTTGTACTGGTCCTTGTGTGTGAGGATGGACCAGAATCACTGCTCATTTCTGAGCTATCACTGTGGCTGCTAATAAAGCCCTCGCCATCCTCATCGCCATCTGACACTGCACTTTCTTCACTGTCAGAACATAAAAGTGCATAAGCCTCCTCTGCACTATAAAACTGACGGGCCATTTTATTCGTTTTTATTTTTTTTCCCGTAAGTAGAAAACTACGACGTGACTGATGTGACCTAATTATTGGGGAGACAATTGAGAAAAGCCTAATTCTTTAGCCTACCTGTTATGAACAGGTCACCGAGGAGGATGGCAGGAATAGGCTAGGCCACCAGAAAACCAGAAAGGTTGGTCACTTAGCGGATTGCAGATCCCTAGTCCTAACAACACAACTAACAGCAGCCGTGGAGCGTACCTATGATACCCTTGATGCCTTGGCACAGCCGGAGAGCTAGCAAAGCCTAAAGCAAGAAAGGTGAAATCTAAACTGCCCTGGAGTAGACCCCAAAGGAATAGATAGCCCCCAAACATATATCGTCGGTGAGACAAGATAAAACACAAACGCAGGCAGAAAATAGACTGAGCAAATAATGGGGCCCAAGCTGGCTAGATAGGATACGAAAGGAAAGACACTGTCTGCAATCACGCAAAAAACCCTGAAAAATCCAACATGTCTGATGTACAAAAAAACACTGAGGTCTCACGACCTCGCCCCCACTATATCAGCTTTCTGATATGAACTGGAAGCAAAGCAAAAGAGACTAATATAACAGGGGATTGAACAAACTGACACAAGCTGTAACATATGGAGCGGTGGTCTCTTACAGCCCCCAGCAGGGAGCAAGCTGAACCCTCACAACAAGCAGAAAGAGACAAAACCAGATCAGATGCAAAGGATTAGCACATGAACAACTTAGCTGAACATTGCAGGATCAGGGCAGGAGACATCAGACCTCAGAATGCACAGGAAAGCAATCATCACCCGGGATTGAAGGAAGTCTGCTGACTTAAATACTCTAATCAGTAACCCCAGATCTCCAATCGTCATCATCATCAGGTGGCAGACCTCTGTCAATCCGGCCAGCTCCACTACCTCCAGTAACCACCAGAGGGAGCCCTGACCCAGAAGTAAGAGAATTCACAATACCTACCCCTAACTTTAGAATAAACCCTAACTTTAGCCCAACAGTAACCCTAACTTTAACCCTAACTATCCTATAAAGAGAGCACGGCACTCAGGAATAGTTTGGTTGTTGGTGCTCAAGTCGGATATCCAACCCATCAATCAAAAATGACAAAAATCTTGGCACTCAATATGTGAAATATTCAGACACTTTTATTTTGTGCATCCAGACAGAAAGGTTTAAACGTTTTCAGTCTTACACACAGGGCAGCCAGACCACGGACCAGGGCTTCACCAGTGCAATTCAATTCTAGAGGTTGTATAACCACTGCTATCAGTGCTGTCTTCACTCCTTATTTTAGTGACCCTAGAGGTCCTTTTTCTGAAGCCCTACGCTGTACAGCTGCCTGTTCTAATTTTGGACGGCTCAGTCCACATACGCTTTCCAGACGCCAGCCATTTAACATTTCCACTGGCCATCCAGGCGCTCTACTTTGTCCTTCTTTTGGCTACCATTGGAAGGATTTATTTATTTCAGTAAACGAGATTTTTCTGATGAAGGTCCTATGCTGGACTGAAAACGTTTAAACCTTTCTGTCTGGATGCACAAAATAAAAGTGTCTGAATATTTCACATATTGAGTGCCAAGATTTTTGTCATTTTTAACCCTAACTATAGCACTAACCCTAACCTGCCTTAGTTGTTTTTTTACTTTATAGCACAATCGCTGACTGACACAGCTGGTGCCAGCAGCACTTGTAACACTGTTTCTCCTCTAATCTCTCACTGACAGGAGATCTGAGGAGAAACAGTGTTTTTATGATGCAGATTGCCCGGGAAAGTTCGCTGCTACAACAAACTTTCCTAGTGATTTGTCTCGTTGCCTGGTGTGATGCTGACATCATAAGGACCTGAACCAACCAGGTCTCAATGAGGTCGAGGGTCACATGATACGTTGTGCGCTGGAATCCCCTCGTTATAAGGTACATGGGGGCCTGATGAGCACAAAACCGCCGACCGTAGATAAAAGTCAGTGCTGCACAAAGCCCTGCTAGCGCCGACATTTATGTACTATTGGTGGTCACAAAGCGGTTAAGTTAAAGGCACCATAATTTCTGTCCAGGCCTAATTCATGAGTTTTATTTTTTTTAAAGTACTGTGGAAGCATGGTTGAAAAGCAATATCTGACTTTCATTTGCTTCAAGTTATTTCTGTGACCATTGTGGGTTTATCTGTCAGTAAACGAGGGGTTCCAACAATTTTGACCACGTGTGTAGGAGGAGTGAATATTTTGACTCCACAGCCTCTTTCTGGAAATTAACACGCAGTGGATGTTGGAGAGTGAAAATTACACATTTGCCATTTTCTTACCCAGCACATAGTGCCCAGATTGTGCTCCAGGAGACACACACCAAAAATTAAGTGGGTTCTTCTCACTATAATATTGCTGAATACAGGGATCCTAAATGTTGTTGGCGCACACTGCAAGACTCCGAAGTGAGAGCGGATTTTGCTGGATTGGTTTATAGAAACCTTGTTGCTTTTCAACAGCCTTTGGGCCACTAATAGTGTGGGAACCTCTGTTTTTCCACTGACAGATGATGGACCTGAGTGGGGACTTGTTTTTGTGAGATGAGAATTGGTATTATTTTCGCCTACATAACATTGATTGGTTTCTTTTTATTTGATATTTGGGAGGCAGAATGAACAAACAGTTGAACACCGCACACTACTGGTTCATCCAACAAGGTTTTCTATTAGACTGTGAACTGTCATTGTCTTGGTAAATAATTAAAGTTTTTACATAGCTTGCCATTTTTATGGACAGTTTAAGTAGAAATGTTCAAAAATATAAAACTCAAGGATATTTTATTAATAAGTAATAATTGTTTTTATCTTAGCAGATGACTGTACCAGGAGATCAGAGGGACAGCTGACATATTCAACTTTTAAATCGGATGATCTTGAGATCCTACAAGCTACAACTGAAGTGATTGCTATTACTCCAGATATATCATCATCCATTCACAGCAAAGATCTGTCATCTGATCCTATGAAACAGGTCCCATCTTCTGATTCATTACTGACTACTAAGGAAAATCAAAGTAAAAAAAGAGGCAATAAAAAACAAACTGCTCCTAAAGCAAAGAAGTCATTTTCCTGTTCAGAATGTGCGAAATGTTTTGCACATAAATCACTGCTTGTTACTCACCATAGAACTCACACAGGAGAGAAGCCTTTTTCCTGTTCAGAATGTGGGAAATGTTTTAACCAGAAAGGGAATCTTGATGATCACCAAAGAACCCACACAGGAGAGAAGCCTTTTTCATGTACAGAATGTGGGAAACGTTTTAACCGGAAATCAGATTTGGTTAATCACCATAGAACTCACACAGGGGAGAAGCCTTTTTCCTGCTCAGAATGTGGGAAATGTTTTAACCATAAAGGGAATCTTGTTAAACACCAAAGAATTCACACAGGCGAAAAGCCTTTTTCATGTTCAGAATGTGGGAAATGTTTTGCACGTAAATCACATTTTGTTAGCCACCAGAGAGCTCACACAGGAGAGAAGCCATATTCATGTTCAGAATGTGGGAAATGTTCTAAACGGAAAGCTCTTCTTGTTAGACATCGGAGCAGTCACACAGAGTAGAAGCCTTTTTCATTTTCTTAATGTGGGAAATATTTTACTTGGAAATCAACTGTTAATAAATATCAGAGACGTCACATAGGGGAGAAGCCTTTTTTATGTTCATAGCAGGGTGTTATGAATGAGTCACCGTAGGAGGCAAAAACAGAAATACTAGCTAAGTCCAGAAAACCAGAGAAGTTGGCAGCTATCGGATTGCAGACCCCTGAACCTATCAACAACAACTAGCAGTAGCTGTGGGGGGTTCCTACGGTGCCCTAGACCCCTCGATCACAGCCGGAGAACTAAATAACCTAAAGACAGAAAGGGAAATCTAAACTGCCCCAGAGCAGACCCCAAAGCAATAGGCAGCCCCCAACATATAATGACGGTGAAGCAAGATGAAAAAACACTCACACAGATAGAAAGATAGGCTGAGCAAATGATGGGGCCCAAGCTAACTAAATAGGACAGGATAGAAAAGCTGCTGTCTGCAATCCACCAAAACCCTATCAAAACAAGAGCCAACAGACTGATAGGGAAAAAAGCCCTGAAGACGCTAGGCTTCAAAAGACTATATCAGTACTCAGGTATTTTCTGAAGACAGAGCAAAAAGGAATTCAGCTCACCCCAGCAGGGAATGGCAGAATTCCAGAAAAACAAGGCAAAACAAAACCAAAACACAAATGCAAAAAGCAGAGCAGAAAACTTAACTTTTGAGGAGCAGGAATCAGACTGGTCTCCTAGAATCCCTCTGAGAAATCACTAGCAAGGCAGAAGGACGTCGGCTGCCTTATATCCAGTCAGCAATTCCAGTCACCATCATCCTGCTCAGGTGCTTGGTAATCAGCCTCACTACCTTCCTTCACAGAAGAGGGAGTTCATCAGACCTCAATGGTGAAGAGGAAAATTAACTCACAACAGCAGGGCTGTTGAGTCGGTAAGCCAAACCTGCGACTCCGACTCCTCAATTTCCCTTACACCGACTCCAACTCCCACATATATTGCTTATATTTAAGTGAAAAATTTATTGTTGTACAATGTGAACAACAGACATTTAATCATTTCTATGATCCAATAATCAAGATATGTAGATAGAACATAATATCTATTTATTGGAATACAACTTTATAACACAAAAAACTAATAAATTGTAAATATGTAATACACTGTATACATGTATACGGTACAGACCAAAGTTTGGACACACCTCCTCATTCAAAGAGTTTTCTTTATTTTCATGACTATGAAAATTGTAGATTCATTCTGAAGGCATCAAAACAATGAATTAACACATGTGGAATTATATAATTAAAGTGTGAAACAACAGAAAATATGTCATATTCTAGATTCTTCAAAGTAGACACTTTTTGCTTTGATTATTGCTTTGCACACTCTTGGCATTCTCTTGATGAGCTTCAAGTGGTAGTCACCAGAAATGGTCTTCCAACAGTCTTGAAGGAGTTCCCAGAGATGCTTAGCACTTGTTGGCCCTTTGGCCTTCACTCTGTGGTCCAGCTCACCCCAAACCATCTCGATTGGGTTCAGGTCTGGTGACTGTGGAGGCCAGGTCATCTGGCGTAGCACCCCATCACTCTCCTTCTTGGTCAAATAGCCCTTACACAGCCTGGAGGTGCGTTTGAGGCCATTGTCCTGTTGAAAAATAAATGATGGTCCAACTAAACACAAACCGGATGGTATAGCATGCCGCTGCAAGATGCTGTGGTAGCCATGCTGGTTCAGTATGCCTTCAATTTTGAATAAATCCCCAACAGTGTCACCAGCAAAGCACCCCCACACCATCACACCTCCTCCATGCTTCACGGTAGGAACCAGGCATGTAGAGTCCATCCGTTCACCTTTTCTGCGTCGTACAAAGACACGGTGGTTGGAACCAAAGATCTCAAATTTGGACTCATCAGACCAAAGCACAGATTTCCACTGGTCTAATGTCCATTCCTTGTGTTCTTAGCCCAAACAAGTCTCTTCTGCTTGTTGCCTGTCCTTAGCAGTGGTTTCCTAGCAGCTATTTTACCATGAAGGCCTGCTGCACAAAGTCTCCTCTTAACAGTTGTAGAGATGTGTCTGCTGCTAGAACTCTGTGTGGCATTGACCTGGTCTCTAATCTGAGCTGCTGTTAACCTGCGATTTCTGAGGCTGGTGACTCGGATGAACTTATCCTCCGCAGCAGAGGTGACTCTTGGTCTTCCTTTCCTGGGGCGGTCCTCATGTGAGCCAGTTTCTTTGTAGCGCTTGATGGTTTTTGCCAATGCACTTGGGGACACTTTCAAAGTTATCCCAATTTTTCAGACTGACTAACCTTCATTTCTTAAAGGAATGATGGCCACTCGTTTTTCTTTACTGCTTTTTTCTTGCCATAATACAAATTCTAACAGTCTATTCAGTAGGACTATCAGCTGTGTATCCACCAGACTTCTGCACAACTGATGGTCCCAACCCCATTTATAAGGCAAGAAATCCCACTTATTAAACCTGACAGGCCACACCTGTGAAGTGAAAACCATTTCCGGTGACTACCTCTTGAAGCTCATCAAGAGTGTGCAAAGCAGTAATCAAAGCAAAAGGTGGCTACTTTGAAGAACCTAGAATATAAGACATATTTTCAGTTGTTTTATAAAAGGGGGGTTAAGAGAAGAAATAATACTCGCATGCATCTGTATTGGCTTATGACAGGTCGCTGATCCCTCACTGACCTGCCCCCATTATTACATAATGCATATAATAGCATTGATATTATTGGTGATAATTTATTGGTGATAATGCCTATAATATTGTGGTCATTGTGAGGCTTAGAAAAAAAATTACATCCAGCACAATGTCACCGGCGATGGCGGCGCCTGCACAGTAGTATCTATATCAACTATATATATATCAGCACAATTTTGGAAACAAAATTTTTTTCCTTAGGAAGTTATAAGGGTTAAAAGCTAAAGATAGGGTGCGCAGATCGCAAGCATCCATGTGCGATAGTAGGCGGTGATGACCGGATGGGGCGGGCAGGGAGTCGGCAGGGGGCGGGGCTTAGCGGCGCCGTGCGCTGCGTCGAATAAACTCTAGTGTGAAACTAGCCTTAGCCTGTTGCTAGCCGCCATTTCACACCTGAGTGCTGATTTAGTGGGGGCGAGGTTGTGCTAACCTCAGTATTTTTGTGCTTCAGTCGTGTTGGAATTTTTAGGGTTTTTGCGTGATTGCAGACAGTGCCTTTTCTGTCCTGTCCTACCTAGTCAGTGTGGGCCCCATCATTTGATCAGTCTATTTTCTGTCTGTGTCTCATCTTGTCTCCCCGACAATATATGTTTGGGGGCTGTCTATTCCTTTGGGGATCTGCTCTGGGGCAGTTTAGATTTCACCTTTCTGTCTTTAGGCTTAGTTAGTCCTCCGGCTGTGACGAAGCGTCTAGGGCATCGTAGGAACGCTCCACGGCTACTGCTAGTTGTGTTAAGATCAGGGGTCTGCAATCCGCTGAGTGACCAACCTCTCTGGTGTTCTGGTGGCATAGCCTTTTGCGCTTTCCTCCTCGGTGACCCATTCATAACATAGATGAATTCGAAGAAGGGTGTCATTTCCAATTCCCACAGGGGAGTCATTTCCAAAATGGGGTCACTTCAGGGGGGATTCTGCTGTTGTTGCACTTTGGAGAGCCGCTAAGTTCCAGAACACCAGAATTTCCCCTGAAGTGACCCTTTTTGGAAATGACACCCCTCTGGGAATTCATCTATGGATATAGTGACCATTTTCACTACATGATTTCCAGAAACTCATAGAAGTTTCAGAGCAAAAATTGCAAAAATGTCATTGTAGTGCCCAATATATTGTGCCCAATTTGTGTCTCTGGAGACCTACCCCGGAAATTGTTAAAAGGAACCTGTCACCCCCTTCAGGCGTTTTTAAGTAAAAGAGCCACCTCCTGTATTTTGTCAAGCAGTGCATGGAAGTCCATAAATTAGTTCCATAAGAATTGATATATCAGCGGTCACTTGTTTGACCTTTGGACGTGCAGCAGCTGACTACTAATCGTACGTGCCTGATCTCTCCTGCAATAGGTGAGTGGATTTCTTTTATATTTATTATTAACCCAGATAAGACCCTATTTGTGCTTTTTTGTTCCTATAGTGTACTATTTTGAAAGCTGTCATGGAGGCATAAGGCTGGCAATGATGGGCAAATGATGGGCATTGTGGGTAATAATAGCGGGTATCATGCCTCATTCCTCTCTTGGAACATACACGACATCTTCTCTGGGGGTTCTTTCTTGTTTCAGTTACTGAGATGAGTGCAATAAAATGTCGCTCAGTGAGTCTTCTGACATCAGATTCTAAAGGATTGGCGGGGACAACATTTTCAAAAACAAGATTTTCAGTGATCTTTTCCTGGTAATCAAAACCATTTTTCCAGATGTCCCCAGATAAGTAGGGCATCCTGGTGGGTTTAGTTGGCTATCTTTCCCCTCATAAATGTGAAAAGCTGATGTGTATCCGGTTGAACTCTCGCACATTTTATAGAGCTTTATTCCGAACCTTGCCCTCTTAGAAGGAATAAATTGCTTGAGGTGCAGTCTTCCTTTGAATTTTACAAGGGACTCATCAATGGAAATGTTTTCTGTTGGGGTGTAGAGCTATAAGAACTTTTCTGTCAAGTCTTCGATGATGGGTCTGATTTTGAATAGTCTGTCATGTTCTGGGACATCTCTGGGCAGGCATTGACTATTGACGTTAAAATGCCAAAATCTCATGAGCATTTCATAACGGGTCCTAGGAAGAATGGCAGAAAACATAGGGGTGGCTTGAACAGGGCGGTTGGACAAATAGGACTGAATGATCGTTTTTCAACAAGCCACATAGCGAATATAAGTCCTAAAAATGCTTTCATTTCTAGGACATTAGTTGGTTCCATAAATTTGACCTAGCATAATAGGATCGTGGATTCTGGCTGATGAATTTGGACGCATATAAATTTGTAGGACAATATGCTCTTGCAAGCTATCTGTCATAAACAAATTCAAAAAATTAATTGGTCCAAAATTTTCCACCTCCACATTTATACCAGGAGTGGCATTAAAATTAGGGATGAATGGAGTAGCCGAATCCGAAGGCTCCCTTCTGAGAAATGCTACATCAAGAGGCAAAGCCCCTTGGACATTGGTGTGCGCCAATTCGCGAGCACTAGGGACAACGCTAGTACTGAGCATTGTTCCCTGAGTTGGAGACATTTCTCCAGAAGCGCTATTTGTCCTTCTTGTTGTACTGGTCCTTGTGTGTGAGGATGGACCAGAATCACTGCTCATTTCTGAGCTATCACTGTGGCTGCTAATAAAGCCCTCGCCATCCTCATCGCCATCTGACACTGCACTTTCTTCACTGTCAGAACATAAAAGTGCATAAGCCTCCTCTGCACTATAATACTGGCGGGCCATTTTATTCGTTTTTATTTTTTTTCCGTAAATAGAAAACTACGACGTGACTGACGTGACCTAATTATTGGGGAGACAATTGAGAAAAGCCTAATTCTTTAGCCTACCTGTTATAAACAGGTCACCGAGGAGGATGGCAGGAATAGGCTAGGCCACCAGAAAACCAGAAAGGTGGGTCACTTAGCGGATTGCAGACCGCTAGTCCTAACAACACAACTAACAGCAGCCGTGGAGCGTACCTACAATATCCTTGATGCCTTGGCACAGCCGGAGAGCTAGCTAAGCCTAAAGCAAGAAACGTGAAATCTAAACTGCTCTGGAGTAGACCCCAAAGGAATAGATAGCCCCCAAACATATATTGTCGGTGAGACAAGATGAAACACAAACACAGGCAGAAAATAGACTGAGCAAATGATGGGGCCCAAGCTGACTAGATAGGATAGGAAAGGAAAGACACTGCAATCACGCAAAACCCTGAAAAATCCAACATGTCTGATGTACAAAAAAACACTGAGGTCTCACGACCTCGCCCCCACTATATCAGCATTCTGGTATGAACTGGAAGCAAAGCAAAAGAGACTAATATAACAGGGGACTGAACAAACTGACACAAGCTGTAACATATGGAGCGGTGGTCTCTTACAGCCCCCAGCAGGGAGCAAGCTGAACCCTCACAACAAGCAGAAAGAGACAAAACCAGATCAGATGCAAAGGATTAGCATATGAACAACTTAGCTGAACATTGTAGGATCAGGGCAGGAGACGTCAGACCTCAGAATGCACAGGAAAGCAATCATCACCAGGGATTGAAGGAAGTCTGCTGACTTAAATACTCCAATCAGTAACCCCAGATCTCCAATCGTCATCATCATCAGGTGGCAGACCTCTGTCAATCCGGCCAGCTCCACTACCTCCAGTAACCACCAGAGGGAGCCCTGACCCAGAAGTAAGAGAATTCACAACACCTACCCCTAACTTTAGAATAAACCCTAACTTTAGCCCAACAGTAACCCTAACTTTAACCCTAACTATAGCACTAACCCTAACCTGCCTTAGTTGTTTTTTTACTTTATAGCACAATCGCTGACTGACACAGCTGGTGCCAGCAGCACTTGTAACACTGTTTCTCCTCTAATCTCTCACTGACAGGAGATCTGAGGAGAAACAGTGTTTTTATGATGCAGATTGCCCGGGAAAGTTCGCTGCTACAACAAACTTTCCTAGTGATTTGTCTCGTTGCCTGGTGTGATGCTGACGTCATAAGGACCTGAACCAACCAGGTCTCAATGAGGTCGAGGGTCACAGGATACGTTGTGCGCTGGAATCCCCTCGTTATAAGGTACATGGGGGCCTGATGAGCACAAAACCGCCGACCGTAGATAAACGTCAGTGCTGCACAAAGCCCTGCTAGCGACGACATTTATGTACTATTGGTGGTCACAAAGCGGTTAAGTTAACCCCTTCACTACCAAGGGTGGTTTGCACGTTAACTCCCGGGCCAATTTTTACAATTCTGACCACTGTCCTTTTATGAGGTCATAACTCTGGAACGCTTTCATGGATCCCGGTGATTCTGACATTGTTTTCTCGTGACATATTGTACTTCATGGTAGTGGTAAAATTGCATTCAAATAACTTGCATTTATTTGTGAAAAAAACGGAAATTTGGCGAAAATTTTGAAAATTTCGCAATTTTCCAACTTTGAATTTTTATGCCCTTAAATCACAGCGATACGGCACACAAAAAACTTAATACATAACATTTCCCACATGTTTACTTTACATCAGCACAATTTTGGAACCCAAATTTTTTTTTGTTAGGAAGTTATAAGGGTTAAAAATTGACCAGCGATTTCTCATTTTTGCAACACCATTTTATTTTTAGGGACCACTTCACATTTGAAGCCACTTTGAGGGGTCTATATGATAGAAAATACCCAAAAGTGACACCATTCTAAAAACTGCACCCCTTAAGGTGCTTAAAACCACATTCAAGAAGTTTATTAACTCTTTAGGTGCGTCACAGGAATTTTTTGAATATTAAAAAAAAAATGAACATTTAACTTTTTTTCACAAAAAAAATACTTCAGGTTCAATTTTCTTTATTTTACCAAGGGTAACAGGAGAAATTGGACTGCAAAAGTTATTGTGCAATTTGTCCTGAGTACGCTGATACCTGATATGTGGGGGGGAACCACTGTTTCGGCGCATGGCAGACCTCAGTAGGGAAGGAGCGCTGTTTGACTTTTTCAATGCAAAATTGGCTGGAATTCAGATCGGACGCCATGTCGCGTTTGGAGAGCCCCTGATGTACCTAAACAGTGGAAACCCCCCAAGTGACCCCATTTTGGAAACTAGACCCCCCAAGGAACTTATCTAGATATGTGGTGAGAACTTTGAACCCACAAGGGCTTCACAGAAGTTTATAACGTACAGCGGTACAATTAAAAAATCATATTTTTTCCACAAAAATGATCTTTTCACCCCCAATTTTTATTTTTCCAAGGGTAACAGGACCCTAAAAGTTATTGTGCAATTTGTCCTGAGTACGCTGATACCCCAAATGTGGGGGTAAACCACTATTTGGGCGCATAGCAGAGCTCGGAAGGGAAGCAGCGCCATTTGACGTTTTTGGCTAGAATTGAGATCGGACACCATGTCGCGATTGGAAAACCCCTGATGTACCAAAACAGTGGCAACCCCCCACAAATGACACCATTTTGGAATCTAGACCCCCCAAGGAACTTATCTAGATGTGTGGTGAGAACTTTGAACCCCCAAGGGCTTCACAGAAGTTTATAACGTACAGCAGTACAATTAAAAAATCATATTTTTTCCACAAAAATGATCTTTTCACCCTCAATTCTTATTTTTCCAAAAGTAACAGGACCCTAAAAGATATTGTGCAATTTATCCTGAGTACGCTGATACCCCACATGTGGGTATAAACCACTATTTGGGCGCATGGCAGAGCTCGGAAGGGAAGCAGCGCCATTTGACGTTTTTGGCTGGAATTGAGATCAGACACCATGTCGCGTTAGGAAAGCCCCTGATGTACCAAAACAGTAGAAACCCCCCACAAATGACACCATTTTGGAAACTAGACCCCCCAAGGAACTTATCTAGATGTGTGGTGAGCACTTTGAACCCCCCAGTGCTTCACTGAAGTTTATAACGTCCGGGCGTGAAAATAAAAAAATCGTATTTTTTCCACAAACATGATCTTTTAGTCCCCATTTTTTTATTTTCCCAAGGGTAACAGGAGAAATTGGACCCCAAAAGTTGTTGTCCAATTTGTCCTGAGTACGCTGATACCTCATATGTGGGAGAAAACTACTGTATGGGCACACGTCGGGGCTCGGAAGGGAAGTAGTGACATTTTGGAATGCAGACTTTGATGGATTGGTCTGCGGGTGTCATGTGCGTTTGGAGAGCCCCTGATGTACCTAAACAGTGGAAACCCCCCACAAGTGACCCCATTTTGGAAACTAGACCCCCTAATGAACTTATCTAGATGTGTGGTGAGCACTTTGAACCCCCCAGTGCTTCACAGAAGTTTATAACGACCGGGCGTGAAAATAAAAATATCGTATTTTTTCAACAAACATCATCTTTTAGTCCCCATTTTTTTTATTTTCCCAAGGGTAACAGGAGAAATTGGACCCCAAAAGTTGTTGTCCAATTTGTCCTGAGTACGCTGATACCTCATATGTGGGAGAAAACTACTGTATGGGCACACGTCGGGGCTCGGAAGGGAAGTAGTGACGTTTTGGAATGCAGACTTTGATGGATTGGTATGCGGGTGTCATGTGCGTTTGGAGAGCCCCTGATGTACCTAAACTATTGAAACTCCCCACAAGTGACCCCATTTTGGAAACTAGACCCCCCACGGAGCTTATCTAGATGTGTGGAGAGCACTTTGAACCCCCAAGTGCTTCACAGAAGTTTATAACGCCTGGGCGTGAAAATAAAAAAAACTTTTTTCCGCAAAATTATATTTTTGCCCCCAATTTTTTATTTTCCTAAGGGTAACAGGAGAAATTGGACCCCAAAAGTTGTTTTGTAATTTGTCCTGAGTAGGCTGATACCCTACATGTGGGGGTAAAACACTGTTTGTGCACATGGCAGAGCTTGGAAGGGAAGGAGCACCATTTGACTTTTTCAACGCAGAATTGGCTGGAATTGAGATCAGACGCCATGTTGCCTTTGGAGAGCACCTGATGTGCCAAACAGTGGAAACCCCCAATTATAACTCCAACCCTAACCTCAACACACCCCTAACCCTAATCTGAGCCCTAGCCCTAACCCTAGCCCTAACCCTAACCCTAGCCCTAACCCTACCCTAACCCTAGCGGGAAAATGGAAATAAATACATTTTCTTTTAGTTTTATTATTTTTCCCTAACTAAGGGGGTGATAACGGGGGGTTTGATTTACGATTTATGGCGGTTTTTATGTTTGGCAGCTGTCGCACGCTAAAAGACGCTTTTTATTGTAAAAATAGTTTTTGCATCACCACATATTGTGAGCTATAATTTTTCCGTATTTTGACCTACCGAGTCATGTGAGGTCTTATTTTTTGCGGGACAAGTTGACGTTTTTATTGGTACCATTTTCGGGCACGTGACATTTTTTGATCGCTTTTTAATCCGATTTTTGGGGCGCAGAATGAACAAAAACCAGCGTTTCATGAATTTCTTTTGGGGGGGTGCGTTTACACCGTTCCGCGTGCGGTAAAATTGATAACGCATTTTTATTCTCCGGGTCGGTACGGTTACAGCGATACCTCATTTAGGTCTTTTTTTATGTTTTGTCGGTTTTTTGCAATGAAAACTATTTTATATAAAAAATAATTATTTTTGTATCGCTTTATTCTGCGAGCTATAACTTTTTTATTTTTTTGTGGATGATGCTGTATGGTGGCTCGTTTTTTGCGGGACAAGATGACGTTTTCAGCGGTACCATGCATATTTATATCTGCCTTTTTGATCGCGCGTTATTGCACTTTTTGTTCAGTGGTATGATAATAAATCATTATTTTTTGCTTCGTTTTTTATTTTTATTTTTTAAGGGGTTCGCTAAAGGGGTTAACTAATGGGACAGTTTTATAGGGCAGGTCATTACGGACGCGGCGATACCAAATATGTGTACTTTTATTGTTTTTGTTTTTTTTTATTTTGAAAAAATGGATTTATTGGGGAATATTTTTTTTTTTTTTACTAATTTATTTAGCGATTTTTTTTTAATTATTTTTAACACTTTTTTTTTACTTTATTACCTTGTCCCAGGTGGGACATCACTGTCCTGTGACAGATCGCTGATCTGTCACATCACAGATCACTGTGACAGATCAGCGATCTGACACAGGCACTGCTGAAGGCTTCCTCATGCCTGCGCTTTGCAGGCACTGAGGAAGCCAGCTTCCTCAGGCCCCTGAAGGCCCCCGTCGCCATCTTGGATTCGGGGGCCTGGAGGAAAGGAGCCCCCCGCAGCAGCGCTGCACATTCCGCTGCCGTGGGGGGCTCAGGGAAGCACGGAGGGAGCCCCCTCTCTGCCGATGCTTCCCTTTAACCCCCGGTACACCGCGATCGCGTTTGATCGCGGTGTGCAAGGGGTTAACGTGTCGGGGGCGGTCCGTGACCGCCCCTGACACATTGTGCCGGGTGTCAGCTATGATAATTAGCTGATACTCGGCCACGATCAGCGGCGCTCACCACGTGGGCGCCGCTGATCGCGATGACGTAATATTCCGTCCATGGTAATTAGGTCCATGGTCACATGGACGGAATATTACGTCAATTGTAGGTAAGGGGTTAAAGGCACCATAATTTCTGTCCAGGCCTAATTCATGAGTTTTATTTTTTTAAAAGTACTGTGGAAGCATGGTTGAAAAGCAATATCTGACTTTCATTTGCTTCAAGTTATTTCTGTGACCATTGTGGGTTTATCTGTCAGTAAACGAGGGGTTCCAACAATTTTGACCACGTGTGTAGGAGGAGTGAATATTTTGACTCCACAGCCTCTTTCCGGAAATTAACACGCAGTGGATGTTGGAGAGTGAAAATTACACATTTGCCATTTTCTTACCCAGCACATAGTGCCCAGATTGTGCTCCAGGAGACACACACCGCAAATTAAGTGGGTTCTTCTTCCTATAATATTGCAAAATACAGAGATCCTAAATGTTGTTTGCGCACACTGCAAGACTCCGACATGAGAGCGGATTTTGCTGGATTGGTTTATAGAAACTCTGTTGCTTTTCAACAGCCTTTGAGCCACTAATAGTGTGGGAACCTCTGTTTTTCCACTGACAGATGATGGACCTGAGTGAGGACTTGTTTTTTGTGAGATGAGAATTGGTATTATTTTCGCCTACATAACATTGATTGTTCATTCTGCCTCCCAAATATCAAATATAAAGAAACCAAACAGTTGAACACCACACACTACTCGTTCATCCTTCAAGGTTTTATGTTAGACTGTGAACTGTCATTGTCTTGGTAAATAATTATAGTTTTTTTTACATAGCTTGCCATTTTTATAGACAGTTTAAATAGAAATGTTCAAAAATATAAAACTCAAGGATATTTTATTAAAAAAATAATTGTTTTTATCTAAGCAGATGACTGTACCAGGAAAGCAGAGGGACAGCTGACATCTTCAGATTTTAAATCTGATGATCTTGAGATCTTACAAGATACAACTAAAGTGAATGCCATTACTCCAGATATATCATCATCCATTCACAGCAAAGATCTGTCATATAAGCCTATGAAACAGGTCCCATCTCCTGATTCATTACTGACTACTAAGGAAAATCAAAGTAAAAAAAGATTCATTAAAAAACAAACTGCTCCTAAAGCAAAGAAGCCTTTTTCCTGTTCAGAATGTGGGAAACGTTTTAACCGGAAATCAGATTTGGTTAATCACCATAGAACTCACACAGGGGAGAAGCCTTTTTCCTGCTCAGAATGTGAGAAATGTTTCAACCATAAAGGGAATCTTGTTAAACACCAAAGAACTCACACAGGGGAGAAGCCTTTTTCTTGTTCAGAATGTGGAAAATGTTTTGCATGTAAATCACATTTTGTTAGCCACCAGAGAGCTCACACAGGAGGGAAGCCATATTCATGTTCAGAATGTGGGAAATGTTCTAAACGGAAAGCTCTTCTTGTTAGACATCAGAGCAGTCACACAGAGGAGAAGCCTTTTTCATTTTCTTAATATGGGAAATATTTTACTTGGAAATCAACTGTTAATAAATATCAGAGACGTCACATAGGGGAGAAGCCTTTTTTATGTTCATAGTGTTGAAATAGTTTTAACGGAAATTGGATCTTCTTAAATGGGTTGTCTCTTGTCATTCCTCATGTTTGCTGACAAAACTAAACTTTATTAATTCCAAATCTAAAATTGTACCCATAATTCACCCCCTGCAGGTTAGTCAGTAACATAGTAACATAGCTATTAAGGTTGAAGGAAGACTTTAAGTCCATTTAGTTCAACCCATATCCTAACCTAGCATGTGTGTGTGTGGGGATCAAGCAGAGAGTAGAGTGTGTGTGGGGGGTCAGGCAGAGAGTAGAGTGCGTGTGGGGATCAAGCAGAGAGTAGAGTGTGTGGGGGCTAGGCAGGAAGTGTCTGAGGTCTGGTTTTTAATTTTTTCCTAATTTTTTTTCCTGACTTTTTGGAGCTGAAACTAAAGTTTTTGAATTTTTTTTGTTCAATTTTTTCTTCAAAAACTCCTTGAGATACTCATCTTAAAGAAGTGGTGAAATCTTGCTCTTATTCTTCATGGCAGATTTCCATAAATTGGTAATACTGGAAGGGCATCTGTGTATGATTTGGGAGAAAGTTTAAAAAAAATAAAGAGACATGTAAAATAAAACAGCTTGATCTCTGCTTGTTGGTGTGAACAGCTCAGATGCAGCCCTATGGTAACAGACTAGAAACAAATCTGTGTAGTCAGAGTCTTCAGGCCACATTGGTTGAGAAATTACATCTTCCAGAAATCTTTAGATGCGTGGGCTGAGCAGTTCATTACATACTTGTAGATTGTGAGCCCTCGCGGGCAGGGTCCTCTCTCCTCCTGTACCAGTTATGACTTGTATTGTTTAAGATTATTGTACTTTTATTATGTATACCCCTCCTTACATGTAAAGCGCCATGGAATAAATGGCGCTATAACAATAAATAATAATAATAATAATAATAATAGTGGAATGTGTTGATAACAATAAAACATAATGATCAATGTAAATTACAGTATCCCACGGAGAGCTGGATTTGGAATGATGCTCAAAATCAAGGAGAAAAATCTAATTACAGGCTGGTCCAACTTCAGTGGAAAGTCCTCTAGAAAAAGAAATGATGCTCAGGAATGTGTGTGGCCTCCATCTGCCTGTATGACCTCCCTACAATGCCTGGGCATTCTCCTGATGAGGCGAATGTTCTCCTCAGGGATCTCATCCCTGACCAGGATTAATGTATCAGTTAACTCCTGGACAGTCTGTGGTGCAACGTGGTGGATGGAACGAGATACAAAGTCACAGATATGCTTGATTGGATTCAGGTCTGGGGAATGGGCACGTCAGTCAATAGCATCAGTGCCTTCATCATGCAGGAACTGATGACATTTCAGCCACATGAGGCCTAGCATTGTCATGCAGCAGAAGGAACTCCGGACCCACTGCACGGGCCCATGATCTCACAATGGGTCTGAGGGTCTCATCCCGGTACTTAATGGCAGTCAGAGTACCTCTGGCTAGCACATAAAGGGATGTGTGGCCCTCCAAAATAATGCCTTCCCATATCATTACTGACCCACTGCCAAACCGGTCATGCTGGAGGATGTTGCAGGCAGCAGAACTTTCTCCACAGTGTCTCCAGACTCACGTCTGTAACATGCTCAGGGTGAACCTGCTGTCATTCATGAAGAGCACAAGGCACCAATGTTGAATCTGCCAATCTTGGTGTTCTCTGGCAAATGCCAATCACCGTGCACAGTGTTGGGCTGTAAGCACAACACCCACTTGTGGACATTGGGCCCTCAAACCATCTTTATGGAGTCTGTTTCTGACAGTCTGAGCTAATTATGCAAATTGTCTCATCAGTGAGGAAGAGGACTAGAACTCTAGTGCCACCTATTGGAAGTAGCAATCCTAAAAGTCAATGTCGACCCTTTAACGAGCCTTGTTACATGACTTAGGATAAAAGCCAAGCCAGACAGTCTGAGCAGACACATGGATGTTAGTGGACTGCTGGAGGTCGTTTTGCAGGTCTCTGGCACTGCTCCTCATATTCCTCCTTGCACAAAGGAGGAGGTAGCAGTCCTGCTGCTGGATTGTGGCCCTCCTATGGCCCCCTCCATGTCTCCTGGTGTACTGGCCTGCTTCCTGGTATCTGCTCCATGCTCTGGACACTGCTGACAAACACAGCTACCGTTCTCGGCACAGCTCGCACTGATGTGCCATCCTGGAAGAGCTGCACTACCTGAGCAACTTCTATGGGTTGTAGATACTGCCTCATGCTACTGTACACGCTCTAGAGATGACAGCAATGACAAAACGCAAAAGTGACCAAAACAACAGCCAAGAAGGATGAGATCAGAGAAATGGTCTGTTGTCACCCCCTGCAGAATCCTCCTTTATAGGGTTGTCATGCTAATTGCCGATCATTTCTACCTGTTGTTTGTTCCATTTGCACAACAGCAGGAGGAACTGATTCACAATCAGTGTTGTATCATCACTGGACAGGTTATCTTACAGAAGTGATTGACTTTGAGTTACATCGTGTTGTATAAGTGTTCCCTTTATTTTTTTTGCGCAATATATTATAATATCTACTTAATAAACAGTGCCCTCATCGATATTCTACATCATAACGTATCCTTTCAATATCACATTCATTTGTTTGTCATAAATTACATTTATGTATATTCTGATTAGTGATGAGCGAACGTGCTTGCTATTCCTCGTTACTCGCCTGAGTATCACTGTACTCGGCGAGCACAGTGCATATCCGGGACTACTCGGCGGGAAATGCTCCACCCAGCATTTTTGGCGGTCTTTAGAGACCCAATCACCATGCAGGGATTGTCTGCCAGGCACTGTAATGCCGCAGCCATCTTTGTTATGGTCGTGCAGTTATTGGCTGGCCACACAGCATCATCAAGGGTTTAAGAGACCGGACACCACCCTGATCGGTGCATTCAACTCTGGATTGAGATAGTGTAGGGAGAGCTGCTGCAGAGATAGGGTCAGATTTGGGGAGTTATTAGTCAGTGTGGGGTCTACCATCCTAAATACTCACATCCAGCTAAACCAACAGTCCTTCTAAGGACTAATTCCGGAGTATATAGGTTGCAGTGTTATGTGGACAGGGGAGTGTACGTCGCTCTATACATATTAGTGCAAGGCCGGCAAGCACTCTATGTGTGTATATACATATCATATGCATACAAATTGTGGCAATTCTGGCCAATATTCCACTGTATTTGCTGTCAGATACCCTAGTCCTCTACACTATTTTGGGGTAAAAATACAGGCCACATATTGAACAGTGTGATATCTCGGTAAAAATACTTCTGTTTCAAGTCATTATGGCTGCTTCATGACTGTCTTAAATACTCCAACTACTACCACCATCATCTTTTGCCTAGAGGCATTCATTGCGCAGATAGAAAGTCTGAGGAGCAGAGGGTTAACGCTTGGGCGGTGTTGTACTCTGTCTCTGAATTTAAAGGCAAAATCTTCTAGATTAAATCATGACTGAAAGAGCCAGAGCAAGATCACGCGGAAGAGCAGGACTCGCAACTACTGAAGGCTGCTGTTCCTGGGCCGCAATCTGAAAATCCATTACCTACTAATACTGAACTGGTTGGATGATGACGTAAAAAAGGAGCCCCTGCACTTTCTGTAACGGAGATTTTGACATTTCGGCTGCATTTCAAGAGGTGTCAATTGGAGAGCGTGGTGGTCATAGATGTGACTTCTACACCACCACATGAGCTGCTGCCTCTCCACCAGCTGAGGCACCGCACCCTCGACCTTCTGTCTCATCCCCATTATCCTGTAGAATGTTAGTCCACAAGGACAAGGTCCTCTACTCTCTGTACCAGTCTGTCATTGTAAATTTGTTTACTGTAAACGATATCTATTACTTTGTATGTAACCTCTTCTCATGTACAGAACCATGGAATTAATGGCGCTATATAAATAAATAATTATAATAATACTATATGGGTGTTTCCACTAGACAAACCATCCAACATGTTATTGAATCAAAATCGTTTTTCTGACAACTCTGTTCAGCTGTGCACAAACTGTCAAATTGGTAGCTAGATCCCAGTGGGTCTTGGCACAGTGTCATGTTGACTACAGTCCACAGATGTTATCTAGATCACTAATCTCACCTCTACTTTACCAGCACAATGAATTAATAGGAAAAGCACGTGGTATTGATGGTGCTGTTGTTTTCTTGCCAAAGAAACTCAATAAGATCAATGAGGTGGTTAGCCGCACACGGAATGGAGAAATAGTAAAGATGACAATTCGTTTCACATTTGAGTTAAAACACACTTCACCAACTTGCTTTCACTTTTACATTAGATTCCGAAGCCTTTAAGAAAAAGATGAATATATTGTGAAGCAAATAGGTATGAATAATTATTATCACCCAAATGATGTTACATATGTCAGAACATACCCAGCCTATCAGTGGGGAAATGATTTACCACCGAAATTTTGAAGTATGAGACTAGTGTCATCTTGTGGATTGATATGAGCCACAAAGTCCTTCAAAGTGAAAGTGTTCTGGATGTAATGTACAATTTTCTCTTGAAAATTGGAAGAACATGCCTTCTATGATTTTTGCATTAAAGAACTGATTGGCCAGATATGTACGCAGTCAGGATGACCGTGCTGCGGGTACCTGTGCTGTGCCGGGTTCGGAACTGTCAAGGCTGCGTTTCCCGAGGGAAGTAATAGGGGAATGGACAGGCTCCATTACCCAGGAAGAGGGGGCATGTATAGACAGGGAACGTGGTCGGAAGCTGAGGGAAAAAAAACACAAAGCAGGAGTGAGTCCCCAGCTGTGAGCGTGTGAGCAGCAAGGGGGGTAGTGCACAATGCACTCGAAGTGCCGACGCTGCAGCGAACTGCAGCAGACAGACCCTGTGACCTAGAGGCAGGGGGCCAGCTTAAGAGAAAGGGCACGACAGCAGAGATTTTTGGTGTGGACAAGCAGCGCAGAGGAGGCTGAGCGGCGTGCTCTGTCCTTAGAGCACAGGCACCGCAAAGGACTTCCCGTCAGCTCCTGCCAATACAGTTGTGGCCAAAAGTATTGACACCCCTGCAATTCTGTCAGATAATACTCGGTTTCTTCCTGAAAATGATTGCAATCACAAATTCTTTGGTATTATCTTCATTTAATTTGTCCTAAATGAAAAAACACAAAAGAGAATGAAGCAAAAAGGAAAACATTGATCATTTCACACAAAACTCCAAAAATGGGCCAGACAAAAGTATTGGCACCCTCAGCCTAATACTTGGTTAGACAACCTTTAGAGAAAATAACTGCGACCAACCGCTTCCAGTAATCATCAATGAGTTTCTTACAATGCTCTGCTGGAATTTTAGACCATTCTTCTTTGGCAAACTGCTCCAGGTCCCTGATATTTGAAGGGTGCCTTCTCCAAACTGCCATTTTTAGATCTCTCCACAGGTGTTCCATGGGATTCAGGTCTGGACTCATTGCTGGCCACCTTAGAAGTCTCCAGTGCTTTCTCAAACCATTTTCTAGTGCTTTTTGAAGTGTGTTTTGGGTCATTGTCCTGCTGGAAGACCCATGACCTCTGAGGGAGACCCAGCTTTCTCACACTGGGCCCTACATTATGCTGCAAAATTTGTTGGTAGTCTTCAGACTTCATAATGCCATGCACACGGTCAAGCAGTACAGTGCCAGAGGCAGCAAAGCAACCCCAAAACATCAGAGAACCTTCGCCATGTTTGACTGTAGGGACCGTGTTCTTTTCTTTGAATGCCTCTTTTTTCTCCTGTAAACTCTATGTTGATGCCTTTGCCCAAAAAGCTCTACTTTTGTCTCATCTGACCAGAGAACATTCTTCCAAAACGTTTTAGGCTTTTTCAGGTAAGTTTTGGCAAACTCGTCTCGGGGTAAGAAGTGGGGTCTTCCTGGGTCTCCTACCATACAGTCCCTTTTCATTCAGACGCCGATGGATAGTACGGGTTGACACTGTTGTACCCTCGGACTGCAGGGCAGCTTGAACTTGTTTGGATGTTAGTCGAGGTTCTTTATCCAACATCCGCACAATCTTGGGTTGAAATCTCTTGTCTATTTTTCTTTTCCGTCCACATCTAGGGAGGTTAGCCACAGTGCCATGGGCTTTAAACTTCTTGATGACACTGCGCACGGTAGACACAGGAACATTCAGGTCTTTAGAGATGGACTTGTAGCCTTGAGATTGCTCATGCTTCCTCACAATTTGGTTTCTCAAGTCCTCAGACAGTTCTTTGGTCTTCTTTCTTTTCTCCATGCTCAATGTGGTACACACAAGGACACAGGACAGAGGTTGAGCCAACTTTAATCCATGTCAACTGGCTGCAAGTGTGATTTAGTTATTGCCAACACCTGTTAGGTGCCACAGGTAGGTTACAGGTGCTGTTAATTACACAAATTAGAGAAGCATCACATGATTTTTCGAACAGTGCCAATACTTTTGTCCACCCTCTTTTTTATGTTTGGTGTGGAATTATATCCAATTTGGCTTTAGGACAATTCTTTTTGTGTTTTTTCATTTAAGACAAATTAAATGAAGATAATAATAACAAAGAATTTGTGTTTGCAATCATTTTCAGGAAGAAACTGAGTATTTGACAGAATTGCAGGGGTGTCAATACTTTTGGCCACAACTGTAAAAGTGGTACTGCCATTTAGCGAGGTGCCGTGTGCCCAGTGACCGCCAGAGAGCGAGTCACCGTGCACTCCTTGACCATGAGTACAGCACACATGCGCAGTAGAGAGAGCCAGTTCATGCCACATGTTCAGTGTGTCTGTCTTCTAAAGCTAAGTTTTGCTCTGTTATTGTTCTATGAGATTTTGTCTGATTTGCTTAGTTTTGTGTTCAGGCAGCCCCGACTGGGGCTTTGCTGAATTTCCATTTTTGTCCCTGATCGGTTAAATCTCTTTTGCTCTGTCTTCAGAATATATCGGAGTGCTGATATAGGGATTTTGAAGTCTAGTGACTTCAGGGCCGTTTTTCCTATCAGACGTGTTGGGACATTTTTTGGTAGGGTTTTTGTGGATTGCAGCCAGCATCTTTTCTGTCCTTTCCTATCTAGTTAGTTGGGCCCCATCGTTTGCTCTGCCTTTCTTTCTGTCTGTGTTTGTGTTTTCACCGACAATACATGTTGGGGGCTGTCTATTGCTTTGGGGTCTGCTCTGGGGCAGTTTAGATTTCCCCTTTCTTTCTTTAGGCTTATTTAGTTCTTCGGCTGTGAAGAGGCGTCTAGGACCACCGTAGGAACGCTCCACGGCTACTGTTAGTTGTGAATAGGATCAGGGGTCTGCAATCCGCTAGCTACCAACCTCTCCGGTTTTCTGGACATAGCTTGCATTTTTGTTTTTTCCTCCGGTGACTCATTCATAACACATAAGTATCCATACAACCTCGGAGACCGGGCCCCGGCCTTGCGCTGAGAACCTATAGGCAGGGTTCCTCTTCCAACCCACAACTCCTCTCTGTTCTCTACTCCTTCGTTCCGTACTGTTCTTTCTCTCTCTAATGGAAGCTTAGGTTGCAGTTCTACATCTTTCTCCTTGTTCCTTTCCCATGCCAGCTGTCTCAGATCACTAAGGCAGCTGCAGCACTCCTTCTTCCTTCCCTCTTGGACCCATCCTCAGACTCTCCTGACTGACTGTCCTTCTTTTGCCTGACCTCCCGCCAGACTGACCTGTAATCCTACACTTTCCCACTCTTTTATGTATCTCAACTCCACCCACCTCCCAGCACATCTCGTGTTATAAAGCCAGGAACCACGAAAGGTGCTCTGCTACCCTCTAAGCATGAAGCCGCAATGTGGTCCTGCTGAACTATCCTGTGTGTGGGATGCAGATGTTGGAGTGAGGAAAGGAGTTCCCAACTTACCTAGGCGGTGGGGCACTACACCTTAGGAGAAGGTGCAGTACCTCTGTGGCAACAGCCTCAGGGGCGCCACACTTGCGTTCCATGGACTGGGGTGTGGACAACTGAACGCTGCGGTGGGACAAGGATGTGGACGTGCTTGTTAATGGTGCTAGTTGAGTTTTTGTGCAACTACAGATGCAGTGAAATTTAGAATTAGCCTGCACACTGTGAGAATTAAAGTGAGGGGCTGGGGTAATGGACCATATAGGCCCTAGACCAGGATAAGGCCGGGGACACACATGCAAGAAACTCATGATTCTCGTGCGAGTCTCTCGCATGAACACCGGGCACTGCCGCCGACACTCGGACCAGAGTGTGCAGTATGTATTTCTATGCAGCCGCAAGCTCTGGTCCGAATGCCAGCGGCAGTGCCGGGTGTTCATGCATAAATAGAAAAGATTTATTGGGGTTTTCACAAGGGAGCGATAATTTACAATGTGAGGAAGCAACTACAGTTGTTGATGTTTTCACCCCGCAGGGGTCTTAATCATAATGTTGCTCCATCATAATTAATTATTATTTTTATCATTCTATTTTATGTTTTGATTATTTTTTGTTTTTTTTGTATATAGCATTGCAATTTACCCCTTGGGGCTGTGGTACTACCTTATATACACCGACCCGTGTATAAGCCGACCCCCCTAATTTTGTCACAAAAAAACTTATTGACTCGCGTATAAGCCGAGGGTGCACAGTGAGTGGCCCCAGATAATGCTGCACAGTGAGTGGCCCTAGTTATGCTGCACAGTGAGTGGCCCCAGATAATGCTGCACAGTGAGTGGCCCCAGATAATGCTGCACAGTGACTGGCCCCAATTATGCTGCACAGTGAGTGGCCCCAGATAATGCTACACAGTGAGTGGCCCCAGATAATGCTGCACAGTGAGTGGCCCCAGATAATGCTACACAGTGAGCGGTCCCAGATAATGCTGCACAGTGTGTGGCCCCAGATAATGCTGCACAGTGAGTGGCCCCAGTTATGCTGCACAGTGAGTGGCCCCAGATAATGCTGCACAGTGAGTGGCCCCAGATAATGATACACAGTGAGTGGCCCCAGATAATGCTGCACAGTGAGTGGACCCAGATAATGCTGCACAGTGAGAGGCCCATATAATGCTGCACAGTGAGTGGCCCCAGATAATGAGGACAGCGAGTGGCCCCAGATATTGCTACACAGTGAGTGGCCACAGATAATGCTGCACAGTGAGTGGCCCCAGATAATGCTGCACAGTGAGTGGCCCCAGATAATGCTGCACAGTGAGTGGCCCCAGTTATGCTGCACAGTGAGTGGCCCCAGATAATGCTGAACAGTGAGTGGCCCCAGATAATGCTACACAGTGAGTGGCCCCAGATAATGCTGCACAATGAGTGGCCCCAGTTATGCTGCACAGTGAGTGACCACAGATAATGCTGCACAGTGAGTGGCCCCAGTTATCTGCACAGTGAGTGGCCCCAGTTATGCTGCACAGTGAGTGGCCCCAGATAATGCTGCACAGTGAGTGGCCCCAGATAATGCTGCACAGTGAGTGGCCCCAGATAATGCTGTACAGTGACTGGCCCCAGATAATGCTGCACAGTGACTGGCCCCAGATAATGCTGCACAGTGACTGGCCCCAGATAATGCTGCACAGTGAGTGGCCCCAGATAATGCTGCACAGTGGGTGGCCCCAGATAATGCTGCACAGTGAGTGGCCACAGTTATGTTGCACAGTGAGTGGCCCCAGCTTTGCTGCACAGTGAGTGGCCCCAGTTATCTGCACAGTTAGTGGCCCCAACATGTTGCTGCTGCCGCTGCCTCCGATACAAGAAAAAAAAACTGTATAGTCACCTACATAGTTACTACAGCCTGAGCCAAGTACTGCTGACTATCCAACAAGTTTGGGCATGTCAACTGAATGCAGGGAAAAAGAAACTAAACCAAAACTGAAACCAAGCTAGAAGTGTGGAATTAAAGGGGCAGTATGAACAAAATGTGGAGGCTATTAATAGTTTATACAATTAAGACATGCTGCTTTTAAACACCTACCTATTGCCATATAGTAAAACAAAAAAGATTTTTACTTACTTTGGGGTCCCCCCCTCACCCTGGCGTTAGATCGTTGCCCCTACTTTCGTCCGTGTAACTATGGGCGCACATGCACACTGCTCTCACTTCTCATTTTAATCGTGATTTATATTAAAAAAAAAACCTTTTGATTTAAATCAGTGATTTAAATCATGATTAAAATCATGATTTAAATCGATCCGATTTAAATAGAAAAAAATCTTTTGATTTAAATCGTGATTTAAATCATGATTTAAATCGGCGTGATTTAAATCAATCCACCCTGAGCAGCACCCTTGTTCGTTGGGTGAATTGACCTTTTAAGGGAGCCCGACGTACTCACTAAATTGTCCCTATCCCTAAGTTTTTTTGGATGCAGATTGCTCTCACACGAGTGTTTTTTTGATTTGGAAAAGAAAGAAATGAGGATGGAGAATCAAAACTTTAAGGCTAAAAAATATACTCACACATATATACACCAACTGTATAGACACACATATAAATATTTATGGTGTATACATTAGGCTATAAGACCTGGAGACTTATTACACATGCTGCCACTAGGTTTATTTTCTTTTCTTTAAAAAAAAACAAAAAAAAAAACTGTCGCTGTCAGGAGTGGGATTCGAACCCACGCCTCCACGTGGTGACTGCAGACGCTGAACACGCTCCCTGGTGCACAACAGCTTGCACCTCCAGGGACCAGTACTGCTGCTGTCAAGGAGTGGGATTTGAACCCACGCCTCCACATGTGGTGACTGCAGACGCTTAACACGCTCCCTGGTGCACAACAGCTTGCACCTCCAGGGACCAGTACTGCTGCTGTCAGGAGTGGGATTCGAACCCACGCCTCCACGGGAGACTGCAACCTGAACACAGTGCCTTAGACCACTAGGCCATCCTGACTGCTGACATTGACATGCTCCCTGGTGACACAAGAGTTTGCACCACCAGGGACTTCAGTACAGATCTGCTGTCCAAATCAGACATTGGGGCCCCTGGTGGGACTTCTGGCAAAGCCAGAGGGGACATTGGGATGTCATTTGAAAGCTAATTACCAGACTGAGGTGAGGGAGCAGTTCTTGGGGCTGTGTGGTGCTCTGTTGGGCATTTGTGCACCCTCAAGCCTGCACCACAAGGACCACTTTTATCCATGGACAGCCAGGCTCTGACCCCCTGAATTCAAATTCCATTTGGAGCAGGGGGACAAGTGATGTTGCTGTATGTAGGTGGCCTCCTGGATGATGTTCCTGCCAAGCTTGATTTGCCTGACCCCTTCTGCAGAGTAGTTAAGGGGATTGAGAACCCCCAAGACTGCCCCAGACTGAAAATGTCTTTTCAAATCTGCTGTCCAAATCAGACATTGGGGCCTCTGGTAAAGCCAGAGGGGACATTGGGATGTCATTTGAAAGCTAATTACCAGCTTCTTTTTCATTACTTTAGTTCTGCAGACAGATGGTAAACGCCATTGTCTGTAAAGACCCCGTTACACACTGCGATATCGCTAGCAATATTTTTGAACCCCTCTCCATAATCTTTGAAAATTCTTGGAGAACAGGAGAAGTGCCAGAAGACTGGAGAAGAGCAAATGTTGTTCCTATCTTCAAAAAGGGGAAGAAGGTGGACCCAGGCAACTATAGGCCGGTGAGTCTGACTTCTATACCAGGAAAGATCTTTGAACAAATTATTAAACAACATGTATGTCAATACCTGGATAAGAATGAAGTGATTAAACAGAGTCAGCATGGGTTTCTAACTAATAAGTCATGTCAGACTAACTTAATTTCCTTCTATGACGGTATCACTGATTGGGTGGATCAAGGAAATGCTGTAGATATAGTATATCTTGACTTCAGCAAAGCATTTGACAAAGTCTCTCATACAATCCTTATTGAAAAAATGACTAAGTATGGAATGGACAAGGCAACTGTTAGGTGGATTCATAACTGGCTTAGTGATCGGACCCAAAGAGTGGTCGTAAATGGCTGCACATCCAGTTGGAAGAATGTCTCAAGTGGGGTACCACAGGGCTCTGTCCTGGGCCCTGTATTGTTCAACATCTTTATCAACGATTTAGATGAAGGAATTGAGGGTAAACTGATTAAATTTGCTGATGACACAAAGCTAGGAGGGATAGCTAATACTAGAGAAGAGAGAGAGAGGATTCAAAAAGATTTAAATAAACTGGAGAAGTGGGCAGCAACTAACAGAATGGTTTTTAACAGGGAGAAATGCAAAGTACTACATCTGGGCAATAAAAATGAAAAAAGCATATATAGAATGGGAGGAATAGGGCTAAGTGACAGCACATGTGAAAAAGACTTGGGTATACTAATAGATCACAGACTGAATATGAGTCAACAGTGTGATGCAGCAGCAAAAAAGGCAAATGCAATTCTAGGATGTATTAACAGAAGCATACAGTCTAGATCACGTGAAGTCATTATTTCCCTCTACTCCTCTTTGGTCAGACCTCATCTGGAATATTGTGTCCAGTTTTGGGCACCACATTTTAAAAAAGACATCAACAAACTGGAGCAAGTTCAGAAAAGAGCGACCAGAATGGTGACCGGTCTGCAAACCCTGTCTTATGAGGAAAGGTTGCAGGATTTGGGAATGTTTAGTTTGCAAAAGAGAAGACTGAGAGGAGACTTAATAGCTGTCTACAAATATCTAAAGGGCTGTCACATTGTAGAAGGATCAACTTTATTCTCATTTGCACAAGGAAAGACTAGAAGCAATGGGATGAAACTGAATGGGAAGAGACACAGATTAGATATTAGAAAAAACTTTTTGACAGTTAGAGTGATCAATGAGTGGAACAGGCTGCCACGAGAAGTGGTGAGTTCTCCTTCAATGGAAGTCTTCAAACAGAGGCTGGACAGACATCTGACTGGGATGATTTAGCGAATCCTGCTTTGAGCAGGGGGTTGGACCAGATGGCCCAGGAGGTCCCTTCCAACTCTACGATTCTATGATTCTATATTGCTGTAAAGTCACCGATTTTGTGACGTTGCAGCGATATTGCTAGCGATATCCCTGCATGTGATACTTACCTCCGACCGGCTCCCCCGCTGGTTATCACTGATCGCGCGAGAAGCTCCTGGTCCATTCCTCGTCGGCCACTTCCTGCTGGGCTTCCTGTGGCGCCCAGGGCGGGAGGACGCAGGATCGCCGCGTCTGACAGGTAAGTAGCGATCCCCGTCCCCAGCAATGTCGCTGGTGAGATCTGCCTGTGTAGCAGCTCACTAGCGACCACCTAGCGATGCACCAGCGATCCTGACCGCGTCATATCGCTAGTCGGGATCGCTGGTGCATCGCTAGGTGTAACGGTACCCTAAGTGTTACAATGAGTCACTTCTAACTGGCTAGATAGAAAAGTTGCAGACTCTGTAATCTCAGGATAAATTACCGTATTTTTCGGACTATAAGATGCAACGGACCATAAGAACACCCCAATTTTCAGTAGGAAAATAGGGGGAAAAAAAATAATGTGTCAAATGGGGGTCCGTCTTACAGTCCGAATTCAGCTTACCTGGGAAGGGATCTGGCACAGGTGAAGTAGTCACAGGGGTCATTCAGTGGTCCAGGCTCGTGCGGTGGCGGCTCTGTGCTAGGGCAGGTTGGTTGTGCTGGGGCAGCTGCGCTGGGGGAGAGGCAGCTGCGCTGAGGCAGGGGCAGCAGCAGCGCTGGGGCAGGGGCAGCAGCAGCGCTGAGGCAGGGGCAGCAGCAGCGCTGAGGCAGGGGCAGCAGCAGCGCTGAGGCAGGGGCAGCAGCAGCGCTGAGGCAGGGGCAGCAGCAGCGCTGAGGCAGGGGCAGCAGCAGCGCTGAGGCAGGGGCAGCAGCAGCGCTGAGGCAGGGGCAGCAGCAGCGCTGAGGCAGGGGCAGCTGTGCTGGGGCAGGGGCAGCTGTGCTGGGGCAGGGGCAGCTGTGCTGGGGCAGGTGGGCTCTGTGGTGGTGGCAGCGGGCGGCGCTCTGCGGTGCGGTGGTGGCAGCGGGCTGTGCTCCGGTACAGGGACGGCGGCTCCGCCGCGATTTCTTCGCAGCCCGGAGGCCCCCGCACTTCCCTTGCTGGCCGCCGCCATGTTGCAGTGGCCTCCGGGAGCATGGACGCCGGAAAGAATCTGCCGCAGACCTCAAAATTTGAAATCTCATTTTCAAAAGTGAGAGCCGGCTAATGGTGCCAAAAATGAGAGCAATAGCTTTAACAACCGGTTCCACCGAACCGGGGAGAACCCGCTGAATCCCACCCCTGGCTGCGCCCCGAGGGCTCATAGTGCTGCGCTGTGTGGAGTGGGATTCGAACCCACGCCTCCACGTGGTGACTGCAGACGCTGAACACGCTCCCTGGTGCACAACAGCTTGCACCTCCAGGGACCAGTACTGCTGCTGTCAGGAGTGGGATTCGAACCCACGCCTCTACGGGAGACTGCCCCGAGGGCTCATAGTGCTGCGCTGTGTGGTGCGGGGTGGGCAGGGTCAGCGCTGCGCCCCCAGGGCTCATAGTGCTCCGCTGTGTGGTGCGGGGTGGGTGGGGTCAGCGCTGCGCCCCCAGGGCTTATAGCGCTGCGCTGTGTGGTGCGGCGTGGGCGGGGTCAGCGCTGCACCCCCAGGGCTCATAGTGCTCCGCTGTGTGGTGCGGGGTCATCTCCCATCTCCTCCCTGGCTCTGTGCTGCTGTGTAAGATCGCTTAGTGGTGGGGGAGGGGCGGCAGTGACTGGCCGGTGGGCAGGGTCACTGTGCTATGGGAACCAAGATCCGGCCTGCATAGAAGGTGGAAGAGGGAGGAGTCGTGTGACACGCCGAGCTGCCTGTGACTCATCCCCTGGCTCGGGGGGCGGAGTCAGCGCCGTGCAGCACACAAACAGTCTCTCCCTGGCTTGCAGTACAGTGAGGCTGGGGGATGGGCGGCCGGGCTCTGTGTCACGTGGCTCCGAGCCCACCCCCTGCTTTCTCGGTCTAACTGCAGCAACAATGACGTCACCTGAGCGCCAGATTTGAACCTTGGAGCTGCCGGCCGGTAACTGTATGCCTGTATGGGGTCAGCTGTGGGGGGAGGCAGGGGGTCCCTGCAGAGTGTATGGGGTCAGCTGTGGGGGGCACTGCGGGTAGACAGGGGGTCCCTGCAGAGTGTATGGGGTCAGCTGTGGGGGGCACTGCGGGTAGACAGGGGGTCCCTGCAGAGTGTATGGGGTCAGCTGTGGGGGGCACTACGGGGGAGACAGGGGGTCCCTGCAGAGTGTATGGGGTCAGCTGTGGGGGGCACTGCGTGGGAGACAGGGGGTCCCTGCAGAGTGTTTGGGGTCAGCTGTGGGGGGCACTGCGTGGGATACAGGTGGTCCCTGCAGGGGGAGGTGAGGACAGTGTATGGGCACAGCTGTGGGGGGCATGGCGGGGTACAGGCGTTCCCTGTGGGGTAGGGGAGGGTTAGGGGGGCTGTGTTGTCACTCTGCTGTGAACACTAATTATGAATGCAATATTTCCCTTATTAATTATTGTTTTTTTATTTCTCTGTCTCTCAGTAGGTAACACTTGGGGCAGTCGGCCGCTCTCTGTGTGTCTGCTGGCAATATACGCTCGTAGAAAAAGGGGTTAATGTACCAGTACAATTCATAGGACTTAATTTTTATTCTATGTCAAAATTCAATAATTTCCTTTGCCCTTTTTTTTCCAATAGGTAACAAGGCATCGTGGACACTAAACTGGCTCAAGAACTGGCGGGACAAGGACACCAAGTTTGCCTAATGGACGACATCGCTATGGAGGAACACAGCTCTCCGGCCACCATCATCATGTGGAGCAGCTAAGCCTCTTCATCCTCGGTTTGGGTAAGTGACAATCCATGTATGTATGGTCTAAGGAGCGGTCATGGCACATGTACATACATGTATGTGTAAACATGTATATACAGTCAGCTGTCATGGCACTCGGGAAGTCACACCAGGGGGCTGTGTGGCCCTGTAGGCCTCTACACCACCACACAGCCTCCCGCAACCCGCTCTACAGCACCACACAGCCTCCCGCAGCCCCGTCTACACCACCACACTTCCTCCTCCAGCCTCTGTCTCCCCCCTCCAGTCCCTGACGCCCCCCCCTCCAGCCTCCTTCCTAATTTAGAGCTTTTGGTTTTTTTTATCAGCATAAATTGTCATTTAAGAAACGATTGTCCATTCAAGAAGAGATTTGTGTTGGCAGATTATCCTAGGAAAGCGTGTTAGATGATAATAATCGTGCTGCCCATCTCACCCGACGAGCAAGCAGCACCAGGGTGGATAAAAATCTTGAATTTTTTAAAAAAATCAAAAAAATCAGATTTTTTTGATTTAAATCATTTGATTGCAGTTTTCATAATGTGATTTCAAACGGCAAACAAGTCCTTGGATATCCTTTTGACAGTATTTGCACTTTGCTCTTGCACCTTTCTTTCCAAGATCTGCTGCTGGCATCTCAACAAAATGAACCCAAATAGGGTCTCTCTTACGACCTGCTGCCATGGCTCACACAGATCACTTATGAAGTTTGATTGTTACTACAGCCTGAGCCAAGCACTGCTGATGTTACTACAGCCTGAGCCAAGTACTGCTGACTATCCAACAAGTTTGGGCATGTCAACTGAATGCAGGGAAAAAGAAACTAAACCAAAACTGAAACCAAGCTAGAAGTGTGGAATTAAAGGGGCAGTATGAACAAAATGTGGAGGCTATTAATAGTTTATACAATTAAGACATGCTGCTTTTAAACACCTACCTATTGCCATATAGTAAAACAAAAAAGATTTTTACTTACTTTGGGGTCCCCCCCTCACCCTGGCGTTAGATCGTTGCCCCTACTTTCGTCCGTGTAACTATGGGCGCACATGCACACTGCTCTCACTTCTCATTTTAATCGTGATTTATATTAAAAAAAAACCTTTTGATTTAAATCAGTGATTTAAATCATGATTAAAATCATGATTTAAATCGATCCGATTTAAATAGAAAAAAATCTTTTGATTTAAATCGTGATTTAAATCATGATTTAAATCGGCGTGATTTAAATCAATCCACCCTGAGCAGCACCCTTGTTCGTTGGGTGAATTGACCTTTTAAGGGAGCCCGACGTACTCACTAAATTGTCCCTATCCCTAAGTTTTTTTGGATGCAGATTGCTCTCACACGAGTGTTTTTTTGATTTGGAAAAGAAAGAAATGAGGATGGAGAATCAAAACTTTAATGCTAAAAAATATACTCACACATATATACACCAACTGTATAGACACACATATAAATATTTATGGTGTATACATTAGGCTATAAGACCTGGAGACTGTTATTACACATGCTGCCACTAGGTTTATTTTCTTTTCTTTAAAAAAAAACAAAAAAAAAAACTGTCGCTGTCAGGAGTAGGATTCGAACCCACGCCTCCACGTGGTGACTGCAGACGCTGAACACGCTCCCTGGTGCACAACAGCTTGCACCTCCAGGGACCAGTACTGCTGCTGTCAAGGAGTGGGATTTGAACCCACGCCTCCACATGTGGTGACTGCAGACGGTTAACACGCTCCCTGGTGCGCAACAGCTTGCACCTCCAGGGACCAGTACTGCTGCTGTCAGGAGTGGGATTCGAACCCACGCCTCCACGGGAGACTGTTATTACACATGCTGCCACTAGGTTTATTTTCTTTTCTTTAAAAAAAAACAAAAAAAAAAAACTGTCGCTGTCAGGAGTGGGATTCGAACCCACGCCTCCACGTGGTGACTGCAGACGCTGAACACGCTCCCTGGTGCACAACAGCTTGCACCTCCAGGGACCAGTACTGCTGCTGTCAAGGAGTGGGATTTGAACCCACGCCTCCACATGTGGTGACTGCAGACGCTTAACACGCTCCCTGGTGCACAACAGCTTGCACCTCCAGGGACCAGTACTGCTGCTGTCAGGAGTGGGATTCGAACCCACGCCTCCACGGGAGACTGCAACCTGAACACAGTGCCTTAGACCACTAGGCCATCCTGACTGCTGACATTGACATGCTCCCTGGTGACACAAGAGTTTGCACCACCAGGGACTTCAGTACAGATCTGCTGTCCAAATCAGACATTGGGGCCCCTGGTGGGACTTCTGGCAAAGCCAGAGGGGACATTGGGATGTCATTTGAAAGCTAATTACCAGACTGAGGTGAGGGAGCAGTTCTTGGGGCTGTGTGGTGCTCTGTTGGGCATTTGTGCACCCTCAAGCCTGCACCACAAGGACCACTTTTATCCATGGACAGCCAGGCTCTGACCCCCTGAATTCAAATTCCATTTGGAGCAGGGGGACAAGTGATGTTGCTGTATGTAGGTGGCCTCCTGGATGATGTTCCTGCCAAGCTTGATTTGCCTGACCCCTTCTGCAGAGTAGTTAAGGGGATTGAGAACCCCCAAGACTGCCCCAGACTGAAAATGTCTTTTCAAATCTGCTGTCCAAATCAGACATTGGGGCCTCTGGTAAAGCCAGAGGGGACATTGGGATGTCATTTGAAAGCTAATTACCAGCTTCTTTTTCATTACTTTAGTTCTGCAGACAGATGGTAAACGCCATTGTCTGTAAAGACCCCGTTACACACTGCGATATCGCTAGCAATATTTTTGAACCCCTCTCCATAATCTTTGAAAATTCTTGGAGAACAGGAGAAGTGCCAGAAGACTGGAGAAGAGCAAATGTTGTTCCTATCTTCAAAAAGGGGAAGAAGGTGGACCCAGGCAACTATAGGCCGGTGAGTCTGACTTCTATACCAGGAAAGATCTTTGAACAAATTATTAAACAACATGTATGTCAATACCTGGATAAGAATGAAGTGATTAAACAGAGTCAGCATGGGTTTCTAACTAATAAGTCATGTCAGACTAACTTAATTTCCTTCTATGACGGTATCACTGATTGGGTGGATCAAGGAAATGCTGTAGATATAGTATATCTTGACTTCAGCAAAGCATTTGACAAAGTCTCTCATACAATCCTTATTGAAAAAATGACTAAGTATGGAATGGACAAGGCAACTGTTAGGTGGATTCATAACTGGCTTAGTGATCGGACCCAAAGAGTGGTCGTAAATGGCTGCACATCCAGTTGGAAGAATGTCTCAAGTGGGGTACCACAGGGCTCTGTCCTGGGCCCTGTATTGTTCAACATCTTTATCAACGATTTAGATGAAGGAATTGAGGGTAAACTGATTAAATTTGCTGATGACACAAAGCTAGGAGGGATAGCTAATACTAGAGAAGAGAGAGAGAGGATTCAAAAAGATTTAAATAAACTGGAGAAGTGGGCAGCAACTAACAGAATGGTTTTTAACAGGGAGAAATGCAAAGTACTACATCTGGGCAATAAAAATGAAAAAAGCATATATAGAATGGGAGGAATAGGGCTAAGTGACAGCACATGTGAAAAAGACTTGGGTATACTAATAGATCACAGACTGAATATGAGTCAACAGTGTGATGCAGCAGCAAAAAAGGCAAATGCAATTCTAGGATGTATTAACAGAAGCATACAGTCTAGATCACGTGAAGTCATTATTTCCATCTACTCCGCTTTGGTCAGACCTCATCTGGAATATTGTGTCCAGTTTTGGGCACCACATTTTAAAAAAGACATCAACAAACTGGAGCAAGTTCAGAAAAGAGCGACCAGAATGGTGACCGGTCTGCAAACCCTGTCTTATGAGGAAAGGTTGCAGGATTTGGGAATGTTTAGTTTGCAAAAGAGAAGACTGAGAGGAGACTTAATAGCTGTCTACAAATATCTAAAGGGCTGTCACATTGTAGAAGGATCAACTTTATTCTCATTTGCACAAGGAAAGACTAGAAGCAATGGGATGAAACTGAATGGGAAGAGACACAGATTAGATATTAGAAAAAACTTTTTGACAGTTAGAGTGATCAATGAGTGGAACAGGCTGCCACGAGAAGTGGTGAGTTCTCCTTCAATGGAAGTCTTCAAACAGAGGCTGGACAGACATCTGACTGGGATGATTTAGCGAATCCTGCTTTGAGCAGGGGGTTGGACCAGATGGCCCAGGAGGTCCCTTCCAACTCTACGATTCTATGATTCTATATTGCTGTAAAGTCACCGATTTTGTGACGTTGCAGCGATATTGCTAGCGATATCCCTGCATGTGATACTTACCTCCGACCGGCTCCCCCGCTGGTTATCACTGATCGCGCGAGAAGCTCCTGGTCCATTCCTCGTCGGCCACTTCCTGCTGGGCTTCCTGTGGCGCCCAGGGCGGGAGGACGCAGGATCGCCGCGTCTGACAGGTAAGTAGCGATCCCCGTCCCCAGCAATGTCGCTGGTGAGATCTGCCTGTGTAGCAGCTCACTAGCGACCACCTAGCGATGCACCAGCGATCCTGACCGCGTCATATCGCTAGTCGGGATCGCTGGTGCATCGCTAGGTGTAACGGTACCCTAAGTGTTACAATGAGTCACTTCTAACTGGCTAGATAGAAAAGTTGCAGACTCTGTAATCTCAGGATAAATTACCGTATTTTTCGGACTATAAGATGCAACGGACCATAAGAACACCCCAATTTTCAGTAGGAAAATAGGGGGAAAAAAAATAATGTGTCAAATGGGGGTCCGTCTTACAGTCCGAATTCAGCTTACCTGGGAAGGGATCTGGCACAGGTGAAGTAGTCACAGGGGTCATTCAGTGGTCCAGGCTCGTGCGGTGGCGGCTCTGTGCTAGGGCAGGTTGGTTGTGCTGGGGCAGCTGCGCTGAGGCAGGGGCAGCAGCAGCGCTGGGGCAGGGGCAGCAGCAGCGCTGAGGCAGGGGCAGCAGCAGCGCTGAGGCAGGGGCAGCAGCAGCGCTGAGGCAGGGGCAGCAGCAGCGCTGAGGCAGGGGCAGCAGCAGCGCTGAGGCAGGGGCAGCAGCAGCGCTGAGGCAGGGGCAGCAGCAGCGCTGAGGCAGGGGCAGCAGCAGCGCTGAGGCAGGGGCAGCTGCGCTGGGGCAGGGGCAGCTGTGCTGGGGCAGGGGCAGCTGTGCTGGGGCAGGTGGGCTCTGTGGTGGTGGCAGCGGGCGGCGCTCTGCGGTGCGGTGGTGGCAGCGGGCTGTGCTCCGGTACAGGGACGGCGGCTCCGCCGCGATTTCTTCGCAGCCCGGAGGCCCCCGCACTTACCTTGCTGGCCGCCGCCATGTTGCAGTGGCCTCCGGGAGCATGGACGCCGGAAAGAATCTGCCGCAGACCTCAAAATTTGAAATCTCATTTTCAAAAGTGAGAGCCGGCTAATGGTGCCAAAAATGAGAGCAATAGCTTTAACAACCGGTTCCACCGAACCGGGGAGAACCCGCTGAATCCCACCCCTGGCTGCGCCCCGAGGGCTCATAGTGCTGCGCTGTGTGGAGTGGGATTCGAACCCACGCCTCCACGTGGTGACTGCAGACGCTGAACACGCTCCCTGGTGCACAACAGCTTGCACCTCCAGGGACCAGTACTGCTGCTGTCAGGAGTGGGATTCGAACCCACGCCTCTACGGGAGACTGCCCCGAGGGCTCATAGTGCTGCGCTGTGTGGTGCGGGGTGGGCAGGGTCAGCGCTGCGCCCCCAGGGCTCATAGTGCTCCGCTGTGTGGTGCGGGGTGGGTGGGGTCAGCGCTGCGCCCCCAGGGCTTATAGCGCTGCGCTGTGTGGTGCGGCGTGGGCGGGGTCAGCGCTGCACCCCCAGGGCTCATAGTGCTCCGCTGTGTGGTGCGGGGTCATCTCCCATCTCCTCCCTGGCTCTGTGCTGCTGTGTAAGATCGCTTAGTGGTGGGGGAGGGGCGGCAGTGACTGGCCGGTGGGCAGGGTCACTGTGCTATGGGAACCAAGATCCGGCCTGCATAGAAGGTGGAAGAGGGAGGAGTCGTGTGACACGCCGAGCTGCCTGTGACTCATCCCCTGGCTCGGGGGGCGGAGTCAGCGCCGTGCAGCACACAAACAGTCTCTCCCTGGCTTGCAGTACAGTGAGGCTGGGGGATGGGCGGCCGGGCTCTGTGTCACGTGGCTCCGAGCCCACCCCCTGCTTTCTCGGTCTAACTGCAGCAACAATGACGTCACCTGAGCGCCAGATTTGAACCTTGGAGCTGCCGGCCGGTAACTGTATGCCTGTATGGGGTCAGCTGTGGGGGGAGGCAGGGGGTCCCTGCAGAGTGTATGGGGTCAGCTGTGGGGGGCACTGCGGGTAGACAGGGGGTCCCTGCAGAGTGTATGGGGTCAGCTGTGGGGGGCACTGCGGGTAGACAGGGGGTCCCTGCAGAGTGTATGGGGTCAGCTGTGGGGGGCACTACGGGGGGAGACAGGGGGTCCCTGCAGAGTGTATGGGGTCAGCTGTGGGGGGCACTGCGTGGGAGACAGGGGGTCCCTGCAGAGTGTTTGGGGTCAGCTGTGGGGGGCACTGTGTGGGAGACAGGTGGTCCCTGCAGGGGGAGGTGAGGACAGTGTATGGGCACAGCTGTGGGGGGCATGGCGGGGTACAGGCGTTCCCTGTGGGGTAGGGGAGGGTTAGGGGGGCTGTGTTGTCACTCTGCTGTGAACACTAATTATGAATGCAATATTTCCCTTATTAATTATTGTTTTTTTATTTCTCTGTCTCTCAGTAGGTAACACTTGGGGCAGTCGCCAGCTCTCTGTGTGTCTGCTGGCAATATACGCTCGTAGAAAAAGGGGTTAATGTACCAGTACAATTCATAGGACTTAATTTTTATTCTATGTCAAAATTCAATAATTTCCTTTTCCCTTTTTTTTCCAATAGGTAACAAGGCATCGTGGACACTAAACTGGCTCAAGAACTGGCGGGACAAGGACACCAAGTTTGCCTAATGGACGACATCGCTATGGAGGAACACAGCTCTCCGGCCACCATCATCATGTGGAGCAGCTAAGCCTCTTCATCCTCGGTTTGGGTAAGTGACAATCCATGTATGTATGGTCTAAGGAGCGGTCATGGCACATGTACATACATGTATGTGTAAACATGTATATACAGTCAGCTGTCATGGCACTCGGGAAGTCACACCAGGGGGCTGTGTGGCCCTGTAGGCCTCTACACCACCACACAGCCTCCCGCAACCCGCTCTACAGCACCACACAGCCTCCCGCAGCCCCGTCTACACCACCACACTTCCTCCTCCAGCCTCTGTCTCCCCCCTCCAGTCCCTGACGCCCCCCCCTCCAGCCGCCTTCCTAATTTAGAGCTTTTGGTTTTTTTTATCAGCATAAATTGTCATTTAAGAAACGATTGTCCATTCAAGAAGAGATTTGTGTTGGCAGATTATCCTAGGAAAGCGTGTTAGATGATAATAATCGTGCTGCCCATCTCACCCGACGAGCAAGCAGCACCCTTGTTCGTTGGGTGAATTGACCTTTTAAGGGAGCCCGACGTACTCACTAAATTGTCCCTATCCCTAAGTTTTTTTGGATGCAGATTGCTCTCACACGAGTGTTTTTTTGATTTGGAAAAGAAAGAAATGAGGATGGAGAATCAAAACTTTAAGGCTAAAAAATATACTCACACATATATACACCAACTGTATAGACACACATATAAATATTTATGGTGTATACATTAGGCTATAAGACCTGGAGACTGTTATTACACATGCTGCCACTAGGTTTATTTTCTTTTCTTTAAAAAAAAAAAAGATGCAACGGACCATAAGAACACCCCAATTTTCAGTAGGAAAATAGGGGGAAAAAAAAATAATGTGTCAAATGGGGGTCCGTCTTACAGTCCGAATTCAGCTTACCTGGGAAGGGATCTGGCACAGGTGAAGTAGTCACAGGGGTCATTCAGTGGTCCAGGCTCGTGCGGTGGCGGCTCTGTGCTAGGGCAGGTTGGTTGTGCTGGGGCAGCTGCGCTGGGGGAGAGGCAGCTGCGCTGGGGGAGGGGCAGCTGCGCTGGGGCAGCTGCGCTGAGGCAGGGGCAGCAGCAGCGCTGGGGCAGGGGCAGCTGGGCAGGGGCAGCTGCGCTGGGGCAGGGGCAGCTGTGCTGGGGCAGGTGGGCTCTGTGGTGGTGGCAGCGGGCGGCGCTCTGCGGTGCGGTGGTGGCAGCGGGCTGTGCTCCGGTACAGGGACGGCGGCTCCGTCGCGATTTCTTCGCAGCCCGGAGGCTGTGGGGGGGAGACAGGGGGTCCCTGCAGAGTGTATGGGGTCAGCTGTGGGGGGCACTGCGGGTAGACAGGGGGTCCCTGCAGAGTGTATGGGGTCAGCTGTGGGGGGCACTGCGTGGGAGACAGGGGGTCCCTGCAGAGTGTTTGGGGTCAGCTGTGGGGGGCACTGCGTGGGAGACAGGTGGTCCCTGCAGGGGGAGGTGAGGACAGTGTATGGGCACAGCTGTGGGGGGCATGGCGGGGTACAGGCGTTCCCTGTGGGGTAGGGGAGGGTTAGGGGGGCTGTATTGTCACTCTGCTGTGAACACTAATTATGAATGCAATATTTCCCTTATTAATTATTGTTTTTTTATTTCTCTGTCTCTCAGTAGGTAACACTTGGGGCAGTCGCCCGCTCTCTGTGTGTCTGCTGGCAATATACGCTCGTAGAAAAAGGGGTTAATGTACCAGTACAATTCATAGGACTTAATTTTTATTCTATGTCAAAATTCAATAATTTCCTTTTCCCTTTTTTTTCCAATAGGTAACAAGGCATCGTGGACACTAAACTGGCTCAAGAACTGGCGGGACAAGGACACCAAGTTTGCCTAATGGACGACATCGCTATGGAGGAACACAGCTCTCCGGCCACCATCATCATGTGGAGCAGCTAAGCCTCTTCATCCTCGGTTTGGGTAAGTGACAATCCATGTATGTATGGTCTAAGGAGCGGTCATGGCACATGTACATACATGTATGTGTAAACATGTATATACAGTCAGCTGTCATGGCACTCGGGAAGTCACACCAGGGGGCTGTGTGGCCCTGTAGGCCTCTACACCACCACACAGCCTCCCGCAACCCGCTCTACAGCACCACACAGCCTCCCGCAGCCCCGTCTACACCACCACACTTCCTCCTCCAGCCTCTATCTCCCCCCTCCAGTCCCTGACGCCCCCCCCTCCAGCCTCCTTCCTAATTTAGAGCTTTTGGTTTTTTTTATCAGCATAAATTGTCATTTAAGAAACGATTGTCCATTCAAGAAGAGATTTGTGTTGGCAGATTATCCTAGGAAAGCGTGTTAGATGATAATAATCGTGCTGCCCATCTCACCCGACGAGCAAGCAGCACCAGGGTGGATAAAAATCTTGAATTTTTTAAAAAAAATCAAAAAAATCAGATTTTTTTGATTTAAATCAGATTTTTTTGATTTAAATCATTTGATTGCAGTTTTCATAATGTGATTTCAAACGGCAAACAAGTCCTTGGATATCCTTTTGACAGTATTTGCACTTTGCTCTTGCACCTTTCTTTCCAAGATCTGCTGCTGGCATCTCAACAAAATGAACCCAAATAGGGTCTCTCTTACGACCTGCTGCCATGGCTCACACAGATCACTTATGAAGTTTGATTGTTACTACAGCCTGAGCCAAGCACTGCTGATGTTACTACAGCCTGAGCCAAGTACTGCTGACTATCCAACAAGTTTGGGCATGTCAACTGAATGCAGGGAAAAAGAAACTAAACCAAAACTGAAACCAAGCTAGAAGTGTGGAATTAAAGGGGCAGTATGAACAAAATGTGGAGGCTATTAATAGTTTATACAATTAAGACATGCTGCTTTTAAACACCTACCTATTGCCATATAGTAAAACAAAAAAGATTTTTACTTACTTTGGGGTCCCCCCCTCACCCTGGCGTTAGATCGTTGCCCCTACTTTCGTCCGTGTAACTATGGGCGCACATGCACACTGCTCTCACTTCTCATTTTAATCGTGATTTATATTAAAAAAAAACCTTTTGATTTAAATCATGATTAAAATCATGATTTAAATCGATCCGATTTAAATAGAAAAAAATCTTTTGATTTAAATCGTGATTTAAATCATGATTTAAATCGGCGTGATTTAAATCAATCCACCCTGAGCAGCACCCTTGTTCGTTGGGTGAATTGACCTTTTAAGGGAGCCCGACGTACTCACTAAATTGTCCCTATCCCTAAGTTTTTTTGGATGCAGATTGCTCTCACACGAGTGTTTTTTTGATTTGGAAAAGAAAGAAATGAGGATGGAGAATCAAAACTTTAAGGCTAAAAAATATACTCACACATATATACACCAACTGTATAGACACACATATAAATATTTATGGTGTATACATTAGGCTATAAGACCTGGAGACTGTTATTACACATGCTGCCACTAGGTTTCTTTTCTTTAAAAAAAAACAAAAAAAAAAAAACTGTCGCTGTCAGGAGTGGGATTCGAACCCACGCCTCCACGTGGTGACTGCAGACGCTGAACACGCTCCCTGGTGCACAACAGCTTGCACCTCCAGGGACCAGTACTGCTGCTGTCAAGGAGTGGGATTTGAACCCACGCCTCCACATGTGGTGACTGCAGACGGTTAACACGCTCCCTGGTGCGCAACAGCTTGCACCTCCAGGGACCAGTACTGCTGCTGTCAGGAGTGGGATTCGAACCCACGCCTCCACGGGAGACTGTTATTACACATGCTGCCACTAGGTTTATTTTATTTTCTTTAAAAAAAAACAAAAAAAAAAAAAACTGTCGCTGTCAGGAGTGGGATTCGAACCCACGCCTCCACGTGGTGACTGCAGACGCTGAACACGCTCCCTGGTGCACAACAGCTTGCACCTCCAGGGACCAGTACTGCTGCTGTCAAGGAGTGGGATTTGAACCCACGCCTCCACATGTGGTGACTGCAGACGCTTAACACGCTCCCTGGTGCACAACAGCTTGCACCTCCAGGGACCAGTACTGCTGCTGTCAGGAGTGGGATTCGAACCCACGCCTCCACGGGAGACTGCAACCTGAACACAGTGCCTTAGACCACTAGGCCATCCTGACTGCTGACATTGACATGCTCCCTGGTGACACAAGAGTTTGCACCACCAGGGACTTCAGTACAGATCTGCTGTCCAAATCAGACATTGGGGCCCCTGGTGGGACTTCTGGCAAAGCCAGAGGGGACATTGGGATGTCATTTGAAAGCTAATTACCAGACTGAGGTGAGGGAGCAGTTCTTGGGGCTGTGTGGTGCTCTGTTGGGCATTTGTGCACCCTCAAGCCTGCACCACAAGGACCACTTTTATCCATGGACAGCCAGGCTCTGACCCCCTGAATTCAAATTCCATTTGGAGCAGGGGGACAAGTGATGTTGCTGTATGTAGGTGGCCTCCTGGATGATGTTCCTGCCAAGCTTGATTTGCCTGACCCCTTCTGCAGAGTAGTTAAGGGGATTGAGAACCCCCAAGACTGCCCCAGACTGAAAATGTCTTTTCAAATCTGCTGTCCAAATCAGACATTGGGGCCTCTGGTAAAGCCAGAGGGGACATTGGGATGTCATTTGAAAGCTAATTACCAGCTTCTTTTTCATTACTTTAGTTCTGCAGACAGATGGTAAACGCCATTGTCTGTAAAGACCCCGTTACACACTGCGATATCGCTAGCAATATTTTTGAACCCCTCTCCATAATCTTTGAAAATTCTTGGAGAACAGGAGAAGTGCCAGAAGACTGGAGAAGAGCAAATGTTGTTCCTATCTTCAAAAAGGGGAAGAAGGTGGACCCAGGCAACTATAGGCCGGTGAGTCTGACTTCTATACCAGGAAAGATCTTTGAACAAATTATTAAACAACATGTATGTCAATACCTGGATAAGAATGAAGTGATTAAACAGAGTCAGCATGGGTTTCTAACTAATAAGTCATGTCAGACTAACTTAATTTCCTTCTATGACAGTATCACTGATTGGGTGGATCAAGGAAATGCTGTAGATATAGTATATCTTGACTTCAGCAAAGCATTTGACAAAGTCTCTCATACAATCCTTATTGAAAAAATGACTAAGTATGGAATGGACAAGGCAACTGTTAGGTGGATTCATAACTGGCTTAGTGATCGGACCCAAAGAGTGGTCGTAAATGGCTGCACATCCAGTTGGAAGAATGTCTCAAGTGGGGTACCACAGGGCTCTGTCCTGGGCCCTGTATTGTTCAACATCTTTATCAACGATTTAGATGAAGGAATTGAGGGTAAACTGATTAAATTTGCTGATGACACAAAGCTAGGAGGGATAGCTAATACTAGAGAAGAGAGAGAGAGGATTCAAAAAGATTTAAATAAACTGGAGAAGTGGGCAGCAACTAACAGAATGGTTTTTAACAGGGAGAAATGCAAAGTACTACATCTGGGCAATAAAAATGAAAAAAGCATATATAGAATGGGAGGAATAGGGCTAAGTGACAGCACATGTGAAAAAGACTTGGGTATACTAATAGATCACAGACTGAATATGAGTCAACAGTGTGATGCAGCAGCAAAAAAGGCAAATGCAATTCTAGGATGTATTAACAGAAGCATACAGTCTAGATCACGTGAAGTCATTATTTCCCTCTACTCCTCTTTGGTCAGACCTCATCTGGAATATTGTGTCCAGTTTTGGGCACCACATTTTAAAAAAGACATCAACAAACTGGAGCAAGTTCAGAAAAGAGCGACCAGAATGGTGACCGGTCTGCAAACCTTGTCTTATGAGGAAAGGTTGCAGGATTTGGGAATGTTTAGTTTGCAAAAGAGAAGACTGAGAGGAGACTTAATAGCTGTCTACAAATATCTAAAGGGCTGTCACATTGTAGAAGGATCAACTTTATTCTCATTTGCACAAGGAAAGACTAGAAGCAATGGGATGAAACTGAATGGGAAGAGACACAGATTAGATATTAGAAAAAACTTTTTGACAGTTAGAGTGATCAATGAGTGGAACAGGCTGCCACGAGAAGTGGTGAGTTCTCCTTCAATGGAAGTCTTCAAACAGAGGCTGGACAGACATCTGACTGGGATGATTTAGCGAATCCTGCTTTGAGCAGGGGGTTGGACCAGATGGCCCAGGAGGTCCCTTCCAACTCTACGATTCTATGATTCTATATTGCTGTAAAGTCACCGATTTTGTGACGTTGCAGCGATATTGCTAGCGATATCCCTGCATGTGATACTTACCTCCGACCGGCTCCCCCGCTGGTTATCACTGATCGCGCGAGAAGCTCCTGGTCCATTCCTCGTCGGCCACTTCCTGCTGGGCTTCCTGTGGCGCCCAGGGCGGGAGGACGCAGGATCGCCGCGTCTGACAGGTAAGTAGCGATCCCCGTCCCCAGCAATGTCGCTGGTGAGATCTGCCTGTGTAGCAGCTCACTAGCGACCACCTAGCGATGCACCAGCGATCCTGACCGCGTCATATCGCTAGTCGGGATCGCTGGTGCATCGCTAGGTGTAACGGTACCCTAAGTGTTACAATGAGTCACTTCTAACTGGCTAGATAGAAAAGTTGCAGACTCTGTAATCTCAGGATAAATTACCGTATTTTTCGGACTATAAGATGCAACGGACCATAAGAACACCCCAATTTTCAGTAGGAAAATAGGGGGAAAAAAAATAATGTGTCAAATGGGGGTCCGTCTTACAGTCCGAATTCAGCTTACCTGGGAAGGGATCTGGCACAGGTGAAGTAGTCACAGGGGTCATTCAGTGGTCCAGGCTCGTGCGGTGGCGGCTCTGTGCTAGGGCAGGTTGGTTGTGCTGGGGCAGCTGCGCTGGGGGGGCAGCAGCTGCGCTGAGGCAGGGGGGGCAGCAGCAGCGCTGAGGCAGGGGGGGCAGCAGCAGCGCTGAGGCAGGGGGGGCAGCAGCAGCGCTGAGGCAGGGGGGGCAGCAGCAGCGCTGAGGCAGGGGGGGCAGCAGCAGCGCTGAGGCAGGGGGGGCAGCAGCAGCGCTGAGGCAGGGGGGGCAGCAGCAGCGCTGAGGCAGGGGGGGCAGCAGCAGCGCTGAGGCAGGGGGGGCAGCAGCAGCGCTGAGGCAGGGGGGGCAGCAGCAGCGCTGAGGCAGGGGGGGCAGCAGCAGCGCTGAGGCAGGGGGGGCAGCAGCAGCGCTGAGGCAGGGGGGGCAGCAGCAGCGCTGAGGCAGGGGCAGCAGCAGCGCTGAGGCAGGGGGCGGCGCTCTGCGGTGCGGTGGTGGCAGCGGGCTGTGCTCCGGTACAGGGACGGCGGCTCTGCCGCGATTTCTTCGCAGCCCGGAGGCCCCCGCACTTCCCTTGCTGGCCGCCGCCATGTTGCAGTGGCCTCTGGGAGCATGGACGCCGGAAAGAATCTGCCGCAGACCTCAAAATTTGAAATCTCATTTTCAAAAGTGAGAGCCGGCTAATGGTGCCAAAAATGAGAGCAATAGCTTTAACAACCGGTTCCACCGAATCGGGGAGAACCCGCTGAATCCCACCCCTGGCTGCGCCCCGAGGGCTCATAGTGCTGCGCTGTGTGGAGTGGGATTCGAACCCACGCCTCCACGTGGTGACTGCAGACGCTGAACACGCTCCCTGGTGCACAACAGCTTGCACCTCCAGGGACCAGTACTGCTGCTGTCAGGAGTGGGATTCGAACCCACGCCTCCACGGGAGACTGTTATTACACATGCTGCCACTAGGTTTATTTTCTTTTCTTTAAAAAAAAAAAAAAAAAAACTGTCGCTGTCAGGAGTGGGATTCGAACCCACGCCTCCACGTGGTGACTGCAGACGCTGAACACGCTCCCTGGTGCACAACAGCTTGCACCTCCAGGGACCAGTACTGCTGCTGTCAAGGAGTGGGATTTGAACCCACGCCTCCACATGTGGTGACTGCAGACGCTTAACACGCTCCCTGGTGCACAACAGCTTGCACCTCCAGGGACCAGTACTGCTGCTGTCAGGAGTGGGATTCGAACCCACGCCTCCACGGGAGACTGCAACCTGAACACAGTGCCTTAGACCACTAGGCCATCCTGACTGCTGACATTGACATGCTCCCTGGTGACACAAGAGTTTGCACCACCAGGGACTTCAGTACAGATCTGCTGTCCAAATCAGACATTGGGGCCCCTGGTGGGACTTCTGGCAAAGCCAGAGGGGACATTGGGATGTCATTTGAAAGCTAATTACCAGACTGAGGTGAGGGAGCAGTTCTTGGGGCTGTGTGGTGCTCTGTTGGGCATTTGTGCACCCTCAAGCCTGCACCACAAGGACCACTTTTATCCATGGACAGCCAGGCTCTGACCCCCTGAATTCAAATTCCATTTGAATTCAAATACAACACAAAAAACACAAAAAGTTGTGCATACAACTTATACCACAATGAACAGATTACTAATAAAACAATCCACCAGGAGTTAACAGTGGACATGTGGAGCTTTCATGTAGCCTCACTGTGCCCAGTAACATTGGCTGGTCACCCTACATGAGAAAAAATTGTAATATTCCAATATTCAAAACTCTGTCCCTGTCTAATTTCTTTGTAACAAGACATCAGATGATCGTAGATAAAGGCATTTTATTCAACTTTTCACAAAGTTAACAGAGAGGCTGTAAAAACATCAAGAGACATTTTTTGGCTTAAAAAAAAAAAAAAAAAAATTTAAACTGATGAATCAGCTGGTAAGTTTTTTTGGATGTACAGTGGTCAGATGGATTTGAGAAGGACGTTCTCTCGGCAGACGGGTGCCTGTTATACCCTATAGAATATATTCAGTGTACACGTCCTGGTGTGAAAAGAACCTAATATATATATTTTTTTTTTTTACTCCAAAAACAGAAAAAAAAAACAGAGTGAAGGCAATCAGTTTCCACCAGACACAAACAAACCTAAGTTTGCTTCGGCCAGAAATCACTCGAAATAAAAGGGTTTCCAGGACCTTCAGGCCCCTGAAGCTTAAAACTAGTGAAGAGACTGGGGGGGTGAAAACTAAAATATATATATATATATACACACCACCTGCCCAGACTGGACTGATGACGACCCGACCAGAACCCATGTGAGGCCTAGTCGGCCCCGGTAACTGAAAAGGCCACTACTGTTATGCTTTTAATCCTTTCCCAGTCATATAAAAGAATTTAAAAAAAAATGGCCGGAGAGTTGCTATATGGCGCAAGTTCCCACCCCAAAAAAAGTGTCTAACACATTCAGTTACAAATGTGTAATTTTCCTACATCTGAGGGGGAAAAGGCCACCATGGAGGTGTGTGTAAGAAGGTATGGCCGCTCCCAGGGTCCTCCATCACATACAGAGGCCTAGAGACATCACCGGCCTCACACGGCCCGAACTACGCGCACAGACTGAAGAAGAAGGGGCTCCGCCATTACCTGAGGAGATTGTGCGCCTCCATGCTGCGGTTCTGGAGCACACCGCGGCCACACGGAGCGGGGTGGACGGCATTATGGTATCAGGCCGCCGAGATCTCCCCCTCACGAAAACCTCCTGACTCGGCGGAGACACGGTGAGGAGGACCGCAGCCGCTGCTACAGATGGCGGCACTTCCGCCTGTGCTCCGCCACCACAGGAACTAAAATGGCGGCCGGGCGGGGAAGTGACGTGTGGTGAGGAGACGTGGGAGGCCGGACTGAGTCATGGAGGAGGCGACGGTGGTGTCGTAATGTTTGCTGTGGAGAGAGCGCAGCAGAGGAGCGGAGCTGTCAGCGGGGAAGAGCGCGGCACAACACAAAGCCCGGAGGAGGGAGCGGCGACACCCCGCAGAGGACAGAAGGGAGACGGTGTGTGGGGGGAGAGAGTGGGGGGAGCAGAGGCTGAGCATGGGGGGGAGCAGAGGCTGAGCATGGGGGGGGAGCAGAGGCTGAGCATGGGGGGGGGAGCAGAGGCTGAGCATGGGGGGGGGAGCAGAGGCTGAGCATGGGGGGGAGCAGAGGCTGAGCATGGGGGGGGGAGCAGAGGCTGAGCATGGGGGGGGAGCAGAGGCTGAGCATGGGGGGGGGAGCAGAGGCTGGGCATGGGGGGGGGAGCAGAGGCTGAGCATGGGGGGGGGAGCAGAGGCTGAGCATGGGGGGGGGAGCAGAGGCTGAGCATGGGGGGGGGAGCAGAGGCTGAGCATGGGGGGGGAGCAGAGGCTGAGCATGGGGGGGGGAGCAGAGGCTGAGCATGGGGGGGGGAGCAGAGGCTGAGCATGGGGGGGAGCAGAGGCTGAGCATGGAGGGGAGCAGAGGCTGAGCATGGGGGGGAGCAGAGGCTGAGCATGGGAGGGAGCAGAGGATGGTGCTTGGGGGGCGGAGCCGGAGCTGGAGTGTGGTGGACGGGAGATAAAACACAACCTTAGTATGTAGGGCTGTGGAGTCGGAGTCGGAGCTCATTTTGGTGGAGTCGGAGTTGGTATAAAATGGACCGATTCCGACTCCTAAAATATATAATAAATTGGGTACAGTAATTCAATGCAGAATGTGCTGAATATTTTTTCATAGGAATTTGGGAAAGTTATGAAATGTCCTATAAATGACTGTTCTATTCCTGATCTAAGGCTACATTCACACACAGCGTTTTTGCTGCGTTTTTTGAGGATACGTTTTTCAGTTGCAAAAGCAGATCAGCTTTTTAAAAACTGCATCACCTGAAAGGTTTTTGAGCTCATAGATAATGTTTTCAATATCAGAGCAGATTTCTAATCTGCTTTTATTTATATATCTGTCTATCCATATCATATCTGTACCAAAAAGAATGAAAGCCGGATAGCACACAGACTAACACTCCTTTTTTTTAGCACCAGTCAGGTCCACCTCATAGCTGCCCAAAAGGACGCCCAGGACAGGCATTGCTCGTCTTCAGTAACATCAACTGATAGTTGGAATAAATATACTGCATTCACCACCACATCTTCTCAAGGTGCAGGCTTTATTTTCAAGTGTAGGGGTGTGCAGTATGAGGTTCTGCCCCCCCCAGGTTTGATCCTGGCTACGCCCATGATGTGGATGTGGCCTGAGGATCTAGGCTTTGTCTTAGCCGAGATAAGTCATAGTGTGTGTATGTGTGTGTATGTGTGTATATATATATATATATATATATATACACACATACACACACACACACACTACAGACCAAAGGTTTGGACACACCTCAATCAAAGCGTATTCTTTATTTTCATGACTATGGTTTAATAAGTGGGATTTCTTGCCTTATAAATGGGGTTGGGACCATCAGTTGTGCAGAAGTCTGGTGGATACACAGCTGATAGTCCTACTGAATAGACTATTAGAATTTGTATTATGGCAAGAAAAAAGCAGCTGAGTAAAGAAAAACGAGTGGCCATTATTACTTTAAGAAATGAAGGTCAGTCAGTCCGAAAAATTGGGAAAACTTTGAAAGTGTCACCACGTGCAGTGGCAAAAACCATCAAGCGCTACAAAGAAACTGGCTCACATGAGGACCGCTCCAGGAAAGGAAGACCAAGAGTCACCTCTGCTGCGGAGGATAAGTTCATCCGAGTCACCAGCCTCAGAAATCGCAGGTTAACAGCAGCTCAGATCAGAGACCAGGTCAATGCCACACAGAGTTCTAGCAGCAGACACATCTCTACAACAACTGCTAAGAGGAGACTTTGTGCAGCAGGCCTTCATGGTAAAATAGCTGCTAGGAAACCACTGCTAAGGACAGGCAACAAGCAGAAGAGACTTGTTTGGGCTAAAGAACTCAAGGAATGGACATTAGACCAGTGGAAATCTGTGCTTTGGTCTGATGAGTCCAAATTTGAGATCTTTGGTTCCAACCACCTTGTCTTTGTGCGACGCAGAAAAGGTGAACGGATGGACTCTACATACCTGGTTCCCACCGTGAAGCATGGAGGAGGAGGTGTGATGGTGTGGGGGTGCTTTACTGGTGACACTGTTGGGGATTTATTCAAAATTGAAGGCATACTGAACCAGCATGGCCACCACAGCATCTTGCAGCGGCATGCTATTCCATCCGGTTTGTGTTTAGCTGGACCATCATTTATTTTTCAACAGGACAATGACCTCAAACACACCTCCAGGCTGTGTAAGGGCTATTTGACCAAGAAGGAGAGTGATCGGGTGCTACGCCAGATGACCTGGCCTCCACAGTCACCAGACCTGAACCCAATCGAGATGGTTTGGGGTGAGCTGGACCGCAGAGTGAAGGCCAAAGGGCCAACAAGTGCTAAGCATCTCTGGGAACTCCTTCAAGACTGTTGGAAGTCCATTTCCAGTGACTACCTCTTGAAGCTCATCAATAGAATGCCAAGAGTGTGCAAAGCAGTAATCAAAGCAAAAGGTGGCTACTTTGAAGAACCTAGAATATAAGACACATTTTCAGTTGTTTCACACTTTTTTGTTAATTATATAATTCCACATGTGTTAATTCATAGCTTTGATGCCTTCAGAGTGAATCTACAATTTTCATAGTCATGAAAATAAAGCAAACTCTTTGAATGAGAAGGTGTGTCCAAACTTTGGTCTGTACAGCCATGGCTAAAAATTTTGAGAATGACACAAATAATAATTTTTACAAAGTCTACTGCTTCATTTTTTCTAATGGCAATTTGCATATACTCCAGAATGTTATAAAGAGTGATCAGCTTAACAGCAATTACTTGCAAAGTCAATATTTGCCTAGAAAATTAACTTTATCCCCCAAAATACATTTCAACATCATTGCAGCCCTGCCTTAAAAGGACCAGCTAACATCGTTTCAGTGATTGCTCCATTAACACAGGTGTGGGTGTTGATGAGGACAGGGCTGGAGATCAATCTGTCATGATTAAGTAAGAATGACACCACTGGACACTTTAAAAGGAGGCTGGTGCTTGGCATCATTGTTTCTCTTCTGTTAACCATGGTTATCTCTAAAGAAACACGTGCAGTCATCATTGCACTGCACAAAAATGGCCTAACGGGGAAGAGTATCGCAGCTAGAAAGAATGCACCTCAGTCAACAATCTATCGCATCATCAAGAACTTCAAGGAGAGAGGTTCCCTTGTTGCCAAAAAGGCTCCAGGGCGCCCAAGAAAGACCAGCAAGCGCCAGGACCGTCTCTTAAAAGTGCTTCAGCTGTGGGATCGGACTACCAGCAGTGCAGAGCTTGCTCAGGAATGGCAGCAGGCAGGTGTGAGTGCTTCTGCACACGCTGTGAGGCGGAGACTCTTGGAGCAATGCCTGGTCTCAAGGAGGACAGCAAAGAAGCCACTTCTCTCCAGAAAAAACATCATGGACAGACTGATATTCTGCAAGAGGTACAGGGAGTGGACTGCTGAGGACTGGGGTAAAGTCATTTTCTCTGATGAATCCCCTTTTCGATTGTTTGGGACATCTGGAAAACGGCTTATTCGGAGAAGACCAGGTGAGCGCTACCACCAGTCTTGTCTCATGCCAACTGTCAAGCATCCTGAAACCAGGGCCGCCATCAGGGCATGACAGGCCTTACATGTGTATGGGGCCCGGTGATTAGGGGGGCCCGACCATGCTGGCAGCCCGATCCGCGCTGGGGCCCCCCTACATTTTATACAGGCTTCTGCAGCTATATTTTAAATTCAGACTCAGCGCCTGCCGGGCCCCTCGGGCAGGGCCCCCCCCCCCCCGCACCATGGTCCAGCCAGCGCCGAAATCCCCCCCTGCACAATGGTCCAGCCACAGCTCCGCCCTCACCTGACGTCACACACTGCTCTGCTCCTCCACTTCCTCATTCAGTCAGTGTGCCACGTGGGACTGGGAGAGGGAGGGAGCCTCGCCACTGGAGCACAGCCAGATAACAAGGTAAGAAGAATTTATTTTATTTTTTTTTTTTTTTTGAGAGCGGCTATCCAGGGAGCATGGGGCATAATGCTGGACACTGGGGGCAGAATGCTGGACGCTGGGGACAGAATGCTGGACGCTGGTGGCAGAATGCTGGACATGGGGCAGAAGAATGCTGGACGCTGGGGCAGAATTCTGGACATGGGGCAGAATGCTCGAAGCTGGGGCAGAATGCTCGAAGCTGGGGCAGAATGCTGGAGACTGAGGCAGAATGCTGGACATGGGGGCAGGCTGTGAGCTGGGGCAGAATGTTGGATACAGATACTGCACAGTACCACTCATCCTGTATATATATACACTGCACAGTACCACTCCTGTATATGTATATACTGCACAGTACCACTCCTCCTGTATATATACACTGCACAGTACCACTCCTGTATATGTATATACTGCACAGTACCACTCCTCCTATATATACACTGCACAGTACCCCTCTTCCTGTATATATACACTGCACAGTACCCCTCCTCCTGTATATATACACTGCACAGTATCACTCCTCCTGTATATATACACTGCACAGTACCCCTCCTGTATATATACCCTGCACAGCACCACTCCTATATATACACTGCACAGTACCCCTCCTCCTGCATATATGCACTGCACAGTACTACTGTCCTGTATATATACACTGCACAGTACCACTCCTGTCCTGTCTATATACACTGCACAGTACCACTCCTGTCTATATACACTGCACAGTCCCACTCCTGTATATATACACTGCACAGTACCACTCCTGTATATGTATATACACTGCACAGTACCACTCCTGTCTATATACACTGCACAGTCCCACTCCTGTATATATACACTGCACAGTACCACTCCTGTCCTGCATATACACACTGCACAGTACCACTCCTGTACATATACTCTGCACAGTACCACTCCTGTATATACACTGCACAGTACCACTCCTGTCCTGTATATATACACTGCACAGCACCACTCCTCCTGTCCTGTATATATACACTGCACAGTACCACTCCTGCATATACACACTGCACAGTACCACTCCTCCTGTATATATACACTGCACAGTACCACTCCTGTCCTGTATATATACACTGCACAGCACCACTCCTCCTGTCCTGTATATATGCACTGCACAGCACCACTCCTGTCCTGTATATATACATTGCACAGCACCACTCCTCCTGTCCTGTATATATACACTGCACAGCACCACTCCTCCTGTCCTGTATATATACACTGCACAGTACCACTCCTATATATACACTGCACAGTAACCCTCCTCCTGCATATATGCACTGCACAGTACCACTCCTGTCCTGTATATATACACTGCACAGTACCACTCCTCCTTTCCTGTATATATACACTGCACAGTACCACTCCTCCTGTCCTGTATATATACCCTGCACAGCACCACTCCTGTCCTGTATATATACACTGCACAGTACCACTCCTCCTGCATATATGCACTGCACAGTACCACTCCTGTCCTGTATATATACACACTGCACAGTACCACTCCTGTCTATATACACTGCACAGTTCCACTCCTGTATATATACAATGCACATTACCACTCCTGTCCTGCATATACACACTGCACAGTACCACTCCTGTATATATACACTGCACAGTACCACTCCTGTATATACACTGCACAGTACCACTCCTGTCCTGTATATATACACTCCACAGCACCACTCCTCCTGTCCTGTATACATACACTGCACAGCACCACTCCTCCTGTCCTGTATATATACACTGCACAGTACCACTTCTGTCCTGTATATATACACTGCACAGCACCACTCCTCCTGTCCTGTATATATGCACTGCACAGTACCACTCCTGTATATATACACTGCACAGTATCACTCCTGTCCTGCATATACACACAGCACAGTACCACTCCTCCTGTATATATACACTGCAAAGTACCACTCCTCCTGTCCTGTATATATGCACTGCACAGTACCACTCCTCCTGTATATATACACTGCACAGTACCACTCCTGTCCTGCATATACACAGCACAGTACCACTCCTCCTGTATATATACACTGCACAGTACCACTCCTCCTGTCCTGTATATATGCACTGCACAGTACCACTCCTCCTGTATATACACTGCACAGTACCACTCCTCCTGTATATACACTGCACAGTACCACTCCTGTATATATACACTGCACAGTACCACTCCTGTCCTGTATATATACATTGCACAGTACCACTCCTCCTGTATATATACACTGCACAGCACCACTCCTCCTATATATACACTGCACAGTACCCCTCCTCCTGTATATATACACTGCACAGTACCACTCGTGTCTTGTATATATACACTGCACAGCACCACTCCTCCTGTCCTGCATATATGCACTGCACAGTACCACTCATGCCCTGTATATATACACTGCACAGTACCACTCCTGTCTATATACACTGCACAGTCCCACTCCTGTATATATACACTGCACAGTCCCACTCCTGTCCTGGATATACACACTGCACAGTACCACTCCTGCATATATACATTGCACAGCACCACTCCTGTATATACACTGCACAGTACCACTCCTGTCCTGTATATATACACTGCACAGCACCACTCCTCCTGTCCTGCATATATGCACTGCACAGTACCACTCATGTCCTGTCTATATACACTGCACAGTACCACTCCTGTCTATATACACTGCACAGTACCACTCCTGTCTATATACACTGCACAGTACCACTCCTGTCTATATACACTGCACAGTACCACTCCTGTCTATATACACTGCACAGTACCACTCCTGTCCTGCATATATACACTGCACAGCACCACTCCTCCTGTGATGTATATATACACTGCACAGCACCACTCCTGTCTTGTATATATACACTCCACAGTACCACTCTTCCTGTATATATACACTGCACAGTACCACTCCTGTCCTGTATATATTCACTGCACAGTACCACTCCTGTCCTGTATATATACATTGCACAGCACCACTCCTCCTGTCCTGTATATATACACTGCACAGCACCACTCCTCCTGTCCTGTATATATACACTGCACAGTACCACTCCTATATATACACTGCACAGTAACCCTCCTCCTGCATATATGCACTGCACAGTACCACTCCTGTCCTGTATATATACACTGCACAGTACCACTCCTCCTTTCCTGTATATATACACTGCACAGTACCACTCCTCCTGTCCTGTATATATACCCTGCACAGTACCACTCCTGTCCTGTATATATACACTGCACAGTACCACTCCTGCATATATGCACTGCACAGTACCACTCCTGTCCTGTATATATACACACTGCACAGTACCACTCCTGTCTATATACACTGCACAGTTCCACTCCTGTATATATACAATGCACATTACCACTCCTGTCCTGCATATACACACTGCACAGTACCACTCCTCCTGTATATATACACTGCACAGTACCACTCCTGTATATACACTGCACAGTACCACTCCTGTCCTGTATATATACACTCCACAGCACCACTCCTCCTGTCCTGTATACATACACTGCACAGCACCACTCCTCCTGTCCTGTATATATACACTGCACAGTACCACTTCTGTCCTGTATATATACACTGCACAGCACCACTCCTCCTGTCCTGTATATATGCACTGCACAGTACCACTCCTGTATATATACACTGCACAGTATCACTCCTGTCCTGCATATACACACAGCACAGTACCACTCCTCCTGTATATATACACTGCAAAGTACCACTCCTCCTGTCCTGTATATATGCACTGCACAGTACCACTCCTCCTGTATATATACACTGCACAGTACCACTCCTGTCCTGCATATACACAGCACAGTACCACTCCTCCTGTATATATACACTGCAC